>NC_133434.1:11014462-11639462 GCF_011762505.2 Arvicanthis niloticus
TCCGAAGAGTTAATAATAGCATTATTATTATTATTTGTGTGATAATATTAAGAGAATTAAATAGGATGTAAATTATAGATGCATCTACATGAAGCTCACGCTAAGCCAATACTGGGATTAGTTATGTATTGAAGAATGAGCCAAGGAAGACATGATTAGTGCCAACATTTACCAGGAGATAATTATGGCCTGCTCGGAGAACGTCTTAGGGACAGATTATGTAATTCTAAAGCAACCTGATGGAACAGGTACAATGGCTGGCAGCCTCACTTTACAGACACAAAAACCAAGACAAAGAAACTAAGGAATAAAGTGCAGATTGGACAGCTCGACCCCTGGCCCTAGGATCATCTCCTAAACCACAGCCTTCCACAGAGAATGGCAATTAACTAGAATGTTCCATGACACTGCTTTGGCAGTGAGAATGTTCTGTGGTTTTCTTCTTCTTTTTCTTTTTTTTTTTTATTTCTTCTCTCTCTGTAATGAGCATGTATTCTTTTTATAATAGGTTGTAAGGAACGTGCTAAAAAAAAATCTCCCAATGACAAGTAAAATTTAAGAGGTCTGATCTGCCTGTCACCCTGCCTTCGAAGCCCCGGTGCCTCTTCCCGCACTGTGCCTAACTCTGTCCTCCTCCTCCAGGCTGCCTCGGAGTGGTGAGTTCTGCCTAAATCAGCTGTTGCTTACCTGACCAGCTCTGTGTTATGTGAGTGTGTGTGTGTGTGTGTGTGTGTGTATTTGTGGCAAGTGTGTGTGTGTATGTGTGTGTATGTGTGTGTGCATGTGTGTGGTAAGAGTGTGTATGTGTGTGCGTGTGTGTGGTGAGAGTGTCTCTGTATGTGTGTGTGCGCGCACACATGTGTGTGTGTCTGTGTGTGTGTCTGTGTGTCTGTGTGTGTGTGTGGTGTTGTTCATTACTCTCTGTAAACTTAGCTGAAATGTAACATTTCCTTTGCTTTCAATGCATGTAATAAAGCACAGTGTATTTGCAGTACATGTGCCTTTGTCACCAGCAGAAATTACCGATGTTTTCATATCCCATCACAAACGTCATTTATATTCATGACTAGTTCAACCTTGTTCTAGTGCGCAGACCCAACACTGGGCTTGCCTATGAATACATTAAAAATCATAGATATTAATATATCACTATTAAAATATTTTAGCTGCTTTCCTATATAATTGGTTTCCATGGTCAGCTACTTTATCTACTTTAAAAGACTTCTCTAAGATGGGGTTCTTTAGCACTCCCAGCCTGCCATGGTCTAGGCTCTTGCTCTGTTCTGGAACCTCATATTGATCCTCTAGCACCCAGCTCAGATCCTTCCCCAAGGCAAGAAAGCATCTCTGGGCCGTGCATCTGACTCAGCGGCCTGTCAAAACAGAGCAATTCACTAATTCTCCAAATGCCTAGCCAGCTTCTGCCCCAAGCGTACTTGCAGTGGCTCTCAGCAGAGGGATTTTTTTTCTAAAGATAAATTCTTACAGAAGGTCATAATCCCAAATTTGGATGTGTTACCTCAAAATAGGTGGTAAAATCTCATCTAAGTAGACAGATGTGTAACTATTTACAAGCTAAGCAACCTTAATCCCCAAATCCTAAATCCTATCAGAAACTTTTGAACACTGTCATGATGTTCAAAACGCTTAAGATTTGGAATTTCAGATATAGTATTAGGGCTTCTCAGCTACTAATGTCCATACAAACAGTTCAAACCCTCACCTCCACCCCACCAGGAAACACCTCTGGTTCCAAGCATTTTATTCAAGGGACATTCAACCTGTATAGTGTGTAACATATTTGTTTGCACGTGGAGATGTTCTTTAGTGTGTGGTATATGCACACTTTCTATAGCCTCGAAAGTTGTGAGTTCTAAACATATCAGGCCTCAGGAGCTTGGGGTCCCAGGCCTGCCCTTCTGAGCTCTCCAGACCCACATCCATTTATCCGTTGACTTCACAGGTTCTAAACTTTTGAAGGCATGGGGACATTTATTCAGACCTGACAGAAAGCAACTGCTCACTGGATGCTTGCTCTATTGAACTGAGGTGGTCCAAGATGAGTCCAGGGAAATAGGATGGTCCACCCATCAGCAGCATGACATGGGAATCCCTGAGACGGATGGGGAACAGCCACTCATCTCATCTCTAGAACTTCTGGGCCTGGATCCTACAGGCCAAATCCACCAGAGTAAGGGCACTGAGAAGTGGCTGGGGGTGGGGGGGGCATCAAGAAAGGGAAACAGATGGCCCTAACTCTGTTTCCAGAGGAGTAGGGCAGTGAGGATACAGAAAGATGTACGTGACAGGGTCACAACTGTTTTCTAGGCAGCAGAGGAACTAACGGCTCAGCTAAGAGAATAGAAGACCATGAGGTGCTGTTGCAGCCCCATGGAGGGGCTTCTCTGTGGCTCCTACATCTATCAAAGGAGCTGGGCTCAAGCACATAGGAGCAGTGTAGGATGGGGAGGTCTGGCTGTGAGGAATATGGTCCAGAGGCCACCGAATGGAGGTCCCTGTCCCTGGCAAGCTAGCTCTAGATGAGCCACTCAGATACTCTCAGGTGCCAAACATCCCAGTTTCACAGGGCCAGGTTGAGCATGAGGCAGAAAACACTAGACATGACTCAGGTCTTAGCATCAAGACGGGGAGCCCCAAGGCGCAGGTGCCTCCTTATTCCCACACGCAGAACACATCAAGAGGCCCAGACTGAGCTACAAGCAGGCAGTAGCTGCCTCTGTTTACTCTGACACACAGTCTCCTCCTGCACCAAAGCTTTCAGGGATGGATACCCCCCGTTCTCGTCCCCAAGGTGGTCAGTGGGCCGAATGAAGTGGACTTGTGGCTGAGCCAAGGAAGGCAGTGTGTATGGGTTGAGGAGGGCAGCTTACTGCTCTATCATGCTCCATGGGGCATGGTGGGGCCCGGTTCCAGACACCACCACCACCACCACCTCCTCCTCCTCCTTCCCTAATAGTCACAAACCACTGCAGAAGGAACGACACTACTCCCTGAGGCTTCCCACGTGCCAGGCATTCAGCTGGCAGGCATGCCACCACTGAGAGGGAGGCATGAGTCTAGGCTTCACAAAAATGGGTAAAAGTTGCTGAGAGCTCACACCGGGCCGTGTGCTACTCCAAATGTGTCAAATACTCTCATTCTCACACACCCCGCCCCCACTAACCTCAGGAAGGGAGAGTGTTAGGCCTGCCCATTTCCAGAGAATTCTGGTTCTTCTCCCACAAGGACGTAGATTTAGAAATAAGGCCTAACCTTAAGATGTGGTAGGACCAAGGTTAGAATTCTGGGGCATCCAGGTGACCCCTACCCTGAATGTGAGTGTGGGCCTCTACTGACCTTCATAACTGACCATCAACTATGCCCGCTGTAGACTCTGTAAAAGATACATACACGTTCGTCAGCCATTTTGCTCTAACATAGCCCCATTGTCCAGGCTCAAGTCTTAGCTAGAGCTAATGTACCATCTACTGGGTGCTAGGTCTCTTCACCAATGGAACATCCCAAGGTTTTGCCTAGAGTTTCTCATAGGAACCATCTGGCTTATGTCCTAGCTCTGATGTAAGCCCTGTCTGAGCCACTCTCTGGTGACACCTCTAGAAGTCACCTAAGACTTCTGTCACTTTGAAGACTGTGTACTCCTTAGCTTCTTCCATGAAAAGGCCAGGGGCCTGAATGACTTAAGAGGATCGGACCAGATTGTTTCTGAGCTCTGCCATTCTGTGTGTTTCTGAGTCCACACTGTGCACCTGAGAAGTGGTGATCTCAGACAGCAAAGCAAAGAATGTCTGAATGACTCCTCACTATTTGTTTGCCTGTCTGGCTTCTCTTTACCCTGGCAGTGTGTGTGTGTATGTGTGTGTGTGTGTGTGTGTGTGTGTGTGTGTTACCCACACACACTCATAGAGGCCAGAAGTCAACCTTGGGTCTTGTTTTTCAGGCACAATCCATCTTGTTCTGTTTTGAGACAATGTCTCTTGCTGGGCTAGAACTCAGCAAGTCGCAGTCTAGGCTGACTGGCCACTGAGCTCAGGGAGACATTCACCTCCACCTCTCAAGCACTGGGATTTACAGGGGTAGCAAGCATTTTACCACCGAGCCATCACTCAAGATGCTTTGGACTGATCTTGAGGGGACCTTGAATCCCTGAAGGTCATGATCCCAAGCCTTCAAGAATCCTGGAAGCCTAGGAAGAGTGGACTTGCTGATGGAGTCAGAACATACCAGGCTCGTGTTCTGTGCCAGGAATGCTGGAGCCTTCCTTGGTCCCAGTTCCCTGGAGTGCCTTCTGGATATCAGTTTGGACAGTGGATAGTACACTTGCCTCACAGGAACAAGCGGAGGTGAGGGATTGACAGGAAGGCCCCTGCTCTACAGTAAATTAAGCTTCAAACTGGCTCTGGCTACATAGTGACGGTGCCTGCGGATATTTGAGTGGCAAAGGGGAGTTGCGCAGTTAAACCCAATGCATTCGCCACAGGAGACAGAGCAATCTATGGAGCAGAGGGCATCAAAATCTGATGCCTCTTAGGGGCTCCTTGCAAACAGAAGGCCATGATGGGGAGATGGCGATAAGATACAGACGGAAGCCAGAAGGGCGGAGAGGTCTTGGGGGGTGGGGAGGAGGTGGCCTAATGGGTCTTGTCCATTCCTTTCACTTCAGATCTGTGAGCTGTGCAGGGGGAGTTAGCAAATCAAATATCGGGAAGCCTGAGGCAGTGGTGGGAAAGGTGGGGGGAGTCCCGTGTTTGGTGGAAGCTTTGTAAGTGACCCTCACTTTAGGTAAACCTACTGGGTGAAAACCTGCCTATGTGAACCAGACAGAACGGGGTTGATTTCTCTCTCTCTCTCTCTCTCTCTCTCTCTCTCTCTCTCTCTCTCTCTCTCTCTCTCTCTCTCTCTCTCTCGGTATCTTCCCAGCTTCCAGGTTGGCTGTTAATTAATGCCCTGTGTGATACTTTCCATCTCTACGTCTTGTGCTCGGCGCACAGACGATGCTGGCATCTTCATCTTCGTTATACTCCCTCATCTTTGATTCTCAGAATAACCTCCACTTCCCTGGACTGGCTGGCCCACCCTGAGTGTGGTTCATTAAGTGTGCGGTGTACAGAGCTTTTTTGAAAAGCACCTATTACTTCAGTAAGACCAAATAGCCCTGTTGAATTGCTAAAGTCCCAACTTCAATCACAGTCTTGACTTTGCCTAACCAAACACATCACTGGCAGTCTCTTTCATCTTGAAGCGAGGTCCCTGACCACAGGGTGATAGGTGAGGGGTTGGGAGAGTCAGCCAAGGCCCTGGATCCATGCAAATGTCTTCAATTAGCAATGAAAATCAGACCTGGACCACTAGCCCGGGGAAAACTCAGACTGTGGTATGGATCAGCAGCTGGCACGAGGTGACCCACCACAACTTTCAAAGGCACAAAACTGTCAGGCGCATCAAATGTGGAAAACTGGAAAGAGAATGAGAACACCCCAACATGAAGGATATTGACAATAAGCAAGTCACCTAAGAAGTGCCTGGGAGAGAGCGGAGCCCTCCCTGCCCTCGGGGACAGCTGAGCTTTGAAACAGGATAGAGGAGGCAATGGTGAGGGTAGCAGGGGTGGGGGAGGGGGAGGGGGTGGGGGAGGAAGCATGCACAGCTGAAACAGGAGCAAAAATAATCAAACAACCAAAACTACAGCTTGCTGAAGACCTGTGTGTGCACCCACCAAGGGAGTGCGTCACCTACACTGTTGCATGGACCACTCTGATGAGACAAACACTACTGTAAGTATTATCTGACACAGCTGCAAACCTGAGGCATAAAAATGGCTATATAGCCTTTCCACACCACACAGGCAATGCTCTGCTCCATCCAGTCCTACCTGTCATACCACTTAGACCTCTTCCTAAATAGGGATCAGAGTGGCTAGCCTCCCCCACCCAAGGATCCTGTTCCTGAGTCTACCTATCTTTTCCCAGCATTACCACAGACACCAGAGAGACTGATCATCTTGCTTTAGCACAAACCCACCTGTTCCCTTCCCTGAATATAGAAAATACTGGGTGTGGCCTTTCAAAGAATTATCTAGGTGGCGTTTAAAACCTGTGGTAGTGGTACACTCTGACTCCAGATGAAAGACCCTTAGGCGGGAGAAAAATCCAGAAGCCATCTGAAGCTTGCCTCAAACACACCGATATAAAAGCTGAACCGAAGGCCACTTGCTAATAAAATACTCGGTGCCAAAAAGGACATTAAAAAGATGTCCAAAGGCCTGCGAAGAAGAATAAAGATATCAATTTCCTTTACTCCCTGATTCATCTGGCTTCATATTTTAGATGCCTTGACTTTACCAAGGCAGGCTGCATGGGTCACTGGGAGAGGAAATTTCGTCCCGCCAATGACGCCATCCACAATGGGCACATATGCATTGAGACCTGTTGGAGGGCCCTGGAGAACTAAAGGGAAGAAGACGGGAGTTGGTTTTCAAAGAGTTATGAAGAAATCCAGACAGACCCTTGTCTGATACCTAGGTGAAGAAACTCCTCAGACCAGACTAGGAGACTCATGAGAAGCTATTGGTATTCTGATTTTATTTGGAAGATCTTAAACAATCTGTCTTCCTTTTATTGTCCTAGAAATGAATCGTGACATCTTCTTGGAGATATTTCTGTTCCCTGATCAATTCTTGTTGGCTAGAATCAGGTGCAGTAGGCACTTGCTGAATATTTATTTACTAATTGAGTGAATAAATAAATGTTTTTGTACTGGATGCACCACACCCTGTTCTGGAGAATTGTGTGTCACCCACAGCTACTGAACCAGGAGAGGACACTGTTCCCCAAGGATAGTCCATATCTGTTTGTGGTCTGGCAAACACCAGCATCCTGTGAGACTGGCCACAAAGCAGGGTGAACGGTCCTGATGAGATCTTCCTCTTTGGGTTTCCAGAGCAACGGGTACTAAGTGGGAGACCTATGCCATACTCCTCTCCTCAAGGCTCAGGGGACATCAGGGGAGAGTGAGCAGAAGACAATATGAGAGTGGCGAGTCAGAGAGGACCAGAGCAAAGCTGTTGTCCTTTGGACATGGCAGGACGGTTGTACTCATGAAGTCACAATAGGTGTGGAGGCCTGAGCAAGACTTACACAAGACCAAGCTGACATGGAGAGAGGCGGAGTTAATACACCTCTCTTCTAGCTGAGGAGGTTTGGGCAGTTAATGGTGCTAGAGGAAGGAGAGTCGGCTTCCTCTAGAGGTGTGGCCCCTGATAGGTTGGCCATGCTCCAAATAATGACCCCACACCCTTGCCTACAAAAGCAGAAGCACAAACCAGACTCCGTGGATTATTTATAAACAAAAGACATGAAGTTGGCGTAGGTGGGGTGTAATGGAAACAGAATTAAGAAGAAGATTGTAGGGACAAATATGATCAAAGTACCTTGTACGCATGCACAAAATGCTACAACGTTTAATAAAATGTCTCGTAAAAAGCAGTCCTAGGGGAGGCTGGCACTGTGTATACTCTGAAGGGACTGTAAGTCCCCTGAGTCCAGAGGTCCTATCTCTCTTGTTTCCAACACTGTTCCCAATGTGTAACATCCTGAAGCATAGAGGAAACACTCAATAAAAGCTCCAGGGTAAAGAATCAGAGGGTATCATCCTGGGCAGCCATTGTGAGATAGTGTGTGATGGATGAGAGAGAAGAACTAGCCAGCTGAGGCAAGAGCCTTGAGCCAGCAGGACAGGAGGGTTATAGACAAACAATGAGAACAGGGAGAGGCAGAGGCAGAGAAAGAAACACACACAAACACACACACATACAGAGAGAGAGAGAGAGAGAGAGAGAGAGAGAGAGAGAGAGAGAGAGACAGAGAGAGAGAGACAGAGAGAGACAGAGACAGAGAGACAGAGACAGAGAGAGATATGCTGGTGGGTGGTGGGCCTGGGGACCACTGCCTGCCTCCCCATCATGTGCTGTACTTAAACCAGAGAGAACCTGTTCCCTTTCTTACAGCCCTAACATCCCAGGTTAGAGCAATAGAGCATTGTTGTATCCTCATGGGGAAGACACGGTATCTAAATACCAACAGTTACACAAGTTGGTCTTTTCTTTTATTCATTTGGTTTGGGGTTGGAAAAGGAAGAGAAGGGGACTCCCCAAAGTCTGGGAGATATGACATCATCACGTGTCTGGGCTGAGCATCCCTTGCTACAGTTGGGGTGCGAATGTCCTCCCAAGGTTCATGTGGTGAAGGCTTGGTCATCACATGGCGGTAGGAGTTAGGGCCTAGTGGAAGGAAGTGAGGTCACTGGGGGCGTGTCCTTACAGGGGTATTGGGAGCCTGGTTCCCTCTCTTCCCATCTCCTCTTGCTTCCAGGTAACTTTACTCCAACACAAACCTCTTCATGATGCTCCACCATGGACTCAGACCTCAAAACCCGGGCATCTACACAAGCCTTTCCTCATTTTAAGTTGATGTCTCTGGCACTTGGACAGAGAAGCAGAGAGTCTACTAATAGCTCTTTGCTCGCTTTCAGTCCCAGAGCTGTTCATTTCTGGCTTGGCTGCAAGGCAGGGGCTCACTAGCTGAGGCTAAGTCACAAGGCAATACCAGCACCAGACAGAGGGTTGCAAGGGAGACGCAGCAGATTGTGCACCGACTAGCTCCGTGCTCAGGCTGATTATCTCACACCTTTGAGCACCACTTTATTTTCCTAAAATAGAGGAAACAGCATGTAATTCTCATACTATTGTTAGATATAAAAGAGGCATATAGCACATTGGACCCACCCAATGTGCTATGAATAAGTTGAGGGCCCTACTGTGTCTGTAAAACTCTTCTATTCACATGGGATTCTCCTATCCTTTAACTCATGTGAACCTCATAACAAATATGCAAGACTTGCAAAGTAGAACCTAGAACTCCCATTTTACTGATGAATAAACTGAGGTATAGACGGGCTGAATACCTCAGTCGGAGAAAATGGCCATACTCCATTGTGAGACACAGCATCTTCCTACATTTCTGTCTTCAGCACAAGAACATAAGGCAGAGCTGGGTGGGGGTATCTTGGGCAGGAGAATTGCTGAGAGTTCAAAGCTAGCCTAGGCTACTTATTTAGCTCTGGATCAGCCTGGGCTACAAAGTGAAAGCCTATCTCAATGGTGAACTACTAAAGACTAGAAGGGAAGGGAAAAGGGAAAAGAGAAGGGCATAGGAGTGAGAAGGAAAGGAGGGAGGAAGGGAGGGAAGGAAGAAGGTGCCAGTGGCTGCCTGCCATTCTTTCTCAATCATCCACAAAACTTTGTTCAAGTATTTGTATAGAAAATGTCCAGAGGTGAATGTATGAATGAATGAATGAATGAATGAATGAATAGATGGATAAATGGATAGATGGATGGATTCCTTGTTGAATTATATTCTATCCAATTCATGATTCACAACAGAACCTAGGAGTCTCATCTGGGCTGAGATTCTCACCGGCCTTCCTAGTGTGTAACTCTCTCCCTCCCCTGGAGATATTGTATCAGGGGCCTGGCACTAAGCACATGCCCACCACCAACTCTTCCTCTGCCGGCCTGTCCAGTCTACGTACTGGTTTCTGCAGTTTCGTACTCGCTGTCTCTGAGAAGCTCGAAGATGTCCACTTCGACCTTGGCCTTGCCCAGCCTCTCTGGTGCGCGGTTGATGCGGTTCTTGGCCAGGGTGATGGACAGCCGTTCCCCTCTGCTGCACTCCATGGGGTCATCCAAGATAGCAGCTGTGGGCAGGTAACCATATGGAGACAGTTGGTATGCCACCCACCACCATTGCCCATCCATCCCCCTTCTCCACCCGCCCCCACACTGCCACCTTCCTTTCCCAGGCATCTCCCCAAATCCCCGTCCATCTCGACATCCACAGAACTCTCCATGCTCTTCATGCTTCAGTCTCTGTTCACAGACAGATAGAGCAATGAACTCTATAGCATAAGCGTGAAGGCATGATGCAGTACCACAACAGGCCACCAGGGGTCCTACCTGTCCTGAGGTCCTTGGACCCAGGTGGCAAAAAAACCCTCAGAGACAGGAACTCAGAAAGGCAGGTACTCACTACCCTTTTGGAAATGGAATTCTAAGTCTACAAGAAACTCCCCGAGGAAAGAGAATGCTATGCATTTGTGAGGGACAGCTGTGGGAACAGGGAAGCAGCTGCAGAGTACTGTGGGATGCTCACACTCCAGTCTCTGGTGCCCATGAGCCATGCATCTCCGGTGAGCTACGAAACTTCTCTGAATATCTTTTCCTTGCTGAGCATTGGAATAGTAAAAGACGAACTCAGTGGTTAGTGGAGGGATTCAGTTTAGGTAATGGCTGTCAGGGACCTGTCATCCGGACTTAACCAGTGTGGGTGACTTGGGGAGGTACAGTAGCGAGTAGCGGCCCAGCCCCAGGATGCGATGTGAAGGAAACCATGGAGAATCAGGTTGTAGCTCCAGCTCCACTTATATTAGCTAATGGATCTCTGTTTCCTTACTTTAAAAATGAGGAGGAAAGCTACTTGTTGGCCTACTGTGAGAAGTCCGTAAGATGGGACATACTCAATGCATCTAGTAGGCACTTGCATCTAGTAGGCACTACTAAGTCTTGCGTCTAGTAGGTACTCAATGTTAGCCACTGAGAGTCTTACTTCCTGGGGGAGCTGAAAACTGACGCAACGTAAACACTTGCAGCAATTAAGCAATTATTCCCAAAGACTAATGGGGGGAGGGGTTGGGGGGAGAGGAAGATGCTGACTTCCTATTATGGTGGATTATTAATGTCTGATACGAGAAATAGAATATTTCCGCAGGTGACAACATGGATGACCCTTAACAACATTATGCCAAGCAAAGGAAGCCAGACACAAACAGCATATGGGTCTATCAATACGAGAATATCCAGACAAAGCGAATCCATAGAGACACACACAGAGCAGAGGAACAGTTGCCTGGGGTTATGAGGCGACTATGAGTGTAGTAAAAACCACTGAGCTGTATGCTTTAGGTGGGTGAATTATGCAGGAGATGAATTCTAAACTCAGTAAAGTCATTGTAAAAAGACAATCAAATGTATCTTTCAGAGGTTGACGGAAACACGGGGTGTGTCACACCAGGTTCCTCTGCCACGCGGCCCTGAGTTCTCGTGTTCACAAGGGATGTGGACTTAGTGCTTGTTGGCTTTCCGTCACCGTGACCCTGAGGTCATCCCTGTACCTTAATGGCCCAGGCTCCACACTCTCGGTTTGTCCATTGCTTTCCTAGGTACAATCTCACAAAGAAAACACCAGAACATAGCAGGGAACGTGACGACGCATTTTTTCCCCCGACTTGAGGATTTATTTCTATGCACACTCCCTGCGAACAATGTAAACTCAATTTCACATTCACAGTGTAGGCTCGAGCTTGCAGAGAAGGTGAGTCCTGAGGCCCAGACAATGAGGTAGACACATTAACTGGAAAAGCACACACGAAGTGGCTGGCCACCTGTACGGGTGGCCAAAGAATTTTAAGTGGGAAGACTTAAAAGCCCTCCCATGCCCACATTCCTTATGAATGGGAGAACTTGGGGTATATCCTGACATTAGTCAGTGTTCATGTTATAGCCTCACTGGACTGGTTGGGGGAACAAGACTCGGAATGAGACAGCGCCATGATAATCAGAAAGGGAAAGTGTCACACTGTGTCACACTAAGATCACAACTTGAGACCATGAGGGAACAGTAATAGAAAGGAAAGATTCCCAAATCATGTCCCTTAAGGGATAGAAGACGTTCCTTCTGAAAGCAGACAGGCAGTGTGTAGCCCCCATGCCAGTGGTGACCATTACAACCTCACATCCATCGGTTATGGAATATTGAGTCCACATAAGATCTAATACTAAGAAACAAACTTTACAGTAAAAGTAGACTGGCCCCAGAGATGGGAAAGAGCTCTAGAACAACAGGTACTGGGTATCCATGCTCAGTCATGCTCAGGAGATCCTGGATCCGAGATAAAGCTGTATTGGGTACTCAACAACAATACTGTGTTTAGTAGTCATGTCCTCAACTCAGTAAGACTAGTGTCTCGTCTTTACATGGGATGAGAAGGAATGGGTCTCACGAGTCTGCTGACTTGCTCATGCTTTCAGAGCTGGCCATTAATGGAGAAGGAAATGGTTTCAGGTTGGCTGGAGCTGTCCTCCCAGGACTTGGGCAGAAAGAGAGGGTGTTGTAGGCAGGAATCTTTCATCTTATGGGAGCTTTGAAGGAAGCATCACAGAGGCAAACCAACCCTGAGACAGTACCTCTGACAGGCTAGACTCTGAAGCTCTGAAAACCCCCAGGTAATAGCTCTGCTTCCCAATTCTTGGCACACACCACACCCTGATGAGATTTTCCAACTAGGGACAGCCATCCTATTAACTATTAATATCTACTAGATATTTTATAAATTACTTGTAATAAATTAATCACTAAAATAATCTCCCCCAAAACATTATAAGGTTTAGATCTGAAGTGTGCCTCCAGAGGCTGGGTCTACTGAGAGCTATTGGTACTTCAAAAGGCAGACCATAGTGGGGAGAAGTTAGGTCACTGAAGGGTCACCAATGATCCTAGCCATCCCCCTCTCTCCATCCCTTCCTCCCTCCCTCCCTCCTTCTATTCCTCCCTCACTTTCTCCTTCCTTCCTGGCCACTTGAGCAAAGTGGCTTTCTCTGCCACATATGTGGTCCCTAAAGCAAAAGACCCAAGCAACCAAGAGCTGAAGTCATCAACCCCGCAGCCCGAACACCCCTTTCTTCCTTTAAGCTGATTGACCTCAGGAACATTTTCACAGTGGTGGAAAGCTAACCCAGAGTCCGTACTCTTTGTGAACACAAGAACTTAGGCGTGTCTGTCCTGGGTGTTCATGCTACAGTCTCACTGGCTTTGCTGCCACCCCATTGCTACATCAATGGCAAAATTGCAGCCGTTACAAGAGGCAGCACACATCCATGTGTCTCCTCCAGATACAGCTGTATCCATCTCTTCTTTTTGAAAAAGATGTGTCTAAAGTGTGTGTTACCCCAATTTCATTATCTTCTCCTTTGCTGCCCTCTTTTCCAGTGCATTTTTAAAGCCCTAACTCCCAATGTGACAATATTTGGAAGGAGGGCTTTCAGGGGTTAATTGTGGTTTCATGAGGTCATGAGAGTGGAGCCCTGAACTCATAGAATTAGTGTCCCTCTCAGAAGAAAGAGCAGGAAACTCAGTCACTTGCTCTCTACTATAGGAAGACCCAGTGAGAAGATGACCCAACCCTCTAGTATAGCCAGGAAGAGAGGCCTCCCTAGGAATAGAGTCAACCAGTGCCACAACATCAGACATCCCAGAAAACACTGAGAAATAAAAGTTCCATTTTTAAGCCTCTCAGTTTGCAATCTTACTGTATTACATCTTATGCTGATTAAGACAATGTGTTCATAAAAACTGAGATGTGCAGGCCCCAGCCAACTGTGTCACACACTGTACACTCAATACCCAGAGCCCCATCTAACATGCTGAGTCAGAGGAACAATGGAAGGCAGACAAGGAGAATGTGGGAATCTGATGTTGGACCCTCTTCTTTCCTTCCCCATGAGGACCTCAGGGGGTATGTGACAATCCTGTTTCCCACATCCAGTCCCAGGCCATCCCAGGCCCCACATTTCACTAAGGTTTTAGTTCTTGATGACGATTAATCACTGACGGGGAAGACATTTGACTTGGTGTTTTGTCGGCATCAGACATATTGGAACCACAATAATTAGCTTGAAAATAGGAACTGAATTCTAGGGCTACGAATGCCAAACACAAGGTGGAGACTCAGGCTCTTCCATGATGTTGGAGGAACATATCCCCAACAGGCGGTTAGCAAACAGCACACTTGCTCTTCAGCGGTCTCAGGAGAGGAGCCAGATGGATGGAAGAGAGCAGTGTGCTCAAGACTTAATGTGCAGAGGATGCTCCTGGACCACACTGGGTCCCTCAGGCCCAGCTACTGGGCTAGGCCAGGATGTTCAGCGTTCCCAGCTGCTGCCAAATGAGGAACGGTATGAGCCAGCACATCCTGGGGGCCCTGGGGACTCTTCTGCATAGGAGTCAACTAGTAGCCATGGTGAGGCTGAGAGGTCTGGGCAGCAGCAAGTGTGGGGTTGAGATGAGGAGACACATGTCGAGACTGCCATCTGCTATTTTATCAAACCTTGAAGACCCAGTAGTGCCCAGCGCTTCTGTGGCGCAGCAGGGTTTACCACACCTTCTTTATGTCAAGAAAGCCTTTGTATTCACATAGTGCCTCTCGCTCAAACCCCAAGCATTACGTTCTCTACTGGGCTCTCTCCCCATCTGGTGTCTGAGGCTCCCCCGACAATGGAAAGGCAGCCCTGTGACAGTGCACGTCCTGATGCCAAACTCCGATCCCTATCTCATCCTTGTGTTTCCCTGCTTTGGACGGGGTGACTCCCTTTGGGTTGGCGAGTCTGGCTCAGACTACTATAGCACTGGTTAGCTCAGGGTTAGGAAGCGTGAGCAGGCCTGTGCAAAGGTGGATGTATAGCTTTGAGCTGCTTTAGGATCTTCACAAACCATTGAGAGTGGCCTTAGTCATGCTAAGTGACATCCTTACTGCTGGAGCAGTTCCACCCACCTATGCTATGCTTTCGCAGCCTGGACTCTTCTCCCTACAGACTCATCTCTTCCTGAAGGTCCTCTTCAACTCCTCGGTACCAGTGCTGTCTTCCAGAGATTGCCTGAGAACCCAAATAGTTCCCTGGTCCATTGGCAGAGACTTGGCTACCCACCTGTACCCCTGTGTGTCCTCAGCCGTTCATGCCTTAAATGCCCAGATAACTCTTCCTTCCTGCCTGCTTGCTTTCCCAGATCGTTTATCTCAATTGTACTCCCTTCCTTTGAGCTCTATGAATTTCTCCCGTTGCCTATCCCGTGGCCTCTTGTCTTTCTCCTTGAGGGAGTGGGTTGGCCTAGCCTGACTCCTCTTAGTAAATCGGATGGATCTGGGCATGCAGTGCTCAGGACTGAGTGGCCACCGAGTGCATAATAGTGCGTGATTACCTGACTCTTCATCCTTTTGCAACTGCAATTTGCAATTGCAGCAAATGTTGGTGGTGTGGCTACATCAGATGACACCAGCATTGAAGGCAGCTCCTGTGCATGCACACGCACGGCAGAGGACCCATTGCTACCTCTACTCGGCTTCATCCCTCCAGGGATGGCAGCATCCTGTTCTCTGTTCACCTGTGGGACCTGGAGCAAGGCTTGCCTTCCCTCCAGACATTACTGAAAGCTCGGGAGTGACCCCTCAAGCATGAATGCGGGCTACCTTAATCTCTAAGCTCCACCAGAGGCCTGCTACAGAAGCTTCTCGGCACCTCGATAGCTCTCAGCTCTTTAAGGAGGGAATAAAGAAGTTTTACTGCTGAGCCTTTATAAGCCATCTATAACACCGCTCCGATGGCTGTTTGGACCAACCCATTATGGCTGCGTGCTAACAAGAAAAAGAGATGGGTTTAACCCTGGGGAATTGGTTACCTTTGCTTCCCAGCTGCTTGCTCGCAGCTCCGGGTTTCCAGATATGGTGATGGTCCTGCCACTCTTCCATCATCAGCTCTGTCTGCTTACTGCCCTCCATTCCTTGTTCCCACTCATCTCTTCCACAGAAGTCTCCCTCCACACGAGTTGTCATACCTTCATCCTCACCTGGATCCCCTCTTCCAGGAAAGCCTCCATCCCCACTCCTGCCTTCCTCCCAAACAGCCCTACCGGCCTCATTTAACTCTCTTTGATTCTGTCTTCAGTGTCTTCCAGATGAGCTTGTCTCTCTGTGCTCGGGCAGTGAAGCCCCAAGCAGACGGAACTTCCTGTGACCAGATGGGCCAGGTGCCACACTGGCCCTAGAGCCAAACACAACAGGCTCCTGATTTGATAAGTGCAACCCCCCCCCCAAAAAAAAAAAACCACAGCTAACTCTCAGTAGAATGAAGGAGGACTTTTAATGCCTGCAGGGAGGTGAGAACAGCCTCCTAAGATATTTTCACAACATTGACAGCCCCCCTCCCCTTCTCCTCACCCACAGTGTAAGCCAGGCTTATTGAGTGATTCCTCAGTTTGCTGACTTCAGCCCAAAGTCCCCCAATCCACTCACTGCAAGCCACCTTCTGCCCCCCCTCGCCCCCACTTCACTCAAGCCAGTGCCAATGAGCATCATGGGAAAATCAGAGGGCACTTCTGATCCTTTGACTAATTACATCATAGCCAGCCTTGTTTATGATCACCAGGTGCTGCTCTGCGCACATCAAGGATATGATCTCATTTAACCCCCATGCAATGTGCAGTTTATTATTCTGTTTTAGAGTGAGATAAGTGAGAAAGGGCAGGTTTCCCAAGATTGCATGGCTCATGGCGGCACCTGGGGCCTGGACCCATTTGCAGAAGCGTCCCTGCCTTGGATGTTCCTGGTCTAGGGTTCTCTGCAGCCAAGCCCTGCTCCCCTTGTCCCACCAAGGCCCTCAACCTCATTGGCTCCCAGGAAGCTTTTCTCCAAGGATTCTACTAATTTTCTGGCCATTCCTGCAGGTACCCTCTGCTCTTGTCATCTTTTAATATGGACGGACCCCCAGGGTCTCTGGGGGGGTTTCTGCCTTATTTACAGGAGTTTCCTGTAAATTTACATTTACAGCCACCTCCCAGGGGAAGAAACACATGCATACAACAATCTAAAAAGCATCTCAAATGTAGGAAGTTGGCAAGATTGCTCAGTGGACAAAGCTCTTGTCACGCAAGCATGAGAACCTGAGTTTGATCAGCAAAGCCACATGTCTTAGTTGGGTTTTTATTTCAGCAAGAAGAGACCATAGCCCAGGCAACTTATACAAGAGTTTAATTTGGGCTTATGATTCCAGAACGTTAGAGTTGATGATGGTAGAGGGGAGGCTGGAGCAAGAGCTGGAAACTTCCTTACATCTTGATTCACAGGCAGAAGGTGAAGAAAACACTGGAAATGGCCCTGGAAATGGTTCTGAAACCTCAAAGCCACTCCCACTGACTCCTCTATCAAGGCCACACCTCCTAATCCTTCCCAAACAGTTCCACCAACTAACAACCAAATATACAAACATATTAACATATGAGGTCATTCTCATTCTAACCACCACACCACCTAGAAGAAGGGGACCAATGCCAAAAAAGTTGTCCTCTGACCTCCACATATATGCTATGACATACACATTTGTCTGCATTACACACATATGCACACACACATGAGAGAGAAAGCGAGGGAGAGAGGAAGAAAGGAAAAAGGGAGAGAGGGAGGGAGGGAGGGAGGGAGGGAGGGAGGGAAAAAGAGAAAAAGGGAGGGAGGAAAAAAGGGAGGGAGGGAAAAAGGGAGGGAGGGAAAAAGGGAAAAAGGGAGGGAGGGAGGGAGAGAGGGAGGGAGGGAGGGAGGGAAGGAGGAAGGGAAAAAGAGATGGAAAGGGATAAAGGGGTAGAGGCAGAGAGAGAGAGAGAGAGAGAGAGAGAGAGAGAGAGAGAGAGAGAGAGAGAGACTAAGTTCAGCCTTTCCTCCTTCTCCCTTCTGCTAAAACCCCAAGCTTAGCAAAGAGTAGCATCAGCTTCCCAGATTTCAAACCCTTGCCCAACTCCTCACTTTGAGTTCAAAGCCAGCCTAGGCAACTTACCAAGACCCAGTCTCAAAGATGAAAATGGAAATAAAAACAGACTTGGGGTGTGCCTTAGTGAAAGGACACTTCCCTGGCATGTGGAATGCTCTGGGTTCCATCCAAGGTATAGCTGATGAGGCCTGTCACCCCCTTGGACTCTGCTTCCCTGCTTATTCCTCTCAACCTACCACAAACAGTAAAATATTGATGACATGTCATGTCATGGGTGCATGCACACACACACACACACACACACACATAAGAAAAAGAGAGAGAGGCATGCATGTAAGCACACATGCAGACTTGCACACAGACATGAACATGCAAGCACACCTGTGCTGCTATGTACCCACATTCCTTTGGTTCCCCACTTCCTCTGCTTTCTCACCTCTGCTTGCTGGTCCTGCTCACTCAGGATATCTCCTTGGACATCTCCCCCTCCAAGAAGCCTTACCCTAAACATAGTGGCTCACCAAACACCACAGCCATGTATTTCCCAACAAGCCCTTGCCTCTTGTAGTGCATTTCAACCAAGGCTTCAGCCCTTAACTTTCCCTCGTCCATTTCTTCTAACCTGGTAGTTGGTACCCTTGCCTTGCAAGGGCATACTCTTTATAAAAACTTTGAGCCAAATTAACCTTGACTTTGGGGTTATCCTAAGCCAACTTCTACTAAGATCATCACTCTGTTCCATAGGTCTGTGAAAAAAAAAGTGATTTTGACATGGGCACAGTGAAAAACAGTACCACACTGTGCCGAGTCAAAATAACCAGATCCTCACACATTAAAAGCAGACAAGAACGTCAAACTGCTGTGTGCCATGTTTCAAAGTTAACACAAACTGAGCTGCAGACACAAATGTAAACCCCAAGACTGCAAATTTCTTAGAAAATCTGCATGATCCCAAGTTAGAAAGAGACTTAGGCACAAGCCATGAAGTAAAAACTCAGGAAGTCAGACTACATCAAAGCTGCACTTTCTCGGATCTTCCAAAGACACCACGAACAGGATAACTTAGACAAAGGAGCAACCTGGGAGAAAGTGTGGGCAGAGACGATTCCAGACAGGGCCCTCACATCCAGAAAACATGAAGACTTTCAAGACTCGGTAACAAGAAAATTATGCAAATTTTAAGTCAAACAAAATTTAAACAGACACTTCACAGATAAACGATACAGGCAAGGTGAAAAAGAAATATGCTTAGTGCTAACAGTAACCAGTGAAATGCAAGTTAAAACCATAATGAGATGCTACTACTATTTGTATTGATGTAGTAGCATCAGCCTATTTGAATGGCTGAAATGAAAAGGCTTGACCATACTAAGTGTTGGCAAAGATACCTGGGATTCTCATTCAACCACCCTCTCTTGCTCTCACTCTGATCCTAGTTGTGAATGTTGCCCAAGACTGGTTCTAATCTTCAGTTTTCCTGCACTTGTATACTTCTGTATACTTTCCCCCTAAAGAACCTACAAGACTGGGGAGGCAGCTCAGTTGGGAACACGCTTACGGTAAGCATAAGGGCATAAGGGCCCGACTTAGATCCCCAGAACTATGTAAAGTAAGGCATAGTGGTCCATGCTTGTAACATGCCAGAGACAGGCAGGTCCCTGGGGCTCCCTGCTTAGCTAGCCTACCTAACTTGCTTAATTCCAGGACACTGAGTGACTTTGTCTCAAAAGCAAAATGGAGAGGGCCTGATAAACAGCATCCAGAGTTGTCTGGCCTCCAGGCACCCATGCCCATGCATACACCTGAGCACACACGAACGTGCGTCCACAGAAATAACTTATTAATTCTCATATCGGTTTTCAACTCTCAGCCCCTGGGTTGTGATGTATATAGACTCAAGTTCTCAACCACACAGTAGGCTCTTGCTGGAGCTATCACTAGGAAATACTCTCTGAGTGCTTGTTGCAAAGTCTGCATCCCAAACAGCACCCGTTACCTTCGCATCCAATCAGGGCCTCATTCTTGCCTCTCAGACTTAATTAATAGCACAGTCACTCACACATGCATTCTTGGCAGAGCTGGCTTACAGTCTCCCACACCCTTTATCCACTCCATCTGCTCAGTCACTGAGGTCAGCCAAGGGACCTGCTTCCCACTGATCTCTCTTTCTGCTGTTAGCTCTTTTCTGGTCCTCCCCTCACCCGCCTCAGTCTCCCTCAGGCCAGTGTAGATCCCCTAGCCTTAAGATACCTTTGCAATCTGGATCTAATATGCCTTTCCACGATCATGTTCTACTAAATTCTGTGGTGTCACTCAGCTGTTTCTAGATCATCCTTGCTGAACATAGAACAGGTCATGGGACTCTGCCCTGTGATTTCTGGCTTTTTGTTATTTATTTTGTTTTTTGTCCAGGTAGTCGCTTCTATTTGGAAAGCTCTTGGGTTTTCTGTGGCCACACCCACATTTTATCTGAACTGCACCTTATTCTCGCTTCCTACTCAGGGAGCCATGATGAGCTCCAGCTGAATGGATCCCCTACTTTTCAGAACCAAACCCCCCAAAGCATTTGTGAGGTGAATCATTAATTCAGTCCTTCATCGTGCACTTTGTAAATGATAAAGGAAGTATCATGTACTATACAGGAAGTTAGTACATTCATTCAATCGTTCCCATATTTATTACTTCGTAAAAATCTACTAACCAACTCTCTTAATCAAGATGATGTATATATCAGGGATGGAATGTTTCTGATTCCTAAGTGTCCAGAATAAGACAAAGCTACATAAGCAAATGGCCACAAGCCAACCAGGAAAGAGAGAGAACAAAACCATTTATGCCCCAACTGTGCCACAGATATTCATGTACCAAAAAATCGCAAGCCATAGAAACTAGGTTTTTGGTTCTCAAAGAGAACCTGGTGTCTGGAGAGGAAGCAAGTAATCTTTACTGTATGTGGAAGTAAGACATTCTTAGGCAGATAAAGGAAAAGCAAACTCTCAGATGGGGAAACAGCAGAGAAAGACATGTATCTAACGCATGCACGCATGTTAAGTGACTACTGACTGCCTAAGTATCTGTGACTACCTGGCTTCACAGGGGAGACAGCTATGAAAGCAGTGGGTGAGCTTTTGAGAGAGGCTGAGAAGAAATGCGTCAGGTATGGACCCCCCTCCCACAAGCCTAAGGAAGCCTGGGGTGTCTGGTCAGAGGGGCCTAGAAAGGAGGCACATGAAGGATGTCACAGCATGAGGGACTTTATAAAGACTCACTAGAGGCTGCAATGGTGCCCTAAGATGCTGAGGAACAGCCCAAGGACTTTAAACAGGTCATGACATGGCAGGGTTTGCATTTCCAGGGCAATTGCTCATGTAAGTATACTGGAAAGAGAGAGAGAGAGAGAGAGTGGAAATTTGATCTGAAAAGATCAGTCTGGGTGCTATTTTAAAAATCCAGCAGAGGGAAATGAGGCCAATAGTGAGGGTCAGGGCAAGGAGAGTTGACAATGTGTATTAGCCTCCCCTGAGTTCAGGAGACCAAGGACAGACTTTGGGCTTACAAAGGTGAGGCAGATCCAAATGACTCTGATGAGGTGGGATCAGTAAGAACCCCTGGGGACAGGGTTATCTTGACCATTTGAGTTTAGTATTGGATGAAGACTGGGGGGAGGGAAATCAAGGCTTGAGACCTGGAGGTACCATGCTTGGGGAGAGTTTGGAGGAAGGCAGAAAAACAATGATCTGACATGAGAACTTACCAGGGCTAGAAGTGAGATGGACCAAAGATAATAAGAACCAAAGATTTCCCATGAGACTTGGCAATTGGCAGGTCTCTGGGGACTTCAGTGGAGAGATGGGAGCAATGCTTATATGATTATCAGGTGTCTTGGGACAACTGGGGGTGGGTCACATCACACTTCACAAGGACTCAGGGAGCTGTGAAGACAAGGACTTAGAAAGAAGTAACTGGGAGGAAAGCTGACCACGGCAGAAGAAAAGAAGCCTTTTCTGAGCAAGCTGTGTAAAAGGCAGGCAGAACCTAGGGAGGGGTAAAGAGGCACGGCAGAGGGGATAGTCCTCCGCCAAGTTGGCAGTCCATGGTGCCAACCCAGGGGCCTTTCTCTTCTTCCTGCTAACAGCCCATCCCCTCCCCCATATTAACTGGATACATGGAGACCCAGCTCAGATGATACTCAACAGCCTCCTTTGAGCTCAGAAGACCTGAGCTGACTTTGAGCTCACAGAGGTAGGTGAAGACTACCGTGTCATACTGATCATTCCTTTGCTCTCTTCTCTTTACTCCTGGAAGGACATGGCCACCGGGCAACACGCACAAACCACACGGTTGGTAGCAGCAACATTGTATATCATCTCCATCTATGAACTATTGCATACCCCAGGCTCACGTATGCAGGAAATATACATCTACATTTGAGTGACTGTATCTTCGGGTTTCTGTCCTACTGTGGCTCAGCCTCTATCCCGCCTCAATGCTACCCAAGGGGAAAGAAAAAGCCGCTGTTGGTGTTCTAGTGGGTACTTGGTAAAAGGTCAAAAGAAATGTATGAGATTATGAAATTAAATCACAAGTACTATAATGCCAACATCCAATCAATACAAAAAAAAAAAAATCATTGAGGTGTTTTATATTCTTGTTTTCATAGCTAGCTTGTGTGTTACACATCTCCAATCAGGCCAGCTCCACTTCAAGTGCTGAAAACAGATCGCTCAGGTCCAAGACGAATAAACACTGCAGCACCTTAAGTGTTTGGTGGGAGGGGAAGTCAAGAGAGACTGAACAGGGAAGTTTCCATTTTTCTTGGAGGAGAAGCAGTATCTTCACCTCCGTCAAGCCAGAGTGACAGGGGCGGTGGCTATAGGTGAGAGCTGAGAGCGACTGCTCTGTTAATAAATGCTTTCCTGAGCCGCTTGAAATGGGGGAGGGGGCGGGCGTGGCTCAAGGCACAGAGCAGGGCAAGTGGTTTCTCAAGAGGAAATGGACATCGTTAGGGGAGGTGGTGGTGATCATGGCAACAGAAGTGGTGGGTTGGGATCTTTCCATTGGATGGGGAAAGGAATGTATCCCAAACATATATGTGCAAAGGGTTCGACCAGCAGATAGGAGAGTGGGATATGGGAGATTTGTGATGGATCCTGGGACATACAGAGAACCAGGCATTGTGGAGGCAAGGTACCAGAAGGGCAGGGACAGAAGGCTGTTTTCAGAGAAAGAATCTAGAGGTGTGGCTTAGTGGCACAAGCAAAGTCCCCTCCCACCTTCCAGAAAACCTAGAGGGCTGGGATCTTTCATGACGAAGAGAGAAACAGGAAGTGTTGATGTGGAATCGGAGAGAAGTCAGTGAGGGCACGGTTACTGTGATCTCCACAGACATGCTGCCCAAGAGGGCTGGGTGCACAGGCATGAAGGATGGTCAGGACGGAGAAAGGTAGGTGAGGGGAGAGTGGGGAGCTCAGAGTGAGAGGAAGGAAGGGAAACCTTCTACCTGCTAGAGCTGTGTGATGCTTGCGCAGGGCATATGTGTGATAGGTGGGACAACTCAGTAAGTGGTGGCTCTGGGTGCCTGCTGCCACAGTTTGGAGAACGACTCAGAGGGGGGCCATGAACTGAGGTCAGAACACAGTCCAGAAGAGGTGTGGAGATGAGGCTGCAGGTGGGAAGGATGTTGGAAATGAAGCGAGCACCACTGGCTTCCTCATGTGCAGACTGCCATCTAGCCAGGGAACGAGTGTGGGAAGCTCAGTAGTTCCCTTGTCGCTGGCCCCAATACAACCCAGCACTGAGCTGGACACATGGTAGGCATGGATGCCTTTCAGCTCTGTCTGACGGGAGCGCATGCCTGAACTTCACGGCATGGTTCTCTTTTTATCTTTCACACACCCATAGCTAAATAAAGGACACGACCCCTGGGAAAATTTATGAATAAATTCCCTGGCATAGCCAACAATTATATCTGCACTTAGTGCTTTATTAATAAGGCCACTTTGCAGAGTTTATGGATATAACTGCTCAATATTCCCAGTTAACCTTCTTAAGCTGGTCTCTTTTTTTCTTCTCCTAGTCCTTGCCTATTTTCTTCTTTCAAGGAAGATCATCCCTGTGTGTTCTTCTTAGCCATGGTCACAGAGGAAGCCCCCACCCCACCCTGTCTGGATAATTTCATGGGCAGCTTGCGGTTGACCCCAACAAAGGATGTGGCAGCCTGGTGTTTGGAGGGGTCACACTCTAGGAACGCTGCATACAGAGCCAGGATGGGGAGGCAATGGGAGCTGACACTGCCCATTTATATTGTTTAATGGCTGCTGGTGACAGCCTTCTGGCCAAGTTGTGGGACAGAATCGAAAGAACGGCGGAGGGAATGTGGAACAATGAAGACCCCTGGGAGCCTTGATGGGTTTGAGTGTACAGGATGCCAGACAAAGTTGGCCTTTTAACAGCAGAGGAAACTAAGCCCAGGCTGGCCTCCTTGACTGTGGTAATTCAATCTGGAGAACATATATGGATCACTGATCTCAATGCCCGGCACCAGGCAGGGTGGGGGGAGCTGAGAACCCAAAATAAGAAGACATGAAATAGCTCTGGTCGCTGCTCTCAAAGACTCATCAAAGGCTAGCTGGGAAGATAGAGATGGAGGCTGGGGAGTGGGGAGAGATGTCACAAGCCATGTGCTAAGCAGATTCTGAAGGTGAGCCTAGACGGACAGCTATCAAACGCTTTTTCAAGAGTTCACACATCTCTGAGCGAGCACCACTCTTCAGTGCTTCCGGCCCACTAATGAGTCTATCCTGGTTTGAATGTGAAATGCCGCCCTTAGTCCCAAGTATTTGAACACCCAGTCCCCAATGGCAGTACTGTGTGGAGGGTTGTAGGAACCTTTAGAAGTGAAGCTGGAGGAAGTGGAGGCACTGGAGAGCAGGCCTTGAAGTTGTATAGCCTGGCTTGACTTCTGTTCACTCTGTTTCTTGACTGCCAATGCAGTGTGACCAGCTGCCCACTGTTCCTGCCACCACACCTTCCCCCCCAACCCATGAAATGATGTACTGTGTTCCCTTGAACTGTAAGCCAAGATAAACCTTGTCCCCACCCCCAAGTTGCCATCAGATATTTTATCAGAGCAGTGAGGTTAGTAATCAATGCAGTCTCATTAGATTATGTCACCACTAAATCACATCCATCGGGCAGAGAGACACTAAGGCACACATTTTACCCCTAGCTTTGAACAAGTGCAGGTCAAGTCTACTGCAGTTGACAACACAGGACCCTGCCACCTTTGATTAGAAAGGAAAATGGGTTCCTAAAGCATTGGGTTGATAGTCATCTCCTTTCCATCTTAAGTATGAGCACAAGCAAGAGAAATAACCAATTAGGACTGCCTTGAGTTTGCAGAATATGGCAGGAAAATCTGAAGAGCCAGATCTTTGATTGTTTCTACCTGCACATTATCCATCTCTAGGGGACTTTTATAATCATCATCATCATCATCATCATCATCATCATCATCATCATCATCCATTGTCATCATCCCCCAAAGAAAGAGCCAGAAGCCAGAACAGGGCAAGGGGTATTTTTTTCCAGCAGGACACTGGTGTTTAGAGTCTAAGCTAGGTACTCCCAGTAGGACAAGAATATTCCTGTGCTTATTCATTTGAAAAAAAAAATATTGAGATACTTTGTCATTCTTTCTCTCTTGCCCGTTTCCTAAGGTGGGAGAGAAGAGAGTCCTATCAACAAAATGTGTCAGACTTGTGGCTCACTCTGTAATTATGATTTCTGGTTGGAGTGATAGTCGCTGTTCTAGGTACTCCGGAGACAGGCAGAATTGTCTTGGAGACCACATGTAGCATGCAAGTTGAAAGCCTATCCCTTCCTTCCCAGGCCCTGTGAAAATGAGACTTCAGTACCACAATGCCTCCTTGAGAGACCACAGATATTTAAACATTCTTGTGGCAGTTGTCTCTCCAGACTCCTCCCTCTGCATGCCATTTTTCCTTGAAACAAAGCCACTGGTTAGGCTGGCATCCATGGATACGTCAGGCTATCCTGGTTAGAAACCATTTCTGTGAGGCAAGGAGGAGAAGTTAGATCAACTCCGAGAGCCATGGCCTCCCCTTTTCATGACAGAGCCTGGGACATCAGTTCAGGATGAGAAAGGGTGGGGCAGGAGTAGGGAGGATATGGGCCACAGCTGTGCTTTTGACCCCAGCAGCACGGACTTGGTCTTGCTTTCTGCATAACTTCTGCCTGGTTTGACTGACTGAGTTTCCACAGAAACGGTGGCTGAAAGGAGATGCTCACCTGATTGTTGTTAGAAACTGCAGAACGCAGAGAAACGTACTGGAAGCAAGATCACCAACTGCAGGGGATAAAAGCCAGCCCCATCCGGATGCCATATGCCACAGAAGTAAAAATCTAGTAAATCTAATTTAGTATAGATCGTGCAATTACCCACTCTAAAAATTAAGGACCGAGACCATAAACCCACTAAACTTCAAATGTTCGTAATGGGCAGTTAAATGGGAGAGACAAAGTACAGGGGAGAGGGGAAATGGGGAGGAAATGGGGGGAAAGGAGAGAAGAAGAGAGGAAGAAAAAATGGTAGAGGAAAAGCAAGGAAACCCAAGATCAGAAAGAAGGAGATTGAGGTGGCGGGAGAGGATGGGGGAGGGGCAGAGAACCAGCACAAGGAAGACCATTGTGTCTCAGAGGAATTGCCATTTAGGGTCCTTGCATTCTGCTGCCAAAGGGACCTTAAGTCACCTCTGCAGGCACAGATCATGGCAAAGGCTTTTCTGATGACTAGAAAACATTTATTTTGTTCTTTTCTTTCCTCCAGTCACCACTCTGGTTTAGAGCCAGCTTTATTGACCTCAGCACTGCTGATATTTGGGGGCTGTTCTGAGCATCCTCAAAGGTTTAACAGCAAGCACTGCTGGCCCCTATCCACTAGATGCCACGGCACCCTCCCTTGCTAGGACAAATAAAACTGCCCCCGAGATTGCCCGATGTTCCCCTGAGTTGAGTAAGAGACAGCCACTTCCCCCAGTTGAGAGGCAATGGTTTGGACCATTATCGCTTTACAACCTAATTCCTGCCTTTAGCAATTGTCCCTCTGTCCCTCACTCAAACCCACAGGAGGACTCTCCCCACAGGGCATATCTTTGATAGTGTCACTTCACTATTCAGAACTGCTCTAAAGCATTCCAGTGTCCAGAGAATGAAAAATAATAATCCCAGTTACCTACCGTGCGCCATACACCGGAAATAGAGCTAGGAACCCTGAGACCCAGATGTAAGAAGAGGCAGAAAACAAAGATGCAAATAAAAGACACGGGCTGGCTTCACAGACAGCAACAAGAACTAGAAAAGGAAAGGAATGGGCAAGAGCAAACCAGGAGTGACAGGGGAAATTCCCTCTACCCAGGCTCCATCTGAGCCGGACAGAACGCAGAGGAAGACGCGATGGCCAGAGACAAAGAACACTAAGGTTGAAGGAAGACAGTAAGAAAGAGCGCCTAGGACCTGGGTCAGCATCTGGAGTATAGTGACCAAGAAGTCTGTAGAGGGAACAGTGAGCCACAGGTGGCCATATGTTTCTGTGGCCTGGCAAGAAGCTTAACGTTTTCTTAGTCCTCATGGCCAGCCACTGGGATTCAAAAACAACTGGAGTTCAAAAGGAACTGGAGAAGTTCTTTTTGTTGTTCGGTTGGTTTGGGCTTTTTGTTTTTGTTTTTATTTTGGTTTGGTTTGGTTGTTTTGTTGTTGTTGTTTTGTTTTCTGTTTTGTGGCTTTTTGTTTTGTTGTTTTGTGGGGTTCCCCCCCCCCAGTTTTTAGGGTTTTTATTTGATTGCTTTTGTTTTGTTTTTGTTGTTGAAACTGGATCCCTCTACATATCCCTGGCTGTCCAGTAGCTCACTAATAGACCAAGCCACCCTGGAGCTCACGGAGATCTGCCTGCCTCTGTCTCTCAGGTGTAGGGATTAAAGGTATGTGCCACCACACTCACTCACTGGAGATTCTATATATAACCCCACTCCCCAGCCCGATTCTAGAATCCACAGTCAGTCCCTCAACAGCTCATCTTCATTAGCTTGTACTCTTCTCTAACTTAAGAATGTACTCAGAGGTCCCAATGAGACCTGTAAGACACAGGTTGCTGGGTCCATGCCTCCACTGAGTGACCGAGTAGGGGTCTGGAGTGGTATCCAACAGCACTCATTTGTCACTAGTTCCCAGGAACTGATGACACTGCTAATCCAGACATTGGTGTGAAGCAATCCTCCAATGAGTATTGGCTGTGTCCTCAACCAGATCTCTGCCACCATGCCAGTCCACCTGTCCTCTGCACTCTAGTGTTTAAAATTCCAGCCACTTGTCAAGGCCTGACTAGTGCATCCCTCCAGTGGTGCCTCAGGCACATGGACCAATTCCCTGCAAGCATCACATCAGTTAGCACTGCCAAAGCATCGGCATCTTCTGACCCGTTGTGTATGCTTGAATAGGGGCCTCAGTTGTGCTTTTCAACCAAGACTTCTAGGCTCCATACCCTAGCCTAACAAGTCTGCTAAAAATCCCTCTTTCCTGATTTGAATGTGTTGAGCCACCCATATGACTAACATTCCATCTTTGTCTCATGCCCACCCAAATAACTATTATAAAACCCCCTCAGAATAAGCAAATCAAAGTCAACAAACAAAACCTGGCAAGGTGCTGGAAAATGGCTCAGTTAATAAAGTGCACAATGAGGACCTGAGTCCAATCTTCTAGGAGCTGTGTTCAAAATAAACAAACAAAAAGAGTCAATCATGAAAGCACACACCTGCAGTCCCAGCCCCATGGAGATAGTGGCGGGCAGATCCCCAAAGCTTGCCAGTCAGCCAGTCTAGTTAAATCAGCAAGCTCCTGGTTCAGTAAGAGACACCCCACCCCATCTCCAAAAAAGCAAGGTGGAAAGTAATTGAGAAAAACACCCAATCCTGACTTCTGGATTACACACAGGTACATATATATGCATGCACGAACCTCCCACATACTTACATACAAACATACATACATACATACATACATACATGCATACACACATTTTTTTTAAACTCGAAGAATAAGATGTGTTGGTAAGAAGGTGGAGAAAATAGAACACTTGCATAAATGTTCTGCTGGGAGAAATGTAAAATGGTACAGGTACTATAAAAATATATCAGATTTCCTCAAAAATTAAAATGCAACTGCCATGTTTGATAGAGTTAATTGTCAACTTTGCAGAATCTAGAGTCACCTGGAAGATGGTGCGCCTTTGGGTATACTGCAGGTGATTATTTGATTGCATAAATTGAGGTGGGAAGAACTGCCCACTGTGGGTGGTACCATTCCCTAGCCTGTACCCTGGACTGTGTAAACTGGAAAGTGGGAGGTGAACAGCAGTATGCATCAATTGCTCTATGTCCCCGACTGTGATGTGATGTGACCAGCAGTCTTAACTCCTGCTATCTTGCCTTCCCTGATATGATGATCTGTAGGACTCTTGAAACATAAGCCAGGATAAACCTTTTCTCCCTTAACGCTTTTTGTTGGCGTATTTTATCATAAAAGCATGGAAGAAAACTGAGATACCATATGTCCCAGCATATTTTAGATTCTATTTCCATTGAAAGCAGTCTCAAACTGATACTTGTACGACCATGTTTACCCGTGCCTCTTTACTAGAGAAAGAATCAACTCTCAGGGCCACCGGGGCTGAATGGATAAAAGGTATATTCAAACAATGAAATGCTACCTTGCCTTACAAAGGAAGAAAAGTTTGAAAATGCTGCGTAAAGGATGAACCTCTAGATCACTGTGCTAAGTGAAATAAGCCGGTCTCAAGAAGACAAACATTGTGCGTCCCGCTTAGGTGAGGTGCACAGAGCAGTTGAACTCTGGTGGCAGAAGGCTTGGGGATAGGTCAATGGGAAGGTCCTCTGCAATAATAAATATTTTCATTTTTGCAAGATAAAACAAGGTTCCGGAGACATATGGTGGTGATGGTAGCACAAAGCCCTGAAGGTATTCATCTCTGCTGAACCATACACTTAAAAATGACTGAGATGAGGACTCCAGAGATGGCTCAGTTGGTAAAGGGCTTGCTTTGCAGGCATGAGGACAAGAACTCAACCCTTAAAATCCAAGGTTAAAAAAATCTGGGTGTAGTAATACATAATTGTAATTACTGGGTGGGTAGAGACAGGCAGCTCTCTGGGGCTCACTGGCTATCAAGCCTAGCTTAATTGGTGAGCTACAGGCTAATGGCATACTTTATCTCAAAAGAACATGCATTGTGTTCTTGAAGATAACATCCAAGGTTATCCTCAGGCCTTTACACACACACACACACACACACACATACCCACGCACACATGAACATACGTAGACACAGAGCTCATTCACAAAAGATCAAATTTTATCAAAATTAAAGATGAAATTTAAAGGAAGAAGTGAAAATATTCAAAAATGATTAAACGCTTAAGGTGGCATGTTTTATGCTGTGCATATTTTATCACAGGTGCTTTGTAGTTCACAGAGAACTTCACAGAACTTACCTCATTTGCTTCTTTGCATAATCCACAATGCAGCGGGAAAATGGCATCATTACTACTTTTGTAGATTAGTATTGGGAAACCCAGAAAGACCAAATCAACTCAAGGGCACACAGAGGCTAAGATCAGATTAAAAATAGAAAAATTGCTGCACCAGTGCTCAGTCCAGAACATCACATCGCAGGGTTCTATAGAGTAGACCACCTTTCATGTACTAAGGAAGATGCTAGCTAGCCTATCTGGAGAAAGGAAAGACATAGCAAGAGTGGTGATAGGGCTCGAGGGGAATTCCCATCTCATGCCCCGGGGAAGAAGGAAAGCCAACATCTGCCTTTTGCGGTGGGTATTATTATTTTACAGATGTGGGGTGGATAGAGCCCCTGAGTCACCTACCCAGTTTTACAAACAAACAAAACAAAATACCACTCTCTCTATGTGTGTATCTTCTGTGGGAGATGTAATCAGGCCTGTTCTCTGGAATGGTATGAATACCACCATCACATGGCACTTGTGTCTCTAGGCCTAAGCTGCCAGTCAGGTGATTGCTTGCCCAGCTCACTGTCTTCCTCCCCATCATCCCTGTCAGGACACTTGCAATGGAAAGGGGACACTGTCTGGCAATGCCTACCTTTCCGGGGACTCATAACACAGCTATATGTTGGCCTAGGCCTGGCCAGTTGATTCTGTCGGAAGTTCTTGGGTTTGAGGAATGTGGCCTGTAGGGGCTCTTCTTTCCCTTTTCCCAGCCCCCTAACTCACAAGGCCTATGTGCCACTAACTTGTCTCTCTTTTGGGTCTCTGCACTTGCATCTCCATGGTATGTCTCATGGGACAAGAAAGAACTCTGTCAGGGTAATTACTCCTTTCTCAAGGCCCTTCCCTTCCTTCGTCATTGATTGAGGGCATGGTGTAGGTCTTCTACCAGTCCAGCAGTCACCCTTCCCTGGTCTGACCCATGAGTAGTAAAGACAAGCCACAGGTAGTCCCCTCCCAAGGGACTACTGTTCAGAGTCTCCAGGGCACCTTGAGGGAGAAGGTACTGGAGATGTAGCACACTCAAGAATCTATAAGGAGCCCACTCCTCAGGACCATTTGGATTCACGTGGTATCTTACATCACCGCTTCTACATCAGCTTTTTTTCTCTCCATTCCTTCATCCTTAGAGTCTGGTGCGTGGGGCTGACTGAGCCAAGAAAGGCATCTGCAGCCTTCCCTGCTTTAAGAATGTAGAGGGAACTGAGGTCCCACTAATTTAAAGCAGAGGCTCGTCGACCCCTGCGTAATGAACTTGGCTGTAAATGTGACTCCAGCCTCTGATTCTCCATCAGAATATGTCACTTGGTGGCGGTCATGTCTTAGCATCCAGAACTGGTTGAGTCTACCAAATGTTTAACCCCACCCCCCACCCCCACTCCATGGATCTGATGGTAATGAGATCGACTTTCTCTTTATTTATCATTAAAGCTGGCAGATCCAAAAGGTAATTTAGTGTTCAGAAAGGCCAATGTTAAAACTTTATGTCAGGGGAACGCATTGCCAAATATAGCCTAATAACGGCATCATTAAATACAGACTAAAGTCTTTATTTAAATTCACTTTCATCTCATCCCTGTCTATAAAATGTAGGGATATACACAGAGTGGGTCTTTAATCCTCAAAACAAATTTCTCTGGTCTTATTTCTTCTTTAGTTGTCTCGGTGCCTCTGGAAGTTCACTGGGTGTCTGTCCAAGTCTGCGTGGCTCTGACATATCCCAACCCTGGCACATCAAAAGAACACCCATCCTTCAAGGCCACGTGCCAAAGCCGTCCTGTGTAGCAGGACGAAGAGCACACATGGACCCTGCCCTCAGGGGGCTGCCGGATTTGGATGGAAAAGTAAGAGATTTTTTGGTCACGTACCGCATATGACATTCAGGTCTATAACGGACAACCAACCAAGGGACGTGTCTATGATTATAAAAACAGGAAATTTCCCATTGCCCAGTAATATCCTTACCCTCGTGACACCATGGCATACCACGTTCGTCCCGTGAGCGTGGTGATGCGGTGTTGATGCAGGTGCCAGCAAACCTAGTTAGTGTTCCGCCAGAGGTAAGAAAGGACGGCGCACTTGGCTATAGAACGTGCCTATAAGAGGTTGTGCTAATGAAGGGTTGTGTTGCTAGCTTACGTAATTACCGCACTGTACGTCGTACACTTATTCTACAGGGCTTCCATCTACTCGTGCTGGAAAGACTGTTTACTGTATGTAAAGCAGGGTGCCAAGTGGCACGGGAAGCAACCCCATACATTTGGTGTTTACCGTGCCTCCCGACTGCAGTGTTTTCCTTCGTGGTTGACTTAATCATATGTTGTTTTGTTCACCATGGTCCTGGGAGCAACAGACTACATTAGTAATATATACACACCATATGGCCTACAAATGTATATGTAAATATATATATATATATATGACACTTTAATGGCATAAGTTGTGTATGGTTACGCACACCAATCATCCCAGTACTGGAGAGGTTATTGCAGGAAGCTTTCAAGTTCAATACTAGTCTGAGCGACATAGGAAGATCCTGTTTAAACAAATTTAAACAAAATAATAGTGGTAAGAAATAAAAGGGGGCAGCTAGAGTGCAGCTAACTTATAGAGCAATTTAAAACTGCCTAAGGCTTCAGGATGTATCCCTGACAATGCAAAAGTAAGTAAAGGATCTAGGTAGCAAGCATCTCTCTCCTTGTCTCTCCCCTCTCTTCTCTCTCTCTCCTTTCTCTTCTCTGTCCTCTCTCTCTCTCTCTCTCTCTCTCTCTCTCTCTCTTTCTCTTTCTCTCTCTCTCTCTCTCTCTCAGTGTGCTCTACGATGTTAGCACAAGATCACCCCGCAATGCATGTCCCAGACTGTATCTCCACCACAAGTAACACCCGACTATAACTACACCGTGCTGAGCTTAAGACATTCTCCCCAACTCCAAGCTTGATGCCTTGCCTCTGGTCTCTGTTCTGTGCACAGCCCCCAGAAGCAAATTTCCCCCAGGCCTAGTAAAGCAAGGGCCCCCCCCTCTGCCAGGACACGCTCCTCTTCCTGATCCTCTTCAACCTTGTCTGCACCTGCAGCCCCCATCACAGGCCACATCTCTGGTGTTCTGTTGCTCTACACTGACATTTTGTCCACCATGGCCCAGCACAGAGCATGGCACCCAGGACATGCTCAGGAATCCTGCCTGCATGGGAAATGAAATGGCGCTGCTGAGAGAGAGGCACAGGGCTCTGGGGTACTGAGAGACTCACAGCAGAGATGGCTAAACTAGGCCGTGACACAGAAACCTACTGGCTGGAGACAGAAATCAGTAGGTACAGGGCACAGAGGAATCAAACAAATAGTCCATGGCACTGGGATCTGAGGCAGCTGAAGAGAATAACAGAAAATGAGGCTGCGTGTATTTACAGAAACTTGAACTCTATGTTAGGGGCACTGGAGAGAGTACAATAGCAATGCCAGGCATCTGATCTCTGTGTCAGGGGCACTGGAGAGAGTACAATAGCAATGCCAGGCACCGCAGAAAAGGCCTCCAGGTGAACTGTCCAGTTCCCCACACAGCTCTACCGTACACGGTCTTGATAGGCCTGTGGACTTGTCCCCAAGATGGCCCCTGAGATCCCTGCCTCCTGTAGCTCACATTGCTCTTACATTTTCTCCCACCTGGGAAGGGTAGCCCTGGCCAAGGGCTCATGATTCAGGTGGTGGAAGTGTGGCTTCTGGAGCTGCTGCTTCCATCTTAGGGTTTCCTGCGCCCCACTCTGGGGAAATCAAGATCACCCAGGAGAATCACCTAATTGAAAGACCCACAGGCACTGAGGCCTCCAGCCAATGAGATACCCAGGCCCGCTGAGTGTCACCAGGCAGGAGCTTAGGAGTGGAGGCCCCAGCCCCACCCTGGCCTGGCCCCAGCCCCAGCCTCAGATCCCCTTTGACTGGAGCCTTGCAATCCACCCTGAGCTGGAAACAGCCCAAGAAACATCTTCAGAGTCCACCAGTCAGAAAATAAAAGAGACAATACACACAGATATGTAGTTGTCGCTTGAAGCTGCTAAATCTGAGGAAAATGTGTTACATAGTGAGAAGTCGCTAGGGCAGCCTTTTTTTTCTCTCCAAGAGCATGGAGTGACTTCTGCCTGCGTGGCAGAGATTGGATAGATTTGAGGACTCTTGCTTCCATGAAGGCTACTCCTCAGGGGAACCTAGTAAGGTTTGGCAAAGAAAAAAAATAGGGAACCCAAACTCCTTCATTTCAAAGGAAGATCTGGAGTCCAGCTTCTGCCTGAGAGTGACACAGTCTCTGTCCCTCCAGCTCTGCCCACACACCTGCTGCGTGCCCCAGTCCCAGAGATATAGTAGAGTTGGAGGCCTGCCCTGTTTTACTGTCTCCTGCGCACTGAGCTCATGGGCTAGCCAGGAGCTGCTGAGTCTGCCCAACCATAATAGAGAGCAGATGTTCCAGGGAAGGTTTATCTCCTGTTGGCACAATACTCAGAGGCTGACCTTTCTCTGTCAACGTTTAGTAAATGTTATTAACACTCTTAAGAGGGCCTTGGGCGTGCAGGTTCTCAGTCAGAATGAGAGACGCCTTCATCGGAATGTCTCCTGGACACGCCATTGTAGCCTTCCAGGAGACTCTCTAAGGGAAACCAATGGCAAGGGAGGGCAGAGGCTGAGCCAAGTGATAATAAAAGCACCTTGTGAATACCCCCAGAAACAGCACAATGTGTGTGGAGTGGGCAAGCAGGCTGGGGAGCCAGATATTGCTGAATTCCAGTGTCAGCTCTATCATTTAGTTCTGCCCCTGGGCAAGTCGCCTCATTTCTCTGAACAAACAGTTCTCACCAACATTGTCATCAGGTGTAAATAAGAGGCCACACGGGTAGGGAATGTGGCAGGTACCCAGCACTGCCTGCCGGGATGATAAGTAAAGGGATCGACCCCACCCTCCTTATCTGTAACACTTCGAAGTCCTTTTCTCTTTGTTCCACGTCTGTAAGGAGCACCCCAGCAGTACTAGTCATGACAGCTGTGTTATACACAGCTTTACAAAGTACTCCCAAAGTCACCATGCCATTGGATATGAAGCCAACCTTGTGAGCTCTGAAGGACAGAGACAGAAGGCCTTAGTTTATCCAAGTCACGCAGATGTGAGAGAGAAGGGTCAGGTCTGGGGCCTGGTTAAGCCTCAGCCCTCATGCTATCCGACCTCAGCCAGGCCTCTCAGGTAGGTTATTCCCCTTAGCTCTGTCACCCTCTGTCTGCTTGAAGGGGCCTCTTGAATGGTCGTGTTGTGATTTTATGACTGATCACATGCTAGGAAAGATGGAGCCCGTGAGGGACAGAGGGGCTCTTCTGAAAACTCACGTCAGACTCTTGTCCCTCCTACGCCCACTTCCTTGAGCAAACCAAGGTGGGGTGGGGTGGGGTGGGGTGGGGTGAGGTGGTGGCCTTTAATCCTAGCACTTGGGTGGCAGAGGCAGGAGGATCTCTGTGAGTTTGAGAACAGCTTGGCCTACAGGGCAAGTTCCAGGACAGTCAAGGCTACACAGAGAAAGCCTGTCTCAGAAAAACAAAAAGAAAAAAATAATAAAGATAGGAAGAAAGGAGGCATTTGGGAGTTCCAGCTTGAGTCTGGTCTCCAAAGGAAAGATACAAAGGCTTCCATGTGCACCTATCAAAAGAATGGATTTAGGCTCAAAAATGATGCCAGGCCCACAGAGGGACATCTCCTATCTTTCATTCAATAATACCCTCCACACTCTCTTTCAAAACTTGGGATCTTTACAATGGAATTTCTACCTCCATTTTCCTCATGGCTGCACGTGGGTAAAACCTCTATAACAGAACGGCCACTGAGTCTAGCTGTCCCCAAGCCCTGTCTCACGCAAATCTCTGTTTTCCAGCCTTTGTTTCATGGGTTTCTCCCATTCAAGTGTTGACCAGGCCTGCCTCTGCTTAGCTACCAAGCCTGAGATTTGCTTGTTTGGAGTGGAATGGCCATACATGGCGCCATTATTTTCTATAAACTGAAAGAGTGTCATGGACCTGGTAAAGAAGAAATTGATTCTTTCCCCTGGTTTGGTCAAACAAATCCCCCCCCTTTTTTGGCCAATTACTGATTCTTAATTGTCTTTAGAATATAGAGAGACAAAGGTATAAACCCCAGTGCCTGGTACCAGCTTCATGCACAGATTCTTCGCCTATCAGCAGGTTCTGGGAACCAGGACCTCTCCTGGTTCTCTGCTCAGCAGAGAAGTCACAGGAGAAACAGTCGAGTCTGGAATTTCACAGTGGTGGCTCTATCAGGCTGGGGTCCCGTGGAATGGTCTGCCTCTTGTTTTCTCTGAGCCTTCTTCCTGGAGCTGTCCCTGGTGGTCATGCAGTTTTCAACTTGGATCCTGTGGCTCTCCTTGACATATGCACATATACTCACAGACACATACATACATGCTCGCACATGTGAGCGCACCTATACACACACTTGCACACATACATATATACACACATATACACACACTCACACATACACACACTGACAGGCACACACACATAAACATACACATGCTCACATACACTCACACACACATTTCCACACAATTAATCACATACATATACTCTAATACATATATACACATACACACATATATACACAGTCATCATACGTTTACACAAACTCATACATACACACACACACATACACACACAGGCATGCACATCTGCACGCATCTGCACACATAGAGTTTGGCTGGATAAAGTATACTCTCTAACAGAGCTCAGAGCCATAATTAAGAATCAAAGAACAGGCTGGGGAGACCCTTGAGGTTCCACCAAATCCAGAGTTCCAAATTCATACAGGTGCTCACTTCCCTTCTTTTGAGATCATTCTGTTCCTCAGGCCCTATGGATGAACAGCTCTGAAAGTCTCCAGAAAGCCACCAGAATGTTTCTGTTGTCCTGAACAAATGGGGTCAGGGTTCGCTGAGATGCCTGAAACACGCAGTCTCCTTAGCAAACAGGTACCTGGCTGCATCTTCATCCACTCCCCACTGTGCTGCCACGTTCTTCACAATGTCATGGGCTGAACTTCTCAACGATCATAAGTTCTCCTTCCCTTTATTAACAAATACAACTGAAAGTCATTTACCTTTTCTCAATCTACTATTGCTACTACACAGGTATACAGTCACGTACTCACACTTGCATGCACAAATGCTTGCACTCACATTCACAAGCATGCACTCACTCAGGCACGCATGTTCACGCGTACTCACACACGCATGTGCATGCTCGCATGCACTCACGTTCACACTCACCTGCATCCACTCACACAGCTGAGCTGAGCTGTGCCTTTAGCACGTGGCTTAGAAATGTCCTCGGCCAAATATCCACTACCTAGCCCACAGGTTCTAACTTCCAAAGAGCACAAGGAAGTGAGTCTGAGCCAACCAAGGTCTTTACAGTGAGGATGGCCTTTCTTCTGCTGTCAGTATCTTCCACGCCCCTCCTGTGATTGCAGGACAGTCTTAACTACCCCTGAGTTAAGAACTCCACTCAGAACCACTTAGCTCTCTGCTAAGAAGACTGAGGCTTTCTCTGTAGCTCTCTGTTTTTTCCCTTTGCCCAGGACCAGCAGTCGACAGTCTCTTTACAGTGGTCTAAGCTTCCTCAAGCACACACCTCAAAATTCTTCTACCTTTCCCTTGTTACTCAATTCCAAAACCGTTTCCATTCTCAGGGGAGGGGGGACTTTCTTACAGAACTGGCCCTCCTTTTTAAAGATGAATTTACAAGGGACTGATTGGCTCAGCAGCTAAGAGCACTTCTTATCCTTGTCACAAACCCAGATTTGATTCCTACAACCCACATGGCAGCCTCCAGATACCTGTAACTCCAGTTCCAGGGGACCTAATGCCTCTTGTGGCCTCTGCAGAGAGACACAGAGTAGGCATACACCGGTGCAGGTAAACATTTGCACATGCAAAGTAAAAAGAAATGCTTTTTGAAAATATCAACTTTCAGTGTAGTATATCTGGGCTTAAAAAAAATTCTGTATTCTACCTGATCATCAAAAAAATAAGTAAGGATTGGACATCCCAGATGAAGACACAGCAGAGTTAGTGCTGGGGGAAGGCTTTTGTTTTCAGGTTCATAAATCCTTCCTTCTTGCTATGGCCTCATGTGGAATAAGAGTTGAGGCCTTCTCTGGGTCTCTTTAGTAAGTTTACTTATGCCATATGGCTAAGTCTCCTGAGCCGGTCACTCCCCAAAGGCCTTAACTGCCATCTCATTGGTGGTTAGATTCCAACAGAAACACTTTGAGGAGACCCAGAACTTAGACCATACACTTCTCTGAGGACAAAACCTTTCAATGCCTAACTATATAACTAGACAGAAGACAGCGGAACACAAACAGGCTATGATATAAAAACGACTATGAAATCTACTCCAGAGCAAAGTATACTCTGTCAGTTCGTCTTAATGGAACAGGCCGGTGACAGACTTTTGTTATAGATGGAGCAAGGTCCAAGAGGAGACAAAGCCTGACGTGATGATAACCCTGAGAAATAGTTTGCTACTAAGAGAGGGAACACGTCTTCTGAAGGGACGGCTGTAGCCAGAGGCTGAACTTTGGTTGACTTCCCAGTTTTGCTGAGGGTCAGCCTTCATTAACTTTGACTGCATGGCATAAACAGATGCTGGGAGCTGAGGTCATTTCATCATGCCATTGCTACCCAGGGAAGCTCCGTGCTGCAGGATTTGGGAAGATTTGTAGATGTTTGTTTTGCATGACATGCCTCTCCTATAAAGGAGGCTCAATCCGCTCCTTCTGCTTCCCGATGATACCCAGGGGGGCTGCAAACCTGGTCACTGTTTCAATGACTACTTACTGACTAGCTGACTAATCGCAGGAACTCCTTGGGGTCTTGCAAGGAAAGTGGGAGCTGCCTTATCAGAAAGCCCCTACTCAAAAGCATGGGCTTAGGGTTAACCTAGAAGAGAGAAGGAAATTCCCCAACCACTGCCGCCATTTTCAAGGACTCATCCCTTGAATGATAGGTTAGTCAAGTTGGGTGCTTAGACAGGAAGAACGCTGTCTGAGAATAGTTGGTAGCCTCTGTCCACCAGACAGACTGCAGAGATGCCAGCTGTCTCTCTGCAGACACTTGCAAGCATCAGGCTCTCAAAGGAAGATCCTGAGCTGACCTCCCATCTACGACACTACTACTTCCTCAGCATATAATGACAATATAGTATATGGATGAAACCTTCGCTCCAGGATAGAATCCTCATTTGTCTAAGTCAGAGGTCCACAAACTATGGTCCATGGGCCAAATCACACCTCTACTGGTCACTGTGTGAAGATGAGCTGGAAGGGTGTGGTCTAGCTGAGAGTAGCTTCTTACGTTTTTCTCTTTTAAAATATTCAGTATTTTTACTATTTTATTTAGCTTTACATTTTCTTTATGTTTATGTTGTATGCACGTGTACATGTTCATATGTGCATGTACATGTGTATGTGTGCACGTGTGCACGTGCACATCTACATGTGAAAGCCAGAGGTTGACATTGGGTGTCTTCTTGGATTACTCTTCCAATTAACTTTGGAGGTAGGGAGCTCAGAGAACCCGGAGCTCAATCAGTTCAGCTAGGTTGGCTGGTCAGTGAGTTCAGAGATCTGCCTCCAATCACAGTGGGGTTAAATAAATGCAGTATTCAGCCTGTTTTGTTTCTTTTTTTACATGGATCTGGATGTTAACACAAAAGGCACTTTACCGACAAGGCTATAACCCTAGCCCTGTTTTCCTTGCATTTCTTAATGGCTGCAAAAAAAAAAATCAAAAGAAGATTATTTTACAGGAAAAAATTATCAAATTAAAATATTAATATCCATTACTAAAAGCTTACTGGGACGGAGCCAGACTCATTCATTTATGCATGCTCTGTAGCTGCTTTTTGCCATGGTGGCAGTTAGGAAATTGTAATAGAGGCTGTATTTTAGGCCCAGAAAGCCTGAAATATTTATGACCTGACCCTCTATGGAAGAAGTTTGCCAAGCCTTGGTCTAAGTCAAGCAAAGATCTCATTTGCCTTATCAGTGGTTTGGGATGTTTTCTTAAGAACTCAGAGTAAGTCAGCCAGAGCTAGACATTCCCGGGTGGCAATGATTGGTTCAGGGTGGTTAGTGATCCAAATTGTCCCACTAAGACTTGAGGGAAGAGGAGGTTGCCTGTCTGGTTCTCACTCCCCTGGTAGGCTTGGAGAAAGAAAAAAAAAATCACTGCCAGTAGCTCATGCATGATTCAAGGGGAAGCCATCTTTAAGATGAAGCTGATGTCCTGGACAACGGAGACAAGTTAAGAGTTTCTGTTTCCATTAGGCACTGCAACAAACAATGCCACCACCTACTGCTAGACCTCTGGTCACTGGAGCCCGGAAGCCTTCCTTATGGTTTAAGCTGCCTTCATGTGAATGTCTGTGATTTGGAGCCAGGAGAACGTCTTAACTCTGGTCATTTGCATGTACTGTCCCTTCTGCACAGAAAGCTCCCCGCTCCCCATCCCTGCCAAGCAACATCAAAACTGCAGTGTCATTGGAGGTCACATGTGACCAGCTAGAATGGATTTTATACACCACCTCATCCACAGTCCTCACGATGTCCTTTTGTCACACATACCATTTATATGTTCTACACTGACCCATGCCTCCCTCGCTGATGTTCACATGGGTCATCATAGGCAAGTCCATGTTTGGTGTGTTCTGCACTGATCTCCCCAGAGCCAAAGGCAGTGCCACCCATTAAATGTGACATTTCTCAAAGAGCATCCAGACTACCTGCAGGGCTGGTTTCTGTGACATGGCGTTAGATAGAGCATAAAGATTCCACCTTTATGCCTACACTACAACAAATTTAAAAAAAAAAAAAAAAGTGTGTGGTTTGTATCTCACTCCCTTTCTTGCCTAATGTGTTTCTTTCTAAGACAGACTGTGTATTAGGGACCACTCCCTTTTTACCACTCGTGTGGGTCTCGGACCTATGCCATTTTTGAGGATCAAAGCTAAACTGCTGTCTTCACTGTGGGATTTCTCAGAGACCTTGACACGGTGCTGTGTCTGCAGTGGTGAGAGAGGAGGTAGGCAGTGCCAGGGCTCTGCTCATGAGCCGGCAAGACAAGAGACATGATATGTAGTGCCTTTCAAACTTATTTGCTGATGGCACCTTTTTCTCTAAGCCAAGTCTCAAGTCTCACTAGACTCTAGAGATAAATATTTTTCTGTGAAACTTCCTGGCCTAGGGCCTCTGGGAAAAGACAAACACAGACGTAATACATTAAGAGGTCTTCCAAGGTATCCAACGGGAAAGCGTCTAGTTTACTAATAAGCTTTGGAATCATATGTTAGGTACGGGGCCCCCTGGGTCCACAGGATAGAGAGTCAAGGCAGACAGCCAAAGAGGTGGGTGGATAGGAGGCTCACAATCCTGTCTGCTGCACCAGCCTGTTCCACTCCTGCTCTTAAAGTGGTTTGGAAGCAGGGAGGGCACAGAAGGTATGGAGTTGAGTAGCAAGGAATATTCTAGAAAATGGGTGATAAGGGGCCACCTAGAGGCTAAGGGAGCCTCTGCTGGCATCCCAAGCCACATGTCCACTCCTTGGCTGAGGGCTAAGTTTGAATAGTTGGTTCTGAAGATGATCCCTCCAAAGAGGTGGGTGCCACTTACTCTGTACGGTTCCCCTCTGCTGTCACTGAGGTCAAGTCCACAACCTGTAAGGAACTGACAGAACTTTGAAAGAGGCCCAGCCAAGAGCCTCCAGAGGAAAGCACAAGGCTTCCTGCTTGCTTCACATGTCCTGGATTTTTGGAGCGTGGGGTGGAGGGACCTGCCTAAGATGTCCAGAGGGAAAGAATCTCATGGAAGCCAAACTCCCCAATCTCAATTCTCCTCCCAAGCAATGAGCTATGCCAACAGCTCTCCGATCATTCAGGAAGGCTGGTGGCCACACGCCCAGGAAAGAAACCCGCATTTAAATGTAGCTTTCCTCCTTTCTAGAACCCAGGATCTATTTTGGAAGGTAAAAAATAGAAGGTGAGGTCTAGCGGGTTGAGGTTTAACTGCTTCGTATCTGATCCCGAGAGCTCATCTCCCATTTATAGTTCTGGGGGTGGACAGAGTCTCAAGAAAGAGAAATACTAGCAGTGGTCCAGCTGCCTCTGTACTCAGCATCCTTTGTGCCTTGGGAAGTTCTGCCTTGCATCGCCTTCCCTGTCAAACAGGTAGTACCGTGATTTAGACACAGAGCAGTCTCTGAAGCAAGGAGGAGGTGGAGGTCTTGCCCCCAAAGAACCCAAAGAAAATAAAGATGAGATTGGCAGAAATCCCAGGCTCCTTTTAAGAGACTATAGCATCTTTCCAAATTCCCAAGGCATGGAAGGAAATACAGTGGTCCAGCTGCCTGGGCCCTCAACATCCTCGGTGCCTTGGGCAGTTCTACCCTGCATCACCTTCCTTATCAAACAGACAGCACATCAGACAAACCCCTTCCCTTGCCTGGTAGCCTTCTCCATTTCTCCTGAGACTGCTTCCTGTTATCTCTGGCCTGACTGTTGGCTCTGATATCCTTTCAGAGCAGTCTGACCATCCCTTACTGTACCTGGGGTATGGCAGACCCACCTATGCTGCCGCTATGTCCAAGATAGGGTGTCATGGACCACTGAGCCGCTGAGTTCACACTCAGTTCACGAGAGGGTGAACAATGAGCTGACTTTAAGAACAACAAATTCAGATGCACTGAACTGAATCCTCCATCAGGAAGTGAAATGAGAGGGCCCAGTTGTTGCCTTCAGGAGTCTGGTACAGCAAGAAGAGACAGTGCAAAGGAAGTTGAGTTACCCTGAAAAAAAAAAAAGCTGCAAGGTCCAGCCCACCTGTGTTACAGCCCTGGGCCTGGGCAGCTACCGTACTTAGACTCCCCAACTTGTAAGTAATAAAGGCAACCAGAATTCTCAACAGCAGAGTGAGCCAGCAGCGGGGAACTGGGAAGATACTCAGGGGGTGACTATTGAGAACTATGCCTGAGGAGCCTAAGAAGAAAGTCCCCAAGAGAAGTGGCAATAATAAGTTTGGTTTAGGAACCGACAGCAAGAGAAATGATTGTGCATCCTGTACGGCTCACAGACCTCAGAGTGTCCTGTGGGTCAAGGCCTCAAAAGTATGGAAGAAAAAACAGCCGGGGCTGACAGAGGGGCTTCTTCAGGATACCAAGCACATGCAACATCCTGGCTTGCATCCTTGTCCTCTAGATGCTGTCACAGAGAGCCGAGGGATACTGTGTACATATCAGGAAAACCCAGAGGCCTTAGGGTCGGACAGTTCCAATATCACAGAGCCACTGGCAGCCACAAAGTGAAGAAGACACTGGTCACAGGATCTTGCCAGTTTTTTAAAGGGTGGAGGTACAGCATTTAGACAATGCAGCAGATGAGCGAAAGTATATGTTTATATAATTGTGATGACAATTTATACATCTGTAATCGCAGCATTCTAGGAGGTTGAGGCAGGAGGATTGCCATGAGTCTGTGGCCAGCCTGAGCTGCATAGCAATGTGAGGACAACATCTTAAACAAAACATACACATACACACAAACACACACACACACACATACACAGAGGGAGAGAGAGAAAGAGATAGAGAGAGAGACAGACAGAGAGAGAGAGAGAGAGAGAGAGAGAGAGAACCATTCAAACATTAGCCATGGAGAAGCCACCATTGAACAGTTATACACACCATCCACTAATTTTGAGCTGCACAGGCAAGCATTTGCCTTCTCACCCCGGGGCAGGTAGCATAGCTCTTCTCTTCAGGAAGGCAGTAAGTTCACGTTGCTGGAGAGAGCTGCCTGACGCTGTAGAGAGGCCCTCTCTCCCAATGCCAGTCCCAACAATTAATCTTGTCACCTTGAGGGAGTCACTTTAACTTGCTCAAGCTACAGTTTTCTGATAGAAACAGTGACAACCCACTAGATTCTCATGAGGATTAAAGATGATAAAGTGTCCTGAGCCCAGGAAGGGGCAGGGGGAGGTATCCAAGCTCTGCCTGAAAGGTCGAAGGACAAAGACAATCACATCTCTGTTAGCACTGACATCAGCAGGAGCCAGAGGCTCCAGGGCATTTTATTTTCCTAAACAGTTTCCACTGTTCACATGTTTCCTAAACCCATTTTTAATGGAGCCGGGTTGCCCCCCCCAGCACTCCCAAGCCGCCCCACACTGTGCTACTTGAGTTCTGCCCGTTATCTGGCATGGTGTTCGCGTATGCTCCTTACTGCAGACTGTGGACTGTGCAGGCTCTGCCCTGTTCACCTCTCTGTCCCGAGGGCCTGCCACAATCTCCGACCACAGACAGTCTCAATAACTATTTGTCGAGAAAATGGACTTTGACACTCCGCCCTAACCAATTCCAAATTGCTGGAGTCCAAATTAATGAGGTTTCAGTGTAATTAAAACTGACAATTTTTTTTTTATCGCTCACATTCAGATGTCTCACTTCAAAGGACGCCATCAAGAGAGGAAGACAACAACAGCCAGCTCCAAAAAGAAAATATACTTGCCAACTCTGCATAAAACAAGAAACTGTATCTAGAGTACATGAAGAACCCTTTTAACTTAATAAAAAGAAACAATGCAATTAAAATGGGCAGGAGATCAGAATAGACTTATCTTCAAAGATTACAAATGCCCAAGAGGCCCAATAGGTCCTCCTCAGCATTAACACCTAGGGGACGCTAACCAGCACCACAAAGGGGCACTGTGAAGTTAGATTGCTCACACATGAACAAGAAAGCAAACCGGGGCAGCCACTTTGGCAAACAGCCTGGAGTTCTCCAAAGAATCATATGCATGAGTTAGCACATGGTGGAGCAATTCCACTGCTCGGCGCATGCCCAAGAGAATCAGAAGGGGTGTCTGCCAAAACACCTGTGCATGGGAGCGCTTAGAGGCATGTCACTCATTGTAGCTCAAAATGGGGGAGAAAAACCAAAGACCTGTGAGCTGATGGACAGATAAAACGTGGATGCTCACACGGTAGAACATACTTCTACCTACCACAGAAAGGGATAGAGATCTTAACATGGATGAATCCTAAAAACATCATGCAGGTGAAAAGAAACCAGATTATCTACATCAGGTGATTCTCGGTCTAACACATAACAAACCATCATGATTAGCTAGGATGGAAAGCCTTTCCTTCATCGTAGGTGGCACCAGTCTCTGGCTTGGGTCTTGGGGCTGACATAAAAGAGACAGTGAGGTAAGTCCCAGCATTCCTTACTCTTCTCCTCCTGACTATGGATGTAACATGCTTCAAGCTCCTTGACTTCCCTATGACAATGGAGAGCACCAATGGTGACAAAGCCTTTATCCTCCATCCATGTGAAGAGAATGCTCACCTGTGAAGCTTTCAAAAGGAATTATAAAGATTTGAAATACACACACACACACACACATCCTTTCTTCATTAAGTTGTTTCTGTCAAGGTGTTTTACCACAGTGGCAGTAAGAGTAACTTAAGAAATGGCTCAAATTGACACAGTCACATGCGATGCTCTGGAGCCTGTGAGAGTCCGGGAATTGAGGAGAGATAGTAAAAAAGGAGGATGAGGCCTTTTCAGGGTAACATTCATGCCCTAATGTTGAGCGGAGAGATGTTTGCACAGTTGTGTAGATGTGTGAGAAACCTGCTTGATTGTACCATGAGTTGTATGATACGTAAATTCATTTGAATGAATCTGTGTTAAGAATGGAACGAGGTGATGCTGAGGTGGCCACTGGGTAAAGGCGTCTGCAGGACAAGTGTGGGAACCTGAGTTTCATTCCTGGAACATACCTTAAGGTAGAAGAGAGCTGACTCCACACTGTCCTCTGACCTCCACATGTGCCCATATACACATGTGCACATGTATGCATATACACACATATACACATATATACATATGCACATGTATACATATATACATATACACATATATACATGGGGAGTACATATGCACACACACACACACAAAATAAATACATTTTAAAAAGAGATGCAAAATAAAACCAGTTTCTGATTTCTTCATTTTTCTCAGGCCTCTAATATTAGCAAATAAAACCTTAAGTCACATATGGCCTATTGTATTACCCACAATACCGCCAACCGGGCTGGATATCAGGTAACCAGATTTGATTTCTTAAACTGAAAATCATAAATCATTTTGACCCAAAACAAAATTGGGATGTTCAGACCCTATTCAAATTCAATATAATCAGAGAAACTATCCCCTGCTATACAGATGGGGATATAGGATTCTATTTCACTTTTTTGTTTAATATGGAAGGATGATTGGGTCAGAGTCCCCCTGTGTAACTTGAGCTGATCTATGCCTTGCTATGCAACATGAAACAACCTAGAGTTTGCCATCCTCCTGCCTCAGCCTACCTGGCCATCTACACCACTTTTGTCTAACTATGACCTACTGGGGTTATGTAGAGAAGAAAACTGGAGACCAGTAAGATTTGGGTCACTTGTCTGAGGTGATGCAGATAACACTGATGAAATTAGAGTCAAGACTCTCCTGACCTATTTATGTTTTTCTTTCTTAAGCAAAACTTCCCTAATCTACTCCCTCTACCCACCCCAGCCTTCCTCCTCCTTCCTTCTCCCACTACGCATGGTTCTCTGATAACAGAACCACAGTCCAGGGTTTGAGCTACCTCTGTTCCCTAGCCTCAGCTAAGCCAGAGCCTTGCAGGTCTCCCAAGTCAATCACTTCCCAGGATACGCCTTAGACTCACCTAGGAGGCTGAATCCAGAACAGGGCTCAGATGGAACCCTTAGGTTCTTTGGGAAATCTGAGTAAAACTCCATTACAGTTTCAACTTCTCCAAACCTCTTCTTGTGCATAGCTGTCACCCTGCCAAGGACACAATGGCACAAGCAGGTGTCGCTTCACTTGGGAGCCCCACCTAGCTGAGCCACTTCCCTGGAGGCTGCAAGAATGGGAAAAGGGCAGAGGAACGGGGTGGTAAAATCTGGGGAGTCACAGTTTCCTGCTTTCAACCCTGGACTGGAAAGAACTGATCTCACTGAGGACGGAAGTGAAGGGGACTCTGTCTGACCTCCCTATAGATGGGGCTGGAAGGACCACTCTGACTTCATTGTGGAGGAGGGTGGAAGGGACCACCCCTGACCTCATTGAAGAGGGCGTGGAGGGGACCTTCCTAGATCTCTCTGAGGTGGGGGTAGCAGGGAACACCCCGATCTCACTATGGAGGATAGGTGAACAGGCTTAGAAGGCTACATGTGTCACCAATGGTCACTGTCTTTTGCACTCTGGATGTGCAACAGTGACAAGGAAGACATATAAAGAGAGTTCTAGACTTGGAACAGGAAACCTGGCTCTAGCTCTTGGCCTCTCTGGACCACGTGCCTCCATGTTCCTAATTGTTACTGGAAGACAGAAGATAAAAAACCAATTATTGGGAGCAAGAGACTCTTAAGAGAAAGAAAAATCTTAAGCTGGATGTCCTTTAAGGGTCACTGGGTCAACACTGTTAAAACATCTGTAAGTATGAACCAACCTGCCCAGCTCAGGAAAGATCTTCCTGCTTCCTGTGAAAATGCAGCCAGACTTCTCATCTGAAGAACTAGATCATAAATTCATCTCTCCTACTTACTGGCTAAGTGACCTAGGGCAGACCCTTGCCGACCCACAAGTCCTCGATGTTAACTTAGGAACTCAGTTGACTCTTACCACAAACTGCATGTAGGGTGTGGTGGGGCGGGGGGGGGGGGGAAGATATGATGTGACCTCAAGGCGAGGGTCAGAGCTCAGAGTGAGTGAGTAACTGTCAACCTGCAGGAGACACTCAGCATCTTACTAGTTCTGGCTGCCCGCATCTGTGGGCAGGTTCCTCAGAGAGTGGATCCCTTACACATCCTAGTGCCAGGTAGAGATGTTTGGGCTCCCACCCCTGACATCCTACAGTAGTCTCTCTGGATGGACTCCAGATATCTCACTGGGTAGGATACCCAGGATTATTCCACTCACTCCAACATCAAGAGGTGCTTTTAGCACATTGCCAGCTCTAGAACTCAGTTGCGCGCCGAGGAGGGAGAAAGCCCGTGAAGCCGAAGGGCTTCGCTGTTAACAATATGGTGCCGAGGGGCTAAAGAAACTGCATCCTAGCAGCGCTACGGGGTTTCCTAGGCTATGTTCAGGTCTCACCCTGACTGTGAACCTGGCCTGTGTTTTCTATAAATCCCATACTCTGGAGCCTGCCCTTCCCCCACCCTGCTCCACCTACCCAGAGCGCTGCAGTGTGAGGCTCTTGGGGACTCTAAGGAGACTCCCAGCAAAACAGTAACTTCCTAGGGAGCACAAGTTTATGTTAGCGACTCCACCATCCCGTGCATTTTATTTATCTTATTTCATAAAGCTACAGATAGGACTTCCCATGCAAATGACTCCCAGATGAGATGCAAATTGGGACTTGAAGCTGCCAAGAACCTACGGGGGCTTTTCTTCTCTGTGTCCTTTTAAGAACTGTAACGGCACTGTGGCACCTCCTCCTGCCTCTCTGCCCTCTGCTCTGAAGATCCTGCACCATGTGCTTCCCGCTGGCAGCCACTGGCAGGGCTCTGCTGGATCCTGCCAGGCATGGGCTCTGAGCTTGCTGTGGAGAGAAGTTTAATTGCACTCGAAGGAGCAGGCCCCAGTAGTCAGTGAGCCTGGGGTGGGGGTGGGGGTGCCAATGTGAAAAGCTCCCTCTCCACGGAGATGCTCACGCTGTGACCTCTACACACAGACCAAGTTTGGTGCAGGGTTGCTTCAAGGAACTCTCTAATGAACAGCCTTTATACAAGGGTACTTTTGGGGAGCCAAGAGATCTGGGCTCAAATCCTTCCCAACCACTGGGCAGCTGTGTCATTTGAAAGAATGACTGAAATCTTCTCGGGCTTCCATGATAATCCAATGATGACATCATCCGTGAGGAGGATACTAGTGCCTACTTCTTGATGCGGAAGATGACAAGAAATCATGTCTCTAAAATACAGTGCCCATTACAGAAGGCCTAATCCAGGGGCGACTGAGATCTTAGCAGAATGAAATGGAGAGTACCCCACTTTAAGGACCACACATTCTACATGTGAGGGTGTAAAGAAAATGAGAAGACACCATTCCTCAATCTGTTTGTCACCAGGGCTAGGGCAGGGTGTGCCAAGACCCTGTCTTAACCATTTTTCTCAGGCCAGCACAGATTCTTTAGGAACACTGTATACGAGACAGTGTGTGAAAAACAAGAGGTTCAGTGGAGACAGTCACGTGGCCTGAAACCTCTCTTTCCTTCTTTTCATATTTTTCAACTCTTAAAAATGTTGTTTTACCTGCACGGGTGTTTTGCCTGCACATCCATCTGTGTGCCATATGTATGCCTGGCACTCTCAGAAGTCACAAGAGGGGACTGGAGTTATAGATGTTTGTGAGCTGACACATGGGTGCTGGGAAATCTAACCTAGGTCCTCTGGGGGAGTGGGCAGTGCTTGTAGCTACTGAGCTATCTCTCCAACCCCTTATTCCCTTTAGTGTGTGTGTTTGAGACTGTGCCTTTTAAAGCCAGAGGACAACCTCAAATCTCATCCTCCCCAATGCCATCGATCTCCTTTAAGACACACTATAATTGCCTGGAGCTTATCAATTAGGCTAGACTAGTTGGCCAGTGAGCCACCATACCCAGCGTTTTTACTTGGGCTCCAGGGATCAAAGGCAGGTCCTTGTGCTTTGGAGGCAAGCATTTAATCAACAGAGAGCCTTGCCAGCCTCCCCTCTCTTCTCACAAAGTGGTTAGTCTGCAAACAAGAGCCTTGGGTCCTGGTCTCTATTCTGTCACAAAATAGCCTATTAAGGCCTGAAAACCAGTGGTCTTCTCTGAACAATTACACCAGCTTGTCTAAGGCTCTTTCCAGTGCTAGTTTTTGCAGTGTCCCTCCGTCAAGCATGGCTAAGAAACCCCATTAGTACATGGCTCTGGGACACGCATACAAACATCCCTAAATGGGGACCCATCGCCAGATTGAATTTTATTTCTGATTGTACAGATAACAACAGTAATAATGGAATAAAAGTACATTTTAAGATGATCCTAAAACTTCCTTCCATCCAATCATAGTCTACAAGTCCCCTCTGCAGGATGTCTCTTCTCTACAGTTTTCCTGGGTGTGAGCACCCTGACATAAATCTGTACTGGCTTGTTGACCGCTCACTGTCACCTCCCCTGTTCTCTCTTCCTTCTCCTGGAGACTCATGGCTCTCAGTGACTCCTTGAAAGCTCCTCTGAGGTCCTTTGTGCTCTCCCTTTTGCCTGGAGATCTCTGCAGACTGCTCTGACCCCAGCAGACAGATGATTTCCACAGCAATGGGCTTTGTCACAGGCTCAGTAACAGTGCTGTCCCTGGTCTATGGCTCCTGGACATGGGGACTGACTGGGTAAATGCAGTTCTCTGGACCAGTCTCAGACCTTGAAGAGAGCTGAAGATTCCTTCTAGCCTGACAACATAGCTGTCAGTGACCAGAAACCATTTACCCAGGAGTTCTGGAATATTCTGTCTTTCCCTGGCAATCTTAGAGCAAAGAACAGAAGGGAACAAAAGAACCAGGAAGAAATCAATTCTGCTTAAGAAACCCTAAACCCATTGTTTAAACATACCCAGCACGGCCAGTCCTTATAGATCCTTAGGAGAAAATGGGGCTTAGACACCTTAACAACAGACTCCGGACAGACCATGGTGGTTGCCGGCATCCTGTCTAAGATGCTCTCTGATTCCCACACTGTTCCCAACACAAGCTCCAATGACACAGACTTGGAATTTGGTTAAAAGGTTGCTGGTACTTTTCTGAGAAAGATGAGGTTGTATAAGAACTACCAGGGAAGAAAAACAAGCTCCGGTAACAATCTCAAGCAGACAGAAGGCTACATTATTCTTAGCTTCCTCTCAACTCCCAGGGGACGTGGGACAGTTCACTTTCTAGGGTTTCAACAGAAGCCTTACCTTTTTTCATGGGAAAAGTTAATGATTCTGACAGAGGGTGTGGGTTTTACACCCTACTGGGAATCGTGAGTGGGTGTGAGGTATCAGGGAGGCATTTGTCATAGGTGAAAAGTCGGGAGCCAACCCCACAGCCAGGAAAACACAAAACATGACTCAGCTCTCCCTCTTCCCCTTGTTCATTAATCTCCTGTGCGTCGAGTGCTTGGTAGACCTGGAGATATAACCATGAGGTCACTAGTGTGCCGATAAGGACATCGTGGATTCCAGAGCAAGAAGCATTGGGGTTGCATGCCCACTGCACAGCAGCCTGGGTTACTGTCCAGCGCTCTCTCTCTCTCTCTCTCTCTCTCTCTCTCTCTCTCTCTCTCTCTCGGTAGCTGCCGATATCAAGGAGGAGCTTATGGGTGATAGATACGAGTGAGGCAAAACTAGCGGCAAGAAGAAGACAGAATCGATTATTCAAAGCAAATTAAAAGTGTTCAGCAGAGGGTGGAGAAAGATAGGAGGAGGAAGGGGAGGCTCCGAAAACTTCCAATGGACAAGCAAGCACTGTGGAGGGAGACTGGTCAAGAGACAGCAGGATTTGTCTGTCAGTGGGCTTCCCAGAGTCCCCCTCCAGAGGCAAGATGAATGGCCCGGTTGGCCTTGATGGTGAACGGAGAGATCCGGGGATGCTGCTTAGAGCAGAGTCACATTGGCCGACAGCACTGCTTAGAGCGGATATTGAATTAGCTGCATTAATCCACGGAGGTGCCTGGCTCAGGGTAGCAGCGATAAGCATAATTAAACTACTTAGTTACTGGATCATGGGCTCAGGCTACACATGGTCAAGTCTGTTCATCCTGTTAAGGAGTCCTACTCTTGTGGCTTGCACCCTGGGTCTTGCTTAGAAAGAAAAATCGGGAGACAGGGAGGGTTAAGAACAGAGGGAGAGGGTGTGCATGCATGCATGTGTGCATGCGTGTGCGTGTATATGTGTGTGTGCTCACACACATACTCTCACGTTTTGTGCCAGGCCCAGAGCCCACTTCCAGATGCCTTGATAGCATGGAAATAGACTTCTCTAATAACGGTGCTGATCACACTGGGCTGGGATGCTGATAGAGTGTTTTCCTGTCTTGCACAAAGCCCTGGTGTGAACCCTAGCACCCCATAAGCTGGGCATAGTAGCACCCCTGTAATGCCAGCCCTCAGGAAACGGAAGCAAGGAGACCCAAAGTGGTGAGTCTAGAGAATTTGAAGGCCAGTCTAGGCAACATTAACCTCTGCCATTAAAAGAAAAGACAGAAGAGAGGGAGATAGGGAAAAGTTAAAAATGAAATCCATACTATTGAGTACAATACTAAAAATACTAATGATAAGAAGGCCCTGTGTCCAAAATAAACAAAAAACCACTGCAGATGGAAGGCTGGACCAAACCAGGGACGCTCACCTCCCAGACTGTTCTAAAGGCTTCTAATGAGAGTCCCAGAGCCTACGCTCTTTTGTCTACGTTTTCATTGGCCTCAAACCACCTCAACGCTTGTGTCTTTCCATCTAGGGCAATCCATTTATGGGATTTTGGACTTCCTCCACCACTCGCCGGCTCTTATCGGGCCGTCTTCACTGGTCTCAACACAGACTCGGTTTGTCACAACCCCAGGAGTGGGGAAGACTGCAGCAAGTTGGGCTGGGCTGGGGGACATGCAGGTTCGTTTCATTACTGAAGTGGCATCGTGGCTTGAGACGTTCAGCTAATCAGCTTACAAACTATGGTGACCGGCAGATGAAGGGGATGCTCTGGGAAAAGCCTTCTGAACACCCCTAATGCTCACACTTAACTGGTAATCATGGTAATCATTAGTGGTTGTTAGTACATTAACGCCATGTCTGCCCAGCGCCTTGGACCTTTCATTACTTGTGAGAGTTCAGTAATGGCATGCAGCTGTTACTTCAGGGACTTGACTGGGTACTTTCTGTCCTCTAGGTCCTTGTCTCTCCAGGTTCATAGACATGTTCCCAGAAAAGTCCTATTGAACTATTGTCCCTATTATAGTAACCAAGAACCACTGGTTCAGAGAGGTTGAGTGACTTACAATGTTACACAGCTTGCCAGTGGTGGAGGAGTCAGAGTTCCAACTCCACAGCCTTAAGCGAAGCCTTTTCTTCTCATCTAGTCCTGATCCCCAATGAGTGTGGGGTGTGTGTGTGTGTGTGTGTGTGTGTGTGTCTAAAAATTGAGCTCAAAGCCTTGTGCATGTGTAACTGTTCTCGCACTGAGTCCCAGCAATATCTAAACCACATTGGATCTACCGCCATCTTCCACTCCTGAAAGGAACAATGGCACGGATGCAGTGTTTGGCTGTTTGAAATTCCGGGCATGACACACTAAGAGGAGGCAAGAAGTGTGCTCTGCCCACGTCTCTGTAGCAGGACCTGGAGCCCCTGACAGTGACAGAGAGCCCTGCCATCCCGTAGACTCGACTCATGAATATTTCTCGATTCCGCTTCAGAATAGAATGAAAATGTAGCCTTCATGCCGCTCTTGGATAGACATAAGCTCCTCTCCCTCTGCTCTCTGGACAGTTCCCGGGTTTCTTTCTTGTCAGCATTGAGATCCACAGACTCGGGGCACTCTGACCAGGCTGGGACAGGAGAAGCGTTTAAAGTGGTAGTGCGTTCTTTGTGTCTTGCTCTCAGGACCTTTCTACGTGTTGCTCCTTCCACCCGACCTGTCTCCCCACCTGCCCCACATTTGACCTTCAGGTGGTAATGCTCAGGTGTCCCAGGCTACGTGGGTTTTCTCTGGCTAAAGAGGCTACTGGTCTTCCATATACTTGCCCCTCTCTCAAACAGAAACTCTTGGACTTGTGACGATTACATACCTCCCCCAAAGGTCAAAGGGCAAAGAGGGCAATCCAAAACATCTGTCCTTTCGGCCACCGGGCTCTAAGCCCTGTGGTGAAGCAGGGAGGAGCACATAGTTCTCTAAATAAACCTCATATCTGTTATTAATTTTTAACCAGCATTTAAGCAGCGGTCTGTACTTCACACAGCAGGATTGCAAGGTTATTTCATTTAGATCTCACAGACAGTTGCTCGGTGAGGTATGTGTGACAGTCCCTCCTTCATACAGGAAACATGAGGCATTATGTATGAGACTCTAACTGACCCATGGGACGGAGGGTGTCAGATTTCATGTTTTAAGTTCAAAAATGCTCAATTGATTTTAATTGAAAAATGCTCATGCCCTTTCACCCACTTCTCTCATTTCTAGAAATAACACTGCAGAATCACCGAGTCAGGTACAGGGATGGAGAGAACCTGCACACAGAGAAAAGAAGCATTGCCTGCTGGAACAGTCATGCACAGGAGAGGGTGTGGCTTTTAAAAGAAAGTAGGCATGTTGGTCAGCTGTCATTTTAAAACATATCTCATCATGTCTGTAATATGTATGTAATATGCATAGATGTGTGTATGTGTGTGATGTGTGTGTATATGTGTATAATGTGTGTGTGATGTGTCTGTGTGGTGTGTGTGTGTGTAATGTTTGTGTATATGTATGTGGAGTGTGCATATGTCTATGTGTAATGTGTGTGATGTGTTTGTAATGTGTGTGGTGTGTATGTTTGTGTAATGTGTGTGATGTGTGTATATATGTGTGTATAATGTGTGTGTAATGTGTGTATATGTATATATGTGTGTATATATGTATGAAGTTTGTATATGTGTGTAATGTATGTGTCTGTGTGTTTGTAATGTGTGTGTGGTATGTGTGTTTGTAATGTGTGTGTTACATATGTGTGTGTGTATATATGTGTAATGTGTGTATGTATGTGTATAATATGTATGTGATTGTGAAATGTGTATGTGATGTGTGAAATGTGTATGTGATGTGTGAAATGTGTATGTGATGTGTGTATATGTGTAGGTGTGAGATGTATGTGTGCATGTGTGCAATGTGTATGTGTGATGTATTTAAGTGAGGGCACACACATGTCATGCCTGCATATGAAGGTCAGAGGACAACTTTGGGGAGTCAGTTCCTTCCTCCCTTCCATCACAGTTTCCAGGAAAAGAGCTCAGGCCATCAAACCTACAAGCAAGTGTTTCTACCCACTGAACCATCCGGCCAGCCCCAGTCAGCTCTCCTTCACTGGAGCAAATACTTGAGTTGATCACTTTATTGAGAGGAGAGTTTATACTGGCTTACAGTTTTGGCTTCGGTCCATGACTGGTTGGCTCTGGTGTCTTTAGTCATTCAGGAAGGAAATGCATGATGGTAAGGCATTGTTCTCACAGGGAAAGGAGAGAGAAGTAGATTTCAACCATCCACTTCAAGAGTAATGGCCCAATGACCCTGGGCTCCACCTCTTAAAGGTTCCGCTACTCCTCAATCTGGGAGTGTAGTTCAGTGGTAAATAACTTGTCTAACATAAGCAAAACCCTAGGTTCGAATCCCAGCAGTACACACACAGACATGCATGTGCACACAGATGTTTGATCATTTCTTAACAGCACACAGCTCTTTGGAGGATATTTAAGATCCAAGAGGTAGAGATTTATATGAACAGATAAAGAAGGTAGTAGAAAGAATGGTCCAGCACAATACAGTGTGCACAGAACAGTTCCGACATTTTCTAAAAGGAAAAAGAAAATGTATAGTCGTAACACAAATAGAAAAAAAAATCGCCAGGAATGTGATCACTGGTTTCGCTTAGCTCAGCAGGTGAGAGAGAGGCAGAATGCAGAGTCCGGGAGCAAGCCTCTGAGAAGATACTTCACAGACTCTGTGCTTACTGTTTTCCCTCCAGCTGTGACCAGGATACAAGCAAGAAGTGTGGTGTGCCCAACAGTCACAGTTCAACATGGGTGCAGACATGCTAGGAAGGTCATCCTCCAGTCAGACCCTCTGAGGCTGCCCTCATCCATCACTTCTCATCGGAGTCAGAACAAAATCCAATCACAAAACTAAAAAGGCAAATTTATTTACCACCATGGTAGGGCTGAGCCATTTTTTTCTCTATCAACTTCCAAGTCTGGAAATTGCCTTTTAAATAGATAATGATGATTCCGGGGGTCCAGTTATTACCTTGAAACCTCACATTTTGATAGATCCAGTGCTCTTCTCTTATATAAATAACAGTGATTACTGCAAGGCCATTTTTTTTCCCTTTGCACTTCCAAAGCGCTCCTGCAGGAGCCGGCAGGAAAATGGAGGCCATTAATATTCCACTTAGAGTGTGTGGCTTTCTCTAGTGCTAACTTCCACATAAATCTCTTCGGGAGTCTTTTTTATACAAATGCCATCGCTCCCACCCTGCTGGCCTGCTCCATCCGCCTGTCTCTCTTCCTGCATCCTCTTCACCTCCTCTCCCTAGAAACATGGACTCTCTGTTCCCTGGTGGGACCATCAAAGCCTGTGCCCTGCACAGAGAAGACCACGGTTGGGCTTATTTGTACTGTTGCATTGCCTACAGCCTCCTCTCCCTCTGTCAGGGAGAGAACAAACCCTCCAGCGCTTTAGTCCTGCCTATTCGGTACTAATTAGGACCCCAAAGTAACATGTCTAAACAATAAAGTTGCCAGCTAGTTGACACAGCTGAGGGTAGAGACTTGACTGTGTTCTAATCCCGGCCCAGGGCAACAGGAAGCTGGAAGGCCACCTGCCTTTTTACTGATTGGTCTCCAAATGGGTGAAGGGCATTTGGGGACGTGTTCCTCAGATCCTAAGCAGAAACAGTCTGGGGATGCTATGAGTGACACAATCAGTATCTTTCCACACGGATTCCCCCTCCATCTTTACCCTTGCTCTGACTATAAACTCTACCCCTCATGTTGGGAGTGGGGAGGCAGGGTCTAAGATCTACTGCTATCATAAGAGGCTGGCTGTGATGGTCCTGGGTCCCTTTGTTCTGCCATCCAAAAGCCAGTTCCTGGAAAGCATACGGATTTTCCCAGCTGCTCAGCTACGATTCAGTGCTTCAGGCCTAACAGTTATGGGCTGTAGAGCCCAGCAAGGCTCAAGCATCTGATAAACCCTCCCCCAGCCCTTGGAGGCTAAACGTGAGCTCAGAAGGGGAGATAAGACTGTCTGCCCCTTGATGCTAAGCATCTTCCTGGTTCTGCAGAGGTTCAGCCAACTGTCCGTGTCCTCCCAGTTCTCAAGCTGTTCCGTACCATGCAGACCAGCCACCTGCATTTCCCAGATGCAAGCTTTGGCTAACCAGATGGGCTGCCCAGGCGGACAAGGTTAGAACTCATTTAAGGTCAGTTGGCAGGAACACAGTCCCACAACAGTATTAACAGGTTTAGTTTGTCTGTGACCTTGTTAGACTGAATCTGTTGATAACACAAAATTTCTACATTCCCTCAGCTCCCCCCAACCCCACCCCAGATGTCACCAGATGCCTGGGATCGGGCCAGTTCAATGAAAGTTCATCGTACATACTGGAATACAACGCTGAACATCACCTCCCGTGACTAGCAAGACTGCTGACAGACAGACAGACAGACAGACAGACAGACAGACAGGCAGACAGAGATTCACTGAGGCCTCCAATCTTCTTACAATGCAGTCTTTAATATGTACACAGTGATGTCTACGACAATTTAAAGCAATGGCATAGAGAATAAGAGAGAAAACTCTAGTGATAGGAAAGCTTTTTGTCCCACGAACCTTGATTTTCTCACCTAGAAAATCGTCTCTGGGGGCCTTCACACCTCCATGGGAGCTACATACATGGAGCATGCGCGGTAGAAAACAATGACTACCATAAAGTTCCTGGAAGAGGGTCGTGAGGCAGGGTGCTTATCACCAGGCCAGCTAAGATCACCCCCATGTGGCTACTGCTGTTCTGAGCTTGGAAGCGAAATCAGTCATTTCTCACAGAAACTGTAGGAGGTAGGCACCAGAGGCGAGCCAACCCAAGCCCTACTCTTTATCCCCAGGCTATCTTGTTCCACAGCCTCTGCCCCTGGGCAGGATAGATGGCTGGAGATGGTGGTCCTGAGCCTGAGTAAACACACCTACAAGAAAGATAACTCCAGATGTTAGATCTAGGGCCGTAAATGCTTATTGAAATTGCCAGGTTGCTCTCAAATTGTCTAAGTGTCTCAGCCCCTGCTTCTTGGCTCTAACCCCTCTGGTGCTTCTCAGTGCAGAGTGGCTGCCATCAGATCCCACTGGCTGGGTTTCCAATAGCCCTGGCCTGCCTCCACCTCCAGTGTTGGGGCTCTTGCATCACTGGGATGACGAGTAGCTGACCCTGGCTAGCACTTAGAGGAGATGTGAAGGCAGGTTGCAAAGAGAACCCTAGCAGATGACTCAGGAGGGACGGGCACCCTCCCTCCACAGCTGGTAGCTGCTCTCCACAAGCATGAAGCCTTCCACCTTTCAGGCCCCAACGTGGGCAGGCTGCCTTGCTGCAGGCCCAGCTCCCGCAACCTACACTGGCTGAAAACATGGGCAGGATGACGCTGATGGGCTTCCACAGGACAGATCCTGCAACGATCCTGCAACTCTCCCTTCATGGCTCCCTGTCCCCATGTCACAGCTTACTGTCACTGGAGGCAATGCTTGCTGTGTCCCTGCATGCCCATCTTCTATGCCAACTTTAGTGAATCTCTTTGCTGCAGTTAAACTGCTTGTTAATACTCTAGATTCCCCTGTCAGCCAGATCATCTGCTGATCCACGGCGGGAGCTCAGTGGCCCTGCCTTGCTGTGACTTGAACATTGTTTTGTCACATAGCGGAGGAGGGCCAGTCTTTAGTATGACAATGGGAGAGTTGGTGGGCCCTTTAAGAGGGAGGGGCCTAGTGCTATTGGGGGTGGTTCTTGAGTCACTAGGCATTTTTGCTCTCAGAAAGAATTAAAGTACCTCTCATGGGATCTTGAATTTTCAAAAAAGATTAAAAAATTAAAAATGAAAACGTCACCATCACCACCACCACCATCATTGTCACTGTCATCATCACCAGTTGTCATAAAAAGAGCCAGCTAACCCCACCCAGCTGTCTCCATTCCTGGCTGAAGGTGTGATCTCTTGCTTCTCTATGCTCTTGTCACTCTGAAGCCATCTGCTCAAAGCCTTCACTGAAGGCCAAACTTGCAGGGCTACTGAAACTTAGGATTTCAGTCTCATACAATGTATGTGAAAACCTTTTTTCTTTACGTGATTAGCCTGCCTTGTGCATTTTATTATAGTCTTAGAAAAAAACGCACACTTCAGTGACAGTCCTCCTCAGTCTTTCTTTCTTTCTAGGCTCTGAAACGTTGAGGTGCCCCCAAGGCTCAGCCCTGGCCTGTCATCCCCACCTATCCCTCTGCTTCTCCCAAATAAGCTCACTCAATTCCTTACAGCTTTAAAATTATACTTGTATTTATTTCATTATAATCAGCTCACTGTTGGCTAAAACACAAATATAAAGTTCTACACAAGTAATGGCTTAGTAAAGTGCCCTAAGAAGGGTTTAACCCCAAGGCTACGATATGCAACTATTCTAGCCAGCCAGAGGCCTTTCCTGTCCCATTGCCCACAGCCCCTTCCTCCCCTACAAAGTAACCACCTTCCTTTTATGCAGTCACTTCCCTGTGCATGTTTCTTTTATGGTTTTTATCACCCGTGGTAACACAGTGGTTAGCCTTGCCTAGCTCTTGAGAGTGTCTCTTGTGTCTTTCCCTCTCATCTCTTTCCTCTGTCATCTGCCCTGTGGAGCCCGTCACCGTCTCCATCTGGCATCTGTTCACACGTGTCTCGGCCACTCCCCTGCCTCTGGATTCTGAGACATTAGGTGCAAGTTCAATAGCCAAGATTATGGTGGCGCCCTTCCATCAGGAGGCACACGATGCCTGCCTCTTTCTTTCTTTCGTAAAAGAAAAATGAGAATAGTATCAGCTATTGTAGCTTCCTAAAATATCAACCCAAATTCACAACTCATTTCTGTTTTCACAAATCAGCTGAGGACCACCACAGAGAGGATGCCCTCCAGCTATTATCTGCTTACCCAGGGCTACTGTTCAGATAGGAATGATGGGATAAATGCTTACTTCTTTATATCTACCCAGCTTTCAAGATAAATTGGTTCCTTGTCATCCTTAGAAGATGACCAATTAGTAAATTTTTAATATGCCGTTATTAATGTGCGAGTATATAAACTCATTAATGGGAAAGTATATAAAACTCACATTTAAACATGGGTTTCAACTAATGGCATTGCTACTCTTATTAGAGTCAGATTGTCACCTTTGGTTGTTGGAGACTCTTGTTAAGTTGATTCCTACATCCTTTTGACATGACCTGTCCTGGGGTCACCATCTTGTACATCCATCACCAAGCTTGGGGTTGGCCAGTTCTCACAGAAATTCTGTTTTCTTCCATGGGAAATGGTGTCATAACTATAGTCAAGCATAAGAGGTGCTCATTGCCTGGCGGTGGTGGCGCACGCCTTTAATCCCAGCACTTGGGAGGCAGAGGCAGGCAGATTTCTGAGTTCGAGGCTAGCCTGGTCTACAGAGTGAGTTCCAGGACAGCCAGGGCTACACAGAGAAACCTTGTCTCGAAAAAAAAAAAAAAAGAGGTGCTCATTGCATTTATTGCATACTTTCCAGGCCTTGGAAACTATGTAACTACTTTCAGTAGACCTAGCTGGAAGTACATATGTGTGTATGTGCTTGTGTATGTGTGAGTGTGTGTATGTATGTATGTATTATGCATGTGTGTGAGTATGTGTGTATGAGTGTGTATATATGTGTATCCATGTATGTATATGTGCATATATGTATGTGTACATGTATATGTGTATATATTTGTACAAGTATGTATGTGTGTACATATGTGTATGTGTGTGCATGTATAGGTATGCACATGTATGCATGTGGGGAGGTATGGGTATGTGTGTGAGTGTGTGTACATGTGTATGCATGTATATGTGCGAATGTTTGTATATGTATGCATATGTGAGTTGTGTTTGTGTGCCTGTGTATATGTGATTGCATGTGTGTGAGTGTATATATATGTGTGAGTGCATATTATGTGTATGCATGTGTATATGCAAGCATGGGTGTATGTACATGTATGTGTGTATATATGTGCATGTGTGTATCTATATGTGTGAGGGTGTATGTATGTGTATGCATGCATGTGAGTGTATGTATGTGTGCATAAATGTGTATTGAGTATGTGTATGTGTCTGTTTGTATGTATCTGTGTATGTATGTGTATGCATGTGTGTGAGAGTCTGTGCATGTATGCAGGTATATGTATATGTATGTATATGTGAGTGTGAGTGTGTATGGATGTATGTTCTGAGTATGTGTACATGTGTATGTATGTGTATATATATGTGTGTGTATATATGTATATACACACACATATGTGTGTGTGTGTGTGTGTGTGTGTGCATGTGTGCATGTGTGTGTGTTGATGTGTAGTGTGTTTAAAATGCAGCCCCACATCATCACCTTTTCGGTCTTACTCTGCGCTTTCTCTTGTGAACTCAGAACACAGGTTCTCAAGGACACAAAAATGACAGCGCCAGGATGGCATTTCCTCACATCATCTCACGCTACACACACAGCAGTCTCAGAATAACAGAACAATACTAACATCTCTACACGCAAATTATGATTACAAAGACATTTAAAATGCTTTCCACACAGCACTCTAGCCCAGCGCTCCAGGGCTACCCCTCATCTCCATCCCCAGACTATCCTGCCTACAACAGAACAGGACGCAGCCCTCCCAACCTGTCCTGCCTGACATTTGTCTCGTGTCACCAGGTGTTTGGTGCTGACCACCAGTACCTGTGCCTTGGACATCTCACTTGCTTATCTGAAACATGTTCTTCTGCAGTTTCCTAGAGAAAGCTCGTGGGAGCGATGGTGTGTCCACTCTCTCAGGCATTAATTCTCAGGCACAAACATTAATAATAGTTTGTGCTCTTTATGCTTGAAGGTCAATCTTGCTGAACACAAAAACCCTTCGCTCATGTTCATATATTTTGTTTTTAGTACCTCTAATATGTTTATACCATTCTCTTCTGTCATAGCACGCAGCTGCAGACGACTCTCGTGACTGTTTGCTTTCTCACCTAAGTTGCCTGTTCTTTTTCCTTAGCTGCCCAGTGGGTTTCTTTTCCTGTTTCTTGAGACCTGATGATTTTGATAGGGTGGGATGTGGTCCTTCTAGGTCAATACTCTCAAGCACGCTCTTTGCATTTTCAATATACTGCTCTAAACCGTTTTTGTTCTTGTTGTTTTGTTTTTCAGACTGGATCTCACATATCCCAGGCTGACTTGGAACTTCCTGGATAGCCAAGGCTAGCCTTGAGTTTGACCCTCCTTCCCTCACCTTCCCAGTGCTGGGTTACAGGTGTACACATCCACACCCAGTTTACTGCAGTGCTCTGAAGGGAACCCGGGGTTTTTTTCGTGTATGTTAGGCAAATGCCACCAAATGAGCCTCATGCCCAGCCTGTACATTTGTGATCTCATGAGGTCTCCTGAACCATTGCAGGGCTGTTACTATTGCCCCCCCCCAACAGGGGCCTGCCGTCATTTTCTTCCTCCACATTTTCTCCTCATAGATTCCCTTTGATTCTAAAATTCTCAGAAATATTTACAGTGGTTACTTTCTTGTGTCGTCTTTAAATACTTCTGAGGGTGTTTCAGTGATGTATTTCCAAACCAAGAAAAAAAAAGTTGCATGACCTCAGATAGGTAAAACGGGTGTGCAAATCAAACATTGTTGATAATAAATCATGATGAAATTTATCTTAAAATAATTATTTCTTGTACATATAATTTACCACTTACTAAAGACAAAGAAATTTGCATACCAGTAAGATGGCCGTGATTATTTATTTTTACGGAAAGCATTAAGTCTTGGCTGAATATTCAATACTGCAGATGTAGACCTTTTCCAGAGATGATCAATATTTTGATTTTATAATTATCAATGCTGAGAACAGCATTTTGTATAAATACTTGGTACAAAGTGGCGGAGGTACATTTGGGGCCATTTCAGAAATGGTTGGAAAGTCTGTCCCTATCTCAAGCCAAAATTTATTTAATGATGTTTCAGAAAACCTAACTAGCAACTCAAACATCATTTTTAAAAATCAAACATTTAGCCTGTTTGTTTTCTAATGGGAGACAGGAAGTGGGTAGATATGGAGGGGAGGGGAGGTGGGGAGAAACCAGGAGTGGAAGGGAGGGGAATCAGGATGTATTATATGAGGGGGGGGTCTATTTTTAATAAGAAAAAATGTTAAGTAAAATAAAAGGAAAAGAAAAAAATAAAATCCAACATTCTAACATAATCCACTCCAAAGATATGTACATCCCATGGAACGATAGTTGGTAAATATCAGAAGGGTTGGTTCTATAATTACACCACTGTGAAACTGCAAGAGGAAAAACCAATTTAAAAAAAAAAAATTTTTCATGTATGTTCGGTCACTAAGCATTGCAAAACTTTATTTTGTGGGTAGAGTGCCCGCCAAGTAAATGTGAGAACTGGCACTGAGCCCCCAGCTCCCCAGTAAACATCAGGTGAATATAGGGCCCACTCTGCAACCCCAGCATGTGGGAGACAAGGCAGGGGTCCCTGCAGCAAGCTGACTAACTGAAACAGTGAGCTCGGGATTCAAATGAGAGACTCTGTCTCAGTGGAGAAGGTCAAGGAGGAAGATACGCAATGTCAACCTTAGGCAATCACTAAGTATTCAACTAAATGTGTGCACACGCAAGTGCACCCACAGGCATGCGCACACAGACATAATAGCACCCATAGGCATATACTATATACACACACACAGAGAGAGAGAGAGAGAGAGAGAGAGAGAGAGAGAGAGAGAGAGAGAGCTGTCCCACTCTCCATAAAAGTAATTTTACTGTGGCCAAATTTTCATGACTCCTATATTCAGTTAGACAGCCCATATTTAAGAAGCTTTGATCCAGAGAGACATTACAGTTTGGATATTTTTTTTTCTTGTCTTTGTTGTGTATGAGGCATGCACATGTGGCATATGTACACATACGTGTGAAGATATTCAAGTCTACGCATGTGCAGAGCCCAGAGGATGATGTCAGGGGTCCTGTTCTACCACTATCAACCTCATTCCCCTGATACTCTCAAAGTCTCAGATAGACCCGCCGAGAGCCTCAGCCAGCCCGTACCCTCTACAGCTGTGCGGTGACGGGCGTTTGTGTGGCCACTCCAGACTTTTGATGTGGATGTTCAAGTCCTCCCTGGGCCTTCTTCCCAGTCCATAGTTTGGGTCTTAAGTGTTCCCCAAAGGCTGGGGAACTAATAGTCCCCCAGAACTATTAGAAGGTACTATAGCTTTTACATGGAGCATAATGGAGAGACGTTGGACCCCTGGAGTGGGCCTCTGAAGTGGGTACTGGGACCTGGGCCCTCTTCTCTCTTTTCTTTGGTCCTGGCCACAATGACAGAAGTACCTCCACCCTATGGAGACTGCCAGCTGGGACACAGTTTCACCACAAGCCCAAAACAATGAAATCACTCAGCAATGAGATGAGACCTATGAAACTGTTGAGCCAAAATAAACCTTCCCTCCATTGGAGAGGACTGTTTCGGGCATTTTGTCATAGCAACAGACTCTAATACACAGTCCTTTGTCCCCTACCACCACCACCACATTTCCCACCTCTGGGTGTGGGAGGTATCCTGGTGTGCTTTTATTGTCTTGATAGATATTCTTCTCTGTACTCTTTCTTTCTTTCTTTTTTTTTTTTTTTTACAATATACATACATATACATATATTTATATAGAGTTTGTAACCAGTCATTTCATTTTACGTGAAATAAGTTGGTCTTTCCATTTTGGTTTGGTGTGAGACAAAGCCCCATGCATTTCCAGCCGGCTTTCTGCCTCTACCTCCTAGGTGCTGGGATGATACTCGTGTACCACCATACCCAGTTTAAAGTATTTTTCCTACAATGTAAAACAAAGGTTTTGCTCTGACAACCTTTTTAACTCCACAGAGATGATGTTGCTATTTTTCATGGGGAGGTAGAGGGGACAAAACAACAAAAACAAACAAATAACCAGGTCACGTGCATTCTAAGGTCTCCTAGCTTCTATTCCTTCCATTGGTTCTATTCTGACTCTCTCTCTCTCTCTCTCTCTCTCTCCTCTTTCTTCTCTCTTCTCTCTTTCCTTCTTTCTGAGACAAGGTTTTTCTATGTAGACTTAGCTGTCCTGGAACTCACTCTATATATAGACCAGGCTGGCCTCGAACTCAGAGATCTGCCTGCCTCTCGAGTGCTAGGATTAATGGCGTACACCACCACTGACCAGTAAGACTCTTTCTTATCCAACTGCTGTTTAATCTTATTCTGTTCCTGGCAGCATCTCCTCAATGAGAAAACACTGAGGGCCACTCTTCACCAGATGCAGAGCCTGGGCTGTCTTAAGCCTACAGCCCATTTGGTGGGCTCTGTACACACTGGTGCCTGCTGTAAACACACACCTTCCCTGCCAACTGCCCTGCTTACATTTGTCAGCCAAGAACTGCTGAGGCCCCTCAGTCCTGGGTCCACTTTCCCTCTACTTTTCTATGCCTGGACACCAAATTCAGACAGGTCTCAGATGTGACAACAGTCATTCCCTCCCACCCCCCCCCTTCCCTACCTCCATGTATTTTGGAGCACAGGAGAAGACCCTGCGGCTTAGTTTTGGGGTAAATGTTGCCTGCGAATTAAGGGTCAAGGAGACTCTTTCATTTTGCTTTTATTTTATGGTTCCGGGCATCAAATCTCCACCTTTGCCCATGCTAGGCACTGTGTATTGGTTCCTGTTATCTTTTTGTTCCTCTTTAGGTAGACTTTTGGAAGATATAAAATCACACTGTCGCCATGACCACTATCTTATGAACTCTGCCCTGCTGACACTTGCAAACCCCTGTCTGTGGCTGCATCTCTTGCCTGCCCGTGGAGACCCACCTACAAACTGCTATCGTCTCATGGATATCTAGTTGGAATCTCAACCCGAACCTGGAAAACAAAATCCCACTTGCACCATCTCCATTAATCTCCTCGACACATGTTCCCAGTTGCTCGGGGCAGAAATTTCGAAGTAAGCCTCTCCCGTATCCTCCCAAACCAATCCTATTCAGAGTCACCAGCCAGTGCGCACCCTCCACAGGGCTGACACGTCCCTCATGCTCCGTTTCTCTGATGACTTCGGGATGAACTGTCTGATTGGTCTCTTGAACTCTGCTCCAGAACAGTTTATCCAGACTGATCCCCTTATGTAGCATCCTCAAGTTCTTCATGTCCCAAAGGATCTCACCACAACGTCCTCACCATGGCCTAAAGCCCCTGTAGGATCTGCAGCACACTCTCCCCTACCTATCAGTCTCCCTCTACCCTCCTGCCTTCAGTATGTCACCAACATCAAATCTTCTCTTTTCATCCCTACAGATGCACCGATAGTTTCCAGTCTCTGGGTATTTGTAAATGTGGTAGGAATGTTTTTTCTCTTAGACCCTTGCAAACTCTGCCCCTTTCTTTTGCCATTAAGTCATATTTGGAGATGGTTACCAGGGTATCCCAAAGATACCTGTTACCCAGTTCATCTTTATTTTAAAACTCAACCAAACTGAGAAAATAGCTTGTAGATGCATCTGCAGTTATAACTCACTCTTACACAACCATGCCAGCATGAGTGTCCTCACTGGATTTCTCCTCACAGAGGACTAGAGGAAGCAGCTGGTACATAAAGGATGTTGGACAGAAGATTCCCCAGCTAACACCTCCAGGAGCCTCTGAGTATGACCAAGAGAGCCAAGCCCTGCACCATGGTCAGCTCAGAAGCAAGGACATTTTCCCGAAAGCATCATCTGTCAATCTCAACGTTTCACTCAGGAAGGATGTGAACCCAGTCCAAGCCACTCAGTGTGTCCGCCACCTAACTCGTGAGCAGAGAGCAATGGCCTCCGCTCTCCTTTACCAAGGCACATAGTCTGTGATGTTTCCTTTTTATTTGAGAATGCAATTTATATATAACTGCATACCTAATCATTTCTGAAAACCCTAACATAATTCCCTAACTATAATAAAAAGGAGTAATAAAAAAGGCAGAAATATATAACAAAATAATAAGCATTTCATTATGCAAATGCTTTTGTAGGGCCAAACTGGAAGACAATGGAACAGGCAGATGCTTGCACCAACCCATGGGATTCCCCCGTGAGCACAGCAAAAGAAGACTCAGGCTAAGGCAGCTTATGTTGATAACTTCAACACCACAAACAAAGTCAGAAAGGAAGATGAATACTGATGTGAGCTCTCCCCAAGTGGTAGGTAACAGCTGATAAAACTTGGAGCAAAGCAAGATCATGATGGCTAGGAGTCGCATTAATGGAGAATTCAATACATGCAAGGGCTTGAAAAAAAAAAAAGTACTCTGGAGGTTCAGTGGTTAAGAGTACTAGCCTCTCCCCAGAGGACCTGATCCACCCAGCACCCACATGGCAGCTCACAACCACCCCTCAGAATCTGACGCCCTCTTCTGGCCTCTTCAGGTACTGCATGCATGTGGTACACAGACATTGTGTAGGCAAAGCAGTCGTACAAATAAAATTTTTTAATTTTTTTTATTTATTTTTTTTTCGAGACAGGGTTTCTCTGTGTAGTCCTGGCTGTCCTGGACTCACTCTGTAGACCACGCTGGCCTCGAACTCAGAAATCCACCTGCCTCTGCCTCCCAAGTGCTGGGATTAAAGTGCGCCACCACCGCCCGGCCAAAATTTTTTAATGAAATGTATTTTTTAAAAGTGCTATGTGGGCTGCAAAGGTGGATCAGAGGTTAAGAGCACCAGCTGCTCTTCCAGAGGTCCTGAGTTTAATTCCTAGCAACCACGTGGTGTCTCACAACCGTCTATATTGAGATCTGGCGCCCTCTTCTGGTGTGCAGGCATACAAGCAGGTAGAACACTGTACATAATAAATCTTCTTTTAAAAAGTACTAAGTAGTAATAGATATAGTTCTTTCTAGGTTTACACGCCAATAAACAGAATTGCCCTGTGAGAATGTCTGGCAGGACATTTAAAGCCTTTGCAGGAAGCAGAAAATGTCTTCACTGAATTGAAATAGCCTGATCCTTGAATCATGCCAAGGACCTCAAGCCTGGCCCTTCAAACACAAAAGCATTATAAGCAGCTCTTATAAGAACTAAAAAAAACCAAAAACTAGTCTAATGAATTTGCAAAATGCCTTCTCCATATGTATTATTATGGGATATCACACTTAATAACCACAACCAACAACTGCAAACAGCCCAACAGCCCCTCCCTTGGGGCATGGTCATATACACAGAAATCCACTTAACACCGTGGAATATTACCCAGTAGTGAAAATGAGCAGATCTCATAAAGGTGACGACAACATTCTCAACGCACCATGCTAGGCAAAAGGAGCCAGACACAAAACCCTGCATGCTGTGTGAGTCTGCTTCTAAGATACGTCAGAAGAGAGGTCAGCGGAGCAGACGGTCTAGTCACCCTGTAGGGGTGAAGTATCTGTTTGGTGCTACAGACCTGCAGAGGACAGACTCCACACTCCAGGAAGCCCCACTAATACCTCTAAGTCAAAGGGCCCAGAAGCTGGTGTCATGCCCTGAAGCCTTCCTCACTGGAAGGCCATTCAGGTCCCCAAACCTCAGAACCCACCCACGTCTCCCTTCTCCCTCCCGTCACTGCTCCCCTCAGCATCCTCTGTTCCTCTTCTATAAAGCCCTGTTTACTGATGAAGGATGGCTAGTGTCTGAGGAAAATCCTGTTAGTTACCGCTTCCTTTAAACCAGGTTATGGAAAATATAATTGCTGAGGAAATCTCATTTGGGTTCGCGCATGCTCCACGGACCCCAGAGCAGACGGGTCCTTTCCCTTCCATGCTGGAAATATAAGAAATCTTCAACTTGAGCTAAAATGCTTGACAGGGTGAGCAGCCTACACTCTCTGCTTTGCGTGCTCAACCCTGAAGGGCTGGAATGATGCAACTGCTAGTCTGGGAGCCATTTGTTTGGTTTGGGTTTTGCTGTGTGATCTACCTGTAGTTGCTTAGCCTCTCTGAACTTCAGTTCCTTAACTGGCAAAGTAGCTCTTGAGCTCCTGAGATACTGTGACTAATAAGCCACTTGGGATACATAAATTATTAAGAGCACCTGATACATAGTTCTCCATGTCTCTTCCCATGACTGCTCCAGCCGCCATGTTGCTATGTGTTCTTCCTCTGTACTCTGACGCTTTGGTGTCTTGGAGCCCCCACCGACCCTGGAGGGACCATCCCTCTCCCACTTTGTCCTTCCCTAAAAGCAGAAAGCAATTGACCTTCAGGGATGCTTTTCAAATACAAACAAACCATCCAGATTCCATCCAGCCCTTCTTCTTTTATGGAGTGCTGACTCTTGGGGCCCACTAGCCATCGACTCGCTCACCCCAACACCACAGCCAAGACAGCTAGGCAGAGCCCACTGAAGTCATTTAAGCAGCCAGGCCGAGTCTGCACTTCCCCACGACATCCGCCACAAAGGCTCCTCCACACCACACTCCGCTCCTGCCCCCACCCTTGGCTCTGCTAAGCAGCCCAATGGCATGGCATGCCCCCCGCTCATACAGACTGTGAGTGCCCAGTTCTTGGCAATGGCGGCTGACCCTGCTCTCTTGACTTTGCTGCATTTTCTCTGAATGTACTGTTTTAAAACTGATGCCTTGCCCTAGTTTGGTTCTCCTGAAAGTGCCCTAGCGAAGGGCACTTGTGCCATCCTCGCTGCCAACCAGATGGCCTCATTCACAGATATTTGCTTTCTTGGCCTTACTACACTATTTGACTTTGCTGAATGGCCACCTGATCCCCCAAAGGACATGTTCCACACAGCCCTGGCCAGGGCCTGCTTTCCACCTCTGCTGCCCCTAATGGCCTAAACGTCCCTTGGAGACTCTGCCCAGAAGCAGGCCTTTCCCCCAGAGTGCAGATCTTTGCCCTGCTCCAGCTGCTGGGTAAGTATTAGCTGAAAGAATGAATGAGTGCCACGTGAATGAATAAACTCGTCCCATATTTCTATCCTGGATTCATCTTTGAGTGCTCAGACCCCCTCCTCTGTCCTTTTTCTCTTTATGGTCCCTTCGTCCAACACTGGTCATCTCTCTAATCTCACTGTGACATGATCACACAAAGCAATGACCTGGTGTGTGTGTGTGTGTGTGTGTGTGTGTGTGTGTGTGTGTGTGTGTTGTTTGTGAATGCACATATGGGGAGGGAGGCAGTGTTCACATGCATACAGAAGCAAGAGGTTGACACCTGGTGTTCTCCTCAATCTCTCCTTAAAAGATTTACTTTTCTTTCTTCTAAGTACATGTACAAGTATATGGATGTCTGTGTAGGGGTGTGCCTGTGACTGTAGGTTACCAAGGAAACCAGAAGAGGGCATCAGATTCCCATGATGCTTGTGAGCCTCTCTATGTGGGTTCTAGAAAGCAACCTCAGGGCCACTGCAAAAGCAGTATGGGCTCTTAGCAACAGAGCTTTGGCTCTCCACTGGACTTGGGGTTCACTAATTCAGCAATATAAGCTGGCCTGCTGAGTCCCCAGGATCCCCCTGCCTCTGCCTCACCAGGGCTGGGATTATGGGTGTATGGCACAACTTCCAGTTTGTTAGGTTAGTGTCAAAGATCTGAACTCCAGGCCGCATGCTAGTGTGTCAAGCACTGCCCAAGCCTCTGTCATAGCCCAACAACAGCCTCCGATTATTTCTTTAACTCCAACCTCTCCTCCAACCTACACTACACCCAGACTCCCTTGAAGACAACTAAATCCCTCAGGCACCTCTCTTCTTGCCCCTCCCCACCCAACCTTCTTAGAATAAAGTCCAGGGGTGTCAATCCTGGTTTCAGCACCTCTCCTCTCCACTCTGTCTCTTGTCCAAAGACCATGGCCAGAACCCAGCATCTCCCCAACTTGAAAGCCATTTGATGAGGGTAGGACATAGTCCCCATCCTTAGCTGCTGCCTCTGCATTGCCCAGAACTGGGAAGGACTGGATCACTCCAGAGCACTCCTCCCTGGTTTCAAGATGCTAGACTGAGAGGGAAGTCAACCTTAGACCTGCAATGTGCAGGAGAATCTTCAGCAGCCAGTTCATGGTCAAAGTCACGTCTCAGGATGTCTGGAGAAAACCATCTACAGTAAACCAGTGTCAAACACAAAATGCAATGTTGATCGATTTCATGACCAATTCTGCCTCAGAGGACCTTAATGTTCTGTGACTGTGACCAGAAATAGTTACACTGCTCATGTCACTGAGCCTTGGCGTCTCACTCTCCCTCTCTCCGCCTCTCTCCCCTCTGCTTGTTCATGTGCATGTGTGTGCTTGCACGTATGTGCTTGTCTGTACATGTGCATGTGTGTGTGTATACTTATACAGCCTGAACTTTTATCAGCCAATTCCCAGCTTCCTCTCTCAATTCTTATTTTGTGCATCTGTAAAAATTGACCACAGTAACTCCCCAGGGTCTGAAGGGGACCTACCTATGACCCCTAACGGGTTATTTAAAGCTGCAGCAGGAACCAAAGTCTACCATGCTGTGTTATTTTGCACAGAAAGACATACAATAAAGTTTCGTGTATAAACTAGGCACAGGAATAGATGAACAATAGCCAACAGGACATTTGCAATAATATTCTGTGATAAAGACAGGTGAGTGTTCATGTCACCCATGTCTGTCCTGCACTCATCCCAGTACCTGAATGGCAGAAAGTGCCCTATTAAATGAATATCTTTAGGCAAAAAAGAATAATTTCCCCAAGGCTGAGGAAATAGCTCAGTCAGTCAGTAAGGTATCTGCCTTGCAAGCATGAGGCCCTGAGTTCAACTCCTAGAATACATATAAAATAAGTTGAGTGTGGTAGTGTGTGCTTGTAATCTTAGCAAGAGGGAGGTGGACACAGGATGCTTGGGGCTCCCTGGCAAGCCAGCAAGCCTAGTCCACTGTGGGAATTCCAGGCTAATGAGAGATACACACACACATACACACACACACACACACACACACACACACACACACACACGCCACGCATGCACTCACTCACGCACACACATGCACAGGATGACCACTGACCTCCACAACATGCACACACAAGTGTGGCTGCACTCATACATGTGATGATTCGTCTGTATTATCCTAGCTGTTGCCTAATTTCCTATTTTGTAAATTTTGGTTTTAAATATTAGGTGGGAGGAAAGCTGATCTGATTCTTTTGTTTCAGATTAAATACCTTTTAAGGAAAAAAAAAAATAGAAAGACATTTTTTTCGGTATGGGAAGGAATGTGTACAAGCAGTCCTTGTTCCTGCAGCCTGAGGGGAACAGGGATGGCAAGGAGGGCGTGGTGGCACCTCCAGGAGATAGGTCTCGCTAGGGCATTGCAGCATGGTTTCATAGCAACCGGGAGGAAGGGAGAATCACCCATCTGAATTTACTCGAAACAACAGCATTCAAGACCCATGAGGGAGGGCAGGCAGCCCAAAGTCACACAGACAGAGAATGTCCAAGCAGGGATTTCAACTCAGATCTGTCACATTTAAACCTTCAGCATCTATGTGAGCCTATGGAAAAAAGCCATCTGGTCAACCCGCTGTTCACACATTCTCCTTCACTTCTACCTAGAACAGACATATGACAGGGAATACAGCCTCCTGTGTGCCTGTTGGCATGTCCTAGCTGCTCTATTATTTTAAAAGCCTACTCTTAAAGACTCATCCAATAGTGTGTCAAATGCTATTCAGTTACCAAAGGGGTCTACAGAATGAGAGCTCTCATTTTGTTTTGTTTTGTTTTTTTAAAAAAAACTTACATATTTAAAATTTTCGGTATTCATTTTACCACCCTTTAAAATGAACTCTTTCATGCAACTTATCGATGTAAAGAGTCAGCGTGTATCAAAAAAAAACAAAACAAAACAAAACAAAAACAAAACAACCTCCCAAACCTTTTGTTTCACTTCTTCTCCAAGGTCTAGAAGACACCATCTTTCTTACTAAATTAATCTTGTGATCTGCAGCTGGGGCTGTCCTAACCCGAGCTTGGCCAAGAGTGAAATGGTTCAAATGACTATGTTAGATGCCAGGCAGAAAGAAGGGAGAGAAAAAGCTAAGCAGCCTTAGGGAAGAACCTAAGAGGGATGTGACAACAGGAGCTGGGCTGCTCTGTAGCCCCTAAGATGGTGCAGAGTGGACAGTGACCAGGCTCACTCCAGTCCGGGGCAACCTTCTGTCCACACGAGATGGCATGGGCACTAGATTCCAAGGTCTCCCTAGATTCAGAATGCAGACAGTACTCAATGTGTGTAAGGTCCTCCCTGTTCACATCGATCTCGGAGACACATCATATCACACTTGGTGAGGGATACTCACAACCAGGGGTAGACTAACCCAGGGTAGACCACACAAGAGGCAAGGAGACAAAGTCAAGAAAAATCGTTCCACCCAGGGTCTCAAAGCTTTTCTTCAACTCCAGCTGGACCCTATCTGGCTATTGCCTGAGTCTATCTCTTCTCTGTTCTCAGAGAAAATGGAGACTGGCTGGCATCTTCCACTGACTATGGATGCTCAAGCCATTAGACAGCTGACCACAGCATTCCCCAGTCTACCAGAAATGAAGGGAGGGTTCTGCTTCTTTCACACTGGCTGGGTAAAAACGGGGGAGGCAGAAGTGGTTGGAAAGTTACTTACAGATGTGTGGGGGCCTAGGGAACAAATGCACATCTGGACTGAGATGACTTCCTGAGGAATCCAGTAACAGTCACACTACCTGCAATCATGATGCTCCAGGGCTGAGCTGTGCCTTTGTGTGAGGAAGGAAGGAGGGGAGGGAGAAAGGGAAGGAAGCCTTAAGTGATTGCCTCCCTAACATCCAGGGCAGTAAAGGGATGACTTATGATCTTCCTGCCTGGAGTCAGGTGTTGTGTGTAGACAGACATGGGGTAAAGACGCCTCACTGATTTGACTCCATTCAACATTTGCTAGAGCCCCTTTGCTGTGGTCCCTGCAGAGCTAGGGAGGGATACTGGGAGGGATGCTGGGAGGGATGCTGGGGAGGGATGCTGGGGAGGAATGCTGGGAGGGATGCTGGGAGGGATGCTGGGAGGGATGCTGAGGAGGGATGCTGGGGAGGGATGCTGCAGAGGGATGCTGGGGAGGGATGCTGGGGAAGGATGCTGGGGAAGGATGCTGGGAGGGATGCTGAGGAGGGATGCTGGGGAGGGATGCTGGAGAGGGATGCTGGGGAGAGATGCTGGGGAGGGATGCTGGGGAGGGATGCTGGGAGGGATGCTGGGGAGGGATGCTGGGGAGGGATGCTGGGAGGGATGCTGGGGAGGGATGCTGGGGAGGGATGCTGGGAAGGGATGCTGGGAGGGATGCTGGGAGGGATGCTGGGGAGGGATGCTGGGGAGGGATGCTGGGGAAGGATGCTGGGAGGGATGCTGAGGAGGGATGCTGGAAAGGGATGCTGGGAGGGATGCTGGGGAGGGATGCTGGGGAGGGATGCTGGGGAGGGATGCTGGGGAGGGATGCTGGGAGGGATGCTGGGGAGGGATGCTGGGGAGGGATGCTGGGGAGGGATGCTGGGGAGGGATGCTGGGGAGGGATGCTGGGGAGGGATGCTGGGAGGGATGCTGGGGAGGGATGCTGGGGAGGGATGCTAGGAGGGATGCTGGGGAGGGATGCTGGGAGGGATGCTGAGGAGGGATGCTGGGAGGGATGCTGGGGAGGGAGGCTGGGGAGGGATGCTGGGGAGGGATGCTGGGGAGGGATGCTGGGGAGAGATGCTGGGAGGGATGCTGGGAAGGATGCTGGGGAGGGATGCTGGGGAGGGATGCTGTGAGGGATGCTGTGAGGGATGCTGGGGAGGGATGCTAGGAGGGATGCTGGGAGGGATGCTGGGGAGGGATGCTGGGAGGGATGCTGGGAGGGATGCTAGGAGGGATGCTGGGGAAGGATGCTGGGAGGGATGCTGGGAGGGATGCTGGGGAGGGATGCTGGGGAGGGATGCTGGGGAGAGATGCTGGGGAGGGATGCTGGGGAGGGATGCTGGGGAGGGATGCTGGGAGGTGCCCCCTGCAAGTCTCTGCTAGGCAGTACAGAGCCAATACCACCCCAGCAGCCTAGCCACAGGAACATCAAGTCACTAAACCAAGTGCTAGCACAGCAGGTCCCAGTGCCCGGGCTCTCCTAGCACAGAGAGAGAGAGAGAGAGAGAGAGAGAGAGAGAGAGAGAGAGAGAGAGAGAGAGAAAGACAGACAGAGAAAGACAGACAGAGAAAGACAGACAGAGAAAGACAGAGACAAACAGCAAGACAAAGAGAGAGACAAAGACAGAGAGACAGAGAGACAGGGACAGAGACAGAGAGACAGGGACAGAGACAGAGAGAGACAGAGAGATAGAGACAACAGACAGACAGGGACAGAGACACAGAGAGAGACAGAGAGACAGGGACAGGGACAGAGAGACAGACAGAGAGACAGAAACACAGAGCGTAAGGTAAGGTAGAAAGCAGGTAGATCTTTATTTTTTTTTTTACATAAGTAAAGAAATGGAGATCAAATGGCCTGCAACAGCCAGCATCACAAACCAACCTCAAGCCCAGGGGTGTCCAGTGTTTTACACTTTGGGGTTCAGATTTCCTGAGTCTACATTCTTTTTCTAAACAACTAGGAAGTACCAGGCAGGCAGAGTAGGAAGGAGGCAGGCCTCCCTGTCTGTGTCAGCCTCAGTCCTCTGTTCAGGATGCCAAAGGGCAAGCTCAGCCTGCAGAAACAACAGCAAGGGCAGAGAGCTGCCGGGGCAGCACAAAAATGCCAACTTCACAGTGGCACCGTGGTCCACCTGTTCCTGCCAGCTGCATTACCTACCACCCAGCTGTTTGTGGACACGGTTCTTCTTTCCGGCCTCTCACTCTATACCTGCTGGGTGATCTCTCGATACAGGAACCAGACCTGTGATGAGATAGGGTAGCTGGCTCCCATTTCGAGACCATTTTGTCAGTGAGAGAACTCCTCCATCAGATCTCCAGCTGCCTGTCATCGAGAAGTCCCTGCCTCGCCAGTCTTGTCCCTCTCGGGAGGGAAGAGATCCCTGCAGCAAATAGAGGATTTGCCTCCTAATCTCAAGCCTACGCCCTTGCCAATGCTCTAAGCTAAAGTCTCATGCCAGGGCTTTGCAGACAGGCTTTCCAACATGATCCAGATCCTCAAAATGAAGTTCAGAGAAAGATCCTGCTCAGAAGCATCTTTTTCTAACCAGCTCTGGTTGGAGTGCTGCTCTCAAGTCTGGAAACTTCTGGAAACTTCTGGAAGTTTTCTTTCTCTGAAAGGGTTCTGGGCAGGAGAGATGACTGGCAGCTGGGGGTGCTGAGGGGTCTGAGCTTATTACACGGCGTTTCCTCAGCCAGGCTGTCTGCTCTCTGAAATGGGGACGTCATAGTTATCCTTGCATCTCTGCTGTTGAGGAGTGGATACCACACAAAGCGGTCACTCGGTTCACAGTGAGTGAATGAATAAACTTCATCATGTAGAATCCAAGTTTGGGCATCTGCAAATCAGCCTCCACGTCCTCCGTGCCTCTTAGATGTGGTCACTTCCATTTCAGAAACCTCAGCCAGTCAGGTGGGCTTGGCAGACACTTGCAATCTCAGCACTCAGGAGGTTGAGGCAAGAGGGCCATCCTGGGCTACTTTAAGAAACCTTGTCTCATCAACAAAACAAAGCAAAACAAAGTTTTTTTAAAAAAAGTCAAAAACCTTATAAGGAGCAGTTTGGACTCCTTCCTTCCGCTCTCGGCATTTTGAGCCACCTACCCAGACTCCAGCTTCCTGCCATGCGGCCGCCTACCATCCAGCAGCTTCCTATACACCCAATTCTTTTTTTTTTTTTTTTTTTTTTTTTTTTTTTTGAGACAGGGTTTCTCTGTGTAGCCCTGGCTGTCCTGGAACTCACTCTGTAGACCAGGCTGGCCTCGAACTCAGAAATCTGTCTGCCTCTGCCTCCCAAGTGCTGGGACTAAAGGTATGTGCCACCACTGCCCGGCATACACCCAATTGTTAACGACACCCAAGCGCCTTCTCTGCCTAGGACACACATTCCTTTGTGTCTGTGCCTGGGGGACAGACCATCCTGAACCCCTGGAGCTGAATGTGTTGTGCAAAGATCTAGGGAAACAATGTTGCCATCTACAAATTAAGTTCAAGCTGGAACCCAGAAGACTCTGTACCCTTTCTTCTGTTCTCTCCACAGAGTTCTGTCTCAACAGACAGGACCTCTGGCCGGGAGTCCATGGGCTGCATGGGAAGATGGGGAGTTGCCTGTGCACCTAGCAATAAAGCCATTGGCATGTGACCTTTCCCTCCCTGGGCCACTAGGACTTGAAAATCCCTGAGCCCTTTGCAAATGTCATTCTCCCTACCTGACTAGGAAAGCACTGGTGGGGAAAATGATGTCTAGAAAAGAGACGCCCAGCAAGGAACAAAGAGGGGGAGCTGGAACTGGGGGCGCCAGGACTCAGCCCAAAACTAATATGTCTTCATCTGATCTCACCAGTCAGCCTGAGAAGGGCTCCCAGCTTCTTCTGAGAGGCTCACAATGCTCTCAATGTAGCCTGTGACCTACCCAAAGGGCTTTCTTCTCTTGGACCAGTTTTGGGTTCTGCTTTCTTGCCTGGGTTCCCAGCTTGGTGCCTCCTGAGGTCTCCCCCAGGCTTTTTTTTTTCTTTTTGTCCCATGCTCACAATATAATCCTGGCTTCAATCTCTGCTCCATCTCTGACTCTTGGCTCCTGACACTGGTCTGCAATAGTGGCCCAGGGTTAGTGAGAGACGGAGAATTCAAATTTCTAGTCTTCCCCTGCCTTCTAAGTTCCAGATTCACCCATCAGAGCAGCCCTCTTGCACAGACTGCTCTGGTAAAGCCAGAAGCACCTAGGAATTGGTAGGAGCAGCTGCAACGCTAACCCTGCCACTCCCCACACTCTGCACCCACTCGGAAAACCCTTGTCAAAACAAATTTAGGATCAGGGTCCTCCCTGCTTCTAACTGGAATAGGGTGAGTTGCTAGCCCTTCCTAATAGGACTCTTAAGGTCATTCATGGTCTTCCCACTTTCCTACCTTGATAAACTCATCACCTCCTAACATCGTGTTCTTCTCCCTGACCCTTTCTCGCTACAGTACCTAAACAAACGCCCTTTATCCACGTTGATACCTTTTACATAAACTTCCGCTCTCTTATTTGAGTCAAATGTCCTCCAGGAATCCTTTCCTCCCAGGCTGAGTCACTGACCCTTGCTAAGTGACCCTGCCATCCTCCACATCTGCCCTATTGATATAAACATCACTCTTGGGGGGTTGGAGGGGCTCAAGACAAGGTTTCTCCATGTAGCCCTGGCTGCCCCCTCTATAGACTGAGGCTGGCCTCAAACTCACAAAGATCCACCTGCCTCTACCTCTCAAGTACTGGGACTAAAGGTGTGAGCCACCAAGGCCAAGCCATGACCCTCTTTAAGATGTGTTTTATCTTGCAGGTCCCTGCCCCTGCCACAAGAGAGACCTGGACTCTGAGTTCCAAGAGGCCAGAGACTAGGTCTTTGTGTTCATGGCTATGACCAGGCACACAGTAGGTGTGCAGAAAATAACTGATAGAAATTAATCAGTTGAGAGGCTGGAGAGACGACTCGGTGGATAAAGTGCAGGCAGAAAGACTTGGGCTCCACCCCCAGAACTCAAGCAACTCATGGTGGTGCACACTTGTACTCCCTGCGGCCAGCCAGCATAGCCTACTTGGGGAGCTCCAGGCTGTGCCGAAAAGCAAAGGAGATGGCTTCTGAGGGATGATACCTAAAGCTGACCTCTGACCTCCAAACTCATAGCCTCTCACATGCACAACAAGAAAAAAAAAAAAATCACTTAACTGATTCGGCGGGAGGGGGAGAGTAGAAGACTAGAGGGCACTAGAGAGCCAAGGAAGGAAAGCTGCAGGTGGGAGGCAGAGGCAGCCTGATCTACATAAGAGAGTTACAGGCTAGCCAAGGCAACACAGTAAGAGCAAATACACAACTTAGAAACAAATAAAGAGAAGATACCAGGTTGGGGTTAGTTCTTACTACGGTTTGACTTTGAAATGACCCCACAGGCAGGCCCATGTTTTGAACACTCCGCCTCAGTTTGTGATTTTGAGGTATGTTTCTGAAAGTGTTTCCTGCTCTGTGTGACCATGTGGGCAGTCCCAGTCTCTCACACCCGCCACCATCCTTGGCGTTTCCTCCACCACCATGCCTTCCTACCACATAGGTTGAAAGTCCTTTCCCTTGAGAGTTGGTTTCTGTAAAGCACTTTGTCGCAGTGCTTCGGAGAGTAGCAAGATGAGAGTCCCTCATCCTGGCTCCATGATACAACAGAGCCGTGTACTGATATTTTCTTGAGTCTAGGAGTGTAATCAAGATGAGCCTCCGGGCTGTGTGACTCTTCACACTGTCACCACTGTTCATGTTGAAAAGCCAGGTGCGTCGGCACCTCGAATGGCGAACGGCACATGGAGTCTCTCATGCAGCATGCCCTCGATCATCACAGCAGGAATCGTGGGGAGCACGTCCAGGCTCCAAGGTACACTATGCTGGCTGTCTCTTGCACGGTCTCATCAACAATTATGTAAGAGAGAATGAGACCAGTGGAGACGGGCCCATTGGGCTAATGCCCCCGCAGCATGGGCTCTGCCGGGACGACAGAGCTGAAGTCCAGACTCTGGCCCCAATTCTGTTCATGACTTTCCCTGAGACACTGACTGACCAGCATATCTACAGTCAACTCAATTTCCCTCTCTGAAAAATTGAGAGTGGAGCCCTCTATTCCCTATCTTCCTAGGCTGCTGCAAAAAGATAAGGTTCAGAAGCCAGCTACCTAAGCCATGGAAGCTATGAATATTCATGCTATGAACTCTCAAGGCAACCTCAGTGGCTGGCATTAGCTCATCCAGCCACTTCTCCACCTTGCAGTTTCCAGACCCTGTCCCACTTGACTCTCCCCCTCCCTTAAACCCCTCTATGGCCAGAGAGAATGAAAGAGACACAGCTCTATCTGTTCCCCTTCCTACAGGCAGTGGTCATAAATCCCATTGCAATTACACCCAGACTGGTAACAAGTTCTAAGCACAAAACAGGAAAAAAACACTCCTGTGCTTTTGAATTTGCCAATCACAACCTGATGGAGATTGAATGGCCCTGTGTTTGATGCACCCAGGGGTTCCCCTGTCTTCTTCTTGCTTCTGGATGGAGTCTCACCAGCCAGGAGGTGGGCACAGGAACATCAGTGTCACCATCCAGAGCATGCTGATCACATCTGCAGGGGGCCATGACACTGGCCGCAAGACCACACTTTGCAAACTCTGGATGACTCGATAGAGTACCACACAGATACAGTCCCTTCTTTTTTAGAGCCCCCCTCATCATTACTCCAGGGTGCAAGAGACACAGGCATGGGACCATTCCTTTCTCCAGACAGAACATCCAAGTGAAGTATTGATGGGAAATGCAAAGACTTGCATATGAATTCAAGAGGTCAATAGCAGACCTATAAACAGAGGATATGCGGTTATTAACAGAGAAAGAAACTGTACGGACGGGCTGTGTTTGTTCATGCGGGTTTAGAACCATAACCTTAATTTGAACCAAGTGGCAAAGTGACTTTTTTTTTTTTTTAAGTGATGGGCTGAGGGGAAGCTCAGTGGGGAAAGCACTTGTAACACAAGTGTGAGGAGCAGACTTCCGATCCCCAGAGCCCATATAAAGCTAGACACAAGGGAGTGTGTCTGTAATGCCAAGGGGTCTGACAGTGAGATGGGAAATAGAGACAGAAGCATTCCCAGAAGCGTAAGGGTCAGCTAGGCCATGAATAACACAGAAGAAGTTGTCTTCTGACCTCTATATGTAACTTCTAACCATGATGCACACACACACACACACACACACACACACACACACACACCATACACAAAGATAGGGGTGGTGAGTGAACCCCTGGGCTGTGTTAACAGCAGCAGAGCATTGACAAAGGAGGGGACTGTTTCTCTAATCTCGACCCCCGTCAGACCAACATAGACCGCTATGACCAAATGCAAAAGGATGATGACAAGCTAGAAAAAAAAATCAAGGGAGCAGGGCCGGTGACACAGAAATCAAGCCACATTAGACGTGAGGGAAGAAATGGAAGATGCCCAAGTTTAGGAAGAAGAACACGACTTCCCATGGCTGCTGGCTGGCTTTCGGTGCATAACAGGGATGTCTGAAGAACAAAGAGTGCACTTTGCAGACTCAGGAAGACCAAGACAGGCCAGCAGAGGCTGCCATGAGCCTCCTGACTCTGGTAAGGTTGGAGGTAGGGGTGAAGCTGGCACGGGGGTGTGTGGGGATCTGGGGCCTCCATCATACTGCCCCTACAAGGCCCAGAGCACTGCATTTGCAGGAGACTCTCCTGACAGACTGCAGCTGGCTCACATTCAGGCTGCCTGGCTTAGAAACTCCACTTCATGAGGCCAGCAGGCCTGGTCCCTTGTCTCTCTTAAATCCTGCCTCTGCTCTCATTCCCTGCCTCTTTGCCCCCTCGCTGCCCGACCTCTCCTAAGCCTCTCACACGGCTAGACACTGGCACTCTGCCATCACTGCTGCTTCTTCTGAGAAGCCTCCTACCAAACAGACCCCCCTCAGCACCTTACCTTTTCAGATCTGGAGTGCTGACCCCCGCCACCTTCCAGTCATGGCTCGTCACCAATCTGTTCGATTTCCCTGCTGATCCTAGCCTGGGTGGAGGCAGCAGGCTGTGTCTGCTTTGCTCATGGTTGCGTCCGGAGGAACTTGCAAAGTGCACAGAACGGTGCATCACATCACGTGACATGGAAAGGAGACACGTAGCACTCAGCTATGTATGAACTGGCTTCGACATGTGCTTCTCAGACAACAGCACTGGGGACCGACCGAGCGTATCATCCCTTACAGAACATGCATCCTCCAACCTCTGGGCTGCAGACTAGTGTTAAGGTTTTTCTGTCCAGTACTCAGAATCCTGGGGAGCTAGCCCCTCCCCCGTGACAGCCTTCTACAACTTCCAGGTACATCAGCCATGCCTTACCAGTGGCTGGTCTGGTCCGGCAACAGACAAGAGAAAGTTCTTTCTGGAAAACTGGGAGGATCTATCTATCTGATACAATTTTGCCAGGTGGTAAGGACACCCAGGATAGGACTCAGTAATGCTGCCAAAAAGACCCATAGTCATGCCGGCAGGTGCTGACCTGGGTGCTTCTCCTTCCGGGACAGCAGAGAGTCTGGCCCAGACTTATTGAGCCCAGGGAGAGAGGGCCCAAGGAGATCGTAGCCTCTGATCTACTCTTGAACGACTCATTCCACTCCCTGCCTTATTGGGAACACAGTTGCCCTTAAAATGAACATTTGACAACTCGCTCTGTTTACCCTCTGCCTCTATCGCTGCTATTAATATTTAATGTCTCTCGAGGAAGGCATGCTTTCCCGACACACCAAGTCCTGGTGCAACATTAATCAGAGTCTGGCTCAGTGCTTGATGCCCTCCTGCAGTTCTGTGTGGCCCAGAATGGAGAGTAGGGCCCTTTCTGAGCCCTCCCACCTCAAAAAACGGCAGCTAGGCAGGGCAGGGATGCCGAGTGCTCGAGTCCCACACAACGCTCCGGGACACACCAGTCCTGAGTGTGCTGAGGACTCCCAGTTTGTGTATTTATCCACTTCCTTACTCTGTGCGTCTGGAAGAGGCCTTGAGGCACACAAACCAACTTTAAATAATATAAACCATTAATGCCTAAAGTAGCAAAGCAGAACCACCCACTCTGCCTTCCCTATTGGCAAAGCAAACTGAAGAGAAAGCCGGGTCATGGTTAAGCCTCTGTGCCACCGAGGACAATCTGGACGTGACCTTATGTCCTTGGAGAAAGGGTTCTTCTGTATGAAGTTTGCGAAGGGTAATTGCCCTGAATATTATTATTAATATTATTAATATTATTATTATATTATATCCATGCAGAAAGACTATACTGTGAGTGACACAGTTCATGAGAAAAGCACCAATCTGTCCATACAGAGGGTTAGACTCAGCTACTGAAGGCCTAGAGGGAGGTGATGGCACTAATGACAAACACAACAGGTGAGGATGAGGATGAGAGGCCAGGGGACCCACCTATACTCAGCCCTTGTAGCTAGTGACTGACTCGGTCTCGGCCACCTCTTCCTATCACCCCCACCCCCCAGTGCTTCGGTTTAGTCCAATTCAGTTTTCTCATCTGGCAAACAGCAGAATCATTCAATTTGAGAGCTGGAAGAGGCCCCAGAAACTATCCAGTCCAATCTCCTCATTGCACTGATAACATCTGTCTTACCTATTCCTCCAACTTTTTATAAGGATTAATTGGAATACAGAAAATCCGTATTTGTAGATTCCCAGATTGAAGAGGAGACAAGGGGTCAGTCACTCCATTTGGCTTCTCTCTCATCTCTTTTCAGTGGAGACACAGAAGCACTTCAGAAGCCAGGTTATCCAGTTCTTGTCATTAACCATGGTGCTTTGCATGCCTTTCCCAAAGACCCTCATCTGCCTCAGGTATTAGATTTCATGAGGCACACAGTGGGACATGAATGTGACAGATGGGGATACAGCCTCAGAAGGGAACACATGAAGTCCCACCAACAGCTGAGACGTGACTCTGATGTGGGTTGCTTTAGTCTACATTTCTGGTTCCTCCGGCAGTCTACCTTCTTTTTTGAGACAGGTTCTCTCATTGACTTGGAGCTCACCAATTAGGCTCTGTTAAGCAGCAGTCTCCAGGGATCCTCCTATCTCCACTTCCCCATCTCTAGCTAAGGTCATGGGTGTGCCTTGGCCCTGCTCAGCTTTTGCACTCGAGCTCTGGGGGGTGGGTGGGGGGACGCGGAGCTCAACTCTTTCTGCTTACACAGCAAGCCCTTTAACCAACAGAGCCATCTCCCCAGCCTATACTCTACTTTGTGAAGAAAAACTGAGGCTTGCTTTGCATAATCAGAAAACCGCAAAGGAAACAGGCTTTGGGAAATGGGTGAACAGCTGTCCAAAGCATTCTGTGTATGCAACAAATACTTCTCGATTGGTCTATTTGCAGGGATGGTCAGAGGGGTCATGTAAAACGAAAGTGTGGTTGTTATCAAAATCTCATACTGTCAAACCAGATGGCATCCCATTCCCAGGGCTCCTGCCCAAATGACCTTTTGCTTTCTGTAAGCTACTCAGCATTTGCCAAGAATCCCTTAGAAAGAAAGCCCTAAATCCTGGAAGAAGGTGAGAATAGTTGGGAAAAGTGAATCCAAAAGTGAAAAGTGAATCCAACTATCACCACCACCCCTACACACACACACACACGTACACATGCACGCACACACACACACACACACACACACACACACACACACACACACGTACTTTTCTTTTTCTCCAGGAAATAAAGTTGAGTGCAAGAATTGCTGGAAACAATTATCTCCTCCCTGGCTGATACCTTGTCTTATTTATCCTTACATCTCCGGCATCAAATACAACCGATGCCATGAAGCAGGTGCTCCAGAGAGACAAAGGGAAGCATGCTCCATGAGATGAGAACCGAGCTTCAAACTCCGGGGTGCTTGTTAAAATGCAGAGAACTGACTCAGACATTGGCGACTCAGTCGGCCTGAAGTCTGCATGTTTAATAAGTCCTCTAGGTAAGATGCTGAATAGATGGTCCTTGGGCCTTCCTTTGAAACCAGTGGCTTAGGAAGGATTGAATTCCCCAGCCGGTGGGCTCTCTCTCTCTCTCTCTCTCCAGAGGACTATTTATATACTGCCTGCCCAGAGTCTTTCCCTAAGCTCTCAGTTATAAATGTCCACAGTCCAGAACAGTAAAGGTGACAACCTGGAGTTTTCTCCGTCTCTCCGACATTAGCAAGGAGTCAGCTGACTTGCAGAAGTCCCACAGGTGCACAGTGGGGCAGTGGGTGGGAGAGGAACATCTGCAAACAGCAGTCTCTGCACCCTACCCCACGCCCAGCAGCGGGTACCAGCAAAAGAAAAGCTGTTGGAAAATCCGCCAGCCAGCCAGCCGAGCTCAGCAACTGCTTGCAGCCCCACACAGCTGAAGACAATTAACCTTTAGCAGGTCAGCTTCATTACCACAAGAAGCAGCTGCCTCCAGAGCCTGCTTGTGTTCCCTTCAGGAGCACCAAGCTGAGGGCATCTTCCTGATGTGGCCCTGGAGATTGAAACTGAAAACAATCCACACCAGCCAGCCTACCTACCTACCGGCTGCCAGGCCAACACCTCAAAGCTCTGTGTGTATCCTGTCTCTGCCAGGCTGCTCAGGAGACAGATCGTTCTCCCAGCCATCCTCCCCTATGGGTATTCGCCATCATGGCGGTGTTTGCTTGAACTGAGCAGAAGGATGGGAAGAGGAGACTTAGCAAAGGCAACTCCACCTAGGGCTTTCCCCACAAAGGCTCCCTTTCATATGTCAAGGTAGCAAATCAAAAGCCTGGCTGTGTCCCCACACACAGAGCAGAAACAAATCAAGTAGCCCAGGTTAGGACCCTTCCCTGTGCCTGCAGGAAAATCCATTCCTCAGCATCTCGTCAGTGTATCTATATCTGCTCAAAAAAAATCTGTTATGGGTGCATGGTGACATCCAAATATAGCTATTCTTCTGCACTGGCTGTATTTTCTCCAAATAAACACAATACCATCACCCAGCCCTGTGATCTGATGGTGTGACTTATGGTCTGCACCGGTCACTAATAAGTCGGGTCCGTGGCTCCTTTAAAATCTATAATAGCGCTGCAAATGTTGCCCAAATACAAAATCCTGAACTAACATAAAGCATTCTGTGATGTACCGTGTAACCTGTAATGCTCAAACAATGTGGTGTTGTGATGTCAAAAGGTCAGGCATATTGGACAGGGGAGATAATTCAATCAGTAAAGGGCTTGTCTCACAAACATGAGGTCCTGAGTTCAGATTCCCAGAGCCATATATAAATGTTGGACCTGTGGCATTTGCTTATAATCTCAACAGTAGGGAGGTGGGCACAGATCTGGGGCTCACTAACCAGTCAGCCTAGCCTCGTTGGCGAGCTCTGGACCAGTGAGAGACCCTGCTTCAAAGGAGATGGATGGTGTCCCTAAGGATTACATTTGAGTTTGTCCTCTGGTTTCTACAGACATGTGATGCACAAGTACCTGCACACATACCAACACACACACACACACACACACACACATAGATATAAATAATAAAATCAATTAGTTATAAATAAAAGAAATAAGGCCGGACATTTCTGATCTAGATGCTCCTACATGACTTCTCCTAGCTCAATCCTAAGAGGCAAGGCCCAATTCTGATGGGTCATTTGTGTTTCTCCAGCTCAGCCTGGAACCTGCCACCAAGCCACATGGAGAATGTCACAGGCCCTGGTTCCAGCAGACTCAGGCCCATAGCCAGCCTTTCTGCCAGCTGTACAAGTAGCTATCTTGAAGGAGTTCTTCCAACCATTTTCAACTGGTGCTCCGTGGATGCAGCCTAGACGTCCCTAGAGCTTCCCCACCGAACTTCAACACACTAAAACCTGTGAACTAAAGGGCAGGCAACTGTTGTATTAAGTCATGACATTTGGGGATGGATTTTTACTCTGTCAAAGATAACTGAATTGGCTATGCACTGGAAGCCAAGCTTCTGGGCCACCCTCACTTAACACTTGCCAGTCTGCCACCAAAAAGAAGCTCTCGCTGAGAGAGCCACAAGGTTCCACTGAGAAAGAGAAAAAGTGCAGATTGGATCCTCCTGGGGACAAAGTGGAATCAGCCATAATGTCAAGTACTTCCTCTAGCTTCCTCTCCAGTGGAATGTCAGTGCTTGCAGGCTGCTTGTGAGGGCAGTGGATCTCAGGCAAAAGATGGCAGGTTCAAACCTTTCTTGCTGTTCTGGCTCCCAGGGCATGAAGTCTAGATCATGTACCAAGGGTCCTTCCATCAATTCCCTCAGGTCTCCCCTCATCCCTACCTCCTTCCCTTCCTGTCTCCAGGTTTCTGCAAATGGACCTCACTCTGCAGGACCCCTCTGAGAGCCTTCTCCTGACAGCTCGCCGCAGCCTGGTGGCTCAGTGCTGACAAGGACAAAAGGCTCTGCAAGGCTGTCCCAGGAGCACTGGGGTGCTCTAGGATCTTTGCCAGAGTCAGAGCAGATCAGTAGATGCAGATTCCTTTCATGAGACCCATCACTGCCGGATGACAGCTCTGTGATGCAGATGTCAATGCCCGGTATAACATGGTGATATCAACAAAGAACAGTGGAGAGGAGACAAGGCCACCCAGGAGCACGTGTCTACAGAAAAGAGACCTGAAATCAGGAGACTGGCAGGGCTGGTGCGGACCCAGGAAGTGGGAGCTACTGCCACCCCCAGCCTGGTGGCTCAGTGCTGACAACGACAAAAGGCTCTGCAAGGCTGAGATTTCCCAGGCTCTCAGACGCTGCAGAGAACAGGTAGCCTGTGTGTCCTATGTGACAAGGGCCTCAGCAGGTTAAGCAGTCTGTGGGACGGTAATCAACCACATGCCTTTTGGGGATGTTTCACAGCTTAAAGTCTCAGAGCACACCATACATCAACAGTATAGCTGTCCAGCATGTTCTTCTCCATGGCTTCTCTACAAGCTCTATGTGAGGCCTCCAGGCCTGAATGGACCAAGGGCAGACAAGCCTGAGAAGAGCCCCCCCCACTTGCCCCTGCATCTACACCCACATGTATGTATTCCCACTCAAGTCCATGCAAGCCAAGTAACCAATTGTGATGAAAGAAGTGTGGGAGCCAGGATTAAGAGTGCTGGGTACAATGTGAGGCCCACTGAGCCAGGAGAAAAGAACCAGGACCAAATGTTGGCCAGAGAGGACATTGCCTCTACACGGGGCAGCCAGAGAAGTCTAACTGACAGTAGAAATATTATCAAGAAGTCTCTGTAGAACCCAAGGTCAGTCAACAGGAGTATCCTGCAGGTTGTAAGAGCATACACTCATACATGCATGCATGCATGTATACATACATGCATATATACATGCATACTTCATGCATGCATACATAAATTTATCTTGCATGACACTGCTACATGGCATTGTCATTTTAAAACTTCCTATTCTAGAACCGACCAAACAATCAAGTTACAAATAATACAGACAAAAAAAAAAAAAAAAAAAAAAACCTCAGTGTTTTCAGTGAGTTTGTGATTTTGTGTTGGGCTCCATTTATTCCAATCATGGTCCGTATGTGGCTCATGGGCTAGCATTGGACTCCTTGGCTTAGAGTTCTCGGTGCTTTCTGAATTACAGGACAGACAAGACTCCTGCTGACAGACAGCGGAAGAGGCTCTGCGCCTCTTCCCTGAGCAGATACCAAGTAAACTTGTCATGGCGGCTAATGAGTGTTTATGGGACTAGGTGAAACTTAAGGAAGGCTGGACACTGGGAAGGAGAGCTCTGGGACTGTGAGGATGTCCTGCAGGCCTCACGGCGGCAACGATGGAAGAAGGCAAATAGAAGCCTGGGATGCTCCAGTAAAACTGGAGACCTCCGGTGGAAACTAAGTGAACAATGTAGCTTGCCTTTAGGCTTTGGCACTGAGTTTAACCCCGGCCAGAACCAGGTCACAGGACTGCGTATAAAGTGCCTTTCGAGTTTGTAAGGGCCGTGACCCATACACAGCGGTATGTGTCGCATTGTTAACCAGGGTGCCCAGTCCTGTAGCTATATGTAAAATCCTCACAAACACCGTACTGCCTAAGACTGCACTCGTGTGCTCTATTAGACTTTCGCCCACGTTTCTAAAATTGCTGGTTGTGACCCTAAACTAACTGAGGTCTTTAGACACTAACAGGTCTTGGCTTGTGGGTTGAAAAAGCACTGTTGTGGAAGAAAAAAAAAAACTACAGGACATAGGCCAAATCACATCATCTGTTTGATTGTTGTGGAGGGGGCACACTAATGTGGAAAGGTGCTGTATATGTGGCATATATAATGTGTGCATGCATGTGCATGTATGCATGCATATTTTTGTGTGCTTGCATGTGTGTGTGCATGCATGTGTGTGAATGCATGCATGTGTGTGCATGCATGTGTATGTGTGTGTGCATGTATGTGTTTGTGTGCATGCATGTGTGTGCATGCATGTGTATGTGTGTGTGCATGTATGTGTTTGTGTGTGTGTATGTGTGTGTGCATGCATGTGTTTGTGTGCATGCATGTGTATGTGTGCATGCATGTGGAGGCCAGAGGTTGATAGCAGGTATTTTTCTCAATCCCTCCTTATTTTATCTTTTGAGACTGAGTCTTTCATTGACCTCAGAGGTCACGGATTCATCTAGACTGGCTGGCCAGTGAGCTCCAGGGATCAGCCTATCTCCACCATGTTCTCAGTGCTAGGATTACAGGTGAAAGTCACTACACCCAGCTCTTTTATTTGTGTGCTGGATTCAGGCAACTCATATTGTCATAGCAAACACTTTCCTGATAGGCATCCTCTGATTGATTGACTGATTGATTGATTGGTTGGTATATTGATTGATTTCTCTTTGTACATTCCGAGGGGAGAGGCGTGTCACACCGTGTCATGTCATATATGTGAAATCCAGAGGACAATTCACAGCAGTCAATTCTCTGCTGCCACATGAGTCCCCGGATGGAATTCAGGTCGCCAGGTTGGGCAGCCTTTTCCTGCTGAGTCGTCATCTCATTGGCCCGATTTAGTTTTCATTGAAACATTATTTTTTTAATATTTTAATATTTTTAATATTTTTTGTAATTTCATACCTCATGTTCACATTTCCATGTACATTCAGCAGCACCGAGAACATGGGTGCCATGTTGTGTGACCACCACCTGGCTCTAGCTTCAAAACCTTCCACCATCCCAGAAGAACACACATGCCCTTTAATAGATCACTCTCTATGTCCCTCCCTTCATCCCTGGCAACCACTAATCTGCTTTGTCTCTCTAGGGCTTACCTATTCTGTATGTTTCATACAAAGGCATAGGAAAGTATGTGTACCTTTGTGATTTCCCTTGTGCAATGTGTTTTTGAGATGCACCCAAGTTCTAGCTTCACTCCATGCCTTTACTCCTTCTTATACCTAAATAACTCTCTAGTCTATGACCGCAGAAGCTCATGCGTTCATCTGGTGACTGGCATTTGGGGTTTCCCAATGCTTTGCCTGCTCTGGATAATGCCACGTTAAGTGCTTGTATAAGTTTCTGTATGGACAGCTGGTTTTGCTTCTCCTAGAGACTAAGGAACTAGTTGCTGGCCCATATGGTAATTACATGTTTAGCTTTTGGAGGAGTTAGCAAGCCACTTTTCACAGTGGCTACACCACTTTACCTTCCCACCAGCAAAAGAATAAAATCCCTGCTTCTGTACACCCTTCCCAACACCTGCTATTTGCCTGGTTATTTTTAATTTTAGCCTTTACTCTTGCTAGGCAATCGTCCTGGTGAGCATAAAGTGGTTATCTTGTTACCGTTTTGATTTGCATTTCCTTACGTATCAATGAAACCGAACATTTTCTCAGGTGCTCCTTGGCCATTGGGCTATCTTATTTAGAGAAATGTCTATTCAAATCAGCATCCCATTATAACTGGAGCGTTTAACTTTCCGTAGTTGAATTGTATGGGCTCTTTACCTTTTCTGATTCTCGAAGCTTTACCAAATATATGGTTGCAAATATTTTCTTCCATTCTGTAGGTTTTCTTTACACTTCCTGGATAATGGCTTTTTGCTACACAGAGGTTTTAAGTTAATGGGAAGTCTCTTGACTTTTGCTTTGGTGACCTTGCTTTAGGGGGAAAAAAAATCTAAGAACTCACTAGTGTGTTTGATCTGCAATGCACTCCAAAGACCTGTGTGCTAAACGGATAGTCCTTGGTTTGGGGCTATTAGAAAGCAGAAGGGATTTGATGAGCTGGTGCACACTGGGAAGGCTTCAGGTCACCAAAGATGCGCCTGCAAAGGGATATGCTTAAAAACAATGGGTCTGCCAGATACGTGGGCTGAAACCCCTCATGGTATGAACCAAGACAAACCTTTCCTCTTCATAAGGTGATTGTTTCAGTATTTGTTACAGTAACGAAAAGCTGAGAGTCACCTTTCACCTTCGCTGTGACTTTACCTAGACTCAGAACCACTTAGGAGACATACTTCTGGGCAAGTCTACGACAGAGTTTCTAGATCGGTTTAACTGAGGGAAGGAAGGCCTACTCTCATCCTGCTGGGAGCTGGGATTCCAGAGGGAATAAAAAGGGCAGGGTGAAACCCACTGAGCATCAGCTTCTGTGTCATTACTTCCTGGGTGGAGACAAAAATGAATCCACCTGCCCTGGGCTCTGCCTACCACACTTTCCCTTCCTTGAGAACGAATCCTACAAACTCTGAACCAAAGGAGGCCTTCAGCTGCTTTCATCAGGTGGTCTGTCACAGCAAGAAGAAAAGCCATGAACACATCAACTAACACAGTAATAAACATTATAGATAGATGGATAGATAGATAGATAGATAGGAGATAGAGATATACATAAATACTTATATATATACTAAATTCCAAATAATCAACAAAAGACTATGAGCACTAAGAAGCAAATTTGGCAAAGCTGTATGATATAACACACACACACACACACACACACACACACACACATACACACACACACATACACATAGAGTGGGTTTCTAGATACTGTCACTGAATGATCTGAGACGAAAATTAAGAAAGCATGTCCACTTATAATAGCATTTAAAAAAAGAATAAAATATTCAGGAAGGAAGTGCATCAAAAAGTAAAACACACTCTACACCTGCAAACAGTGCCGAGAGGAAATAAAGACCTGGTTGAAAGGTGAAGAAGAGGCTTGTGCCTGTAATTCTGGTGCTTGGGATGTCAGGGCATGAGGATTATCATGAGGCAGAGGCCACTCTGGGCTACAGAATGGGATTCTGTCTCAAACAAACAAGCAAAAGCTGACTGAACTGAGAGAAATCTCAGGTTCTTTGCTCGGAAGAATTGATGTTGTTTAACGACAATACTCTCTAAACCGGTTCAACTCTGAGCTGACTGAACTCCCAATGGTGGGGCTGAGAAAACAGCTCAGTCATAAAGCGAGTGCCACAAAAGCTTGAGGACCTAAGTTCAGATCCCCATCACCCAAGTAAAAACTCAGTGACAACTGCATGCACGTATAATGCCTGAACATGGGAAGGACGGACAGAAAGATCCCTAGGGTGTCTGATAGTCTGAACAAATTAGTGGGCTCCTGGCTCAATGAGAGATTATCTCAAAAGATATGATGGAGAGGAAGACACTGAACATTAGCCTCTCACTTCAAGCATGCACACATGTGCACATATGTAAAACCTGCCATTTAAAAAAATAGAAATGATAGGTACCATTTCCTAATTCATCTAGAATTGAAAGGGACCCTGAGTAGTCAAAAAAGAAAAAGATGAAAGTTGAATGACTCTCACTTTTTTATTTAAAAAATAATTGTAAAACCACAGTGACAAAACCATATGGCGCTGGCAACAGGCTGACTAGCAGATCAATAGTATAGAATTGGAAGTCCAAGGTCGATAGTCAAATGATCGTCACAGGAATGCCAGGATACATAACACACCTGGGAAAGGAAGCTCTCTCCAACAGTGCTGTCAGGATGCCTTTAAAAGGTGGGCTTGCTCTCTGCTGGAACACAGCCCTGCTGGGCAGTTTGCATGCTCCCTGTGGCTGACGTGAGCAGGCACCATGGAGATAGTGGGAGCCATAGATCTAAACTATCTACTCTTCGGTCCTTTAACAAAACAATGCTGCAGATTCCTGTTCTAAAATCTTGCTTCACATTCTCATCTGTGAACATTCTTCTATCCAAAATATCCTGCCCCATACCACACACCTGCCCCATACCACACACCTGCCCCATACCACACACCTGCCTCATACCACACACCTGCCCCATACCACACACCTGCCCCATACCACACACCTGCCCCATACCACACACCTGCCCCATACCACACACCTGCCCCATACCACACACCTGCCCCATATCACACACCTGCCCAATACCACACACCTGCCCCATACCACACACCTGCCCCATACCACACACCTGCCCCATACCACACACCTGCCCCATACCACACACCTGCCCCATACCACACACCTGCCCCATATCACACACCTGCCCCATACCACACACCTGCCCCATATCACACACCTGCCCCACACCACACACCTACCCTATACTCCACACCTGCCCCACACCACACACCTGCCCTATACTGCACACCTGCCCCATACTACACACCTGCCCCACACCACACACCTGCCCTATACTGCACACCTGCCCCATACTACACACCTACCCCACACCACACACCTGCCCCACACCACACACCTGCCCCACACCACACACCTGCCCTATACTGCACACCTTGTATTGCCCTAACATAGTGACTATGTAGACAAAGGGGGCTTATCTTCGAGCTGAAAGATGAAACAGGACAGCTCTGCAATCTCAAGAACTTGGCTCCCCCCCTCCCCCCGGGAAAAGCAGTGAGATGGTCTGAAAAATACCAGCAGGCTTCTCACCTGAGCTAAAGGTCATGAGTATGCTAAGCTCGGGCACCCACAAATGCTTCCTAGTAACCCCGGGTTAGGTCTCATTCCACTGTATCTCCTGAGCTGGGGCCAGAGTTACCCAGCAAACAATAAATCTACTACATTCCCAGGAATCCGCTATATTCAGGATGCTGTGTAAGCACAGTGGAGTGCATCGGTGATACAGCGCCCCACCCCCACTGAGAGGACCACAGTCCAGAGAAGAATAAGCCAATTGCACATCAGGAGAAGTGATGTAAGAAATGCTATCATGTAATGAGTATCCGTGACAGTGCAAAGATGTCTACAACCATTATCAGTCCTCGTGAGAACACAAAAGTACAGTCTTAACGCTTGACAGGTGAACAAATTGGGTCTCAAACAGCTTTGCATTTTGCCCTTGGCTACAGACCTCGTGTGGGCAGAAACTCCGAAACCTGAACAGAGACTGCACGATTCTAACTTCAGCCGCTCCGTTATGAAACAGCCTTCTGTGGAAGTCCTACAGCTTTCCGAATGTCATTCCAGACTCTGGTGTTACAAGCACAGTCTCTTAAACCATCTCATCCCATCCCCACCAGGGAGAGGAAACAGAACATGTCATCACTCACCTGCAGGACGGAGACGGGACACAGACATCACTGAAATACTGACAATAACGAGAGATGTGTTCCAAGTCTGCAGGAAGTTTATAATAACAATATTTCAGAGGGCTTGAAGTCTTTAGGGAAAACATCTCAAGGGAAACAGAGAAGAGGCGGGATTTATAGGTGGTCACCAATCTAGGAACCCTCGAAGGGGAAGGTATCAGACATGTTGGAGGACTTGAAAACTGGCTAATGAAGACCAGAATTTGAGATGCGACACTGGGTGCTACACACCATCACCTCCGACACAACTCTCTGAAGTGTCACCAGCTCAAGCCACCTACCTCCCTTTGTAACATTCCATAGCCTTCCCGGGGAGCAGAGGGAAGAGCCAGGCTCTGATTCGGAAGACTTGGCTTGAAATATAGATTTGGTTACTAGGAAATAGTGTGCTGTCCACGGAGGTGGCCACTAGGCACAGGTGACTTTTTAAAGCAAGTCAAAATACAGTTAAAAAGTCAGCTAGACTGTACCCTCTGCATTCAATGCTGCATGGCTGTGTGGGGGCCAATACTGCCTGAAGCAGACATTTCTACCATGACAGAAAGTGCTATTGGCCAACACTGATTTTAAAAAGCCCCTAACTGGGCTGCCTCTGCACACCCCATTTTCTCAGCTTATAAACACGTCCTAGGTAGGACTTAGAGGGATAAAAGGAGATGATAAATTTGCGTGCTGGGACTATCCATGTTTCCTTTCTCCACTCGCCGTATCTGGCGCCTGATCTGCCTTAGGTAACCTGGTCAGAGAAGATCACATACAGCTGTAATGGACTGAAGCAGCTGGTCTCGTGATAGTGTCATGGCAACAGGAAATCTAAGGTGTGAGAACCAGTAGGGGACTGGGGTTGCCCCACAGGCAGGCAGGCAGTCTTTCTAGAACCGACTGCCTCTCATTTTGTATGACAGGGAGGGGATCATCTTAACTACAGACTTAGACTAGAGTTCACGGCGGACCATGGAGAGCCAAACCACCCGACCCCACCCCTAGTTTCTGGAACATGAAAGAAAGAGACTGTGGATTTGGACAAGAGGGGATCAGGGAAGGGGTAGAGACAGGTCTGAGAAGGGACAGGGAGGAGCTGAGACCCTCCACGGAGATCATTTTGGACCAGCCCTTCTCAGAAAAGATACAGAATCTCAAATTCAGACACAGAACTAATATAAACCATACACCCAGAGAGCATGCAGAGACCAATGTTCAGGGACTGTGCCACTGTCTCCTTCCCATGAGTACTCTGTGGTTCTGCTGTGCAAACGTTAAAAGGGAAGAATCCACTTCAGTAGCCCACACGCGTTGGCTACAGGTGTCATGATCAGAAATGAGATGCTACCTCAGGCTGTCCGTCACTGTTCCAGCAATCACCACAGCTCCCCCAGGGCTCTAACAATCCTTTCTTCAACAACAGACTGGCTGCTTGATCTGTGCTAAACCACAAGGCAAGATGGTGGGGCCATCGGGCAGGCAAAGGGAAGTAGTTTTGGAAGAGAAGAGGACGTTGATGGGGTATGGCAGCGATGACAGTGTGCGAGAATCTGGCCTCAGGGTGCCAGATGTGGGGCCATCTTATCACAAGCCTACCTCCTCGTATGGTCTTTAAAGTAATGGAGCTGGACCTCAAGCTGTCTAAAGGCTTCTGACAACTAGGAGTGGGGAAGGCAAGGGACAAGATAGTACGAGGGGCAGAGTCTGGATTGGCACTGTGAGATGGAAGTTGTTGTCAGCCCCTGCTTTCCCTTGCCTGCCCTTACCCGCCACCCCTGCTGTGACCAGACCCTGGACCCTCTTTCAGGCCTTTCCCAGCATCTGTTCTCTCCATAAATCACACATCTTGGAAGCCACTGCCTCCATCTGCGTTAGCGCCCACTGTTCCCCAGAATGTACCTGTACTCCAAGGCAGACACAGTCTCCAAGTCACCTCTCCAACCTCCACAACCCGACCATGGACCTCGTGTGATATCAGCTTTAAGTCTCCTTCCTCCACCGCTGATTCTCCCAGGACATTTCTCGCCACAACAATCTTGCTCAAAAGGTCACCAGACCCCACCTGTCCTGAGAATCCAGGCACAAGGAGAGCAGTTCCTTTCTGGTCACTTTGACTGAAACACACTGGGATACCTGTCACTAGGTCCTAAAAAATGTCAAGCCAAGATGGACCTTCACATAGGTTACCACACACCAGCCAGACATTGGCTTTCCTTGCACCACCAACCTTGACTCCAACATCAACCACCTTTGTGGTATTAAACAAGTGCATTTCCATCCTTCCTGGGTCTCCATTTCCTCCCCCTGTAAACCGAGTGGACTGGAGCTCCTTAGTCGGGGTCCTCTTTTCAGCCTGACACTCTAGGTCTCCCACCATTCTTCAGTACTGCGGGTGCATGACACGAGGTCTTGGCTGCCACTGGGGCAGACATGCTTTGGCCTGCATGTCCTCAGCTGCCTTGGCGCCTGCAGAGCTTCCTCTGTTCTGTCTGCACTCCCAGGGTTCATTAGCCTGCAGCATCAACAGTCAATTAGTGCTAGTTAGCTCCATTGTCACTTCTAAGACAAGTCTGAGGCACTCCCAGAGCCCCTGCCCCATTTTGCCAAGACAAACAACCCAGATCCCTCCACTAGGTAAGAGAAAAGGCCCCTATTTCCTCAGGAGAGGCTTGTGAGAGTCCCAGACTCTGCTTCTTCTAGACCACAGAAAGGATCTCTGTGAGTGGTATGAGGTCTTTGGAATCTATGTTGATCCTGTTACCTCCAAATGCTAGACCCCTGGAGCTCATGTGCTGGCTCCATTCGCCAATCTGCCAGGCCTCTGCAACATACAGCCTGGCATACAGCCAGTTTACCCTGCTAATGACACTGCCACTCACCGGGGTCACGAGGATGTCAGCCTCCTACAGCTTGGTTCACTTCAACTCAGAGCTTCCCGCCAAGCTAACAAGGCAGTGACAGCCTAGCTGTCCCCGCCTCCTGCCACCGATGGCTTTCCAAGCTGGGTGACCAGACCCCATAGATTGACCTGTCTCTCTCTTCTGCATAAATGAAAGTTCTAACAAGCATGGCCTCGAGTGCCCTTGCCACTGAACAGCAGATGCCTAGGTATGCAAAGAAGCTTCTCCCAGACTCCCCAGGGATTACAGAGACTCTCCCCAGAACCTGGGTCCGATGTACATCTTCTAAAAAGTCCCTCAGCGAACCACAGAAGGCCCGCCAAAAAGAGAACTGGGTGACATAGGTCAGAGGTGGGGTCAGAACTGTGTGGTGAGACAGATTGGCGCCACGGAAGGCTGGAATAATGGAATAAAGATGGCAGAATGGCTCCACGAGGAGCCATAATCAGGGCCATTTGGCTCTCAAAGGTATGCTCAACCTGAAATCCATGGCCACAGGCAGCCGAGGATAGCTACGAATGCAGTCTTACACAAAAGCAAACACTTGCTTAAGATGTGATGAGATTCTTATCCTAACTCTGTCACTCAGCTCTGGAATCCGAACTTTGTAGGTGACAACCTCAGAAAGTCGTCTACATGCCTGCTAGAAGTTGCTGACCGCCCTTGGACCACATACGACGCCTCACCTAGGGCAAGGAGGGGAAGTCAGAAGCAGTGCACACAGCTAGGAACTAGCCTGGCTTAGGAGCGTGAACCTGGATCACATTCTCGAGCCTCGGAGCCCCCAGACTGAGTCATGGAGTATCTTGATGTCCTTCCTTTGGAGTGTGACCATTGGACACATCGGCCTTAAACTGAGAAAGCACCAGGCCTGGCTTCAGCTGAGGCTCTGAATATTTTTTTTAAAAATATCTTCTTAAATGCTCTGAAGGGGAAGAGGCAATAATGGAGTTCCCATGATGAAGCCAGGAGGATGGAAACCTGGAAGGAGCCAGAACTGCAGGAGCTAATGGAGACAAGTCACAGGCTGCAGTGTTTTATGGCCCGTGTTGCTGTTTCTCTCTTTTCTCTTTCAAAGGGAAACAAATTAAAGGGCCGGGGTTTTAATTAGACTCTAGAAGGATGGAAGTGCTAAGGGCTTTGGCGGGTGGAACAGTGGGAGGCAGTGCCTGATCCCACATCCACAGATGCATGCAACCTAAGATGTCATCTCTACTTCTGGTACCCGAAGCCCCATTAGCCACAGCCGGGAACAGAGCGGTAAGGTAGACAGTGGAGCCCAGTCGGCAAGTCCCAGATGCTCTGCCTTCCCCAGAGATGCTCAACTTTTTAGAGGTGAGAGTTCCTCCTGTGATTTTTATTTGAACAAAACATTTAACCGCTAGAAATGAGTTCGGACCACTGAGCTGGTCTGATTTCATTTTATAGATGAGGACTCGGAGGAAGGGGGAAGGAACCCAGGAGGTCACAGTACATGAAAAGTGGAAGCAGCAAGGTGGCTTGGCTTGTGGCCACTGTTCCCCATTCCTTGAGGCTGTACTGAAGCTTCTTCTTGCTGATGATGCCCAACTCTCTTACAGCCCAGAAACTGCCTCCTGCTCCAGGCCTCTCCATCAGCAGCCTGCCACTGCCTGGTTGAAACATCCATGGGAAGCTATGGCAGTCATCAGAGCTACACTCACCTGTAGTGCTCCGCTCACTGACCACGTCAGTGGAGAGTTTCTCCAGCAGCCAGAGGCAGCTCCAGAGAGCACAGAAATGCATGGGAACACTGGGGCAGAGACGGGACAACCCAGACTCTGGATCATCCAACAGGGATTGGACTCCCTGTCAGTACAATGACCCAAGCCTACTATTGTGAGAGCCAGAGGACCCTCCAGCTCCTCTCCCTTCTCCCACCTGCTCCAAGGCTCTCCTCTGTCGGCACTGGAGGTCAGAGGCTTTCTTACATATTTCTGTGACCAAGGAAATTCCCACCACATGTTACAGCTCACTCAACAAACATTTATTGAAGCTATCAGTGGGTGGATGAGTGGGTGGGTGGATTGATGGGCTACCCCAAAAGCTTCTTATATTTTTTTAGTTGTGAGCCTAGCCTTTAACAGCTGAGCCATCTGTCCAGCCTCACACCCCCCCAGTCCCCCAAAAAAGCTTCTTAATTGTTCTCTGTCTAAAGTTCTATCCCCTCAAATGGGACCTCCATTTTACCATGGCGGATAGATCTAATGTAAAAATTGCTGAGGCACCCTCTTTCCTGGAAGCCCCTCTTTAACAGCTAACTGCCTGCTATTCTGAAATAAGGCTCAGGTTCCTTGTTGTGGCCCACACGAAGTGTGGTCTGGCTTCCTCTCCAGATTCACCTCCTTGTCCTTCCCCAGAACCAGAACAGCCTTCTGGTTCATCTGGTTAAGTCTTAAACTCAACCCTAACTACACCTCTCTCAAAAGCTATTTCTCTCTCCAAGGCCCTTGGGTCCACCCTGTGGACACAGCTCCATCTCTCATTCATCTCATTCATCTCATTCATCCAGCATCCATGCAAAGACCAGTACAATCAGTACAATGGCTACAACTGGTACCCTGGTGTGAAGGAGGGTGATCGTGAGAAGCAAAGTTTGGAAATCCTTTCCCACAGCTGGTGGGCCAGCCACTCTCTGGCCTCCCGCTGAGTGTCTCTGATGCTGTCACAGCTCCTGTGGGCAAACCAAGTCCTCCCCTGGCATTTTCTGACGGGGATTTCTTGGTATTTGTGCCAGGGTAGGACAGAAGACAACAGGACAGTGGTAGATGCCGCCCTCCCCTGAGAGGCAGCAAAGACAGCCAGCTAATCAAGCCATTACCACTGAAACCTGGCCATTCTACTTTATTTAATGGCTCAGCTGTCAAATCCTGGCCCCGTGCCACTACACCGCTCGCACAGAAAGAAAGAAGGAGGATGGGGGACTTTGTTATCATGAAACCAACTACACATGTATGCTTCACAGGAAAGTGCCCTCACTTTATCCCTGATAGAGAGTGGGTAAGAAAGGGTTGGGGAGCCGGGCGGTGGTGGCGCACGCCTTTAATCCCAGCACTTGGGAGGCAGAGGCAGGCGGATTTCTGAGTTCAAGGCCAGCCTGGTCTACAGAGTGAGTTCCAGGCCAGCCAGGACTACACAGAGAAACCCTGTCTCAAAAAACAAACAAACAAACAAACAAACAAAGAAAGGGTTGGGGCACGGTAACAGGTGGGAACATGCTTACACTAGAAACTCTCTCCTGCTCAGGAGCAGGGCCCATTCAAACTGTAAGCCTAAATAAACCTCTTTCAGGCCACTGATGGGATTTGTAGGCACACAAGCCCCACAACTCACAAGCCAGGAAAAAAAAAAGCTGAGTTCAAACAGGTTAAAGGGAAAAGTGTTTGTATCAAAGCATGGGAAATTATTTTGCAGGCCAGGCCATGTAAGAAGAAAGCTACTGGTTCCCTGGATCTGAGCTCTATGGGGAGGAGGGAAGCTTGAACGGCTTCACCTGCCCACTGTGCGAAGCTCAGCAGGTCTTGCCAAAAGACTCTCCTCCCTACCTCAAAGAAGGCTGCAGAGAGTGGAAAGGAAAGATGTTTTGGGGTCATCTCACAGCCTGGGATCAAACCCCTCCTGTGCCATTTATTAGTTATCTTTCTGGAGAAAGTTATTTAACTATTCGAGCCGTGGCTTCCTTAACTGAAAGGAGGAGCAATAATTCACTGAACTCTGTCTCAAATGATGCCTGGCATATCTTAGGCATCCTTCTATCTAGAATCTTCTGAGCCTTTGTTTCTGAGCTCTCAGTGTCTCCTGTGCCTTTTTCTAAGCCTGAGGATTGGACCACTAAGAAGAAAAGCATTCCCCACCTTCCCATGCAAAGAAGAAGCTCAGGGCGATTGCAAGGGAACAGTAGAGGTCAAGGTAGCAAGAGACTCTCACAAAAGCATCATTAGGGGAAGAGGCCGAGTGTCCATAACAGGGACCCTGAACTGCCCCCTATTTGGATCATTCTTGAAACACATTGTGAAGCTGGCCTTATTGATCTTAAAAGAAGGCAAAGAAGGAGGCTGAACACAAAAGAAGGTAATAAAAATGATTAAAGGAATTAGAAGGCTTGACCTATAAAAGGGAGGTTAAAGGGACATAATATGTACAACCCAGAGAACCGAGGCCCGTGAGGAAATGATAACTTCCCATAAATACATGAGACAGAGCCGCATAAAAGAAGGGCGAGAATTATTTCAGGCAGCTTGGGACACCATTACCAGAAGAAATGGCCTGAAACTAAAATAAGAGAAAGTTAAATCTAGGCCGGTGGGGAATTTAGGGGACAAGACACATAGCTGATGCTGCAAAGCCACTGGAAAGCAAAAGCCACAGGTCTCCATGCATTGTCCCGTTCGAGAGCAATGACCTGTCGGGGCCTGTTGGGGCCTGTCGGGGCCTGTCCAGGCTTCTCTGACCATGATCTTCTTCTTCACACAGAACTGTTGTTCCTGAATGTTTAAGCCCCATGGTTTGTGGAGCTTTGACTCTGTCTACCAGGCTGCTCACCTTCTGCCTTACTCTGGCAATAAGGGACAGGTACAGAAAGGTTCCTGCTACATCCAGTTGGCTCTGCTGATGAGAGCCGGAAACCAGAGAGCCAAGGTTGAGCCTTGTGAGGCGTGGCTGAAGGACACTGCAAGAGTATGAGGCTGGCAAAGCTAACTGGGGCAAACAAAAAGACTCTTTCAAACATGAGATGCAGAACATCATAGGTAGACAATACCCACGTGTGTGTGTGTGTGTGTGTGTGTGTGTGTGTGTGTGTATCCTAGAGAAGGCCCTAGGTCTTCTATAAATATCTCAACCAACTCTCAAGTGTTTTCTTAAGATTTATTTTTTTTTTACTTTTTAAAAATTGTGTGTATGTGTGTATGTATGTGTATATGTATGAGTGTATACATGCGTGACAGAGAGAGAGAGAGAGAGAGAGAGAGAGAGAGAGCATTAGTGTGCACTCATAAGTGCAGATACCCATGAGGCCAGAGGTATCAGATCCCCTTGGAATAAGAGTTCCAGGCATTGGTGAATCACACGGGTCCTGGGAACTAAATTCAGCCTTTTAATGCTAAGTCATCTTTCCTGTTATAGGCATGAACATTCTTATTTTGTCTTTACTTTCTGTATCCGTGTGCTCTGCCCTCCACAGATGGGACTGACAATAGACTGTAGCTACCTCTCAACCAAATATGCACAGGCTTTTTTCTTATCATCATTTCCTAAACAATGAGGTGTGGCATCTATTTACACAGTATTTACATTGTATTTGGATTATACATAATCTAGAGATGGCTTAGAGTATACAAGAAGACACGTGTAGGTTATATGCAAATATGTCGTTTTCTATATACTGCTTGAACATGTGGAGATTTTGGTATCTGAGGGGGGCCAGAAACCAATCCCTCAGAGATATCAAGACTCCTTGAATATCACCCATCACTCACATGCTGGGAGAATAATTCTTCCTGAGGACCAGGGCTCCTGTACATTTGGTGGCAGAAAGAGCAGCATTTCTCTGTCTACATGAACATCCTACACACATTTTTTTCTAATTAATTTATTATTTTACGTACATTGATATTATGTCTGCATGTGTGTCTCTATGAGGAATTGTCTTGGAATTGCTGACATTTGTCAGCTGCCAAGTGGATGCTGGGATTTGAACCCAGGTCTTCTGGAAGAGCAGTCAGTGCTCTTAGCTGCTGAGCCATCTCTCCAGACCCACCTATCCACTCGTAAGTCACTTTTACACTCCCTCTCAAACCTCACATAACATTTACGTCGTCTTCGTGCCTGAAATTGACTTTTTAAAAAGAACTTTAATTATAAGAAGAGACACCTACAGCAAAACCCTTGGAAAGCCCATTCAATACTCATTTATTTATCTAATCAATAAATATATATCGAGTAAAAGAAACAACCAAGATACCTGTGAGCTGCAATGGAGATTTCGAAGATGAACACATCTCTGTGCCTTTAAGGAGGCTCCTTTGCTGAGCAGAGAGAGCGGCCGCCTTCAGACATAGAAAACTGCTGTAGACACTTGACACACATTAACTGAGTGGTGGGTTAGTAGGTAGCTCAGAGGGAAAATGATTCTCCTTGTCTTTGGGCATCACAGAAGTTTCTAGAAAGGAGTCACATACGACCTGAGTCTTGAGCAAAGGTTAGACTAGCATCAGGTGATGATGTCACAGAAAGTAGGGTATCAGGATGAAAGTTATGAGGCAGGGGAATGCTGACTCTCTGTCCTCCGAAGCAGAGACTGCCTGTGTAAAGCCAGGAAATCAAGGCGTGGAACAGCAGGTGGAGGAGGGTGCAGGGGAAGGTGAGGGAGGAAGGAGAGCAGGTGTGGTCAGGCCATGCACACTGAGACACTGAGCAGGCTAAAAGCATCTGGCCAGCTACAGAAACTCTAGGCAGCTCCCAGGCTGTGAGCAGTGGGGTCCCTATCTCAGGAAGGAAACCCAGGTTCCACATTTTCTTAGTCTGTTTTCTGTTGCTAATAATAATGCCACGGTCCAGGTCATTTATTTTATTTTGTTTTTTTTTTTAATTAGCTTTAAGTTAGCTCAATGAGTTCCATTAGAGCATTTTCATATGTGCGCCTCTTTATACTTTATTGTTATTCACTTCCCTCCCCCCACGGCCCTCCCCTCCCCCAATCCTCTCTTGTTAGTTCTCTTCCTTCTCCTCAAATAGTCTGGATTTCATGTCATATTTATTCTTTTGTCTCTTTTCCTCCCTTCCTCTATTTAAAATTTTCCTTCTCTCACGGTCCCCTTTCTACTGTAAGATACCCCCCACACACACATACATCCCCCCCACACACACACATACATCCCCCCTCACACACACATATATCCCCCCCACACACACATACATCCCCCCCACACACACACATACATCCCCCCACACACACACACATACATCCCCCAACACACACACACATACATCCCCCACACACACACATACATCCCCCCCACACACACACATCCCCCACACACATACATCCCCCCACACACACACATACATCCCCCACACACACACATACATCCCCCACACACATACATCCCCCCACACACACACATACATCCCCCCTCACACACACATACATCCCCCACACACACACACATACATCCCCCCCACACACACACATACATCCCCCACACACACACATACATCCCCCACACACACATACATCCCCCACACACACACATACATCCCCCCACACACACACACACACTTAAGTCTGAACTCTACACATGAGGAAAAAGGCAATCTATCCATCTGGGTGATTTGTAAAGGCAAGAGTTATATGTGCACTGTTCTGGTACAAGGTTGAGGGGTCCCACCTGGTGACAACCTTCTTACTGTCAATACCTTAAAGTGAAACAGAAGCGTCTCCTGGTGCAACACAGGGAGCCAGTGTGTCTCACTCTTCTGATAGTCACAAGATTTAGTCACAGGCACACCGATCTTATAACCACCTCTGTCTCTAAACACCACAGATGTCTTAATGCCTTAAACTCCAGCATGAATTTCAAAGAAAATTTTGAAATTTCATGTTCACGTCATTTCACATTTGCAGAATAGGTTCAAGATGAGAGAAACAGAAGCCAAGTAGAGGTCAGGCCATGCAAACTCCTGGTATTCCAGTCTTCTGGGTCGGTGGGGGGGGGGAGGATGTGTGTGTGTGTTTGTGTGTGATATAGGTGTATGTGTAGTGAGGGGAGATGTGTTTTTGTATGTTGTGTGTGTGCGTGTGGTGTGTATGTGTGTGGTGTGGTGTGTGTTTGTATGTAGTGTGTGTCGTGTGTGTGTGTGTGTGTGGTGTGGTGTGTATATGTTTGTGTGTTGTATGCCATGTATGCATGTGAGGTGTGTGCATATACGCATGTTGCAGCAAGTTCATTTCCTCAAGCAATTCCTTTTCTTGGAAAGCCCTCTGCCCCGACCCATCTGGATGAGATGTGCTTGCTCTCCTGATCCCTGCCTCCTGCTTCCAGTATGGTGGAGCCTCCCTTCACCCTAGCGCTGCTGCTCTTCAATGTGATCAACTTTTCAGCCACTATCGGCAGGGGAGGGTTGAAGAGTAGGACTGACATCCTCTTTATCTCGTGTTCCCAGAACCTGATCCAAACTGGCCATTCAGGATCGAGTCGGTGACAAAAGAGCATGGCCCTGCAACGCCATGCACGTGGTGGCTCCCTTTCACACTGCGTACATAAACACACTTCTTTTGGGCACACACAGGGGCCTGTCCCTCATGTCACACTCCTGCTTGGAGTCCTATCACCCTGTTTTCAACATAAATCATCCTTGACTGGCCTCTCTCAATCCCATTAAAACGTGATGAATTATTTTCGACTCGCATGCAAGACTCCATATTGGGTTATCTGGGCTGAAACACAATCTGTTTGCTGATATCAAAATGCTGCCGCTCACCCGGGGGATTAACACTCTGACAAAATCATTAGAAGCCTGATGGAGTATCAAGGCCTCCTGAGTTTGTGGAGCACTCATTCCTCAGCCTAATGAATGCCTTCCTCCAGGCTCCTGTTCCACTCCCATGCATTTCCCTGCCTCTTTCCTGGTTGGGCAGAGACTGGGGAAAGCCTTAAGTACTTTGCCTCTAGTTGGCTGGGCCACCTACTAAGACCCCTAGCTAAGAACTGCCCTTGTAATCCTGTGACTCTCTTGTGTTAACAATAAATGCCTGACATCCAGGTAGGGTGGGAGAGCTTGTCCTGGATCAATACTTCCACTGAGAACAACTGAAAGACTGGATGAGATGCATCATCCAATGTCTTGATGGAACAGAAAGGATCTGGGAAGACCTAGTTGCCGAAGGGAAGATGTTCTAGAATGTTCTAGAGTAGCCTGTCATCCGGGCTCAGTCACTTCTAGACACACAATGATCTGAGAAGTCAGGTTTTGTCCATTGGATTGGTGGAGGGGGACAAAGAAGCCACGAGAGTTCCTCTTAGTCTTTGAACAGGACAGAGTTAGAAGAGTGGACTTGGAAGGTCCCCTGATTATCATCCACTGACTTCTCCAGGTCAGTTACAGAGCTGTGAGGCTAAATACTGTAGAAGGCGAAACTCACAAATCACAGGTGGAAAGTCTACACTGGAAAAAAAAAGAATACAATATTTTAAAAATAGAAAGCAGAGAACGTGAGTTATTTGGCTTATTTAAGCAGTCTTGTATGAAAAAAAAAAGTAGAATTCAAGGCCTTCCATAGAAGGAATCATAGTAAGCTCTTCTGGCTCTCAATTAGTACTGGTTAGAAAGACAAGAACCCAAACTAACGCTTTATCAAGACAAAACCTGGCTTGGACTTGGTTCAGCTTTTAATTGGATTAAGATTTTTTTTTTTCTATGTAGCTGGCAACGAGCTATGCCTCTCCTGAGAAAGACTATAGCATCTATCGCCTGTTAAATACTCAGCATTCAGGTTTTTTCAGAAACACCAGGCACATTCAAAGCTAGAACTGGGTGACCAACTCAAGGGGGGCAGGGGAACAGGGGGAGGGAAGTAGGGAACAACGGAAGCAGACCCACAGGTGATCCAGAGGGCAGAGGTGATAGAAGAAAGAGGAATTTAATGTGACCATTCTGTTCAAAATTTAAAAATCCAATAAAATATACAAACTGGGTGAAGCTTCACCAGCCAGTTGAAAATAATCTGCTGGAAGATTTAAAGTATATTTTAAAACACCCTTCTTTTTAGTGTGTGTATATGAGAAAGAGTATATGTGTCCATACCCATGCGTATTCAGATGCATGTGTCTATATCTGTATGTATATGTGTACATGTGCACACACACACACACACAGAGGTATACACATGCATATACACATGGAGACCAGAGAACAACTTCAGGTGTCATCCAGAGAAATGTATGCACTTCTTTTGAGTCCGAGCCTCCCATATGCCTGGGTGTCACCCATGGGGCCAGTGTGGTTGACCAGTGAGTCCCAGGGATCTTCTTGTCTCTGCTCCCCAGCACAAAGATCACAATTGTTCACCACCATGCTTGGTAAAGTTTGTACCCAGCTTCTGGAGACAAAATTTGGGTTCTCATGCTTGCAAAGGGAAACACTTTACCAATTGAGCTATCCTTCCAGTCCAGACAAAATAAGAATGAGAGACTCAATAAAGGTGTATGGCAAAATGAGAACCTCTGAAACCCAGGAGCAAAAAGCCATGGTTGTGACCCCTTTGTGGCTTGGAGAGCCTGGAGAAATTTCATTGTCCTAAACTTTGATTTGTTCATTTCTCCAACAGAACAATGAGACATGCTGCTTAGTTTTGCAGTGCAGATTAAAGTAATAACGCACATAAAGGCTTTTTACAAATTACTAATCCTTACACAAATGTAAGGTATCATTACTGTAATAGCCTGGCAACAATTCAAAACACAGCACGTCGGATCCATCACCAGAAGTGCGTTATGTCAATAGACAGGTGAGTCGCGCGTCCTTGATGAATTGTTACAGAGGGTTTCGAGAATAGAAAGCCAAGTAAGGAAACGATAATAAAACAGTCCTGTAATTTCGGGACGGATGATTTGCTTTATGTGTTATCCCTAGACGACAGAACACCCCAAACTAGATGTTCCCAGTGATCGGCAGACTTTTGGATCACCCGCTCCATTTCCCAGGTGGTGCATGCTCACAAAATACAAATGTCTACAAATATGTGCCTGATAAGAAGATATCACGGGCAAGGTAACTCAAAAGCAGAAATATGGAGATGCCTCCCAAAGCCGACAGCAGGAACGTGGGGCTGTTGGATCCTCCACGTGACTGCATGTATTAGTACACATGATGGAGAACGACAGGCAAGTTCATGACTATAAAGACAGCAGTGTTGATGCTCTCAGCTGAGGGGGCCTAGCCTACAGCGGGAACACGGCTATTACAAGGTCATGAGCCCAGCCGGAACAAAGTTCTCAGTCTTGTAGGAAAGATGTTATAAACACTTAAATAACGATACACGTGATCTAAGACACGGAGTTAAAGCGATGCAGGAAGTTGTACAAGAGCTGAGTTCATCAGAGCCTTCGTGGCTTAGGTAGCAATAGTATCTGCTCTGGAATGAGCAGAATCACAGGTTCCGTGCAAAGGGAAGAACATGAATAGAGACTTAGACCTAAAGTCTAAGGCATGGGAGCAAGACTTGAGTCGGTTCTGATATGGGTATCATGAAAATAGAATTTTTGAAGATACTACCATGCATTTGCTCTTCCGGTGCTTCACATAGACTATCCCCCATGGTCTCCAGAATCGTCTACAGATGCAGGTGCAATGTGACTCACGACAAAGGTAAACCGAGAGTTAAAAGTGAACTGATATAGCCAAGATCTTTCCACTGAAGTGAACTCAGATCCTGCCCTCCACTGAGAATTGTCAGAAAGAGAGATGAGGAAGGAGCAGAAGAAGAGAAAAAAATAATAATAAGAGAACCAGTTTCTCCTTGGTATCACTGATTCGTTATGGCTGTGAGTCAGGCTCCTTCCCATACTGCCCGACAGATGGCAGCAGATCTAAATGCCATCTTCCTGCAAAATCTGAGCCGGCTCCATTCCACCTGATGCCATTCTTCCTTTACTGGAACTCTGTTGCTCTTTGATAAACCACCACATCAGACAGGCACAGAAGAGCTTCCCCTGACCACTCAGATGCAGAGAGGGAGAGCCATCCTCCTTCTAGGCCCTTGTCCCTTACCCTGTCAGTACCATTCATTGAGCCCTTAAGTCTATTTCCCCTTATTAAAACTATTAGATTTGTCTTCACGGTCATTCAACTTTTCATATGAATTTAAAATGTCTCCTCAAGCTTTTAGAGATCAGTGATCAAATGCTATACTTTCTATTTTTTTTTTTTTCCTTAACCTTGACTGGCAGAGATTCAGCCAGAGAGGTATTGAGTCTGAATGAGCAAGAAACCCAATCAGCCATCGTGAAATCAAATGTGTGCGGCATTTGCCTGGCTTTGATTTCTTCCCAAGAGAGAAACAAAGAGGGCTTGCCAGAAAGTGTTAATGGACTGGAAAAGTTCTGTGTTAATTTACAAGACCGTGTTCGTGTCTTATCCTTTGAGGATCTTCCAACTCTTCACAAGAGATAACTGCCTAGCTTCGCAGAGGAACACTCAAGAGCTAATGCTTGCTTTATCTAGAACATAGTAAGAGTCCATCTTTTCAAAGTATCCCTACTCTCTCATGGCTATCTGATCATGGTTAATCAATATGCCCCCTGCCCCCAGACACAAAATTCACAGCCTTCTGCTTTTCCCTGCTGGTCAAGATGTCTTGTCTGAGCTGTGTGGTGGTACATACCTTTACTCCCAACACTTGGGAGGGAGAAACCAGCAGATCTCTGAGTTCAAGGCCAGCCTGGTCTACAAAGGACAACCAGAACTGTTACACCGAGAAAGCCTATCTTGAAAAACAAAACAAGTCATTGTGTCTGAGTTGGTCCTGAATATCATTATGTATTCATTAGACTATGTCTGTTTTGAGTAATGGCCCTAGAACCCTTCATTATTTTTGTTTTGAGCAATCATCTAGGCTGCCTGGTCTTTCTAGGTGCTTGGTCTTTCACTATATTTATATTTTCCACACATCTTCCCACTTGGAGGCTGTCTAGCCCCGTGGTTCTGAATGCCATTTGTACCCCCAAACAGCTCCTTTGTTCCTATCTCCATTTGAGACTGCTTCTCTGCAATATAATATCTTACGCCCATTTATTAGACTCCATGGTTGCTCCTCAGATACTTCTTTGTATCTCCATAAGCAATATCCATTATCCATGGCTACCTGGCTGGTCATTCTTAAATTCTTCATTCTTCATACCTTGTCTTACTACCAAGACCAGTCAGCTTAACTTCAACCAGATCTCACCTCTTCATCATCTCTCCCCTAAGCCAATATTATCTCTATCGTGGGTTAATAATAGGGACTATAGGGAGTGGGGGTGGGCAAGATGGCTCAGTGGGTAAAGATATATGCCGTGGAAGTAGAAAAGTGACTCTATTGTGAAATCTCTCCATATCACACATATACACAAATGACGGTAACTAATTTTAAAAAAAAAGGAAGTCCGTGCCTATTACTAACATTATAGTTGAGCTTTAGTTCATTTGTTTATTCGTCAATTTAGGAAACTTCTACTCTGCAATAATCAATTGTCCTCAAAGGAGCACAGTGGGTTTAAGTACCAAGGCAAAGGTGCCACCGGAAAGGATTGCACAAGGCTGATAAAGAGGAAGGCTGCGTACAAGGAGAAGCAGTGGACGTTGTCAGGGAACACCTCACAGGGAGCTTGGTGTTGCAGGCACTGGATTAGCAAGGATCCACCAGGCAGATACTTGGGACACACCCTCCTGGGTATGAAGACAGAGATATGAAAGTGTGGCATGTTGTGAGAGCCGGAAGCAGACAGAGTAAGAGGTAGGGACCAAAATTAAGAGTACGCTCTATACAGCCCTGTGGGGGATGTGGAGCTGGGTTTTATCAGGAAAGAGACCACCTACTTTTCACTCTGAGAGTCCAGTATGGGGATCAAACCAGGCAGGAATGTTTATCTACAGCAGTGCTTCTCACCCTGTTGGTTGAAACCCCAAAGACTAACGGAAACCACCAATATTTACATCATGATTCATAACAGTAGCAAAATCACAGCCATGGAGTAACAACAAAAATAATTTTATGGTTGGACGTCACCACAGCATGAGAAAATGTATTAAAGGGTTGCAGCATGACAAAGTTGGGAAGCACAGACCTACAGGGAATGACAGTTTACCCAAGGATTAGAAAAAATAAGCTGGCCAGATTTTTGTCGTTTGTTTGTTTGTTTGTTTGATTGTTTGAGACAGGGTTTCTTTGTGTAAGCCTGGGTGGCTTAGAATTCACTAGGTAGCCCAGGATAGCTTTGAACTCACAGAGACTGAAGGTGTGGCTTTAAAAGCATGCACCATCACCTGACTTTGGCCAGATTTTTTTTTTTTTTAAGAAGGTTGCAAATCATGGTCCAGAGTCAACAGACAGTACCCCATGGATAAGGCGCTAAATGAGAAAGGTTCCTGGCACCCTGAGAAACTCACGTTAACCAGTGAGGGCAGACCCTGGTAGACAAGAACAAAGGATCAGTAGTGCCAAATGGGCAAGGTCAACGCCAGATGGGGGGTCACATGCTAAACACACAAGTGTGCCTGCTCTCCAGGGATTCCCCTGTGGGACCTGTCAGCTCCCTGCTCCCCGGGAGGAACTTAAGCCTCAGCCTCTGGTTGTCACCATCTTGTGTCTGAAGAACAACAAGGAAAACCTTCTCCACTCCTCAGTCCTCCACACAGCCCGTGGCTACCAAGGTGACACCACTTCTCTCTGAGACACCATGACTTGCATTTCAGTTTGACTTCTTCCCGCCGGCTTCAGGCAAAGCTTAGGAATGAGTCCCTTTTGTTGCCCTCACCAGCTTTGTTTCCCTTTTCCCCTCCCTCTGTCTAGCGCTGTGGAGGACTGCTTCTTCCTTGACACCCTGCTCCTCGATGCAGAGAAAAGGCATCCTTAACGGCAGTTTTATTGCCCGGTGATATTAACACAATGAAAGAAATCATTGCTAATTTTTATGAATTATCTCATCATCTGCAACTAATTAACGGCTGCCGAAAGAGCAGGCGCTCGGCTTCCCCTCTGAGAGCCTTTCCCTCCAGTCCCAACCCTTGCCGTCAAGGAGGCCTTCTCTCCTCTGTATCCAGCAGGTCTCCTTACTCAAGTCTGCCTAACCCCAGCCTGAGGAGACAGCCTTGAGCTGACCCCAACACTCAGAGCTAATGGGTCACCTACGACTAGGATGATTTAGGTTAGCTGGAAGCTTTATTAAGATCTGATCTAAGTGGGCAGCCACTGCTCTCTCTCCTCATTACCCTCTCTCTCCCAAACCAGGCCTTGGCCTCTGGGCTCTCTGAACCTGTCTATAAAACTGAGAGAGCAAGCCAACAGCTACATGGCGCTTCATCAGGGGATCACCTCAGGCCCAGGTGAGCAGTAAATACATAGGGGGGCGGAAGGAAGTGAGAGAGAGGAGAGAACACGGCAGCACAAGAGATGACAGAGAGGTAGAAAATACGACCTCCCCTCCCCCATCACAGCCTCAAGGCAAGAACATTCCAGACCCAACAGGGATCTGACCACAGCTAGAAAACCCTGAAGCCTAGCCTAGCGGGGTGCTGAGTCCTTCAAGTTTCCCAGCTCTCCACATCTGGGGCTTTCTTCTGCCTGTACTCCTGCCTGGGTCCCAAGTTCTATTGACACAGGTCCCTCCCTGACTCCTTTCTCTACCCCCACTCTCCTCTTCCTCCCCTCTTGGCTTCCTCTTTTCAAGTCCCCTTTCATTTATCGAAGCCCCAGGAGGCCACTGGCTGGGTCTCAGATGAAGGGAACAGCTCTGAAGGACAGCATTGAAAGCATACAGAGGCCTGAGGCCAGCTCACTTCACCACAGGGTGGCCCTACTCACAGGACAGGACGCTGGGCCAAGCACACAGAAGCCGCCCTCTAAAGGTCAATAGGCCTCTCAGCAAGCATTTAGACATAATCAATCAAAAAGCCAGTTGGTAGACATAAGGGTTGCAGAGAGGTGGGGAGCCCTGGAATCCTCCCTGTGCCCCCAGGAGGTCTCTCCTTCCTCCTGTGTCTGTGCCAGACACAGAGACAATTAAGAGTTTCCCTCCTTCCCCATCCAGAATGACTGAGTTGCTCCGCTCATCTTCTGCTGACTACGTAACAATCCATCTCAGCCTTGTCTCTTCCCCCAGTGTCCCCAGTTTCAGAGCTAATGGATAATGTGAATGAAGTAGAGCAAATACCATACCAGCCCAGCATAAGAATGACTCCCCTGAATGGTCACTTAGCCAATGCTTAGTAACTGCTGTCATGTTTCAGAACATGGTACGGCAAGCATGATGCCTAGGCAGGCTGAACACCGAGGTTTAAAAGTTCTGATTCAGGAGTCTCCACTTTCTCCTGTCTTTCTGTGTCTCATCCCTCTTTTCCCCACTAAGACAGGCCATAGAAGGTTGGAATCCTCTTCCCCAGAGTGAGCCATAGCAGCTACGTTCCCTTTCCCAAAGCAAGCCATAAAGCACAGAACTGCCTCTCTGCCCCGTCTCTAACACCCTCATTCCAGAGGAACTCGAGGTAGAAAGATAGAACAGGAAGAGCCAGAATGGCATTGAGGAGAGGCAGTGTCAGACGCTGGCCTGGAAGTGTAGCATGGCGGGCTTTCTGTGGGAGGAGAGCAGGACTCTTCTCAGATGCCCCAAGGATAGAGTCATGAGGTTTTGCATCTCCTCTTAAACTTGGCAGTGCCCAGGCCACACCTACCCCCAATCCTCTTCTGCTCCATGGGCCTGGAGAGCAAGCTCCAGCTGGCTCAGGAATCTCTACTGTCATCTAAGCCTGGCATCCTTCATCCCACCCCAGGGATCCTCCAGGGCTTATATCAGATGGCTCTCAGTGGTCCATACCCCAAAACTGCAGACAGCTGACTCTGAGTGAGCTGGAAACATTACAGGAAGAAACAGTGGAAGCCACGGATCCGTTCTTCGCACTCACTCCATGTTCCAGAACAAAACACTCTCCACTCTGTTCCCGAGCTGTTTACTCAAAAAGTTAGGCTTAAGCAGAGGCTTGGACCAAATGACTTACCACAGCCTCCTACCTGCTGTGTTTCCTCAAGTACCTTACTAGAGTTCTCTGGGCCTCTGCTTTGCCCTCTGTAAAATGATGGAGAACGTGGCAGGATTAAATTATCTTGAACATACTTAGCATCATGCATGACACAAAACAAACATTCCATGTATGTTGCTCTTAACGTTCCAGCCAGAGCCAGTCAGTTCTGGTTCGCAAAGCTGAAACTCTAAACCTCTCTTGACTCTTCAAGGCATCCTCTCTACCCCACGCCTTCTCCCTTGAGCATCAAGGCCTGGAGTTCTGGAACCGCATCTGCTTGGCTTGGCCCCTGCACCATCCACCAAGCTTCCGCTTGCTCCATTCTCCTGACCCTTTCCTCGGTGGCTTTCCGGAAGAGGAGTGCCCAGGACACTTAGCAGTGCTAAATAAACAGCACTAGTAATACATGTTCAGCCATTAGCCACATAAGTAATCAAAGATCACTGCCATATGATTCCTGCTTAAACATCATTTGGAATCTAATAAATAAGTATCTATAAATAAAGCCAGCATGCAGACTTGGCCCCTTACGGCACAGCAGTCTCAGCTCTTAATTTTAGCCTAAGGTGCCTTCGGCTATGCTACTCCTGCGGTTCAATGTTGAGTTAGTTCCTCCCTTCCCCACTCCTTCCCTCCCCCTTATTCCCCCTCCCCCCACTCACTCTCTCTTTCTCTCTCCCTCCTTCCCTACCCACCCCCTCTCAAAGGAAAACTGCAGAGACAGCAGGAGAGCTGCAGAGGGGTTTCTGCCTTACAGCTTCACCCTGGTCTGGGGCAAGCCATACTCATGCCTACCTTCTCCCCAGCTCCTGTGTCCACAAGGCACAGCCAGTGGCCTCAGAGCTCCATGTGGGAACTCACCAGAGAAAGGTTTAATGTAGGGAACAGAACACAAAGTTGTAGCTCAAGAAACCTGGTTCAAATCCTTTCTTGTTCTACCTCTATGTGGGTGCCTTTGCCCCCCCCCCAACACAGGAGTGTTTATACTCAAATACCAGGTCCTATCTAATCCACCTGTAGAGGCTGTAAAACCTGACTTATGGAATGTATAGAAAGTAATGCACCCAGTAGGTTTTCAGTAAGCGTGATGGCTGCTCCATCTCCCAAATGCAGTCTTTGGAAGCCACACCCACAGCCATTCAGTCCGATCTGGGTAGCAATGGTGAAAATATCTGGGAAGGACAAGACATTTCCAATACCAGTATGCCCACTGTCCAGAACTATCATAGTCAATTCCAGCACGCCCACTGTCCTGAATCACCATAGTCTATGCCAGCATGCCCAGTGTCCCCAGACCACCACAGTCAATGCCAGCATGTCCAGTGTCCCTAGACCACCACAGTCAATGCCAGCATGCCCACTGTCCCCAGACATCCACAGTCTATGCCAGCATGCCCACTGTCCTAGACCACCACAGTCTATGCCAGTATGCCCACTCTCCTAGACCACCACAGTCTATGCCAGCATGCCTACTCTTCCCAGACATCCACAGTCAATGCCAGCATGCCTACTGTCCCCAGACTACCACAGTCTATGCCAGCATGCCCAAAGTCCCCAGACTACCACAGTCTATGCCAGCATGCCCAAAGTCCCCAGACCACCACAGTCTATGTCAGTCTGCCCACTGTCCTAGACCACCACAGTCCATGCCAGCATGCCCACTGTCCCCAGACCACCACAGTCCATGCCAGCATGCCCGCTGTTCTAGACCACCACAGTCACCATCACAGCCTAAGCATGCAGCTCAACCTTGTTTTTCATGACTCTCTAGTCCTGTGTGTCTGAGAGCCTTCCCTTCTAATAATTGGAACATGGCAGGACACAGTCCATGTCACAAAGTTCTAGGAGACAGAGGGACAGGCTAGACCAGGTACAGACACCAGGCCTTTGATGCCTCTCTCTCCTGCAGTTACTTCTTAAAGCAGAAGTGGCCCTGTCCCCACAGGAAGGATGACAGGAGGCAGAGTAAGAGTCTGCCAGGACTCTGGGGGATATTATTTTCTCGAGGCCCTGTGGCAGGAAATAAACACATCACTCCATGCTGAGCCTGGCAAAGCCCACGTGACAGCCTCAGATAGTATTCAGCTTGTAGACTACTCCGCCAGTGCCCTGACATGTGAGAGGCGCTGAGATTATTAAATCACAGTGATAAAGCACTTCCTGTTACACAGCACCTTCCTGGCTGCCTCTGTACTGCTGGCATGTGCTCAGTTTCTGCAACATGACCAACTTACGTGGCGACTTCCACCATGGGGGAGTTTGACTCCAGTACGCTGGGATGCCTGGTTCTCCAGAAAAATGAACAAGGATTAACACTGGAAGTCCATGAATTCAGGCCAAAGTTTGGGCTGGGACCAGTTCATAAGAGTCACCTGCATCAGACACTGTCCACGAGAATTTTCTATGACCCAGTCTTCTACCTTTAGAGGCTAACCATAGTAACTGTTGTGAGCAGAACAGTGGCCCTGAATATGCTCATGCCCTGGCTTCAAGACTGTGTTACTTTCCATAGAAAATAAAACCTCAGATTCCATTGAGGTTGAATTTGATGACTGAGCCTAAGATAGAGATGACTTGGGATCATAACCTTGGCTCGGTGTAATCTCAGAACTCCTCAACCCTGGAGACCATTTCCCGGATGCACCTGCGGGAGAGGGACTCAGCTCGCCATTGCTGGCTTTGAATGTAGAAGGAGAAAGCCATGGACGAACAGTCAGCACACTACAAACTGGAAAGGGCTCTTAGCTGAGGCCAAGGAGAAATCGGGGATCTTGGTCCTCTAACCACAAGGAATGTGAATTCCACCAGCGACCCAAATGGGCAGGAAACAGATGCTTGGCAAGAGCCCCCAGGAAGGAACATCTTATCTTCAGCTCAGTAAGACTTCTGAACTACAGACTGAGATAATAAATTTGTCTTGTTTAAGCTGCTAAATTCGCGGTAATTTGTTATGGCAGCAATAGAAAAACTATAGTAATAGCAGTAATGCAAGCACTACTGATAACAGCTATTATTTATTGACGTCCTACCGACTGTCAAGCGTCCTGCCAGCTGTTTTCCATACGTTATCTCTCACGTAAACCACAATAATCATGCAAGGTGAGTTTATTATCCCCTTTTTATAGCAGTCAACGGAGGCCAAATAATTCAATTTGCACAAGGTCACATGCAAAACTATAATTTAATTCCAGGTCCCCGTGTCAGTGAAGGCCACACCATTTCACCACCCTATAGGGACCATGCAGTTGCCTGCCAGAATCATCAAGTTAAATACCATCCCTTGAACAAAACACAAGGACCAGAACTAATATTTACAAAACATTACGATCTGCCATATGCTCCTCGTGGTACGTTATAGTGTTCCTCTGAGCAAGTACCAATTAATTAATTAGTGATAAGCACTATTATTCTCTGCTTAGAGATGGGAAATTGGGTGTGAGGTAGGTTGAGTCATTTCTCTCAATGCCTGTATGAATGAGATTCGGGAACATGAAGTTGAAAATCCGAGACCAGGACTGTTCCCTGGTGTCTGGGACATGAAACCTGAGTGTGACCACCATGCTGTCCCACAGGACCATCCTTGTGGCTTCACGCTAAGACGGATGCCAATTCAGAACCCAGCAGAAAGTCAGCACAAGCAGTAAGTCTCCAGGAGCAGGTAGTCCTTGCCTCCTCTGCTCCGGCCCCTCTCGGGTGCTTTCTTGCTTTCTGAAAGGACACCCCTGTGACAGCCAAGTGAAAGGCAGATTAAATAAAAGGAACTCTCTGAAGGTGGAAACAGAGATCATCTCAATACCCTTATTCCAATTCCACTGGTGCCACTGACTGCTGCCGATCAACCTCAATTCCTTTACGACTCTCAAGTTTCCAGATCCACTCCAATTATCATTCACGTGCCCTTTGCCACAAGATGGGACCTTTTTACATCTAACTGCTCTAAGAAGTGCAGTGCAGGAGAATTCCTCACCTCTGGGCTTCCCTCTTCTCTGGGTTGGTGATCTGAAAATTTTGGGGTGGTGCCCCAGAGATCTGGGTACACCCACTACAAGCCTACCACAGCACAAGCTGATGACTTGCAGTCTCCTGGGAGCAGCCCCTAGAGGCAGCTTCTTACAGAGGCCCCCGGGGCTGCACGCGTCCGTGTTCTGTCATCTCTGGGAAAATCCCTGTTATTTCATCTGTGAGCTGAAAGCTCAAAGTCTCATGTTGTTAGATCCCTTGCTCCTGAGGGGAATTTGTGAGTATTGCTGGCAAAAGTGACACTCTCTCCCTTTTCTGTGTCACCATGTGCTCAAAAGACCATGTCCTAGACGTGGAAATTTATAGCTTGGAGGAAACCACTGACTTACTATGAGGAACTCCCCACCCCCCGCAATATCGGGTACCTTAACACACCCGCAGGTGTCTTCAGATCCAGGAGCAACCCACTGTCAAAGAGCAGCCTCTGCCTGTGTACCCTGAGCAAAGCCAGCTAGGAATGCTTCCAGGGCGGAGGTTCACAGTTCAGGGAGAGCTTTCTTAACACAAAGACCATGTAGCTAGTGCTGAATGAGAATGAGCCAAACACAGGAAACGCCTAGCCCTACCAAGCTAGAGTACATGCTGCTGGTAAGATTAGAAGCAGATGAGAAGGGTACCTCTGGTTTAGGGGATTGAATCCTCACCTAGAAGGAGAAAAGAAAAGGAATCCCTTTTGGGAGGAAGGTAGACAGGATGATGGTAGAATCCAAGCAATGATGTAGGAGACACTAGTGATGAACTTGAGAGGAAGAAACTATATCCCTTCAGCTCTCTGAGGTGCTGTCACCAGGAAGAGGACCAGCCCTGCCCTGCATGAACTCCCGAGGCCTGCCTAGAACTTCAATAGTGGATGCAATGAGAGGAATTAAAAACACTGGTCATCACTATTCAGAGGCTTAGTGGGTTGTACTGGGGTCCCTGCCACCGTTTAGATTTTTGTGAACGTAAGCACAGCAAGCAGCCATGACTGGTGTGGACTCCTGGCCAACAGCAGGCAGGCACCTGGCCAACAGCAGCAGTGTCAGCAAAAGACTAGAAGCCTGTCACATAGTCCCAGCTGGGACTTTAGATTTGGGTTTAGTCCTGTGGGTTCTTGGAAGACTGAGATAAGTAAGGCCTGCCTGGCCACAGTCCTGAAGAGCTTGGCACAGTCACAATACCAAGATAAGCTCTGGAACTCAGACACAATGGAGATGGGAGGACTCCAGGGACCACACAGGTGGGGCTGGGTTGTTTGAATCTGAGGGACAAAGATTCTCAGCCGAGGCTCACGCTGATGTTAAGTCACTTACCTGCTGGCTCAGACTTTCTCAGAGCAGGATCCAGAGGAGCCTGAAGGCCTGGGTTTGACTGGAAATCAGAGCTTGGAGAACAGAGACCTGTCGGTGTATTGTTCTAGGTGATGGAGGAGTTCTTGTTGACACTTCTGCACCAAGTGGGACCTCTAGTCTGTGCCTCCCAAAGGCTCTCAGCTCTGAAGCTCCTCAGGGTGTGACTGTCCTGCACGAATGAACTATGCCACTACCCAGAGTGCTCTTCGCAGAGAGAAGAGCATGTACAAAGGTCATAAGGTAGATACACGATCAGTATGTTTGGGGGAAAGGAAAGGTGCTTCTGGGCTGGGCTGGCGTGCCATGAGCAGCAGACTGTCAGAAATGAAACAGAAGAGTAACAAGCCATGGAGAGAACTTAGGGTCATCGAGAGGACTCCATCCTTTGCTCTGATGAGGGGAAGAGCAGCGACCTGACGTAACCCAACTTCTATTTTAAAAGAGTTGTTCTTGCTGTCATATTTTAGATCAACAGGTGACATAACAGCGAGCCAGGAAATGAGAAAAATATCTGCGGCACTGTAGGAAAGAGCCAGTGTGGCTCAGAACAGGGAAGGGATACCTGAGCTGGCAGGAAGGTGTTGAGTTATAATGGCTGAACTAGGAAAGTTAAACAAACAGAACTTGATGGCCAGGGGGCGGGGTCAGAGGTCGATGGGATGAAGGGTGGCTCCAAGATTTGGAACCCAATTTCAAACAGATATGACAGAGTAAGGGGGCATGGTCTGTGTTTGTATTTTTTTAACGTGTGTGTATGTATACCTGAGTATTTGGGTGCATGCGTCCACACACTTGTAGAGGACAGAGTAGGACACTGGGTGTACTCCTGTATCACTGTTCTACTGTATGCCTGAGACAGGGTCTCTCATTGAACCAAGAACTCAGCTTTCTGGCTAGGCAATCTCCCAGAATCCACCTGTTCCACAATGCCGGGGGTAATGGGTATATGTAACCATGGCGAGCCTTTTATGTGGATGCTGAGGATTTGAACAAACAAGTACCCACGCTTGCACAGCAAGTGTGCTTGCCCACTGAGCCACCTCGCCATCCCTCTCATTACTGCTCATGACTGGAGAAGAGATAGGAAGAGCAGGCCGGGAGGTGACAAGATCTCAACCGCAGACACGCCATATCTGATTCTGTATTATCAACCGTATGAAGATGGCAGGTAGATTGCTGCATGGATGACTACAGGATGGATTCAGAGCTAAGGAGACTGGAAGATCACCACAGAAGTGGGGTGCATACGGGAGACACTCGAGGTCAAAGATCTGAGGAACAGCTGTAATCGGAGATTGAGAGACAGGAAGAAGAAGTCACTGAGATGGCTCGGTGGCTTGTCACCAAGCCTGACAATCGAGTTTGATTCTGAGTACTATTGATAGGAAAAGAGAGGAGAGGAAGTAAAGGAGCTTGGGTAAGCAGTTCTTCCACGGTGACTCTATAAAAAGAAAGAGAAAACTGTCGTAGGCACGGATAGTTAAAGAGGGGCAGGAGTCAAGAGAAGATCTGCCATCTGGTGTGAAGGACACTCGAGGGGACAAAGGACAGGGACTGTCCCCACAGGATGCTCCTAGGTGCCTGGTGTGGGTGAAATTCACATACGATTTTTGAAAACACTTGTATAAACCAGGTGGGTAAGTCCTAAGGCTGACAGTGACATGCTGGGTAAGCAGGTGAACACATGCACAAGACACCCTGAGGATTCCAGGGGCAGGAGCTCCCCAGACCAGGAGAGGCTCACCATGGACACCAACCCACCTCAAACATGGGATGAAAGGAACAAAACCAACTGTAGCCAGTGCCTACTGCCCTGGGGTAGAAGTTCAGAGGAGAACACCTCTCATCTAAAGAGGTCACACCAGCAGACATTCCCCAGCATGGCTGTACGCTGAGCTTGTGCATGGCGCCCCCTGAGGCCAGCACAGGAGTGCTATCTACAGACAAAGGAGACAGTACATGCCAGTGAATGAAATTCTAAGCCTGGATTAGCCTGGGTTCTATCCACAATTTGTCATTTTGTAGCCTAAATAGGCGCCATCGACTCAATCTTCTAGGAGATGACCAGCCACCAAGGAGAAGAAATACTCATTTTCAAGAGAGACTGTTGGGGAGCCTCTTAGTTTGTCTGCAGTATCCCAATGCCCTGTGCCATTCCCCCCAACCCCCTCCCCGTAGCTTCCACAAGCCCTGCAGGGGGCATGTGTCTGCTTATCCAGACGAATGAGAGTTAAATGTGACCACAGTCTTGCCTGCAGCCGAGCCGAGAGGCTGTGAGCGGAATGTTCAGGTCTTGCTGGTGTTCATGAGTGCATCCCACCAACTCAGACTCACCCGAGAGCACTCAGATAAGATCTAGGAGCTGCTTCTCCCACCTACCACGCATCCACAGCCATGAGGAGAAAGGACGCCCCCAGAGAGTCTGGACTATATGACAAAACAAAGTTCTGCCTGCAAGCATGTCTTACCTGACTTCCCCTCCCCACCCCACCCCCAAGCAACTGGAGCCAAATAGGGTCATGGCTTTAATTAGGCAGGTGACTGTCTCAATTTAAGCTCTCGTTAATGGTTATTAATGAAACCACAGCGAAACAGAAGTGTCTTCCATGTGACAATGGGACCAAAGGCTAACTAAACTGTCACACCCTAAGGGTCCTAAGAGTGACATGACAGGTCCAATCTTCAATTTGATGCTGAAATCCCTGTTACACCTCTCATGGTCACCTGGTGTCCAAAGTGCCCATTCCATCTGCCAGATAGACTTTTTTTTTTTTAATGTGGAAACAAAAATATCTCTTCATAGTTTCCCCAACCCTGCCCCCTTTCCCTCAAATACAATGGGCAGATGACTCAGTCCGCATCCCAGGACTCCGAAAGCCATTTCATGAAGCTGAAGACAGGTGTTTGAAATTCTGACAAGATTCTTTCAGTACCATGTGCTACTCCCAGCTCAACCCAGTGGTGACTATCAAGTGTACCGGTCACTTTCTTCACGAAGGGCTGGACCTTGATACATCCAACTGAGGAGTAGATATCATCACAGCCAGACAAAATGAGACTCCCAGGCAGGGAGGCCAGGCCATTCCAAAACAGATAAACATAGACAGCCACACATCCAAATGATATGGAAACCAACTCCATCATCCACGGTTCACAGTTACAGAATCAGGGCCCCACTGTCTCACCTCTGAAGCCTTTGCACTGTGACCTCTGCCAACCCCTAACCCCAAAGACTTATCACAATATGCTGATAAAATAATAGAGAAGCCTGAGTTACTAACGGCCACTGCCATGATTTGCCTACTCCTCTGTGAGGTCCAGACAACAGCACTCTGGCTTCTGGAAGCTTTTGGATCTTGGCCACAGGGAATATGCTGCCAAGAGGGCTGTCTCGGACCATGACACCCTCAGATTCTGCTCAGTTCACATCCTCTGACTTTATCACTTACCTCTGTAGCATCCTGGGTAAACCACAAATCCTGAGAGCCTCACAGCCCCCTTCTGCCTGTCTCCTAGGAACCCAGAAAACACATCGGGAACACTCTAGTCACTGCCAACCATGACAGCAGCATTACCAATTTGAGTTGTGTCATCTTGGCCGATGCTTTCACGGGGCACACTGGCCTAGATTGCTATCCGACTCCTGCCACATACAGAGATTCAGTCATCTGGTATCTGGATGCATGTACATTTGCAGAAACGCATGTTCACTTTGGAAGCAAAATACTCTCTGTGTTAGTTCCTTGTCTTGTTACTATGACCAAATAAATGATGGGAAGCCACTTTAGGAACAAAGGGTTTACTGTGGCTCACAGTTGGGGAGGATGCAATCCATAAGAGCATGAAGCAATGGGCCAGCACGTTCACACTCAGGAAACTAGCGGATAGGAGGTGGGATTGAGGTACAAAGCCTCCAGGCCCTTGCTCAGTGGTCCTCCTCCATCCTCCAGTGAGGCTCCATCTCCTAAAGGTTTTGTAACCTCCCAAAAACAGCATCACCAGCTGGCAGCCAAGTGTTCAGACACACTCTGGAAACGTTTCACATCCAAGCTACGCTTTCCTGATTACGTCTTGTGGGCTAGCAGTCAAATGGGATGCCATACCTGAGCATCGACTCACTCTGGCAGGGGGAGCATTGGAAAACTGAAAGGGTGGCTCAAAATTCAACTTTTGCCATAGTAATTCATTTAGCAGGTGGTGGGAAAGCCTGGTGCTGCAACCCAGGCTAGATCTTGAGAGGAAACGCATAAGTAAGACAGACACGGACTCCCCTGAGATGCTCACCAAAGAAGAGATTGTGTTCCAGAAACTTCCTTGTATCCCCTCTCTAGGTGACCCATGAAGGTCATCAATATCAGTTTGCCACTATTGTGAAATACTGGCCGATCTAGCTGATTCAATTTGGAATAAAGATGAAAAGTTGCACACTGATCAAACTTTCATAAATCAAATCACATTGGAACATTAGGAGAGGAACCCACTACTCAAAAAAAAAAAAAAAAGAAAAAAAGAAAAAAAAAAAAACCCTATGGTGAATCCTCTACAAGGATAAGAAATCAGCAGTCGATTTGTCTCAGTATGTCCAACAGATTTAATACACAGCAGATGAGATCAGTAACCAGCAGCTTTATTCTTCCCACTGGTCTCCCCCAGTCCTCCTATTATCTTCATCTTTATAATGTTTGAATGCTCTAGGTTGGACAGTCTCTGCAAAGGATCGGAACTTCTTGGAGGAAGTCAACTAAGTAAAAATTGTAGTTGTGAAGTGCTGGGGGGGGGGGGTCCTAGTGAGGCTGAGCGTCACATAAATCTAAGCTTGTGCTGCTTCACTGAGTAGGAAAGCCTTAAACAAGAAAGAGGTTCAGTTGTTGCCTAAACCTATCCCGTGCCACCCATGCTATCCCGGAGACTACCTTCAGCATCAGGACCAAACCTCTGAAGTTCCTGCTGGTCCCTGCTGGTTTCCTCCTCGGTCAGCTATCATTTGGTAATTTACTGGGGGTAAAAAAAAAAAAAAATGCCAAGGCAAAGTAAGAGACCATACAAGCCAGATTATCCATCTTTCAATATTTTAAAGCCAGAGATAAGACAATGCATTGACCTTGAATACAGGAGATGCTGCTGTCCCCAGGGAAAGGATTTTCAGATGAAGGGCTATTGTAGCCAAAAGTGACAGGAAAGGAAGAAAAAAAGAGGAGGAGGAGGAAGAGGAGAAGGAAGGGGAGGAAGAGGAGGAGGAGGAGCAAAAGAAAGAGAAAAGGTGGAAGAGGAGGAGCAGGAGGAGGAGCAAAGGGAAGAGGCAGTGGGGGGAGGGAGGTGGATGAGCATCTCCAGGAGGATGGGAAGAAGTGTGTTTCTGAAGAGTAAGGGCATAGGTAGGGAGAGCGTAGGTAAGTCTCCCTCACCCTTGGACAGTAGTGGGTAGCCCAGTGTGTACACAATGCAGTGCAGAAGGACTGGCCAAGCAGTCATCATCCATCGGTTAACAAGAACTTAGTAAGAACTCAATACAGCAGGGACAAGGACATTGACTAACATAGAAGCTAACAGGAAAAAAAAAAAAAAGAGAGAGAGAGTGAAAATGACCCATGATACTGATGCTGACTATGCTGCCTAGTTGCTAAAAGTCCCCAAAAAGAGAAGCCAAAGCCACTATGCTCTCAGGCCAACCATATATAGCCATGTGACCTTGGCTACATCCCATCATCTGCAAAAAATGAGCAGGTTGGATAATGGGTCCTCGTCGTCTGTTATAACAAGATTCAGCAGCCATGATCTCTTTTAAGTCAGGGAGAGCTGCAAGGAGGGGAGAAGTTTGGCGGGCATTTATTTACTTGTGGCTCCCCAGTCGCCACTCGGAGGACCCAGAGGGAAAGAAGCAAAATCAAAAACATTTTCAGGAGATAGATGACTGACACACATGTGAGAGTTTGGGAAATTTATGCGGATAGCCTTACAGCCATAAATAAAATCCCTTTCTCTGACCCAAAACTTCATTCGGGGGGTAAACAGCAGACACCGTAATAGACAATTTGGCTGCATCTCCCGCCCTGTGCCCCGCTGGAATGAAAAACAGCCGTGACAAGGCAGGGCAATGGGTTTGTCTGCCTCTTCTGAACATTCATATTGTCACCGGCGACAAGTGGGGCTGAGGATGGAGCAGACGGGACAATTTATCTCCAAGATTCCCTGTCCCTACGTACAGTCCTGTTTGACAGACATATATTCTGAAGATGGAGGGGAGAGTTCTGGGGAAAGACCCAGAGAAGCTCATATGTGGTCGGAGTGAACCCTGAGAAGGTGAATAGAACAGTGGTCCCTTCCCTTCCTGTGAATCTGTCAAAGACCTGGGCACCCAGAACTGCCCCAGCCCTTTTATGTGCCAGCCTGCCTGGCATGAAGCAGAGCTACTCCTACTTTCCTGACCTACTTCTCTTCCCAGTCCTGCCCTACTCTACTTCCCCTCTGGGGTCCCTGTAATTAGCATCTCACCACCTGAGACCATCAGGGACCTTTACAAGACTTCTAACTGCAGGATAACTAAGGAGCAAAACAAGTCCTGGCATCTTCCTCTTCTTCCTCCTCTTCTTCCTCCTCCTCTTCCTCCTCTTCTTCCTCTTCTTCCTCCTCCTCCTCCTCTTCCTCCTCCTCTTCATCCTCCTATTCCTCTTCTTCCTCCTCCTCCTCTTCCTCCTCCTCTTCATCCTCCTATTCCTCTTCTTCCTCCTCCTCTTCATCCTCCTATTCCTCCTCCTCTTCCTCCTCTTCCTCCTCATCCTCTTCTTCCTCCTCTTCATCCTCTTCCTCCTCCTCCTCCTCCTTCTTCTTCCTCTCTCTCTCTCTCTCTCTCTCTCTCTCTCTCTCTCTCTCTCTCTCTTTCTCTCTCAGCTTAGTTGTATTTCCTGGCTTTCCTAGGAGATCAAACTCAGTTTGACCTTGATGGACAGGGCTAGAAATCAGGTTAAAGGGGACTGACATAAATCAAAATTGGGGATTCCGCAGAGTCGGGCAAGCATTGATTGTTTAGTGTGGGTGGGGGGAGCCTATGGGGACCCTCAAAACCCTTTTGCTAACCTAGAAACCAAGACAGATCTGTGGGCTCCACTGTGTGCTTCTTTCCCCCAGAGAACCAATGTTCAGAAAGGCAAGGCGGGGGTGGGGGACTGTAATTCTGGCTCAATTCCTTTCTGCTTCCCATTAGTGACAAACAGAAATTGATGGGTTGCCATTTTATCTGCTCGTTTGGTGGTGGTAGTGGTGGGGACCTCGAAGCAAGTGCTAGATAACTGTAGGCATCTTATAAATTAAGCATCTTAAGGATATGAACCGCTTTGCATCATCACCAAGCAGAATTAAATTAGATTTTGTAGTTTCTATAGAAATGAATGAGGAAGGGAGGGAGGGAAAAAAATCTTGGTTTTTTAAATGCCTTTTTTTTTAAAGCAGGCAGAACGAGGAGTTGAGTGCAGAGTGAGAGGAGAATTAAATCAGCTGTCCACATTTCAGATGTCAATCAGCAGCCATCGCATCCCCATGGAGAAATAGGCCCCTGAGGTAATAGGAAGGAGCAGCTTGAGACCTACTGTCCCAGCCTCTGACAGGTGATGCCTGACCTGCCTGTGGTCTGAGCTATCAGCCTGCTATTGCCTATGCCTGGGCCTTCTGGCCAGCACTGGAGTGCCAGTCATACTCTGGTGCCCTTAAGACCAGTCCTTGTTGTGATCCAATCATTTTATTCCACATTGGCCTTCAGCCTTTCAGTTTCACGTTGAAGATCTGGTTCTGCTGGGTATGGTAGCAGACCCCTTTAATCCTGGCATTTAGGAGGCGGAGTCAGGGAGATCTATATAAATTCAAGGCCAGCCGAGTCTACATAGTGAGTTCGAGACCAGATAGGTTTATATAGTGAAGCTTTGTCACAGTTATCTGCATAACAGCCCATAAGAACAATCATCTAACCTAACACTGGAGGCCCTGCCCTCTGGAGGCTCCTGTTAGCCCACGGGAATTTAGATGTCTCTCATGCCACACGGACACATGTCCCACATATACATGTACACATGTCTGCCCTCTACCACCAGGTCCCAAGATCTATAGACCCTTGGCTTCCAGTGGTCTAGGCTTATTTACTCATGGCAGGGAGGAGGCACCTGGTCTCCCCCACCTTGACTGGCAGGAGTAGAGGTGCCACTGGTGTAGGTGGCAACCCTGCTTGTCCTCAGCAACAAGGACAGAGAAGAGACTGCGGCGCCCTGTCATCCCTCTCAGAACAACACCATGACTAGCAGATTGCAACTCAAGACCCTTCCCAGCAGGCTGGACTGGAATCCCCAAGCAGACTCCAGACTTCATCCAAATTTCCAAATACAACCTTAACACCAATTTCTAGATTCTTCTTCAACTAATCAGAAGAAAGAGGCAACTGCTTATCTCCGATCCTGGATTTGGAATCCCTGTGGCCATTTTTACCTTCCTCCATTACGAACAACTGCCCCGTCACGTTCAGGACTGAACCTGTCATGAATTATACTGGGGAGTGAGCATCATTTTAGTCTAGACACTGGTGGAGCCATGCAGGAAGGACAGATGAGAGCCGTCAGCATGGGCCCCCTCATCACCTCCACATCCACATCTGTATCTGCCTCTGCCTCCACCACCTCCACATCTGTCACAGCTACACTCAGGGAGGTCAGGGAAGCATCCCACACAACCTATGAAGTATAGACATTCCCTCTGTGTACACTTAGGGTAACAATGAGACTATCATCCAGAGCCAGGCTGTACTTACCGATCCTCAGGGAGTGTGGGCTACAGGCCACCATCAAGAGCCAAGCAGGAAGCAGCACCAGAGGAGCGGAGACACGGGGCATCTTCTATAACTCCTCATGGAGCCCTCTGCTGGTCTGGGCATGACATAACGCTGCGAGGGAACAGAGAGAGGAACCGTGAGTCCTAACCAGGCTAGGTAGTCACCTGGTCCATCCAGTGACAAAGGCTCCAGAGAGCATCCAAGAACTTCAGCAGGGAGAGGCGACAATCCCTCCAGGAGAACTTCTGGCAGCACCCAGGAGAGAGCTTCGGGCAAAGCCCTGGAACTGAACTCTCCTCCTCCACTCACCAAAGTCCCCAATACACATAGGGTAAGCTGCTCTAACAGTCTACAGGATGCATCTTACCCCACTCCTCTTTCTAAATCTCTAGTTAGTAATCAAGAACTTGGGTTTATCCTCAGGAATAGAAGCCATGGTTAAGCAGAAGAGATGGCGTGAGAAGAGGTACCCTCCTTGGGTCCAAGGACTGCCCTCCCAACTGCCACCTGTGTAGTCTTAGGAGGCTTCGAGGCTTCTTCGCTTTGTCTCAGCACAGCTTCTTTATTTGTGTAAATCCTATTAATTCCCTCTTGGGAAGCTGGTCTGAGGATCACAGAGGGGAAGCTACCTGACGGAGGCTTGCCCTAAATGAAGGACTACATGCATTTCACTTCCTCCATGGCTGGGTTGGGAGACCTTTTCTCCCAGCAAATTGAGCTGACAGAGGGACACATCTCTAGGTTTCTGCACCTGGTTCGGCTCCCAGGTGCACTAACTAAGCCCTTCTCATATCCTTCCTCCACCTCCTCACGTATCTGATATCAAAATCGGAGCTGTCAATAGGCTGCCCCTCCCCAAAGCAGCAGGGCCACTAACCCTCCCATAACTTCTTGGTTACTCTAAGACTCCCTTTGCATCTGTAGCAAACCAGTTCTGCCTCATCACTGGGATGAAAGTGAGGGCCCTGAGCACCTGTATATTTAATTCTGGAAGTTCCAGGGTAGGAGTAAAGTATCCCTTCCACCTGAATAACAGCACATCCGTCGAAATCTTTGAACAGATCCCTCACTAACTAATATAACCAAAGGACTGTGCAAATTTGAAAAGATGCTCAAATCCACTGGCATCAAGGAAACACAGTTTTAAGCCACACTCTTTACCAAGTGTTAGCTGACACACGGAGCAACTAAGTATCTCACACAGCATGCGGGAACATACATTATGTACATGCGTTGCAGAACTGACATGCGTTGGTCTACCTGAGCTTTTCCCACATTCCCATGAACCAGCAAGTCGGCTCCTTAGTACTTCTCCAATAGAAGCGCATATCTGCTCACTAAAGGCAAGTCCTAGAATGTTCACAGTAGCAGTCTTCGCATTTGCCCATACTGGAAGCTACCCAAGTGCCCAGCAGCAGAATGAAGAAATATACTGTATAATCATACAACGCGGTGTGATAAAGGCATGGACATGAATTACCAACTGCTACATGTAACAGCACAAAGATTGTCATGAACACAATACGGAGAAAAAGTTACCAGACGCAAAACTGCACACGCTATGGCTCTAAAGTGTAAACACAAACAAAAGCGCTGTACAATCAAAAGTTCAGTGAGTGACAAAATGTTGTCACCAAAATGACAGGTTAGAAGCCAGCAGTGCCTTTAAGCGTCTCTGTGGTTTGAAACTGACGAGGGCAGAAAACAGCTTCTCCATGAAGTGAGTAGCTGAGGAATCTGTCAGAGTCCAATGCCAGACAGACAGAGATGTGGAGAGACTCGGAACCTCTGGTTTATCAAACCAGAGGGCAAGAAAAAGCACAACACTGACTGGAGAGGTAGCTCAGCCAATCCAGTGCTTGCTGTGTAAGCATGAGGACCTGAGCTCGGTAGCCAGAAACCACACAAGAAAGACAGCATGTTTGTAATCCTAGTATAGAGAAAGCAAAGACAGGCAGATCCCCGGGGCTCGCTGAGCAGCCTGTCGAGCCTACTCAGCCAGGTCCAAGACGGTGATAGACCTCTGCCTCAAAATGCGGGATGGACACCCAAAGAAATGATATCTAAGCTTGCCCCTTGCCTCCACTCATATGTGCACACGTATACTTGCACATTCATGAACATGCACACAAAAAAGGAAAGAGAGGGGGAGAGGAGAGGGGAGAGAGAGAGATAGATAGAGAGAGAGAGAGAGAGAGAGAGAGAGAGAGAGAGAGAGAGAGAGAGAGGGGAGAGAGAGAGACAGAGAGAGACAGAGAGAGAATAGCCCACAGAGCCTTGCAACAGAGAAAAATAAGAGAAGACACAGGATGAGGACACAGGCAAGGCAGAAAGGCAGTCTGGATTTAGCTGTTCTGGGAGCTGCCAGGTGTGCTGGCTCTTCAGCCATGTTCTGCCTGTCTCGACACAGAAGGTTCAGGCAAGAAATAGGGAACCATATTGAGAAGGTTGCAACCAACCAACTGCCTGCCTGGAGAAACCAAGTTTCTACATTTTCCTTTTCCCTGGAACTCACAGCAGTTATTACAACACTTCCCAGCCAATCTCTGCCTTGCAATTCCAAGTGGTCCCAGTAGAATGCTACCGAAGCAAGTGCATTAAAATATATATATATATAAACAGTAGGATTTAGGTCAGAGACACAAAAAAGAAATGAAGTTGCTTTTCCCTTAAGACTGGCAGCAGGCAGTCAGAGAGGGTCAGAAGATGAGGAAGTGTGCAAAACTTCATGTAGGCACTGGGCCTTGAAAGAACACAGACTTTGGAAGGTGGGAGCTTTGCTGTACTCCTCCGTCCAGTACAGTCCGTTGTCCTGACCTCCTTTGGGGAGCCCCGGGGAAGGCCTAGGACCCAGATCCCAGTGGAGCTCAGCATCAGTCTGGCCTTGGGAACACTCTGAACTAAGCTATCCAGGGTAAACTCAGGCTGATGGAAATTTGGTTTTTCATGTTACTTTGTACCAACGAGCAGGGAAACAAAACTACTCCAGCCAGCTTCCTCCCAAACCACGCTCATAATCAGCAAGAACGGAAACACCCAGGAAAGGAAGGGAGACTAACCTCAGCCTCAGCTCTCTGCAGAGAACATTGGAGCTGTAGAAGACCCAGGAGGAAGAACAAACCAGCTGGGGCAATGAGGTGCCACCCACCCTTGCCCACATCAACACCCAAAAGGAGACACATTTGCTTCAGTATTATTACTGAGGTTCTCATTTTTTATAACTTGTTCATATACAAACTCCCCTCTTCCTTTTCTTTTCCTTCCTTCCTTCCTTCCTTCCTTCCTTCCTCCCTCCCTCCCTCCCTCCCTCCTCCCTCCCTCCCTCCTCCCTCCCTCCCTCCTCCCTCCCTTCCTTCCTTTCTTTCTTTCTTCTTCTTTTTTTTTTTTTTTTTTTTTTTTTTGGTCTCTGAATCTTCAGTTCTTTGGAGCAGGGATTGATTGCTCTTTCTCTGCCTCTCCTTCTAACTGACAGTCGTTCGTTCTCCTTCTAACTGACAGTCATTCGTTCTCACATTCTCTTCTCAGTGTGGCCATCACTTTCTACATTTTGCCCGCTTTCTCCTTTCACATTCCGAATGCTCTGACTTTTTGTTTTTGCTTCCATTTTCCTTTATCTTTTCTCCTAATTACAATGTCCTATCATGCCATGAAATTTTACCGCTTATATTATTTCCACCACCACCATTCCTGTTGCTGTTGCCAAGGTTGAGAGTTGTGGGTATTGAGTTTTTTTTTTTTCATATTTTTCCTACCTGTTGCTGTTTGCCTTCCCCTCTTCACAGGGCTGGGGGTTAAGCATAACAGTAAATGCTCTGTTGCTGAGCTACACACCCATCCCAGCTACGGAGCCAGGGTTCCTTATTTTAATTCCAAACCCAGCCCTTGTCTAACTGCAGTGAACACTTCAATGCAACAAAAAGGAAATATAAAGATGTCCATCTGAAGGCCGGGATTTAAGTAGGCACAGATGCTATTCATTAAAATGGCAAAAAATAAACAACAAGATATGGATAATATATCTATGAAAAACTACAGTGTATGTCATACACTGTAAAAGGTAAACCTATTAGAATAGCTCAATGTCCTTTAGGGACATGGCAAAATAGAGGTAAAAAAAAGGTAAACCTATTAGAATAGCTCAATGTCCTTTAGGGACATGGCAAAATAGAGATAAATTGATGGCAAGATTAGAGAATTAAGGACTGAAGACATACCTCATATACTTTTGTCTCTAATACATGTGTCTAATACAATAGATGTACCCTACTCTTCTGAGAGCTACAGAGAAGAATAAGCCTACATACATGTACTCTGACAGCATATGTATTGTGTCAAAACAGACTAACTGCTAACAAAAGAAGTAACGAGGAAACTATAATATAAAATTCAATTGAGAAATGTTCAACATTTCACAATAATCTTCTACCAAAGGATACATCAACATGAGATCATTTTCCTTAAAAAAGACTCTTACATAAAAGTATAAGAACTATCTATCCCAACATATCCTCAAGTCTCAACATAAAAATAAAAGATATTATGAAAATAAAACAGTAAAACTCCCACCAAAGCTCATATTTTATAGCAACTGACTCCAAAGATAATGGATAAGATGGAATAGTAGAATGGAGAATTTTACAAAATGACTTTTTAAATACCAATAAGTTCCAAGAAAATACATAAAAAAATAATTGGACCAATTAAAGAAGGCAATAAACAATATGAATCAGAAGTTCAAAAGACAAAGACTTTTCAAAAGAATTAAACAGAAATCATGAATATGAAAATCCCATTAAGCTAAATTTAAAAACTCAGTTGAAAGCCTGATCAAAAGACTAAACCAATTAAAAATGAGACTTTCAGCAGCTGGAGCAAGACTGACCAAGTTAGAATACTCAGAAAATAACAATTTTTAAAATGTAAGAAATTATGAACAGAACATGCAAGACTCTTGGGACATAATTTAAAAACCAAATTTATATACTTTTGATGTAAAGGTAGGTGATAAGGCAAAAGATGATAAGGTGAAAGGTGAGGGAATAAAACATTTTCAGTTAAATAATGTCAAGAAATTTCCCAAATCTTAGGAAAAATGCAGACATACAAGAAAAGGAAGCATTTAGAAGCCAAAACAGTCAGGGTCATAAGAGAAGCTAGCCATATTATAGTTTAAAAGTTAAGAGTACAGAAGGAAGAACTAATATTGAAAGTTGTCAGAGAGAAATACTAACTCATTCTAAAGGTAAACCTATTAGAATAGCTCAAATATCTCAACAAAAACTCTAAAAGCCAGAAAAAAATAGGATTATTTATTTCAATCATAGAAGAAAATCCCACCAATCTACATTACAATATCCACCAAAGTTAACCTTCAGAATAAAAGAAAATATAAATATCCTTTAAGGTAAATAAAAGCTAAAGAAATCCATGACACAAAACCAGCACAACCAAGGATATTTCAAGAGATTTTACACACAATAGAGGAAGACAAACATGATCCCAAAAGCACAAGCAATAATAAATTTCTAGAACAGTAAATAAGTAAATGAGAATTAGAATCACTCATTAGGAAAAAAACAATAAAATAGTAGAAATTAACTGATACCATTCTATTAGAATTCCAACATCAATGGTCTTAGTTCTCTCATTAAATGCCATGTCTGTGCATTTAGGTCAGAAATAAAGACTCAACTGTACACTGCCTGCAAGAAACACACCTTGCTGGCAAAGACATAAACAGACTGAAAAGAAACGGATGAAAAATGATATCTGATACAAATAGAGTCCAGAAGCAAACAGAAGTGGTATTTATATACAACAAAATATTTTTACCTCCAAAACTCAAGGAGACAAAAAAACTCACTATATCTTGGTAAAGAGAACAAATGTATCAGGAAGATATAATAACAATAAATATATGTGCACTAGGTATCAATATCCCTGTTTTGTAAAACAAACACAGTTGGAGAGAAAATCCCAAATATAATAATAGTGGATGACTTTAGTACCTTCATGTTCAACAGCTATATCCTGAAACACTCCCCACTAACATGAAATCAATGAGAAAACTTCAAAGTTAAGTTATATTATAGACCAAACAGACTCAACAGACACCTATAGAATGTTACATCTCAAACTGAAGAATATGAATTCCTGTCAGCAGCTCATGTAACTCTCTCTAATGTAGATCATATTTTAGGTTGCAAAATTATTCTTGACTGATACAAAAAAAGATTGATCATAACTTTTACTTTAATATGGAATGAAACTGGACCCAACAGCAAGAGAAACTAAAGAAACTCTATAAAGATATGGAAGTTAAGAAATATACAAAAGAAGGAGAAAAAACAAAATTAATAGTCTTAGGAACAACAAAGGATATATAACAAAATATACTACTGAAATCTGGAGGGTCCATTAGGAATTAATTTGAAAATATACACTCCAATTATATATATATATATATTCCAGATACAAAAGATCTACCAAAACTGAACTAAAAGAATATAAAAAAACCCAAATACAGTAATAATAAGGAATAAAATGAATTAATAAAACTATATCCAGACAAAGAAAAATCTAGTACCAGACAATTCACTATTGAAATCTGTAAGACACATGGAAGAATGGAATAGAAGATTCAGAAATAAACACAAGCAGCTACAGCCATCTGATCTTTGACCAAGTTGACAAAAGCTGATGTTGGAAGGAAGACAGCCTTTTTAACAAAGGATCCTCTGTAAACTTCAAAGCCACTAGATACTGAGCTCTGTCTCTCACTCTGAGCCAAAATCAACTCAAAATGTATCAAAGACCTAAAACTCCCAAATAACTAAAGAACTGAGAGAAAACACTTCACACTGTAAGACTAGGGAGACTTTTAAATGGGATTACAATGGCTCAACAAATTATATCAAGAATCGACAAACAGGATTGTATTAAACTAAAAAGATTCAGTATAGAAAAAAAATCAGTTAAGAGACAGCCTACATAGTAGGAGAAAATCTTTGCCTCCTATTCAGCCAACAGAAAACTAATATCCAAAATATACAAAGGACTCCAAAAAAATAAACACTAAAAAAAACCCCACATGATCCAATCAATAAGTGGGCAATTGAACTAAGCAGACATTTTTTAAATGGCCAATAAGGACTTAGGGAAAAGATCAACATTTTTAGCCATTGAATACAAATCAAAGCTGTACTGAGATTCCATCTCAGGCTAGTCAGAATAGTTTTCTTGAAGGAAAAGAAAAGCAACAAATAATGGCAAAGATTCAAGGGAAACATGCATTTTTGGTGTAAAAATAAATAAGTAAGTACAGGCTGGGGAAATTAGTATAGAGACACAACTTTTATGCCAGCACTTGGGAGGCAGAGACAGACAGATCTCTGCATTCAAGGCCAGTTAAGTTCCAGGAAAGCCAGGGCTACACACAGAAATGCTGTCTCAGAAAATAAAAAAAGATAGGAAGGAAGGAAGGAAGGAAGGAAGGAAGGAAGGAAGGAAGGAAGGAAGGAAGGAAGGAAGGGAGGGAGGGAGGGAGGGAGGGAGGGAGGGAGGGAGGGAGGGTGGGAGGGAGGGAGGGTGGGAGGGAGGGAGGGAGGGAGGGAGGGAGGAAGGAGAGAAAGCAGGAAGAAAGGAGGAAGGAGAGGTAGGAAGGAAACTAAAAAATATAACTACTGTTGTCTGACTTCTCTGTACATATCTAAAGGAAATGAAATTAACATACTAGCACACACTGGAGATACCTGCACACCTGGGGTTATTGCTACACGATTGACAATAGCCACTCTAGCTAACTGTCCTAGGTACCTGCCAGCAGATGAATGAATAAAAGAAAGCATATGAACACCACACAACAGAGTATTAGTCATCAATAGAGAAAAAAAAAAAAAAACATCATGTCACCTGTGAGAATGGATAGAGCTGAAAATCATGACGCTAACGGAAATAAACCAAACTCAGAAACACAAGTGATACCCGTTGTCTGCTTTATGTGTAATCTGGAAGTAAAGATGATGCAGATGTCGATGGGAAGCTATTAGGGAAGAGAAATGGGTTAAGGTGAAGGAGAGAGAGAGAGAGAGAGAAAGAAAGGATAACAGGAGTGAAATATGCTCCACCTAGGCTATGTACAGGTATGAAACTCATTGTGTTATAAAATAAATAACCACTTAAAACATTCTGCTCAGGGTAGACACTGGCCCCGGGGGCTTCTGCAGAGCAGATGATCTGTTTTCCACTTGGATGCTAGTTACACAGGTCAGATCCATTGTGCATTTTTCCTTAGGTGTGCTATGCTTCAGAAGTTATTAGTGTTTCATGGCCCCCCATATTTGAACACTCACTCTTCCCATCATACCTTGCAGCTTCCCCTGCACATGTTCCTGTATGTGTGTATATACATGTGTGTCTGTGTGTTTGTGTGTGTATGCATATGTGGATGTGTACACACATATGTCTGTGTGTGTCTCTGTATGTATGTGTGTGCACATATATGTATGTGTGTATATGTGTGTATATGTGTGTGTGAATGTACATATGTGGGTCTATGTGTGCCTGTGTGTATGTTGATATCTGTGTCTGTGTGCATGTCTGTATCTGTGTGTGTCCTTGTGTCTCTGTGTCTCTGTGCCTGTACCTGTGTCTGTGTTTCTGTGTGTATCTGTTTCTATGTTTCTGTGGCTCTTTGTGAGTGCATGTGTGTGTGTGTGTGTGTGTGTGTGTGTGTGTGTGTGTGTGTGCATGTATAGGTGTCTGTGTGTGTGAGTCTATCTCTGTGTCTGTGTGTGTGTCTGTATGTGTGTCTGTATCTCTGTGTGTGTGTGTCTGTGTCTCTGTATGTCTCTGTGGTTCTGTGCCTGTGTGTGTCTGTCTCTGTGTTTCTGTCTGTGTGTCTTATGCGTGTTTGTATGTATGTATATGTGTGTGTCTCTATGTGTGAGTGTATGTGTGTATCTGTGTCTGTGTGGGGGTCTGTGTCTGTGTCTTTCTCTGTGTTTGTGTCTGCGTTTGTATCTGCATGTGTGTGCCTGTGTGCATGTCTATATGTGTATGTCTGTATATGTGTCTGTGTGTGTATGTATGTATGTGTGTATGTCTGTCTCTGTATATGTATGTATATATGTACATATTATGTATGTATGTATGTATATGTGTGTATGTGTGTCTCTGTGTGCCTATGAATGTCTCTGTGTGTCTCTGTGTGTATGTATATCTGTATGTGGATGTATGTCTGTGTGTTTGCCTGTGTGTATCTGTGTGTGTCCATGTGTCTGTGTGTATGTATATCTGTGTGTATGCCTGTGTGTATCTGTGTGTGTCTATATGTATGTGCATATGTGTGCCTGTGTGTCTGTCTATGGATCTGTGTGTATGTTGGTGTGTCCGTGTGTTTGCCTGTGTGTGTCTCCTCCCCTCTGTGTGTGTGTTGCCTTCCTCTGTAAGCCAACACTGCATCCTGTGGTGACTCAGAGGCAGCACTTTCTTCTCCGGCTGATGCTGTCTTAAGTCTCCAGCTGGGATCACTGTGAGCCTGTTAAGAGCAAGGACTGTCCCCAGCTTTCTGTGGTGTCCCCAGAGTCTCCACATAAACAGTGGATGCATGGTGTCTATTTGTTCAGTGAGCATCGGGCCTCAGATGGCCCCCTGCTGCAGGAAGGCAGAGGAGGATCCAGGAGGGAATAGGGGAGTAAAGGAAACTCCAATGATAACAAACAAGGCCCAGAATTTGTCCTTTAATTCTGGATGTAGTCAGTATTTTTTCTCCCTGCTGTGACAAAATACTTGCTAGAAGTAGCTTAAAAGGAGAATTTGTTTTAGCTCATACGTTGGGAGGGGAAGCCATGCCAGAGTTCAGAGTTGCTGGAGTGTGTTACTGGGATTCCCCATATCCCAGAAGAGAGGAAGCAGAGAACACAGGCTAAAAGCAGGGCCAGGCTGAAATCCATGAGCCCCTCGCCCCAATGATCCACTTCCCCCTGCTAAGTTCTACCCCATAAAGGTCCTGAAGGCTCCCTAAACAGCAGCACCACCCAGGTACCAAATGCTCTAACACATAAGCCAGTGGGAAACATTTGGCATGCAGATCACAGCACTGGGTGTTGGTGCAGAGACAGATTAAAGCAGAGCCAGTCTCAAGGGAAGCCTGGCACTCTTACTTATTGTGATGGTGTTGGTTCTTTCAGTGATTGACTGTCTCCAAAGTGGCATGCAAGCATACCTAAGCTAGGGTTGTGTGTGTGCACCGTGGACTACGGAAGTAGACTATTGGGTCTGCTTTAAGAAGGCTCATGTAGTTTTAACAGGAAAGGAGGTTCCTGTTTTGGGGGTTGGGGAAGTATGGTGTTGAGTATGATGCTATAAATGCCAGGATCCTGGCTTCTCTGGCCCTGAGTTATTTAAGTATTTTAATCCAGCTGCTGGCGTTTTAAGACTAGATCCTCTGCAAGTCAGTGTGAGGCCAATACCTCAATCTTTTGTAGTTTTTACAGAAGAACTGAAAGTTTCGGCTTTCTGCTCTCCCAAGGAAACAGTTGGAAGGGGACAGAGTGAGAGGCCTGCAGCCCTGGCTCTGGGTGAGCTTGAACTTACACTCAGTCTTCTTGAATGCAGCCTTCTGATCTGTAACAGAGCTTGTTTGGTGGATGGACTCTCCCAACACTTGGAGCGGGGGGCTGCAAACCACTGAGCCTTCCACTCATGCTACAGGTGGTCCTATCCATTCTTATAAGGCCTGGCAGGTAATCTCTCACCATTGGGCCCAAGGTTAAGGGCTCCCCAGACCTTAGAAACCATTGTTCTGGAATGTGGTCTCTAGGTTCAGGCAGACTTCGGAGCCAGGCACTACAAAAGTCAGACCTGCATGAACTGAGTGTAGTTCTGTCATCAAATAAAATACACAGGATTAATCTGACACCTACTTAGCTGTCTGCGTGATAATTACCATGATGGGTGCTGGTTATGTGGAAATGGAAGGCATTTTATGTAAATGGCTGTATGTAGTATTGCTTTAATACATTATAACAGGATTTTTACAGTTCCTTCTTTTTTGACAGTTCATTTATCCATTTGACAATATTTACAAAGGCTGTAAAGTATGCCTGGCATACTTTCTAGAACTTGGGATACAGTTGAACTTGAAACACCAAGGGACCAGATGCAGACCCTTACAGCATTATTGGGAATACTGTTCTGGACAGCCTGGGTGGTCACGTCAATCACAAGAACAGAGGGGTGGCCTCATTCAAAACAGTCTGTAGCTGGCCCTGACCTTCAGAAATAGACTCTGTTAAAGCCAAAACCATCAGACCCCCCCCCCTTTATTTTTCATTCATTGAAAACCCAGGAAGATCAGTGCCTACCTCCGGGACAACAAGAACCAGAAAAGCAGGGAACAACTCGGACTTTTCCACCTGTGTCCCCAGTGCCTGGCACAGACTGGCACATAGTAGGTACTCACACGGTATCTGTTAAAATAATGAAAGAAAAAAGAATGAATTTAGAAATAGGATGAACTGCTAGGTACTTAATATGTTGTATAAAGGTTCACAACCTAAGTATAATTTTGCCCCAACCCAAGCTCCCTGTCTGTGGCCCTTTACCGTCTTTGACCTAGCTCAAAGGCACCACTCATCAAGCTGCTCTGTGACAGCCTCTCTCTCCCGAGACTGTGGAGCACTGTGGTGGGATCTGACACTCTGCCTCTCTGCCTCTGCTTTCCCATGAGCCTGCCCCGGTATGAACTCCTAACACCAACAATCTGGCAGTCCTGTAGGCTATTCAGTTTCTCCAAGTCAGGAGAGGTATTCCTTGAACATGCATCAGATTGAATCATCTCTGACCCCCAATTCTATGTCTCTATTTTGAGCATAAAACCTACCCTGCGGGGCTTTCTCCCTCTCATTCACAGCAGCACCTCCAGAACCTTGGACAGCGCTCACAAGAGGCAACCGCAAATAGATACAATTGGATGAACCAGTCAGTAGTCGTTTCCCTTGACACTTACACTGTCATGGAGGGCAGGGAACATCTCTTGCAGGCATATATCTACCCAACACACATGCAATGGGGCCTGTTCTGCGCAGGAGCTCAATAAACAATTACTGATTCACGCTAGTGGCCAGTTGATGGAGTGGGCAAACACAGCCTGAAGACAGCCCACCACAGTCCTGTGTGGCTGTGCATGCTGTCTGGAGCCCCAGGCCTCCTGCACTGAATGGCAACTCTTCTCATTCAGCCATCCCTGCACTATCCTCTCCTGTCCCCATGGGACTACTACATCATTAATCGTGATTTTTCTGGGTGGGACAGAGAGAGGGCTGACAGCCAGCAGACAATGTTTGGTGGTGAAAAGGACAGAGAAAATCAGAGGGGCAGTCAGATTAATTACAGGTTTTCTCTCAGCTGTGGGCAACAAGATCTTGATTACTTCTCCTGCCGCTCCAGGCTCCTCAAGACAAATGGATGTTTGCTTCCCTGCTGTTCTTTCATTCCCCCCTGGCTGGGAGAGAGAGAAGCAGCAGGCAGATGCTCAGATAGAGGGTCTAGGGTGGTGGCAGCCCACCATAGGGGAACAAGCCAACCCCTCTCCCAGACTCCATGGCCACTTGAGAGAGAATTTATTTAATGTTGTCTCCTAACACAGCTGAGGAACACTTTGTAAATATCTCATCTCTTTAGCAACAGGTAAGATGGCGCCAGGATGCAATACTCTCTGGAGAGTCAGGGCCTGGACACACAGGCTCTGTATGTCAACTCTTGGAGCATCAGTTTCTGATGTTGCAAAACGAAGGGATCTGGCTAAATGTTCTCGAACGATCGTTCAAGCTCTGAAACTGCAGTTCTAAGGATGGAATTCCATGATAACACAGCACTTACTGACTATTTATGGATGTTTACTATATGCAAAAGCCCCGTGTTCAATTCATTCGGTCCTCAGAAGACCCCTGTGGGGTAGATAGCTTCATTCATTCTCCCCACCGGCAGACACAAAACCAGAGGACAAAGGGGTTGAGTGTCTTGCCAAGGTCATGCAACTAGCAAAGGCAGAAACAGGGCCATCATATCCAGGAGCCTATTTTTACTCACTACTCTTTCCCCAATCTTCTTTGTGTGTCCTAGAACCTAGGCTTCAGTAGGTACTTGAGGACGGGTGGGAACCCAGTAATGCTATACAGTGATGTTGAAGAACAAGACATGGTACACGCCTCAAGCATCTGCACATCTTGCTGGGCTAGAAAACATGAGTCTGAGGATGCCCTCTGGAAAAACTGCAGCCCCTGTCTCCTCAACCATTAATGTTCCCATAAAGAGCTCTTCCTGGGCATTTGTAATGAGTTACAAGATAGAAGAGACGACAGGGAGTGTTGAGCATTGGCAGCAGGAGCTGAGCCTGGAATGATTTATCTTTAGGGACAAAATGAAAAATTGATGGCTGGACAGATTGCCCAACCCAAGCCTGACTTTGGGAGGATCCCATGCTCATTGTAACTGTGGTAGCCAATAGACCACAGGGCAAGGGACACCCATCCAGAATTCTCAAGTACTATTAAACAGAAAGTATTAGACCCAACCCTCCCACACATACACACCTACACCATTCCCAAATAGATTTCAGACTGAGGCTTCCACTGTACCTTTAAACAAGCCTCCATCACTAGAGGACAGAGCACGTGCCTGCTTTCCTATCCCAGCTGCTGCTGTGTGTCTTTACACTGACTGTTTAACTTCTCTGGGCTTTGTTTCCTGAGCCATAAAAGGCAGGTGCCTAGATCTCAGACATAATGCATTCCGTAAGTATGGTCTTCCTTTCTTCATCTCCTCAGCCCTATTCATCCTTTCCATCCAGCTCCTGCACACAAGATGGCTTAACCTACATTCACATATCCTGACAAGACTTTCTCCACAGACTGCTTACTGGAATGACTCCAGAACCTTCACCTGTACGATGTAGCTCCAAGTCAACCTTGCTCCGGAAGCTCTTCTTTCAGTCACGGAATCTCTCCCTGAAATACCAGAAACCTTCCATGTAGCTCCAGAAGCTCCCTCTGCAGCAATCAGTCCTCCTACCCCCCCTCAACCTCAGCCAGACCAGGAAAAATATCAGCATACTATAGGTGAAGACCTATGTGACCTTGGGTTTGTCATTTAACCTCTGAGGGTCCCCATCTCCTCTTCTATGACAAGAGCAAATTGCACTAACTAACACTACCTACCTTTCAGGGTTACTAAGATGATCCAATATTGTAATGCATGAAGAACTGCTTTGCAGATGAAGAAAGTGCTTTGGGAGCAAAAATGGTGCGGACAGTTTCCATGCCTGGACTGGCCAAAGCACCTGACTTCTCAGTGTGGGTCTGCCTTGTACTTTGTCCCCTCTTTGAATATTTAAATAGGGTAACTACTGCCTGTGGGTGGTTCTCCAAGCCCTAGCAAAGAGTCCACACCTTCACAGACCTTACCATATGGGATGTTAAGTGACATAAATCTGACATTCAGGAAGTCCAGGCTATCATTACAGACAGCAAAGGGAAAGCGTGGGCTGTTTTAGCTCAAGTGGTCCAGCCTTCTGCCCACAGACTGCATGTGGCCAAGGATAGCTATGAATGGGATGCACCACAAAATGGTAAACTTTCCTACGGCATTGGATTTCTTTGTGATTATTGTTATTATTTGTAATTTGGTTTGCATGGTTCTTGAGTGTGTAGATGACAGTGGGATTACTAAAGCCGAGGCTCTCAACCTTCCTGACGCTGTCACCCTTTAATACAGTTCCTCACACTGTGGTGACCACCAACCAGGAAGGTATTTCGTTGCTAGTTCATAACTGTAATTTTGCTACTGTTATGAATCATAATATAATATCTGATATGCAGGATACCTGATATGTGACCCCTGGGAAAGGGGTCATCTGACTTTCAAAGGGGTCAAAACCTACAGGTTGAGGACCACTACTCTAAAGGGTGACAAGAAGAAACACCTGGCTGAGGATAGTAGCATGAGATGGCCTATTAGGGTTGAGTTAAAGACAGAAGCTGATGGGCAGGGAGTGGATCAGCTCAGAGAAAAAAAGCATAAGAGATCCCTGGTGGGACATAAACCTTGCTTTTAGAAATAGCTGTGTCCACTGCAATAGACAAGCCCAGAGATTCTTCAGTGTGACAATCTTCTGTGACAATCAATGCCCTCATTGCTGCAGAGAGGTAATTAGGATAAACCCAATTTGTTCCCTGATTCCCTGCTTTCTTAGGCCTAGGATAAGCCATGTCCCCTAAAGCAGATGTCCCCTGTGTCACACTGGACCCGCACCCTTTAGATAACATCCGCAGGGCTCAGCCTCCTCATCCCCTGCCTCTGAGCAGATAGTTGACCGTAAGAAGATGGAGAGCCAATTGTCAGCTGCAGGTGCACGGAGGACCACAGAGTCTGATGAAAAGGGTGGGACTGGCTTGGAGTGTAAGAAATGGTCCTGGCATTTATCTGAGCCATCGGGCCGCTCTGGGGGGAGATGAGCTCCTTGGGGAGATTATGTGTGTCGTGGCTTTGAAAGACAGCAGCTCAGTGCTGGAGTGTGGGTAACACATTCAGAGCCCTTGCAAAGGAATGTCTGCAGAGGAGCAGAGGGGAGAGAACACAGGGAGAGTGGATCTTAGGACAGGGTCTAATCACTTCTGGAAAAAGATTCTCTGTTGGAACCTCACTGATATTTTGGAGGTAAAGGGGGCCTTTCCTGTAGACTCTTAAAAAAAAAGAAGCATTTTTTAAATTTTTATTTATTCACCATTACTCTCTTCAGACACACTAGAAGAGGGTATCAGATGCCATTGTGGATGGTTGTGAGCCACTATGTTGTTGCTGGGAATTGAACTCAGGACCTCCGGAAGGGCAGTCAGTGCTCTTAACCCCTGAGCCATCTCTCCAGCCCATCCTGTAGACTCTTGTGTGAGCCTTTTGGAGAGTCTGAAAGGAGCTGGGATGCTCAACACTTTCCTGTGAAACAGATCTACTACAGTTTATTTCACAGCATCACTCGAGCATCAGAGAAGGTACTGCACTCAAGAGACATGGTAGTCATTTGCAGTCGATTTAAGAAAGGCTTTTCCTAAATGCGATCTCTGTGGTCGGTTCTAGGACCCTTCCCTCCAGACACCCCAATACTCCACTCCTTAGCATATCCTCTGGAATCTATGTCCGATTCCCTACCTCTCTTAGATTCATCGCATGAATTAATCTTTGGGTTTTGTTTTCTATAAAGCACCTAGAATAATGTTTTCCACCTAGTTGGAGCTCTCTGTAAATGTATTGATTGGCTGATTGGTTGATTGATTGATTACTGATTGATTCGATGGCTGATAAAAGTAAACCTATAACAAGATTTAGGAGTCTAGGGAGACAGCTCAGTGGATAACGCATTTCTCTTCCAAATATAAGGACCTGAGTTGGAACCCAAGAAGCCATCTGAAGCTAGATATGGCAGAACATGGCTTCAACCCAGTGTGCCTATGGTGAAATGGAAGGCAAAGAAAGAAGAACCCCGGGTCGTTTAAGGGCCAACTAACCTGCCATATGCAATGACAGTAAGCGACAAGAGTCCCTGCCTTTTGTTTGTTTGATTGATTGGTTAGCTGGTTGGTTGGTTGGTTAGTTGGTTGGTTGGTTGGTTGGTTAGTTGGTTGGTTCATTGCTTGGTTGGTTGGTTAGTTGCTTGGTTGGTTGGTTGGGTGGGTGGGTGGTTGGTTAGTTGGTTGGTTGATTGGTTGGTTGGTTGGTTACTTTGGTTTATTGATACAGTGTTTCTATATGTAGTCCTGACTGTCCTGGAACTCACTCTGTAGACTAGGCTGGCCTTGAACTCAGAGATCCACCAGCCTCTGCCTCCTAAGTACTGAGATTCAAGGTGTGTGCCACCACTGCCCAACAAGAGTCCCTGTCTTTCCTGAAAGTGGAAATCAAGGATTGACTCCCGAGGTTGACCTCCACATGTGCATGTGGCACATGTCTACTCAGACACATGAGCACACATGCATGCACACATACATACATACATACACACATGCATACATGCACAAAGATCTTTTTTAAAGAGGATGTTTTAATCTTATTCATCTTTACCCTACTCGGTGGCTCATCTCAACAGTAAATGCTAGTAAATAGTAACATGGACGCTTGCTGGAGATTCTCCCATCCCCACCCCGTTCACTGAATAGTCTCTATTAGTCTCAGCAGGACGTGATGTTACCTGCCCAGGCTCCACTACTCACATATGTGACCTCAGGGGAGTGAGCAACCTCTCCTGACCTCAGTTTCTCCATCTGTAGCTAGGGGGAACGTCAGACATCTGTACGTTGCTCTCAGAGTCTTGCTGCAGGTCTTGTTGTGCCTGAAAGCAGCAAGTGCTCAAAGCTTGACAGCTGTTACTGTTATTGGTACTGGGACTGTCCAGGGCCAAATCACCACGGTCGGGGGGAAGAATTTGGTACAAATTTTCCATCAGAGCAGATGATTGTGAGCACCCGGCGACAAGCAGCAGATAAATAAGGCTTCTCATTGCTTTAAACTGCAGACACAGTTGGACCCCCAAAGCCATCTTAATGTCCCCGTTATCAAATGACATCTGGGGTTAGGGGCACAGAATGGATCAGTCGCCCTTATGGTGCCAACCCAGCGTTAATGGTGCAAGTGAATTACAAACAAGACCCACCTGCTGTGCTCAGCAACAAAACCCGGCAGGAGGGTAATTGCCCAGAACCAGAGCACAGGGGGACACAGCTAGCATGAAACACATTAACCACAGGAAGGACTTCTCAACACTTTCCTTTTTCCATGAGACCCAAGGAGGAGCCAGCAGGCAAGAGAATGCAGGCACCAGATGGGAACTCTTCAGAATCGCAGAAGAAAGGCAGGCACTTCTAGACTACCACAGCTGGCCTTCCAGTCTAACCCAGAGCCTCCAAAGACCGAGGCCAGCTGTATACAGCATGGTGGTTCCAATGTCAACTTGGGCACTGTCTTGGTTATCTGTCTGTTGCCATGTCAAAACACTATAACCAAGGTAATCCTCAATTTCTATTCATGGTTGCAGAGGGTTTGGGTCCATGACCAACATGGCAAGAAAGCATGGCAGCAGGCAGGCAGGCATGATGTTGGAGAAGTAACTGAGAGCTCACATCTGATCCAAAAGCATGATGCAGAGAGAGAGGGAGAGACGAGGAGACAGAGAGACAGAGACAGAGAGACACAGAGAGATAACTGGGAATAGTACTTTAGCTTTTGAAACCTCAAATCCTATCCCAAGTAACATTTCATCTATCAAGGCTACACCCTCTAATCCTTTCCAAATAGTTCCATCATCTAGGGAAATATATGATCATATGAGGGCCATTCTCATTCAAAATACCACAGGCACCAAAGAGAGCCAATGCTAAGTCTCAGCTGGGCGCTTCCTGCCATAACAGGCAGCCTCCTTCCTATTAAGCTACCCAACAGGAGGACTCCAAAGGCACTTATGCCCCCCCCTTCGAGGGATAGGTAGGCATAAAATCCATCCATTTGTTTATGTATACACTCACCTTGTGTTTTCAGAAAGAAATCTAATCTAATCAACTCTCCTCCAAAGCCTACGAGACAGGAACTCCAGGTAGGTAAGTAATTTACAAAGAATAGCAAACGCAGACCACGAGCACGAACCTGGCAGCGCTTCCCACGGGACTGAACTGGTCTTGTGGACAAACTTGAGGACATTCAGTTCAATTGCCAACAACACTGTGGGGTTTAACATCACTCTCGCAGCCTAATGTGCAGAATCTAGGTACAATCCTAGGGCCTCGAGTTTCCTGCAGCACAGCCTTCATGCTCCTACCGCAGGGCCTGTTCTTGGACTCCGATAGCACACTGTACCCTGACTCCTGGGAGAGTGTCCTTCTTACTCTACATCTCTAGCAAGTCTCACCTAGAATACTAATACAATCAGAATCGGCCTCCTTATGACTCTGATTTCTATAGGTTTCTCCTACACATAGTTGCCAAAATGTAAGACCATCCACAGTAGAGTTTTTCTCTATCTCTTACATATCCAGAGCACCTAGAACAATGTCCACCATGAAGTAGATGTCCTGTAACTGGATGTGGAGGCGCATGTATTAAAACAACATACAGTGGAAACATCTAGAGTATAGAATGAAGGCCTAGGCACTGGAGGACCCTGGGCCACCAGAGAGTTACTGCCTCTGCTTGGAAAAGGGGCAGCCCTGAGAGACCATGGAGTTGACACCTTCTATTGATCATCGTGACAACAGAGCCAAGGGTAACATTGGAAGCTTCCTAGCTGCAATTTTCTTGACAGCAAACAAGACGAGGTGAGGACCAGAGAATTTCAAGGCTTTGTCCTAGACATGGGAGAACCCACAGCCACATTGGCTGTCTGAGCACAGAAGAGGCAAGATGCCAGGCTCTGTCTACCAGCACATCCTGGAGGGACGGAGCACCAGGAGAGGAAGCAGGTGGACCCTCAAGAGAGCTGACAGGAGCTAACTGGGTTTGGATATGAAATATCCCCCCCCCCCCAAAAGCTCGCATGTTGATGCCTTGGTCCCTAGCAGGTAATTCAAACACTGAGAAGCCATCAGATCACGGGGGAGGGGGGGAGTGTTCAGATTTCATTGGCACATGAAACAGTGGATTCATAAGTTGATTGGCAATGCTGGGAGGTAGTGTCTTGCTAGAGGGAGTAAGTCGATATGGATGTTCTTCTTTTTCTCTCCCTTACCATCAGATGGGCAATTTTGCTCTGCCATGCACATCTCTGTCTCTCCAGAGGCCCAGGAATATTTCATCAATGGAAACTTCCAAAACCGTGAGTCAAAATAAAATGTTCCTCCTTTAAGTTGTTTTCTCCAATACTTTATCATAAAGACAAACACACACACACAAACATATATACACACACTCATGCACACACACACATATATACACACTCATGCATACACACACACACATATATACACACTCATGCATGCACACATACACACATACACACTCATGCACGCGCACACACACACGCGCGCGCACACACACACACACACACACACACACACACACAGCTCATTGCAGTGACTGTATGGTTATTTCTGGAAGAATTTGGAGTTCAGAGATTTGAGCTAGAGACCCCAGACTGCTAAACTCTACTGGATGACAGATTCTTGTGGGAGTCTTGTGGATGCCATTTTTCTTTTCTTACCTACTTTATTGGGTTCTTATACCTAACTCACTTCCAATCCTTTTTCCACCCCGATTCCTTCCAACACCCCCCCCCCCAAAAAAAAAAAAAAAAAACTAGGTTGAAGAGAAAGAAGGTTCGAAAGCAGACATAGACCTCTTTAGACTACATACTGCTGATTTGGGGCATCAGGTTCCTAGGAGCAAATTCAATCTCTGTTGTCAGAATATCTAGCAATCCGGCAACTCAACAGCAAACCAGCAATCCCACAATAGCCAAAGCAGCAGTAGCAGAAGCAGGGACCAGCACCAGCAGCAGCAGCAGCAGCAGCAGAGGGAACAGCAGCTGTCCCAGGTCCTCTCAGGGCTCTTTCAGAGTCCCCAGAATTAAATGATCTGCAGCTGGCAAGAATCATCTCTCACTCCCCCAAGAGTATGGGACAATCATAGTTAATGGCTGTGTCCAAACGGAAGCAATCCCATATCCCACACCTGGAATTAAAACAAAAACATATGCACATAACATAACCGGGTTTTTTTTTTTTTAAGAGACCAAAATTCTCACTACAGCGTCTAGAAGATCAGAAGGTAGAGGGGTGGGTAGATGGTGAAGACTGCACACTAGGCTTCAGGTGGAAATGAGGGTCCTACCGGGAGCTGGGCTAGAGTCTGCTTATGCTGTATTCTGGCAGAGAACTTGTCTACATTTTGTCTGTGCCCCGAGATGTGCTGGGAAGCTGAATGCAAAGTCGACGGCTAGAATGTAAAGTCTCTGGCTAAAGCCAGAGAAGGACATTTCAGAACAGCCTAGCATGCACTGTGTGGCACGCACTCCAGCCAGGTTTACAGTGAGACTTAAGAACTAAAGAACAGAACAGAAAGACTGGAAAGCTTTGCAATTTGTTTTTTTTTTTTTTAAAGCTATATGGTTATCGCCTCCCTTTAAACTGTTTTCCTGGGCATTTGGTCATTCTGATGAGAGAATCGACTAACACAAATGGAAATCCTTGCTTTAAGAGCCAGATTCCTAAATCTCTGCTACCTGAAGAATGCCCACTTCACAGATATACAAGTGACAGTCCGAGAAACAATGACTTAAGCAAAGTCAAGCACTTGCTCCAGAATGGATTCTAAACCACCCCCCCCCCGTGTCCACACAGACCCACTGATGGCTTGTCATGGCAGTACTCACTCATTAACATCCTCAAGACTACCTTTCACAGACCAGCTTGAACTAGGCCAGGGACACTGCTGTGAGTCAGAGAGATAATGTGTGCTCCAAAAAAAAAAACAAAAACAAAAACCCACCAGACAGGTAGCCATCAAATCTAAAGTGGTATCGCTGGTTGCCATGGCAACACTGAGTGTGTGTGTGTGTGTGTGTGTGTGTGTGTGTGTGTGTGTGTGCGCGCGCGGCGCGCTCAAGCCAGGCTTGAGGGGTCAGGGATGTCTCCTCAGAAGAAAGAAGGCTTAAATGGAGACCTGCACAATGATTTGTGTTTACTCAAAGGGGGGAGACGTGAGGAGAAGAGAGGCCACGGGTAACTTGAACTGTACAGAAGCAGGGACCTTTGTGATCCAAAGGCTGAGAGTCAGTCATTGGCCTGTATCCTTACTGGTGCCTTAGCAAGTTAAGAGGAAGGAGCTATATTCCAGGGGAAGGGCTTTAAACATAGGGGTGGCACAGTAAGGATTTTTTTTTTTTTAGAGAGAGACTGCGCTGGTTGCTATCTGAGGATTGTTTTAGGTCAAGTCTACAGTTTAGACGGTACATTGGATGGGGGCTGACGTCCTGAGAAACAGGAAGGTGGCTTGAGTAAGGTAAGGGCGTGGTGGGAGGGAGATGTGTATCTGCAGCACGTTTACAAGTTGGGCCTGAGGCGAGCGGGAGATCGGCTGCAGATGTGAGGAAAAAATGGGAAACAAGGGTGGTAGCCAGGCTTCTGGTATGTGCCCAAACCACCTCCTGAGGTAGAGTTGGGAAGAGGAAATGGCTACCTAGGAAGACGGAAGAGAGTAAATGCAGGAGAAAGAGACAAACAAGCCCAAGGATGTCAGGATCGGCTGTGCTGTGTAGGGAGTAAGACAAAGGAGCAAGGCCTTGAGTGCTCCCATTCAGAGCTCAGCCTCCTCCGGGCCAGCCTCCGGAGCCTCAGTCCTCCTTAGCCTATGGCTCTCTGTGAGCTTCACACCCTGGGACTACTCCCCCAGGAGCTGGCTCCCTGATCTTCCAAGGTTAAGGGTCATTTTGGATAGAAATTGTGTTAAGAAACACACACACAAAAAAATATTTTAAATCTCCCCTTAAAAAATGCCACCTGGGCTTTCCATACCACGTTGGAAGCTCTCATGGAGAGAGACAGAGTGTGCTGGTGACAAATTCCGACCCCAATACCCACTTACCAGCTGCATGATTTTGCTGCTCTAAGCCTGGTCTGGCTGTTTGGGGAAGACAGGATAGTGACAGTGCCTCTTTCTAGAGGTGGAGGGGATTAAGTGAGTCAATGTTTGTTGGCCGAGGAAGAGTGCCTGGAACATTGTGACCGGTCCACAGCTGATAGATTAGCAAATGTGAATGAGACTGGAATTAACTGCCATCTTTGAGGGAAGAGTAGGGGTCAAGATGGTGCTGTTCTTAGGCCCAGAAACATAGAGAAAGAAGGGTTTTATGCACTCTGACACACCTCAGATACCACTGGGCTGAGATAAAAAGACAGATAAAATCAAGAATAGCCTCAGATCACACAAGGCAGAATTATCCCAGGGACACAGCTTCCCCCAGATATCTCGTTTGCTTCTGACCAGCAAGGCCATGACTGTAATGTGACCAGACCCACTGTATTCTGTACGAGGCCAGGTGGGTCTGCTTGATAGGTCAGGCTCTTTCTATGCAGGAGATTCATGGTGGACTTGTTACACAGCTCAGCAAAAGGTATATGAATACAGTCTACCATGAGCAGTCAACAGGGTTCACGGCACAGCCAGGGAAGAAGCAACTGCCTGTTTTGCCAGTGGATAGGATTTACCAGGAAGCAGGAAAAACTACCTGCTCTTGCAGGGCAACCCATACCATGTCCAACAGGCTCTGTTCCTCCTCCACTCTGCCACAGACCAATGAAAACAGTACAACCTCAACAAGGGACCCGAGGACCTATGCTTCTCTGGAGAGAGCTGTGTTCCCTGCCTAGCTGGTGGCTGACATCCCGGAGAGCAGAGCAGGTCAGCTGACAGGACCTTCTACCTCTGCCTCCTCCTCCTTTCCTCTTGCACCTTCTTGTGTCCCCATTCGTCACCATTTCCCCAATGCCAACCACCACATGTGTGTACATGGAGGGATCCAGAGACACTTGAGTAAGGTTGGCTGGGCATCAGCCTGTGCTGAGACCCAACAGGAAATGTTGTTCCCAAAGGCCAGACTGCACGCAGTCTCTCACTCCAGTCCCCTTTTCAGGACCCAGAACCTGGGGGGAGCTTGAACCTAAAGAGAAACATCTCTTTAGGGGTGGATTCTAACCAGTGCCTCAGGCTCACAACACCTACTTTCTTTTCATATCTTTTGTATGTTTGAGCAAGCACCTGTGTGGGCATGTACCCATGTATGCAGGCAGGTGAGTGTTACATACATGCAAAAAAGCCAGAGGTCAATGTCCCATGTCTTCATGAGTCTCCTTCTACTTTACTTTCTGAGACAAAGTCTCTCACTGAACCTGGAGCTCACAGATTGGCTAGACTAGCTGGCAAACTTTGGGCATTCTCCTGTCTCCACTCCCCCTGCTTAGAACAGAGATTACATGCTCACACTATAACACCTAGGGCTTGTTTGTTTGTTTGTTTGTTTTTGTCTTTGTTTTTATTTAAACAGGTATTGAGGGTCCAACTCAGGTCTTCACATTCGCACAGTAAACTTTACCCACTCTGCTGGTTGGGTGTTTTTTATTTGGGGGGGGGGGGTTGTTTGTTTGTTTGCTGCCAAGTTGACACAAGCTAGAGGAATCTGGAAAGAGGAAAGCTCAACTGAGAAAACACCTCCATCAGATTGGCCTTGACTGTTATAATCGATGTGGCAGGGCCAGGCCCACAGTGGGTGATCCCATTCCCTTGGCAGGTGGATATGATATGAGATGCACAGGAGAGCAGGCTGAGCAAGCCAGGGAGAGCAAGGCAGTAAGCAGTGTTTCTCTGTGCTTTCTGTTTCAGCTTCTCCAAGTTCCTGCCCTGCTATCCCCTGCTGAAGGATTGTGATGAGGTTGTCCAAGCCCAGTCATCCTTTTCCTCCCCGGTTATTTTGGATCGATGTTCTAACGCAGCAATAGAAGGCACACTGGAATACCCTCTGAGCTCTCCCCATAAGTCCCCAACACCCGCTTTTTGTAGATGCTGAGATGAGCTCTGAGGAGAATATGAAGAGAATAGGTAATACTATGCATTCAATTACATAATCACCCAGCCAACCAGCCCTTGGGAACATCTTCCCCACAAGATACTGGCCCAGGAGCTGCAATCTATTATACAACACACACCATAGGGGCCAAGCAGGACACTCATTCTATGCTGGAGATGAAGTCAGAGGAGGGCTCTCAGGAGAAAAGCTTCTAACCAGAGACAAGAGGATAACATATACTTAAAAACATTTACAACTTTAAAGCTTTACTCTTGAGAGTCAATACCTAGACCTCCGAATGTCCATCCACCACAGGAGAGGTGACCTGTGACAGTCCCATGGGGCTTCACTGCTATGAAAATGAGCAAGCCTTGCTGCAGATAGTTCTCACAAATAGACCCAGTAAACCAAAGAGAGCCGGACACAAAGGGCAGGCGCAGAGTAAGTCCACACGGGCGAAACCTGTCTGTAGCATTGGGGGTCGGAACAGTGGGTGCTGTGGGGTTCATAGTGACTGGTTGAAGATGGGAGCAGGCAAACAAGTGCTGTTTTGATCAGTCTGGATGCTAGATACAAGGTGTGTTTACCTTGCAAAAATTGAAAGTTGTACGTTATCGCTTACATCATATACACACAGACACACACGCACACATACATACATAAGTGTATACATACATATATACATACATACATATATATACACACACAGACACACACACGCACACATACATAAGTGCACATACATATATACATACATACATACATACATACATACATACATACATACATACATGTGGGAAAAAAATTCGCGGGGGGAGAGAGTCCGGCGGCAGGGTCCCATGGTGGTCTGGCAGCGGGGTCCCAGGTGGGCTTCCCACACCACCGGTGGAGGGTCCTACATTCATGTAGCCACCGTGGGAGGGACGGCTGCCTCAGGAAGGTTCAGGGTTCCAAAGGCTGGGCACCTGGCAGCGGCAGGCCCAGGAGACACCTGGAGTCTGGTTTTCCAAAGCTTTTATTATTCATGGTGTGGTGAGTGGGTGAAGATGGTGCACGCTCCCCCCAAACAGTCAGGGAGCCTGGCTTTTTATAGGAAGGGGGAAAAGGGGCGGGAATAACTTAATTAGCTACGCCTCCCGGCCTTTAGATAACTCACTAATATTTTAATCTCTGGAGGTGGAGACTTGTTAATCACGCCCTCTACCTGCATCCTATGTGATTGATGGTGCAGGTTAAATGGCCAAGGCCCGACACATACACACACACACACACACACACACACACACACACACACACATGTACATACTTTTTCCCGGAATGTTTTGCGGAAAATCTTACAACAGAACAATTCTGAAGACCAGAGATAACCTGGTAAATCAGGGGTCACGTTCACCCCGAGTTCTCTCAGCCCCTTTCCTTCACTGTCTCTCCATCTTCCCCCTGTACTCCGGGCCCTTCCTAATCTCTCCTCATACTCTCTCACACACGGAAGCTAACAGGAAAACATCAACTTTATTAATTTATACTAAACTGTCCATGACTAATTCAACAAGATTTCCCTTCCCTGAGGTGGTCCCTTTTTAATAAAGCAAAATTAATGACTTAAAAGTCATAACCACAAGGCAACGCGAGCAGGTAGGAGTGTGGCGAGACACAGCCCTACCCCCACAGGACTCACCTGAGGCAATGTAGATCGAATTTTACACTACCAGCTGCCTCCCTCCCAAGAGAATGGACAGTGGTGTCTCAGCTGTGACCTCTAAGAGTTTGGTTTCTGAGAGCAGAAGACAGGCCTTGGAGTGAACCCCAACGGATGACAGAAACATGGAAACGTGTTAGAGAAAAGCGGAGCTGAGGACAGACTTGGCGAGACATTTCCAGTTCCGTCACCAGGGAAGAGCCCTCTGACCTCTGCCTAGCAATTGACACAGCTGACTTAGTACACCCTGGCTAGCTTATGGTATTTAAAGGGTAGTCCTTGTGACCCTCCATCTCAGCTGAGCAACTGTAACAGGCTAGGTGCAGACTCCATAGCCAAGTCACCCATTAGAACCTATGCAGGCAGAAGAGGTAGAACACATAGCCAGGCTTGGACCATGAGGCCTCTCCAGAGATGCCTGAGCCACAGCTGGCCCACTCTCTGGTACCCACTTATTGTCCTTGTCTCGGAATGGGATGAAGAAGCAGGAAAGGAACCCATGGATGCTCAGGTCCCTGGCCTCCCTGATTACCATTCTCCTTGGTCCCAACCATCAAAGCAGAGCTTGGGTGCAATGAGGAGTGGGTGTTGGTGTCCCGCTTCCATAGAACAGGATGTGGAAGGTTGTTCAAGCTGGCCACCTCTCAGAGGCTGAAAGATCACCTCTTGACTTGGGAGCTTGTGCTTATGCTGGGCAGATATCAGCAGAGAGGAGAGAGAGATGAGCTTCCCTGGAGTTCCCACCAGCCTGCCAGGGGCTCCTCGGGGACAATACCATGGGCATCTGTAGCCAGACTCCACTTCTGCTTCTTTGGTCCCCAGACCCCCTATCTGCAGATTTCTAACTTCTACTCATAGCACCTCAAACTCACCCTAAGTATGTCCCCAAAGGGGCAGGGTTTCTCTCAGCAACATCCTGGAGAGGGAAGCTGACAGACAGGAGAACCCTGTAGGTCTGGTTGTTCTTTCAAGAAAGGCTAGGGACAAGCCCCGAAGAGAGAGCATGCATGGTCTCTCCAACATGGCACACAAGGGGAGCAGAGGCCATTTCTGCCTCCACCCACTGAGCAGCAGTAAAAATAGCAGAAAGGAGAGGCTCTGGAGTAGAGAGAGCTGAGTTGGAGACCCGGCTCTACCTACTACAAGCTGGGGAAGCGTAGGTCAAACCCTGGCACGTGACACCAAATGTACTGGCTGCCATCTTTGATGACTAGCTATTTCACAGCAATAGAAGGTGCTTTGAAATGCGAGACACCAGTGTCCCCTCCTGCCATTTATTAAGCGACTTACAACATGTCAGGAAATACCAAGCTCTTCTCTCTGTCTCTGTCTCTGTCTCTGTCTCTGTTTCTCTGTCTCTCTCTGTCTCTCTCTCTCTGTCTCTCTCTCTGTCTCTCTCTCTCTCTCACTGTCTCTCTCTCTCTCGCTCTCTCTCTCTCTCTCTTTCTCACACACACACACACACAGAGAGAGAGAGAGAGAGAGAGAGAGCAGTGGGTGCTCACTTCAGAGATAAGGTTCAGAGAGGTACACCAACTATCTAATGCTACACAACTTAAGGAGGCACCAAGGAGCAAAAGCTCACTGTTATGACCTAGATCTTCATTGTTCCCCACAAAAGTCCTCATACCACAGGCTTGGTCACCATCCTCATGCCACAGGCTTGGTCACCATCCTCATGCCACAGGCTTGCTCGCCATCCTGCAGTGTTCTTGTGCAGGGATAGAACATCTGGGAGGGGAAGAGGAGTCTAGTAGGGGAGAAGTTAGGTCTTTGGTTGCCTGCCTATTCTATAGCCATTTCCTCCAAACTGAAACGTTCCCTCGGACAGGGAAGAGGAAGCCTCCTAAGACCTGGGAAGCTATGGAAACTCACAAGGGTCAGGAAGCTCTGGAAATTTCCATGGTTCACAGAGCCCCACTCACACCCACACCCACTCCTACCCCCACCCCCACCTCTGCCCCCATAGGAAGTTCTGGATAGAGGATGGACAGGTTGAGCTGTCTGCAGATTGGGGAGGAACCTTTAGGGGTGCAGCTTTTGTGTGCTGTCACCTAGGCTGTGGAAGGCTTTTCAGTGACCTAGCTGTCTTTGCCCCCCCCCATTGGTCCTGTAAAGAACCCCAGAAAAACTCACAAGTTCATAAACTAGACTGAGGTGAGAGCCTTTTCTTCCAGCCTCAGTGTCTGATCTGGAGTAAAGAGACACGTGTTGGCGTCTCTCCAAGAAAAGCTTCACAAATGGCGCTCATGAAGGGGCTCTTGGGACCCTAGCTCCTCTGACCGCTTGCTGCCACGAGGACAGCATCTTTCTTGACTCCATGGCTTGCGCTCCTCCATGATGTTCTACCTCCTAACAGGCCCCAGAGCAACAGTCAGCCTCCGTGAAGCCATGACCCTGAACCGTGAACAAAAGTAGCACCTTCATGTCGCTTCCCTTGACTCTTTTCTCCAAGAGACAGAAAACCCTCCAGCTTCTGCATACCTGACCAAGTGCACCCACCCCCTGACACCCCCATGCTCACAGCTCTTCCATTAGCAAAAGCAAAAAGAGATTGGCAGTGTGACCTTTCAGACACCCTGGCAAGTGCTCTTTCAAAGCCCCTCCGTGCCCAGACATGCTCTCCTACCCACATCCACTTCTCCTCCGCCAACAGCCATGGTGCCAGCAAGGAGAGGAACAGCCTCTCAGCCCCTCCCTGCTCGTGCCACTGCACACACGGCCTTCCTACCTTGGCCATGTGTCCCTTTCATTTCCCTCTTTGCTTAACAGGGACGAATCAGTGCAGCTTTAATGTCAGAATTTATCTTTATTAGTACGCAGTAATAGTTAAGAGCTTCCAGCCCCCCTGACTGAACACCATTGGTGGCAGGTGCCAAAGCCCTTGCAGAGGAGAGTCACATGCTCAAAGCAACTAAGCCAGAGAGCTAAGGGCCATGCACAGAAGCACACACACGCTCACATGTCCAGAAGGGTGCTGCACCCTGGGAAGAAGACAGCATCTGCAAGGAGCCTTCCTCAGGCAGGAGGCTGTCTCTCTTCTCCCCATGCAGAAAGGCTTGGGTCCCTGAAGGCTAGAAGTCTCATGAGACCTGGTCACAGTCTAGCCAGTGTGTCTGATTTAGAGAGCTGTAAATGCTTGACATAGCTTCAAATATTTAAGTACTTTAAATATGTGATCATGATAATTACCTGGCTGATGGCACTTCATTCTAAATGAAACTCGAAGCTGAGGAGACGCTGACATCACTGGCTCTGAAAATACTGCACTCTGCTTGACTCTGATCTTCCCCCATTACGAGGTTGGCCCTGAGGGCCGGGGGGGGGGGGGGAGGAGGACAAGCTACCACTCAAAAAGGGAAATGAATTTAGGGTCTGATGACCAAGGTGCCACATCCACTGTGGCTGCAGAAGAGACATAAGAAGGGGAGTAGGCATCCAGGTCACGGTGTAGCTGGGAGTGCAAAGGGAACAGGGTACAGCGACAGGCACAGCCACCAACAGAACTATCACCAAGTCCCACGTAGGCATCCCCTGCAGCTGATGGGCTAACCCCAGTGTCAGCACATAGGCAGGGTGTGCCTAAGTGCCTTGGAGAAGTCCGATCCCACATAGGAGGGGTGTGCCTAGGTGACTGGCCTTTTGAGAAGGGTGATTTATGCTAAATGCAGAGGCCTCTTGGGTGAGGGCCTAGGGCAGGAAGCATTAAGGCATCCTCAGAACTATATCTCAGCTCAGGGGTGCCCCCTCCACCCCAAGACCCAAGGCCAGGACACACTGAGTCCTATAACCTGAATGCTATTCCTGAGAAGAACCAAGAGGACGGGCAGAGAGGGGACGGGTGACAGGGGACAACTGAAACAACATCAACATCATCATTTTTGTACAGCTTGAGCCAACCAGGATAGAGGACCAGGATGTAGGACCAACTAGCATAGCAAGGCCCTAAGAACTCAGGGTGGAGTTCTAAGTGATCTTACATTCCAACATGGCCTGCTTTTGCTTAAGATATGGGAGGGAGAAGGAAAGTGAGGAGGGGGGAGGGGAGGAGAAATCATTCAGATTCGTGCTGGCTCCTCACTCCGTTATCTCAATTATCCCTTGTACACTCATGGCATGGGGTCTTCATGGGAACTACTGTAGCAGAGCACCACAGACTGGCAGCGGTGCCAACGTGGTAAGGCTCTGGCACACGCCTCCTCCGCTTGCAGGTAGCTGACTGCCTTCTACTCAAATCTTCCCATGGTGAAGGGAGCAAGCCAGCTTTGAAAGGTGTGTTTCTTAAGGACACAAGTCCTTTGGGTGACCAGGCTCTATACTTGTGACATAACCATACCCTCTAAAGGCCCCACCTCCCAATAACTCTACCTTAAGGTTAGGATATCAACATGGATTTTGAGAGGACACACCCATCAACAGGCATCACCATTATCATAGTTCTAGGTGAGACGCATAGAGACCTCAGGAACTTGACAATCATATATGGCGGTGATGGTGTCCACGACTCCATCCAATCCCAAAGTCCGTGCTCTCACTCTGTGTCCCACCATCCTCCAAGACTGGGGTCCAGGCATGTGAAATCCCATGGACACCTTTCCATACCGAGCACTAAGTGAGGAGCTCTGTGGGGAAAGGTAGCATAAGACATGACCTCAGGCTTAAACAGTTTCCAGTAGCATCTAATAAGCAAGCCCCGCATGGATGAGGCAATCAGTCCCATCAGCCCTGAAACCGGAAGTTCACAAACAGACTCACAGCCCTGAACAGACAGAAGATGCCCCTGAGGGGCCCCTCATCTCTGCACTGTCTCTGGTGAACACTTGCAGCCTTTGCTGCTGGACTTACCAAGCCTAACCACAGGTATCCCTCATCTACCCCACCTTAGAGGATGGTCCCAAAGGACGCTCTAAGTACTCTGGGCACGGACAAACATCTGACAGTCAAACCTGCACCCAAAGAGAGGCCCACAGAAACAGTACTCACATTGCTAGAAACTTGTGAGAACCGAGAACCGTAGACCCTCAGCCCCCTCCCCAGTCCCTGCTGAGTAAGGACCACAAAGACCTCACATGCTTCGCATACAGATCAGAGTTCGAGGCTTAGTCTCCAGCAAGGTCAAAAACAGACCGGACGGTGAAACGATAGCAGTGATAAATCCGGCGGAGGCAAACGAAACACTTCCATGTGTCTCTGAGGTGGCCACTGTAATAATGAGTGCTTTCTTTATAAGTATTGCTATAAACTCTCACAGTAGCCCTGGGGCAGGCCGAGAGGGTGAGTCTCACGCTGCATCTGAGGACTGAGCTTGAGAGGCATTACCCAGCCTGTAAGTGACAGAGATGAAACCCAGCCCCAGAGCTGTCAGAGACACAAAGCCTGCACCTGTCTCACCCTAGCAGATAGAGTGTTTCACCAAGAATGCAGAGACGCCTGAGACACACTTCCTCATAGTACAAATGAAGAAACGCTTTGCCCAAGACCTCCAGGCCAGGACCCTGGGACCTGGGTCAGCATATATTCTAGCATAGTAAGTTGCCTTTCACTGGGGCCCAATAGTTTTACCCAAAAGAGGCAAAAGAGATGATTTTTAAAACAGATGAAGTAAATTTTCAATCAACCGTCCATTTTGATACAGTAATTCTATTAATTTGTTGAGAATTTCATACGTGCATACAATATATAGTGGTCATGTTTGCCCCCTATGCCTCCTCCTAACTCCTCCGGGATTGACTCCTAGCTCCCTCTTAACTTTAATAACCCACTGAGCTCAATTGGCACTGCCCATATACACATGAGTGTGGAGCCATCCAATGGAAAATGGTTGACCTACTAGGTGCTACACTCTTGGCGGGGGAGGGGAAAAAAAAAACCTTCCCCCAAAGGCCATTCTCTGTTAACAGCTCTTCAGCCGAGCCCCCTCACTTCCCCATTTTGTGTTCCAAGCAATCTGGCTGTGTAGACGGCCATGTTTCTCCTTACCTAATAGCTCCTGATACAGGGTCCTAGACTGCTGGAGCACAGCCTGGAGTGCTGAGAAGAGGAATGGGGTCTGCTTCCTAGGACTTCACTTCTTGGTAGAGCAATTGTCACTGGGGCTGGCCACCAGCTCTAAACTCTTCTGCAGAGGGTGCATGGTGCTCCACCTGTCTATCTGCTTTTTCTTCCCAGAAGGCGACCAGGAGATCTCCTCATCCCCCAGAGAGATACGTATCCGATGCTCTGCAGGCCTGTTTCAATCTATTTCAGAAATACCCAACAAAGCCACACAGCCTTTTTCATCAGAGTGAAAGAGCAGGTCCCTGGAGGGCGGTGTGGACATCCCTGAGGGCTTTAGCTCCAGCACAGACTTTAGGACCTCCTGCCTTATTCCAAAGACCAGGGATGAGTGGAAGCTGAGAGCCTGAAAAGCACAGGACAGAGAGGACCCTTGCAACTCACAGCCTGGCAGAAAGCACAGGAACCACACCCAGCCTCCTCCACCTTTACTGGGGGCTCAGTTGGCCAGGCGATGCTCATCTTTAGTCTGAGGCCTGTGCACAGCGGCTCTGCTGGTCCAGCTGCAGGCTCAGTATCGGATTAGTGATGGACAGCCAGAACGAGGCCTGTACCACGGTGCAGACAAAATGTCAGGCTCCTGAGGGGGTGAGCAGACACTGCTTCAGAAGGCATGGTCCCCCCTCTCTCCTAGCAAAAGGCCAGCTCCCTAGTCACCCAGCATGGGGAGAGCCACAAGGCAAAGATGGCAGAAGCTGTCAATACAATCAACAGCGGGCCTGGCAGGGGCACTTTCTGCCTCAGAAGACAATCGGAATGGAACAGGAGGGAAGCTGAGTTTAATTCACACCTGCCTGAGGGGCCCATGGCTGCCTCAGCTTGGGAACTTGGGATTGGCTAGAAGCCTGAGCCTATGGCCAGGTGTACAGGGACAGAGCTGAGTTTCAGGGAGCTTCCGGGCAGAGGGCATAGAGCTTAGTAGCAGGAGGACCTTTGGGGGACAGGCCACAGCCTACAGGTGAGGGGACAGCAGTGCTATATCAGGGATGTGCCTATATTCCAAAGTACATGTCCCTACAAGCTTTATTCATTTAAACCCGCAAACAACCCTATGGAGGGGATCCTGCCATTGCCCCATCTATCAAAGTACAACCAGGAAGGTGATCTGTCCAAAACGACATGGGTCTTCAGTGGTACAGCGGGATCCAAGGCCAAATCACCAGGCACTCCTGTGTACACTGCTTCTCTTCACTCGGTTATCCAAGTACTCACCCACCCTCCAGGGCCTCCAACTCCTGGCCACTTCTTCCAGAAGGCCTTCCTGGATTGAGCGGAATTCATCACACTCACCCCAAGCCTGAGCTGCTAGGCTAGTTATGGCTGCTTCTCCTGCCTCAGCAATGTGCCTACCTAACTAGACAGTGAGTCCCTCCGAGGACAGTAAACACGAGTGCTCTCCGCTCTCAGCGTTATAGCATAAGGCATAGCCTGCCTGCTCAATAAATATTTCAGGAAGGAAACACAGGAGGGATGAAGGGTGGTTGTTCCTGGAACGCTCTTTACTTTACATGTATTTTTCATGGTACAGGGGAAGACACTGAGAATTGAGCATGAGTTTCTCCTATTGCTTGAGAAGTCCCTCTAACTCGACCCCCCACACCACGGCTCGGGCTACAGGATCAAGGATGCCAAGGAACTTGCCCTTCTCGGGCCCTTTGGAGCAATGTCTTCCCCTCTCTTCTTCAGTCCATCAGAGAAGCAGAGCAGGACCTCCCATACCCCCACTGCCACCCCAAATATAGCCAACAAACTGTGGTTGTCACGGTGATCCCTGTACTTCACACGCCCCTCTCTGCCTCTGACACTGATGTCAGGAGGAATTCTGGGAGATTGGCCCTGACTTCAGGAGACCTACAACCCCAAAGCACGGTAGTCTATTCGTCCGATGGGGCTGAGCAGATCGAGTCACATCCTCCGTTGCATCCTAGAGTAAGGTGGGTTCTAGACAGTGAGTAATTCTGAGCAGTGAGTGGTAAAGGGTTCCTGTCAACTTGACCCGAGCTATAGTCATCTGAGAGCAGAGAGCCTCAACTAAGAAACTGCCTCTATAAAACATGTAAGCCAGATAACTCTTTCCATCCCCGAGTCGCTTTGGCCTAGTGTTTCATCACAGCAATAGTAGCGCTAACTAAGACACCAGGGGCAACTGAGACTGTCTAAATAGATAAATGAAAAAAGGGACAGGAGAGATGGCTCAGCAGTTAATAGTACTGACTGCTCTTCCAAAGGACCTGGGTTCAATTCCCAGCACCCACATAGCATCTCCCAACCATAATCCAGTTCCAGGAGATATGATGCCCTCTTCTGGCCTCTTCAGACAGGAGACACACATGTGATTCCCTCCACTCCGATGACTATCCAGCTCCTGTCAAGATGACATAAAACTCACCAGCATACCAGGCTAATCTTTAGCTTGCTATGTAGCTGAAGGTGTCCTTGAACTTCTGATCCTTTGGCCTCTCTCAAATTCTAGGATTACAGGCATCACCAACACATCCTGTTTAAGACATACATGCAAGCCAAACATCCATATGCAAAACAGGAATCTTTAATATACACATAATTTTATGCTGGAAGAGAGAAGCATGCTGTCAGATGGGGAGAATCCCTCCCTGCTTGGTAGCTCAGGCGCTCCTGGTGAGAGTGAGCATCTGTCGTCTGGCCTGAGTGCACAGCTACTTCGAGACTAGCTCAGGAGACCTGGGATCCTGAGGGACAATAGCAGTAGCTGTGTAGGGGCTTCCTTTCGGCAGCAGGTGGCCCTACTCTTGTGAGGTGACAGTCTTTAGGGGCAGCCAGGTAGCTTCGTGCCCACTTCATCTCCCTCCCAGCTTAGACCAAGAGGATAGAAAGAAGAAGAAGGACACAGGAGCTAATTCAGGGAACCAACACACCACCGAAGCCCATGTCAGAGAGGCACAGGAGGACCCTGGGAACTCAAGACAACAAAGCAGGGGCCACAGTCTGATTTAGAGCTCCATCTGGCTCTCCTAGAATCACCTGTGCTCCTTTGGAAAAAGAGCAGGCAGGTGGGGGCTTCCATAGAATAGCAGTCTCGGGGGATGGTGAGGCCCGTGATTCCCACTGATGAGGGAAAGCCTGGGCTAGCCTGGGCTCTCAGTGCTTTTCTATTGTTTTCCCAGTCAGTGTTTGTGTGTTTGTTTTGTTTATTTATTTGGTTTTTTGTTTGTTTTGTTTGTTTGTTTGTTTGTTTGTTTTGTTTTGTTTTTTGAGACAGGGTGGTTTCTCTGTGTAGCCCTGGCTATCTTGGAACTTGTTCTGTAGACTGGCCTCGAACTCACAGACATCCACCTGCCTCTGCTTCCCAACCACTGGGATTAAAGGTTGCACCACCCAGCACCCAGCACCTAGCACCCAGCACCCAGCCAATATTAATGTGATACCAATTGTCTACAAATCCTTGGGGCCTTGCAGACTACTGACTCAGAGAGATGCTGAACTGGGCCACCCCAGAAACATGCCCCAGGAGCCTCCAAGACAGGTTGTTGGCATTTCGTCTGGGCTCTTGCCTCACAGTTACCTGGCAACAACCAGGTGTGCCTGACTCACTATAAGAGGGGCTGATTGGCCCCTCCTCGCTCTCTTCTCTTCTCCTCTTACTCCCTTATCCTCTTCCTCCTCTTTCCCCACTCCCTCCCTCCTGTCTCTGAGTGGCCAGCCTCTATTCCTCCTCTCTCTCTCTCTCTCTCTCTCTCTCTCTCTCTCTCTCTCTCTCTCTGCCTTTCTCTGTCTCTACTATCCCAACTCCCCTCCTTATGCCCTAAACAAACTCTATGCTATACTATACCATCATGTGGCTAGTACCTCAGGGGGAAGGGATGCCTCAGCATGGACCCGCAGAGGCACCCCTTTCCCGTCACCATACTGAACCTCCACCAAACATGTCCCTGGCTTTTCTTTCCTTTTTATAAAATACAACAGAGGTGTCATGACAAAGCCAGGCCTGCCCACTAGCTGGCTACTGTCTCCCTAACACCACTGCCCAGTGCCGCACTGTTACCTGTCTAAGGCTAGCTGACTGAAGGGCACATCAAGTCACATTTCTTGAGAGAAGACCATGTGGCTACTATTTCAGCTATTTGTCCAAGCAAGTCCTGGCTATGTGACTTTACCGGCCTTCTCTTGACAAGCCTCAAAGGAAGACTGGGCTGAAGATCCAGCAAGAGAAGTTCTAGATGGTGTGAGTTCAGAGAAAAGAACAAGCAGCCTCATTCATAGAAGGATGCAATTTGGTCCAGATGGATGGAAAGAACTCTGTCCTAGTGATCCTTGGGGAGAATCTGGAACAAAAAGAGCAGAACTGAGGAGCCTAGTGGCAAGGAATGAGGGGAAGGGCAACACACCACAAAGCCTACAGCCACCCACAATGTGACCCTGGAACCCCACAACCTCTTTAGTGGTCTCCTGTAAGGGCGAGGAAAACTCATCCTCTTTCTTCTAGGGAAGTGTCAGCACCACACCAATTAAAAGAGGTAACAGGGCCGGGGGAAGGCTCACTGGCTAAGAGCACTTGCTGTGCAATCGTGGGGACCTGAGTTCAAGTCCCAGCACACACATGAGAAAGCCATGTGTGGTCATGAAGTCCTGTAACCCTAGCCCTGTGAGAGTTGGAGACTGAAGGGTGGCTGGGGCTTTGGGCTGCCAGCCTAGCTCCTGGTTCAGGAAAACCTGTCTCAAGAAAATAAGGCAGACACTGACAGAGCAGGACACCCAACATCCTCTTCTGGCTTCCACACACATTTACACACACACACACACACACACACACACACACACACACATACAAAAGAAAGAGGAAGCATGTAACATTTCAAGTTCTTGCTGGTGTCTAATCTAAGTAACATCAGCTCACTTCCTGCTTCCCCGGGGCTGGCTCCTCAGGCTGGCACAGCTCTTCCTCATCTGTCACCAACACACAGGAGAGTGGGCAGGGAACCGAAGCCCCCCTTTCCTGGGCTGCCGGTGGCCCTCTGCATCAATAACAGCTGTAAGAACCCAGAGAGATACACATATATAATTTTATGTGGTCACCCAAATGAGATCTTTTAAAAAAACATCTTTTGCGGGAGGCGGAAGTGCACTTTGAAATAATTAAAGTCTTCCATCAAATTATCCTGGAGATCTCTTTCCATGAAAAGCCTTTAATTTTGTTCTCCTTAATGTAACTCCATCCCAGCAGATGAACTTCACCTTTTCTATTTCTTCAAATACTGTGTCAGGGCCTTTCATCAGTGGAGGAGGCAGAACAGAAGAAGGGTTGGGGATGGGGCCAGGCAGGACCGCCATCCTGATCTCGCCACACCCATCCACACAGTCTCTGCACTCTCTGCACGCAAGGCACGAATCTACCCTATAACATACCACTTCCACCTGGGAAGACTGATTCACCCGTCCTCCCGCCCACCAGCGCTCCAACTCCCACCGTGTGTGTCTCTGGCTCTCCTCTTGGAACAGAGAGAAGATAGAAATACACAAGCCAGCTCTGACTTCTGTCCACTGAAACCCAGACCAAAATGTTCCCTGTTTTGGGCAGATGGAGCTGTCCCTACCCAAAAGGACAGAAAGATCTAGAGAGAAACTGTACCAGAAGAGCTGACAAATGACAATTTGGATGTTAGTAATAAGAGCAATGGCACTTGTTAGCGTAGGTTAAGCCAGGCCTGGTGGCACATTATCTATGACTCCCAGGAAGGGGAATCAGGACTTCAAGGCTAGCTTTGGCTACATGGTGAGTTCGTGGCCAGCCTGAGATATATGAGACCAATACCTATTACTACTGCCACCCCTTTCTCATGTATAGCCCAACCCCCATTGCCACCCTAGTTCTGGGCTCTTTCTAGGATGAGCAAGTAGCTCAGCTCAGCTGCATACCCAGCTTTAGCGCTTCTCAAGGAATCCCTCTGCCCCAGCTGTCTTAGGTAATCATGACAGAAGCCAGCATGCATTTTTACATATCCTGTCTAGTTCCAGTGAGGTCTGGCGATTGCTAATCTTTTAATAACAGGTATGTTTCATCTATCCTAGGTCTCTCTTCAGTCCCCATCACTGCTGATCCCTCCCCTCAAGTGAGAGATGTGAACCTAGCTGTATCCCGTCCCATCCCCCACTCCTGCCTTTCAGGGGAGGAGAAAGGCTGGCCATGCCTCAGAGCTGTTTCCTGACCGGGAAGGAAGAGTCTTTGAGACTAGCCAGATACAAGGAAGAAGGACAGAGAACAGTTCCCAAAGAGGAGGAAGAGATGGAAGAGTCTGCCTTGCAATAACGTCCTTCAGAGAACTTCTGCCCAGGTGGCCTTCCTCCCTTTGCCAGCTCAAACCTGAGAGGTGCTGAGAGAACAAAGGATTATGAAAATTGAGCCAGGGCTGGACCCACCCTCTGGGAGTACCTGCTGCTACCTAGAGACAAGAAAAGGCCTGGGCCACAGACCAAGGCCCTGGACCTCTGCATCTGCTGAAAGGTGAGGGGCCGTAATGCAGGCACACACTACCCCTGAATTGTCACCCCCACAAGCTCCACCTTGAAGGTCATAGAAAGGACTGGGCCACCAGCGTGTGGCTTGCTGCTGGTTCCGCTCCTTGAAATCTCCAACCTCGGAAGCCCTTGACAAGAGGCAAGCCTTGAGAAGGTGTTTGGATTACCCTGTGATCATTGCAATAACAGTTGAATCATTTAAAACACTGTCTTCTGTTGCTCTAATGAAGAGAGAGGCTCTTTTCCATATTGTCTGTACCATCTGTGAGCAATTTCCGCATTAGCCTCTTAGAATGGCAAAGCCGAAGCCAGGCTGGGATGGAGAGAGGCAGGGTGGGGGTAGGGAGAGAAAGGGGCCCAGAGGAGTCATGCCGGCTGAGGGGGCGGGGCTGGAAGGGTCACTGGTGGAGTGAAGGTGGGAAAGAATATGAACTCCCCATCCTGGGTCAGGGAAGAGCTGATGAGTGGATGCTGGCCCTCTCTTTGGGAAGCTTCACTTTCAGAAGCAAAGGAAGTTCTGAACACGTGAAGAAGACAGAGAAAAGCAAAGTCTTCTAGTACCAGGCGTCCCAAACTGTGGGTCACAGAACCAAGAGGGCAAGTGATTGTCTGAACAGGATTTTCATTGTTGCGACGAGTGTACACGACAAAAGCAGCTGTCAGGAATAAGGATTCACGGTGGCCCACAGGGGTGCCTAGTGTTCACAGTCCATGGCTCCTGACACTACTGTCTGAGATGTGTAGCAAAGTTAGACACGTCATGAAGAGGAGAGTGGGCAGAGAACTGGGCACCTCATAGTGGCCAGAACCAGAGAGGAACTAGAAAAATCCAGGCCATGACATATCCTTCTAAGGCATGCCCCAGTAATTCACTTCCTCCAGCCTTTTGCTCCACAGTTCTATCTTCGCCCAGAAGTCTATTCACATTTTTAATCTATCAATGGATCAACCCATTGATTAGGTCCCAGCCCTCCTGATCTAATCATCTATGGGAAAGCCCTCACAGACACGCCCAGAAGTGTGCTTTACAAATCTCCTAGGTGCCTCTGGATCTAAGTTGGCAATCACGCTAAACCACGGCAATTATAATCAGTTATCTTTTTTTCATCAAGGAAATCGAAAAAAAAAATGAAAAATAACAGACATCTGCCCCTGCCCCCAGAGATATCAGAGTGACTGAAAGAATTTCCACATTAAGGGTAAGAAATAAACAAAGTTGGCCAATGACTTCCAGTTGTGTCTGGAAGACCTGCTCTTAGGCTCTGGGGTCATGTCCAGGGGTCATGAGAACTGGCTCCAGGAGGGTTCCAATGGTCAGTGCTATGGCTACTTGGGCTGCCATACTGGGCAGAACTAAGTACGCAGCAGAGATGAGAGGTTTGTGAGTCCGTAGTGTAGAAGGTTAAAGGGTCCCAGTCTCTAAACAGCAGATCAGCAACTCAGCCTCAGAACTGAGAACAGAGGAAGAGGTGCTTAAGTCAAGGACCTTGGGAGGGAGCTTCCTGGACAATCAGGCAGGTCCTAAACGCAATTACATGTGCCATCATGATAGACACACGGGAGAGGAGGGTACAGTGTGCCCACAAACGCAGGTTGGAGGCATATGGCCACAAACCGACGATGGCCTAAAGCCACAAGAAGCTGGTCCAGGCCCAAAACCGATTCTCACTGAAGTCCTGACAGAGCGCGCACGCAGCCCTGCTGACACCTTGATTTCAGACCGCTGGGGGACAGAACTCGGAGAGAGTTCATTTCTACTATTTTAAGCCACTCAGTGTTGTGGTCACTTGTTACAGCTTTCCACGTGAAAGTAATAGAATAATGAGAAGAAAGAAAAGTAAATAATGAGGAAATTAGGAGCGGCCCAGGCATAGAACACAAGGCATTGATTCCATCTGAGATGCACAGGCTACCCTGGCGATCTAGATCAAACTTGGAAATGTACTTATTCCTGAATCACAGTCAACAAAGACGTAAAGGAGGACCCGGGAATTAAGGGGTTGGAGTTTTGGACTTAACCTGCATAGACAGGTATCATCCAACTTCTGCCCCATTACAGGCCGTGTGACCTGAGGCAGGTTACCCTCTCTAAGCTGCCTGACTTGGATGACCCGATAGCCAGTGTGACTGAGCTAGCCAATAACTCTCAAGGTTGCTGGGACGGGTAGAGGAGCTAACCCACTTGCCACACTGCCTGGCGCGCTGGAGCCTCAGTGAACATCAGCAACTGTGTGCATTCTAGTTATGAGGGACAAGCATGTACAGAGACCAGCCCCAGCTATACCCCTTCCACTGTGAATAATTACACCTTTGCCTACTCCTGCTGCAAAACCTGTGTAGACTTTGGATTGTTGAGACCAGGCTGTGGCCTGCCCTAAGTTACTCCATAGTGTATAAAATGGTGGATTGCCAGGCTAAGTCTTACCCTCACAGACTCCACTTTCCCAGCAGTTTTTGTCTCCATTAGCTCTGTAAACACAGAAGAGTGAGCCTGTACCTTGCTGAACATTTAAACGCCAGGGCCAGTCCGCACCACCCAGGAGGCACACATGGGCAAATAACTTCGCAACTCCAATGAAAACGTCTCTAATGCTTTGCTGCCGTTCAGTAACCTACATATGTACATGTAGAGAGACAGATTCACTGTGTGATGTGTCACCTGTGATCTGAGAGTTGACATTTGTAGTTAAGACGGGAATAAAAGAGCCTGCTTGCCTCAGCCAGCGATCAAGGAAATCAGGGAGATTTGGCAAATTGCTCCTATCAAAACCGACATAGCTTGTGGATTTATTATTATCCAATAAATTCTGACATTGTGGAAAGACACAAGCATGTTCAGTTATGTTTCTTACTTAGCACGCTTGTGACGCTTATCATATACCAGAACTGACTAAATCCACACGATTATGTGTCCCCATTTTAACAGGGAAATAACACAGGATTAGGTTCAAGAGCCATGGTTTGGGTAATGTCCCCTAAAGGTTCCTGTATTGAAGCTATAGTCCTGACCTGTGGTTCCACTTGCAAGTGCTAAAACCTTAAAAAGGTGGGTCCCAGTGGAAGAACTCCCTGTCTCAGGGGGGCATGCCTTTGAAGGGTTTTTGAAACCCTAGCCACTTCTGCTTCTTCAAGCCCACCAAGAGATAAGTACCTTCTCTGCTATGTAGTCCTGCTATCATATGCAAACCAAGAGAAACCTTTACTTTTTATAAATTTGTCACCTCCGATATTTTGTTACAATAACCGAAAACTGACTACCAGCAAGCTTGTACCTACCACAAATGGCTGAGGCAAGACTCGAATCCAGGCATGGGGCTCTGGATTAGCAAAGGCGAGTGAGCTCTCACTCTCCACAACCTATCCTGTAAAGGTTGTGACCACTACTCCATCTGGCCTCCTGATAGTCCAACCCTTATCCCAACACCAGGAAGTGTTTTGTGTGTCCCCCAAAGGAAATCCCTTGAATGCCATGCCCACCGACCGTCGGGGAGGGGTATTCTGGGTTGATGTGCTGTCTGTGCACTGGACAATTTTACCACACTCCATGATTACCTGTTCAAATGATTCCAATATTTCTTCCTGACAGCTCTAAGTGCCCAATCCCCTGAGAGCCTGCACAACTCCGTGAAATCAGCTGATCACAGGCAAGAAGACGGAGCACACAGGAAAGGCTTGGCTTGAGGGCAAGACCAACCTTCCAGCCTCAGTTCTTATTCCAGCAGCTTTCATGTCCTTGCCATAACCCAGACTGACTATGCTCCTTGGCCACCAGATAGGGACTTTGGACATGAGGTTTGTATCCCAGCCAGTGAATTCAGCCCAGCTGCAGAAGAAGCAGGACACAGGTAGGTAAACCCTTGCTCTCGTTATTGAACTACCCAACCCTGAAGATGACCTTCCTGACAACGATGCAGGCCTTGGACCTGGTTAGACGTGGGCTGGAAGAAAAGTATCTCTGCCCTCTGGCTGTATGGTCACAGGTCAAATGGCAACTCTCTGAGCCTTGTCAAGAAAAAGAAACCATGATGTTGGCTTTAACACATCAGAGTGGGGCTTGAGCCAGATATAACTGTGAAGGGCTCTGCACAAGGTCTGGTACATCACCTATGTCCAATAAGTAGTCCCTGGTAGTAACAGAGGTGACAAATGCAGTAATAATGCCATGCTCCCTGACACACACTGTAAGAATTCAATAGACATTTATCAAAAAAAAAAAAAAAAAAAAAAATCAAAGCAGAAGTCTTCCACGAGGGTGTGCACATCTTCATTAAAAGCTTGCCCAGCCATGAATCGTCAGCGTCTTGGTCACCTTTCATTGACAGTTGTTATGAAGTACCTACTCAGTGCCAGAGACTGAGCAAGACACTGAAAACACAAAGAAGAACAAAGCACAGGCTGTTCTCAACACTTACTGGGGCTCTCTTAATGTCAGCCCTTTAGGAAGACAAGACACCATTGTGAGAGTCTTATTGAAGTTTGCAGATGCTGCCCCAGAAAAACAAAACAAAACAAAACAAAACTTAACACCTACAAATACGCTCATATCTGGACCCAGAGCTGAGAATTCTGTATTCCTCTGGGATCTGGAAAGAACCACTATGAAATGTGCGTGAGAAACTCTTAACATGGTGCTTGGCACACAAGAAACTGTTGAGAAATGTGTACTGTTGATTAATAAACTATGTCACACTGCCAGTCTCCTGCAGAAGTAAAGCTGGCGGAGATCCTTCTAGAACCCCGAGGGCAGCTGTCACACATTGTTACAGCCCACAAGAAACACGCTCACCCCAGCCTAGACAAGCAGGTGTGGCCTTGAGGTAGGCTCACAGTGGACTAAGGGCCAGGTCCCTTCCACACACCCCCATGCTCAGTGATGGATGGTGTTCTCATGTGGACCCTGAGGCTCACCTGTGGACTTCTGGCCTCTATACTCACACAGCAGTCACACATGGGGCAACCTCACATAACGCAACTCTGACCATTCTGATCTCTGACGCCTTCCAGCCTCTCCGGCATGCCCTGGTGGGATTGGCTCTGGCTGCACATGGCTTTCATTATGGTCTTCCGCCTTTTTAATCTTGGTTTCCTGGCCTCCTTCACTTCTTGGCTGCTTGCTCTGTCGGGCTGGACACCAGAGTTGCCTCCCTAGTAACCACTTACCGCTTACCCTATCGTCCTCACCTTAAGTCTGCTTTTAGAGGCTCATGGTTAACACAGGATGTAGAACAGACACACAAGGGCCCTTTCCTAAGCACAGCGGAGAGAGTAGGGATGCAGAGGCAACCGACCAGGACATAGGCACAGCCTGCTCATTGCCAGGTGCCAGAAACAGGAAGAGAGGGTGATTGACAACTTTAGGTTCCAGGGAGAGAACAGACTACACGCGGAAGAAGGGCACAGAACGGAATGTGTCCCGGTCCACAGCTTCCCCCAATCCAAAGTTGTGGCCAGCTGGCAATCTGGCTGAAAAGATTATCGGGACCAGTTTCAATGTTCCAGGCACCCTGAGACAGTGAGCAGGCTAGAGTACATTAGTGCATCTCACCTGACTGTGGGCTGCAAAGTCCACCCCTTGGACCACACAAGTGCTCCTTCAGGGCTCAAGGACTTCCTGCCCCAGCCGCTGGATCGACTCCACACAGGCACCCAGCATTCTCGGGATGGAAATAAATAAAATCTCTCCTTCATGTGCCATCTGATGCAGAGATACAGACCAGTCATTCCCTACACACTCAAGGCCAGCATAAGCCATGTGTGCAAGTGCACACACGCATGCACATATGTGTGCACACATACTGTATATATGTTGCTCCACGCTCCTGGTCCATTTTCTCTGTCCTACCTGGCTTGCAGATCACAGTAGCAGATCAGCCCTGTGGAGACTAATAGATTCCACTCTTTTGTGGACCATTGTGTCTTCAAAAGCTCACCAACATCAGCTAACCACACAGACAATGCCCTTTCCCTCGGCTGCAGTATGTGGAATTCCCAAGACACAGGTTCTAGTCCCAGCGGGGAACCATGTTTCCTTGAACTTGAGACAGAGTGGTAAGGACCGTGATGCCCCAGAGGAAAGGAAAAGACAGGGTGGATGCTACTTACCCACAGTCAGCAAGCAAGTGAGTTCAGAGGTAACCTGATGTCCCTCTCCAGAAATGAACTCTCTCAATTCCACTACACACACACACACACACACACACACACACACACACACACACACACACACGCATACCCACTCCAGGCAGCAGCCCCAGTGGCCCCCATACCTGCTGCTCCCTGCCTCCTACTGCTCACACACAGCTCGCCTCTCACGAGGAAGGCGGTTGGCTAGAAATGTTTCTCTCATGTGAACACATCACGTGCATCTTCTCCTTTATCCAATCCCCTTCTCTCTTGCACTGTGTTCCCTATCTTACGCAGGACTCCACGCTGTTACAGCTGGTGGAAGCTTGGAGCTCTGCTGTGCCTCATTCTAGCCTAGAACAAGTAGGGACCTCCCTCTCTTTCTGTCACAGACAAAGCCCCCAAAGCCAGCTACTGTCCACCATAAGGCGGCACAAAATTAATCAAGTCATTAATGAGGGCTACATTTACAACTTCAATTGTCAAGTCTAATAATTCCCTTTAACTGAGATCTTTTGCCTTCATTAAAGTAATCAGTGTCTGTCAGGGAATGATCAGAAAAACAAGATTTCCACTTGAGGAATCACACATGCTATGCATTTCATTATATAGAATCAGGCTCAGTCAATCCTTTCAATATTGCCACCCCTTGACAAGGCTAATAAGGTTTTTTTTTTCCTTCAGAAATCTTAACAAGATTTTAAAAAAACACTTGAGGCACTCAATCAGGAATTAATTAACCATTAAAACATTATTTGCCCAATACCAGGAGGACCCAGAAATATTTAATAAAAATCTTTGTTTTTGTGGAACCTAACATATCAGAAAAATCAGCCTAGCACCCAGATACCAGCCCCGTGGGTTTCTAGTCTACAAATATAATAAGCCACTAATTCATTCAACAAAAGGACACTCAGATTCTACTGAAATAGACTGTGCATAGATACTACCCATTACATAGTTCCTTGTTAGACAGTCAGTGTCCTGATTAGACTTAACTATTGCTGTGATGAAACACCATGACCAAAATCAACTTGAGGAGGAAAGGGTTAATTCATCTTACACTTCCACATCACAGTTCATCATTGAAGGAAGTTGGGACAGGAACTCAAGCAGAGCAGGAACCTAGACGCAGGAGTTGATGAAGAGGCCTTGGAGGAACACAGCTTACTGACTTGCTCCCCATGGCTTGCTCAGCCTGCTTTCTTACAGAACCCAGGATGAGCAGCCCAGGAGTGGCCCCATGCACAGTGGACTGGGCCCTGCCCCATCAATCACTCGCTTTAAAAAAGCCTTACAGGTTTATCTGCTTACAGCCTGATCTTATGAAGAGGCATCTTCTCAATCAAGGTCCTCTCCTCTATGATGACTATTGCTCATGTCAAGTTGACATAAAACTAGCCAGCACGCGCAACAAGGATCGATCCAGACAGACCAACCAGGAGCCTACAGGAAGTAGGTTACAGTAGCAAGTCATAGAGGACAAGATAAAATACAGCAAGCAGGTTAGGAAAAGAACAATTCAAGGTCCGTAGAAAGAGGATAGGAATGAGGATTAACAGAAAGCTTCCTGAAGCAGCAGGGCCCAAGTTACAGTTCCTCAAGGAGGTGAGCTGGGCCAGGCTCCACATCACTAGGAGGCCCTATGCTTCCTCAGCAAACCTATGATCCGCCTTCGAGAATGAGAAGGTGGCATATCCATCGCAGGCTACACTCACCAGGCCTGAGTTAGAGCACAAAGTTTATCTGTTCAAACACGAGTGAGAAACACCTAAGAGAAGAAACCACACTTCGGGTGCCTGTGTAGGTGTGTCAAGTTATGAGGGTCTGCTAGAGAAGAACTACCCTGAATGTGGGTGGCACTGGCCAATAGGTTGACGGCCCGGGTGGAATGAAAGGGGGTTGGCGCTGAACCCTAAGCGTGCTGCTTATTTACTTCCTGGCAGCCTGAAGTGAGCGGTGCTCTCCTGTACATGTTCTTAACACCACGATGCTCTGACTTGGCTCAGGCCCAAAGCAATGGAACCAGCAGACTTTGGGCTGAAACTGTGGGTCAAAGCACTGTTTTAAATCATTTCTTTGGGTGTTTGTCACAATGGTGAGGAACGGACTAGCCCAGTAAAAAGGCATGAAGAGAAAGACACATAGCCTCTGACCTTGCCGAGCATTCTGTCTAATGGCGTAGAAGCCTGAAAAGAGAAAGGGGATTAAAGACTTAAGAACTAAAGTGAAATCTACATGCCAAGGAAGCCCCTGGAGCTTGTAAGATTCACAAGGCAGTTCCCCAAAGTGGTGCAAGTGACAGAACTGCAGGGAGAGGAGTCTTGCCTACCAGACATATCTGTGCTGCCCGAAATTTGGGGATTGGAGCTCCAGGTATGTTGCTCTCTTGAGCAGTCACTGTGTCGAGTGGGCTTTCCAGCCATACGACTGTCTTTGACTAAAACTTTAAGCAAGCTCCCAGTTAAATGCTTTCTAAGTTGCCTTGGTCATAGAGTTTCTTCCCAGCACTAGAATAATAACTAAGACACTAATAACGATAATGGTAACAGCCCCTAGAATCCCACAACTGCTCTCTCTCTCAGAGCTAGAGGCTCCATGCTTCCCTCAGAGAGTGCCTCTTCTATCCTTTCTGGATCATGAGGAAGATGGAAAATGGAGAAGAGGAAGGAATGGTATCATAATTAGGGGTTTTATTGCTGTGAAGAGACACCATGACTAAAACAACTTTTAAAAATGAAAACATTTAATTGGGGCTGGCTTACAGTTGAGAGGTTTATTCCACTGTCATGATATGGTGCTGGAGAGGTAGCTGAGAGTTCTACATCCTGATACGCAGGCAACAGGAAGAGAGAGTGGCGCTAGGGCTGGCTTGAGTTTCTGAGACTCAAAGCCCATTCCCCAGCAACATACTTCCTCCAACAAAGCCACACCTACTCCAACAAGGCCACACCTACTCCAACAAGACCACACCTACTCCAACAAGGCCACACCCACTCCAACAAGACCTCACCTATCCCAACAAAGCCACACCTACTCCAACAAGGCCACACCTACTCCAACAAGACCACACCTACTCCAACAAGGCCACACCTATTCCAACAAGGCCACACCTACTCCAACAAGACCACACCTACTCCAACAAGGCCACACCTACTCCAACAACACCTCACCCATGCCAACAAGGCCACATCTACTCCAACAAGACCACACCTACTCCAACAACACCTCACCCATGCCAACAAGGCCACACCTACTCCAACAAGACCACACCTACTCCAACAAGGCCACACCCACTCCAACAAGACCTCACCTATCCCAACAAAGCCACACCTACTCCAACAAGGCCACACCTACTCCAACAAGACCACACCTACTCCAACAAGGCCACACCTATTCCAACAAGGCCACACCTACTCCAACAAGACCACACCTACTCCAACAAGACCACACCTACTCCAACAACACCTCACCCATGCCAACAAGGCCACATCTACTCCAACAAGACCACACCTACTCCAACAACACCTCACCCATGCCAACAAGGCCACACCTACTCCAACAAGGCCACACCTATTCCAACAACACCTCACCCATGCCAACAAGGCCACACCTAATCCAACAAGACCACACCTACTCCAACAAGACCACATCTACTCCAACAAGGCCACTCCTACTCCAACAACACCTCACCTACTCCAACAAGGCCACTCCTACTCTAACAAGGCCACACTTCCTAATCCTTTCAAATAATGCCACCCCCTACGAATTTATGAGGGCCATTTTCATTCAAACTACCACAAATGGTAAGGCCCTGGAAAAGACTGGCACAGTCCCAGGAGACCACAGCAGCTACAATTCTCAAGCCACTGCTGGTCATTTTCCTCCCTATATTACCAGAATCATCATCTGTGTCTCTGATTGAGCTGGAAGCTCACCTTTTTAGCTAGGCTGCCTGGCCAGCCAGGTAGCTCCCAGAATCCACTTATCTCTGATCCTCTCAGTGCTAGAGTTACAGGCATGCATAGGCAAGACCAATATGTATTTTGCATGGATGCTGAGGGTCCTCATGCTTGGGAAGCAAGCTCTCTTTTTAACTGAGCCATCTCCGCAGCCTAGAACCACCATCCTCTGAGAGCCTCCTGTGCTCTGTGCTAGAAAATGCACTTCATGACCACATACATACTGTTTCTAGTGTGAGTGTGTGCACTCGGGTGCAAGTGATCCTGACAAATGTGACACACTGGACATGATCCCAGTGGTTCTCAACCTGTGGGCCGCGACCCCTTGCTATCTGCTATCCTAGATATTACTAGGCATTTACATTATGATTCATAACAGTAGCAAAATTACAGCTACGAAAGTAGCAACAAAATAATTTCATGGTTGGAGGTCACCACAACATGAGGAACTGTATTAAAGGGTTGCACCATTAGGAAGGTGGAGACCCACTGGCCTAGAGAGCTAGAACTGGGATTCGAATCTGACCACACTTTATCTGTTCTTCCATACTTTAGAACTCTTGAGGTGAAGTCCTCTGGGGTAACCTGGACACCTGAGCCCAGGAAGCTGCTAAGTCAAGGAGCCATGGTCCCCAAGTCCCAGCACCCCAATCTGAGGGCTAAGAAGGAACAGATATGAGTGAGCCACTCCTGACTCAACTTCCAGCTGTCAATGCAAACCCATCTCTGCCATTCCCTGGCCTCGGTTTCAACGACAATGACCAGACTTAGACCTGATGCCTTTTTCAGGTTCTTTCCACTGTGATGTGCTGTGACCTTGAGGTTCATAGACACAAAGCTAGAACCAGATGGACAAATGCCCCAGCATCAGTTAACTTGGTCTAGGCTTACCCCAACTAAGCACAGCTTATCTCAAGGATGCCTAGGCCGGGAGAGGAGTTGACGAGTGCCCACAGGCAAATCCTGAGCCTTACTCCAGAGTCCCCTGAAGCTCAAGGTCCTGCAGTGTGCCTGTCTCCCCCGTTCTTCCTTCACTCCCTCCAGCCCCAGTCATTGACGAAGACCCACAACCAGAGAACACAAGGAGTATGCCATAGTATCTTCTGGGCATGGTGGTCCTGGCTGACCATGTCCCCCAACTCCTGACTCTTCTGCATGTCACTTATGATCCCACTGTGATCTCTATCCTCCATTGAGCAGAGAGTTCCTCTTGTGAGCATAAGCGCATCAGCGGGGACCACAATGCCAGGAAATTGTTCTGCTCTATACACACACACACACACACACACACACACACACACAGCCCCAGTACCAGGCGCCTGCACACAAGAAACAAAGAATCTTGTCTCGGAGCGAGTATATTTTGTCTTCATTACGCCACTGAGAAGGTGTTAATATACAACTTACAACATATTAATCACCCCTCTAACTTTCAAATGCTAAATGCATCATTAACATTCATGTTTTCTTCAATTACATAGCCGTTCTGGGGGAGGGGAGCGGGTTGGTTCCAGACTAGTTCCATCTCGTTTGAAATCCTCCAGAATCATAAAAGGCAGCCTGGGGCCCCACTACTGTTATACAAGGGGAAATTCCTGCTCTGGGCACCAAGTGGGGCCACCTGAATCTATTGAGTCATCAAAATAGAACCGGAAGCCAAGGGTAAGAGAGAGAAGGCTGGTGGGAGGAGAGAGGAGCAGCTCTAAGGAGGTCCTGCATTCATGCTAACCAATGGGTCTACCGTCTTCATCACGAAGAAGCTATGCTTCAGAGGGGGTAAGTGACTCGCCCAGAATCACACAGCTATTTGTTAGAGGTAGAAAAAAGGGAACACTGACCAGAAAAGAGGGGGTTCAGTAGAATGCTAGAGCACAGAGCAAGAACCGTGGGAAGCAAGGGGTGACAAGGGAAAGGACAAGCACACACGGGCTCAGAAAGATGGAAAGATCTGAGTCCTGCATAAGCTCCGAGCTATGTTGAACGTCACCCCAACTGTCCAGGCCAAAATCTGTAATTAGGGAGCCTAGACGGGGGATAAACATGACTGGAGGCAGGGGGTAGGGTCAGGAGCAGCCAAGAGCACTCAAAGGTTGGCCCTCCACCCCAGGCTTCTAAATACAGCCAGACTAAATATGACACATAATTAAAATGTCATTACCTCACAATCATGCCATCCAAACTTCACGAGGAATTTGTCACAGACGCTGGTGGCTACAAAACCAATCTGCTATTGTACTTCAGCAAATCAGATTCAATAATCCCCCTGCCAGTGGGCTGCAGCGTGGCTCGAAATGGAAGAAGAAAGAGACAAAAAGGCTCCTGCTGCCAGGTCACTTCCTTGTTCACAGGCTACCAGCCAGCCAGGCTCTCCAACCTTGAGATGGGGGCATCCAAGGTCAGCACACACTGGGGCTTCCAGAGGGCTAAGGCTGGGGACTCAGGGCAGGGCCGGTGGCAACAGGACCAGCTTCTGTGTACACCTCCTGGGTCTAGGAAGACACTGGTGGGAGTCAGGAGCACAGACATCATCCCTCTGGTGCCTCACCGTTGTGCAGAACTTCCTGACCCTCATAACTTACACAGTAGCTCTTTTTTTCACAACAAGGAGGACGTTCTAGAATCTCAGCCAGGAAGGGCAGTCTGGTGTGTGACTTTGCACAGCATTTATCCTGGAAAGCACGCGTGTGCACACACACACACACACACACACACACACACACACACACACACAGAAAGAGAGAGGGAGGGAGGGAGGGGGGGAGAGAAAGGGAGGGAGGGAGGGAGGAAAAAAGAGAGGGAGATAGGAAGGGAGGGAGGAAGGGAGGGAGAGAGGGGGAGGGAGGGAGGGAGGGAGGGAGGGAGGGAGGGAGGGAGGGAGGGAGAGAGAGGGGAAGGGAGGGAGGGAGAAAAAGAGAGAAGGAGAGAGAGGGGAGGGAGGGAGGAGGGGGAGGGAGGGAGAAAGAGAGAGAGGCATGCACACACGAACAGACATACATACTCATACTTAGGACCTAGACTCTATAGGCTCCCAAAAGTGTATCCCAGGTATGGCTGGCCCTGGAGGCCTGTCATGTGCTGCCTTAGCCTGGTGGCTTCTAGCCTGCACTCGCTATTCCCCTAACCTGCCTCCTAGTTGTCTCCTTTGCTAAGCCCACTGCTACACCCTGGGCTGGAAGCATGTGCAGTAGTTTCCTCTCTAGCTCCCCTATCCTCAGCTTCTTCCTTACTCTGACCTTGCACATCCATTCCAGAAAGAAGCTTCTAGAATGCCACTTTGACCTTGACCCTCCATACTCCAAAACCCCAGGCTCCACCCCCAACCCTTGGAGGAAACCACTCTCCTCAAAGCCCCTATGGCTGCCTCTTATGACGCACAGACTGTTCCCGCTGAAGTCACTCCTCTCGGCACCTCCTCTGTGCCACCTCCTCCTTCCCCTGGACAGTCCCTGGTCACTGGCATGTACTTGGTTGTAGTTTGCCTTCTAGCTCTCTGGGTATTCATCAGTTGGCTTCTTGGGTTTCTTCTTTAGCTGGGTCCATAAAAGTCTGTGCATCCTGGCTCTTTTCCTGTCACGTGCCTTCCACCCTTCTGACGGACGGGACTGTGACTGTCGTCATCTGAGCCCACAGACCTGGCTGCTTCTCTACCCAAGTGAGTCTCCGATCTCACACCCATGCTCTTCTCCTGGATTTTAGGTCCTATCTATCACCCTTACCACTCAAATCCTGTTCCTCAAGCAGCCATATTGCCCCTGCCTCTGTCTTACCTGCCCACCATCATACTCTCTTGTACATTCCATGTCTATGAAGCTAGATTATGGAGTACAGCCAAAATTCCTTTATGTAGCTTCTAGAACAATACATGCCTGGCCCTTGCCTCCTTCCTCGACTTAACTTCCTCCAGGACCACCCCCACCTCAACCCCGTGAGCCCTTTGGTCACCACCATTCCAAGCATCTCCAGCTCAGAAATGGGTCCTGTATCTCCTGCCACCCATGGACACACTATGGCTGCCTGGCTCCCCATGCCTTCTGCCCACGCATACTCTAGACAGCACCTGACTCAATGAAGAGCTAGGTCCTTCTGTAATGGTAATGTCTTCCCAACTGTCTTTTAGTCTTCATCCTCAACATCTGGGGATTCGGCCTATTTCCTCTTTTATGATGGAAGAAGGGGGGTAGATAAGTCAATGAGTCTTCATCTTAAAGTCCTCGGCACTTAGCTTGCTTGGTACCTGAGACCCCTTAGTAAGTGCTCATTAAACAACAAGGGTGTGGGAGCAGAAAGGGTTGGAAGACATGAATATGTCCTGACCTACAGGAAACCAACCAAGTCTTTGCCCTAAAGCTCAACTACCTGCTCGGTTACTGTCTGGCAGAGACCGTGTCCTTCCTCAAATGTTTACAGTACTATGTAAATAACTTGCCCAGAATGATGTATGTGGCCTTTGTGCCCTGGGCCTGCCATGCTCCATGCCAAGTGTGCTGTCAGCGTGGCTGCTCAAGTGAGACACTGAGGAATGTGGTCTATGTGGTAGGGTGGGCGAGGATAGACCATAAAACACTGGGCGCAGACAAATCTGGGCCCCGTGCCATGAAAAATGTGAATCTGTCCTTGACTTCAGTGGCAAACGAGGCGTGAAAACGTATCAAAATGTGATATTCAATATATGGATGTATTTAATATTTTATGAGACTGGAAATCAGTTACTGGAGGTCTGAGGGATAAATCAAGCACCAAGCAGAAGAACTTTCAGGCATCTGTCCTGATGTGTGCCTTTCCCCAACAGGAGAGAAAGAAGAAAGGGCTTGACCTTACCCAGCTATGGAGATTCCATGGGAACAAAGCAACTTTGGACCCAGACACACACTTCACCAATCCACACTCTCCTCACCCCTCACCACTGCCCCCCACATTCCCTCCTAGAGCCATTACTACCTTTCCTGTCTGCAGAGTTCCATTCACCCTGTGAAATCCTGCTAACTCCCTTGGAGCACACTCTAGAAAGTTTCCTTACTTAAGACCACACCCTCATTCACCAAGGCCCAGAGAGAGTAAGCATCCAGTTGCTGCGGGCCGCCCTGTGCCCAGTGAACTTTGTTGTCCCAGATACAAAGAGACTCCCTTTCACACCAGCCTCCCCACCCCATGCTAAGTTCTCTGAGGATGAAGACTAGTGATGTGGCCTCCCTCACCTCAGCAGCCCTCAGAGCTAGGCACAGAGAAACTGAGAGAGGAATCTCTTGCACCACCACGGGCTGAGGGCAAGGCCTGATTAGCAGTGCTAGACGAAGCTCTCAAGCTGGGAACTCCCTGAGGGAGCATACGAAAGACCTTGGATTCCATCCTAGCACTGAAACTTTCTAAAAGAGCCATGGGTTCCAGCCTATGGCAGAGAACCTACCAGGCCCAAGAACTAAGCCAGGGACTTGTGGTTAGCGTGTTGTTCTCTTGGGTACCCTGAAAGACATTCTGCTCTAAGTGTTATCTGTCTCATTTAATCATGAAGGAAACGAGGCTCACAGAGGTTTTGTCACAGAACCAGATTCTGCTCGTGCATGGGACAAGAGACCTGTCCCCACTCCAGCAGAGAACCCAGCCTTGTCCAGGCACGTGATCTTTCCCCTCTGTACCATGAATGAGTGTTGATCCTCTTCCTCATTCAATACACAGTGCAAGGTCAGCAGCCCTCACGAGCAAACACAATAGCCATCTGCTCCAGGGGTCCCCAAGCGTGGCTGACCATCAGTGTCACTTATAAATGGTTTATACTTACATCTTCAGGGTCCCACACCTGGGCACTCCAATTCAGTCTAGACAAGGTCTGGCCATCTATGTTGACTTAGTTTGTTTGTTTGTTTGTTTGTTTGTTCATTTGTTTGTTTGTTGAAACAGGCTTTCTCTGTGTAGTCTAGGCTAGCCCAGAACTTTCTGTGCAGACTCGTTTCTTCTTATTAACACTCCTTAATGATTAACACTGATGATTCTGATATAAGACAAACCTAGACACCACTCACTGATGCTACACTCTGACCTCTCATCTGGGCTACTTGGTTTTTTGAGACAGGGTCTGGCTATGTAGATCAGATTGTCTTTAAACTCTCGCCCCCTCCTGCCTCCCTCTCCTGAGTGCTGGGATTACTGCAAGCACCACCACACTGACTTGGTCCAGATCTTAACTGTATTTTCTCCTTAGGTCTGATTTACAGGCAAGTGGACACCAAGGACCCTTTCTGGGAGAGGAGCTTTTTCTGAAAATCACCTCCCCATATCATCCTTTGTGAAATTCTCTCAAGCTGGGCACGGTGCTGCATGCCAGTAATCACAGCACTCAAGAGACGGGGATAGAAGGATCAGAAGTTCAATGACTGTATGAGAGGTCATCCTGGGCTATTCAAGACCCGGTCTCAAAGAAGGGGGGGGGGGTCAGGGGAGAAGGAGGAAGAGGAGGATGGGGAGGAAAAGGAGAAAGAAGAGGAAGAAGAAGCAGAGGAAGGAGGAGGGAGGGAAGAAGGGGAAAAGGAAGAAAGAAGAGAGGAAGCAGAATGAAATTAACTGTCCTAAGTCCTTCTTTGTCGTTAAGCCACAGTTCCCTCTGCTTGAGGTTACTGTCACCACCTTCTGTCTTATTATGAGCCCCCGATTATGTACACAAGTTCAGTATGGGCTGAAAGCTACCCATTCACCTCACTGTGTAACCAACTCAGCAACCAGCTTGCCTTTTCTCACCCTGGTGAGCGGTGCTACCTTGAGTTCCATCTTCCGTATGCTCTGGGGCAGCACCAGCAAGCCATGGCTACACACCGTCTACACTGCGGACCCTGGAGGCCAATTCGATCGGGCTGCCCTGAGCACACATCACACAGAGCACTCGGCAGCGTGCCTGGCCTTTACTTAAATGCTAGCAGAAGCGTCTCCAGTTGCGACAAAGATATGTCTTCAGGGGCTGGGGAGATGGCTCAGTCAGCAAAGCGCTAGCCATACAAGCACAAGGACCTGTGTTTAATCCCCAAACCCCTGTTAATTAAAAAAAAAAAAAAAAACAACAGCAACAAAATCAGGCCTGGTCTGGTAGCAAGGATTGATAATCTCAGTGCTTGGGAGGTAGAGCCATGTAGATCCCTGACCACCCAGCCTTGTCACCTTAGCAAGCTCCAGGCCACAGAGAGGCTCTCTCAAAAAACAAGGTGGACAGCATGTGAGGAGTGACACTCAAGGTTGACTTCTGATATATACATACAACATACACACACACACCACATTGGAAAAAAAAAAAAAAAAAAAACCTTTCAGCTGTTACCAGCATATCATGGAGGGTGATTCCCACTCAACTGAAAACCAAAGAACTAGCCTACTAAAAGGCAGGGCTCATTTTGAACCCAGACTCTGTGTTTGACCCATCAGCACAAGTTTCTTTATCTGTGTGACAAGGTCAATGTCACGAGAAGTAAATGAAATTGAATTAAATAAACCAGCCTAGGTGATCATGGCTCCGACAAATTGAAGAGACCTTTAGAAGGAGAACTGAAAGCATGCCCATAGGCAACAGTATGCAGGCAAACTAGACCTCGAAAATCAAGCCAACTAAATTACATACAAAGCCCTGGCATGCAGTGTCTACTAATTTCCAGGGGTGGAAAGACCCCAAAATGGCCAATTACAAGCAAGCATCCTGATGTCGCTGTACACAGCACTGAGGAGAGATGGGCAGATTCATGCTTTCTGACAGCCAAAAAATTAGCAGTTGCCTCCCAGGTGTCTGACGGTGGGCAGAGTGGGCCCGGGGCACTGCTGGAAATGCCTGCCCCTCTTCGGGCATTCAGTCATCTCCAAGCAAAAACAAACAAAGCATTTCTGCGGGGGAAACATCTGCCAGCAGATCTCAGCCTATCTGCCAGTGATCTCAGCCCATAGATTCCCTGGGGAAAAGTCATTTCCACCCCCCCCCCCAGCCCAGCCTTCAAGCCTCAATTGTAAGAGCTGGCATTAAAAGCACAGTGGCTACATTTTAGCGTCAGGAGGATTCTAACAACGATGTGGTTGGTTTAAAAAGGCAATGACACCCCTGTGTCACCATCTCTTCAACACTAGGGGCTCTGGGTTGAATGGCCCTAGGTTCACCAGCCTCTCTGTTGACTGTAAAGTTCATTCATTCTCTTTGCCACGTGTGCGTGCGTGCGTGCGTGCGTGCGTGCGTGCGTGCGTGTGTGTGTGTGTGTGTGTGTGTGTGTATGCACACATGTTGAAGTGTTCTAGCACGTGTGCCGTGCAGAAACATCAGGTACCTTCCTCGGTTGCTGTATGCCTGCCTCATTGTCTCAATGCCTCCTGTCAGGGTCTCTCACAGAACTAGAAGCTCACTGTTTCACGTAGACTGGCTGGCTAGTGAGCTCTCAGGACCTGCCTCTTTCTACCCTCCAATGCTGGGGCTGTACGTGTGCACTGCTCGGCCTGGCTTTTCATGCAGACTCTGGGGATCTGAACTCAGGTTCTCACGCTTGAGCAAGCACTCAGCTACCACTGAGCCACAGACCCTCACTCTTCTACCTCTCTGAGCTACACATCTACAAAATGGACTGCCAGTGGCCAACTCAAAAGGCCTATGGGAAAATCCATGAGATGCTAAGCCACTGTTTTCCTTTTCAAAGGGGTCCCTATACTCCCAATGACGCATTCCCAGGACCTAATACATCCTGAACTGATGTTGAGCTTCCAAACAGCCACTAGGACTAATCACATCCTGTTTGCTCTGTTTATTGACTAATAGACACTGGTTCCAGGCAATGAAACCCATAGCTTCTTATGGCCCCACTTCTAGTCCGGTCCATGCTTCCTGACTGGAGAGACCATGTGACCAGCTACCCCATGCTCCTACCCATCATGCCTTTCTCATGAGGATAATATTCACTTGAACTAAAAACCAAAATAAGCCCTTCCTTCCTTCTCTCCTTAGGTCGCTCCTTGTCAGGTGTTTGGTCACAGCAATAAGAAAAGCAAGAAACACATCAGCCAGCGATGTAGAAAGAACAAACAGCTGAAAAAGGAAGTAAATGGAGGCTAAGCTCAACAGCCCAGCCCTGAAGGATCCATTTCAATCCTCCAAGTCCCCTGCGCAAAGACAAGGGCAAGCCCCGAGCACACGGTGCCATACACCAAACCAGCTCTGCTCCCCACAGCTTTGTAGCTCTGTCTCACATAAGCTAGACAAGGAACCCCACATAGGCAGGGCTTCATTTCGCTCACCTTTGGGTCTGAGTCAGTGTTACCCCAAACTCAGCCACATTTTACTTTCTGCTCCCCCACACACCCACACAGAGTGAGTTTATTCCTTATTTGTTTTGCTTATTATTTTAGCCCCTGTATTTCTGGGAGTGAGTCCAACTTTAAACGCACAGACACAGACACACACAAGTGAACAAAAAAAAGCTATAAACACGAGTCAAGCTGCTTGCAGATGACAAACAGAGGAACATTGCCCCACCCCGGTATTGCACACACACACACACACACACACACACACACACACACACACCCCGCCACCCCCTGCCTTAGAACATGAAGGCTCTATCTTTAAACAAGAAGCCACTATTCCATGGTGTGACATGATTTAAGTCGCTTGCCCCATCTGGGCTCGCTTTCCTTGTGTCTAAACTGAGGGGGCAGGACTGGGTATCAAGAGCTCTTGGCCTTGTAAGGGTCACTGACCTCTTTGAAGCTCGGAAGCAAGGCACAGCGTTCTTCATTTCACTGTCTAGACAACACTGCCTGCTACTCAGAACGTCTGAGCTCTCAGAGTCCCTGGAGTCCCTGGGGTGGGGGCAGCCCCAAAACCTTGCCTCCACATTGCAGAATGGGATCTGTCTTCTGCAGCTCAGAACTCAGGCACAAAGCCAGGACCTGCACACCTGATCAAGGGGCAGAGTGAGAAGCAGGTGGCCTCTCCAGGTGGCCCTGAGACTGGGGAACCCCACTTGCCCTGGGTTCGCCTGAGGCACTCCTTCTAGAAAGCTGCCACACAGGCAACAAAGCTGAGTGTAACATTTGTTTAATTTGAAGAAAAAAAAAAGCCCTCATAAAGACTTTCTCCTCTTTTTTTACTTCTTGATGTAATGGGACTAGAAAGGCTGACAGTGCAGCCAGAGTCAGCTGGATTGAAAGGCTGGCAGGCAGGGACCACAGTTCCCACTGGGGAATGGAGCCACGTTTGGAACTTTATCTGAGGGCAGTGGTAAGGTCTCTAGGTCTCCAAGGTGAGGGGCTCATTTCTCCCACACACATCTGAGTCAGAGTTGCTAGTACCTTGCCTCGAACCTTCCAGAATGGTCCTGATCCCTACACAGAGGTCAGAGGGCAAGGTCACTGCTGGAACAGACCTCCTGAATCAGGCCCTGCTCAAGACTACAGTAATGAGGTCCTAAAAGCAGTTGATATATAAATAGCCCCATCTTCTGGGTCCTGGGCCCTAAGCTAAAGTTCCAAAGTGCTGTGTCCAGCCTGCTTCAAGGATACATCACTTAAGGGGGCACACAGCAAGTTAGGGGCACTCAGAGGTCCCAGGTGTCTAGAGCGCCTAGCCTTCTTCTCTCTCCTCATAGGAGCTGGATCCAGGACCACCTAGATTCAAGACATGAGGGTCCACAACCCAAGAAAACTCAGAGCAAGCTTCCTGGGTCAGGTTGATACAAACCCTGACTCTAAGAGTACCTGCTTTAAAGATCTATCACTTGGGGCTTGGTAGCACAAGGAGAAGGTGGGAATACAGAACCTGAGCTGGAACCAGCAAGCTGGTTAGTCTCCATCACAGGCCTGGGCTTCGGAACGACTTCAAAAGTCTACAGCTCTCTGATAGGTACTGCCTAGCTTGTGGAGGAGCCATAGTAGTTTAGGCAGAGAATCCAGAGCACTTTGATGCTGGAAGGAAAGATCATGGGTCCAAGCTGCCCCTCCTTAATCCCTGAAGCAGGGTCCTTCCCCACCAACTCCACACAGCATCTCCCAGGCACCCAAAGCTGCTGCTCTTGGGAAATAAGAATTATAAAAGCTAATGCCTGGTGGTAGGAACTTGGAGTAACTGCCAAAGGAAGGTTGGCGGTTTTGTCTTGTTTTCCAGTCTCTGTGGGTTATGAAACAAACAAAAAGCAAAGACCTCAAACTACCTGAGCCGTCTCTCCGGAGCAGGTTCCTGACTGCCTGTACAGATGGAGGATGTGCTGGCCCATGGCTTGTAGAATGAGACCTTGTAAATGGCCTTCTGAGGAGGGTCCTGACCTCTGGGATACAGTCTTCCAACACAAGCACACTCCTCTGTGTGGAGCTCCTGAGTCTTCCCCACAGCAGCAGGGGTCTGTCATCCCATCCTTGGATCTGGCCAGGGGGCCTCTTTGACCCCCCTCAGATATTCACAGATGTGAAATACAGGGGATAGATGTAATTCTGCATTGGGGTAATGCTTTTTCAGAGATGAGAAGACTTTTTTTGAGTTTAATTACTAGCAATATGCCTAGGGTCCTGAAATAACCTTCACCAAACAATTCCAATTCCAGAGTATCTGATACTGTCTTCAGTCCTCCATAGGCACCAGGTATGAACAAAGTATAGATCGATGATAGATAGATAGATAGATAGATAGATAGATAGATAGATAGACAGACAGATAGATAATATGTGTGTGTTTGTGTGTGCAGGTAGGCAAAACATACATATAAAATAAAATTTAATAATTTTTTTTAAAAAAATCACTGGATTATAATTTTACAAAGTCATAAGACACCAGGTGGTGGTGGTGCTGGCAGCAACACATGCCTTTAATCCCAGCAGCACTTAGGAGGCAGAGGCAGGTGGATTTCTGAGTTCGAGGCCAGCCTGGAACTCAGTGCTCAATAAATGCTCACATCTTTTTTAACCAGCTGGACCAAATGGTCAGGATGTTCCCCACCCTGACACCAATAAAGCAGGAAGTGCCGAAAGGGCCCCAGGAGCCTCCCTTCTGTCTCCAGATCAGTTCAAATGTGCAGGTCAGTGAAGGAGGGACAAGTGTCGCTAAGACAGCAACTCCATTGGGTCGCTGGCCCACTTAGCTTCTAATCTCTCGAAGGAAAAAAGTCATTTCTTCCCTGCGATCACCACATCAGCAACTCTGTAAGTAAAACGCAGAAAACACCAGTCTTTATTCATCCCATCAAGCGGTAATTAGGGCTCGAACAGGAGTCTCCGTTGGCAGGCGTGCCAGCTCCTCGGAGCTGAGCAGCGTTCTAATTGGGCTGCAGCCTGGCTAAGGGGCTCATCTAGGAACTGGTTCCCTTTCCCCCTCACACCTTTCTAGAAAAAAAAAATCCGAAGACTTCCTGTACTGGGAAATTAGACAAAGTGAGAAGCGCAACAAACAGGCAGAAAACACAGGCAGCCGCAACCTGGGGGACCCCCGCGGATATCTTAATGTAAACATGCTGGCATCAGCTGCCAAGGAAGACTGGGAAGCAATTTGATTTTTGTTGTTTAAAAAGAAGCAGTAAAGATACTGCCTTCCTGGTATACTAAAACTCAGCTGCCTCCTGGTGCTGTGCTCAGTGGAGGGAGGGAGGGAACCAGGGACCGAACAGGGCAGGTGACACCTGTTAGGTAGAGCAGGCAAGAAAGCAAACCAGAGAGTGGGCATGTGTGGAGCCCTGCATAGACACCACTCACTCACTCTCTGGTCCCTAGAGCTCTAAGCCAGAAGTATCACCATGGGGAACATCTTCACCAGTAAAATAAAGGGGCCCTGGTCACCCCCAAAGGTAAGGAGCACAGCCAGACAGAACCCAGGAGTGGAAGGTCAACTGTCAAGGTGGAGGGATGTGGCCGGCAGCAAAGCCACCAGGGTTGACATGGCAGGAGGCTTCCATGTCCCCAGCTCTGTGAGCTGCTAAACCAGGGAGGCTGGAGCCCCACATCGGTGAGAAATGAAGTGTGGGTCAGGCTGCTGGGGCCCCTTCTCACTCGCCCCTCCCCTTCCCCACATGTCCTCCTCCTCACCTCCCAAGCCAACCCCTTCTCCCAAATCTGTCAAATAAGCCTACATCCGAGTCAGATATAGAGGTACAAATTGCATGGCTCTCCGTCTTTTCTCCCTGAAACGCCCCCTCTGGCTGAAATCCCACTCTGCTGTTTTCTCCAACCACTGCCCCCACAAACTGCTATAGAACCCCCACCTCCTACCTCCCAGGCAGAATTCACTACGCCCCGCAGCCTTCTCCTCTCCACCCCTGCCACCTTTCTCTCGTGTCTCCTGGTTAACAGGCCTGTCCCCTCCCAGGACCTACGACTAGAGACAATGTCTGATCTTTCGACCCCCAACATTACAGCAGCGCTAAAACCTGTGTAGGTCATGGCCCCGTTTCAGATATTTACATTACGATTCATAAAAGTAGCAAAATTACAGTTACGAAGCAGCAATGAAACAATTTTACGGTTGTGGGGGGTGGGGGGGGGAAGTCACCACAACTGCATTAAAGGGTCGCATCATCAGGAAGGTTGAGAACCATTTAACACAATGGTTGACACACAGTAGGCATCTGAAAATATTAGACAAAATCAGCGTAGCAAAGAATTCTTAGGCCAATGATGGGCTCTCTTATCCTGTGGCATGGGAGCCTGAGGAGCTTGAAATCTGGGAAGGAGATGCAGTACAACCTGCTAAGAGCTACAGAGGACAAGACAGAGCCATAGATGCTCACGTGAGAAAGACTACGGAATGTTCTGCAACTTATAATCCATAGGTCAGTATGCCTGGAGTATCAAGTGTGGCAGAGAATACAGTGGGTACCAGTGGTCAAATTATCCTTCTTTCTGAGCAATGAGGCAGGCACCCTATAGCTTCTCCCTTCTGTACACCTCTAACAGTGACTAGGGGTGGAGGGGGGGGAATGTTGACTGAGACAGAGAAGTTCAACCAGCATGGAACTTCCAGTCCAGAGGGGTTTAAAAAGAAGAAGAAGAAGGAGGAGGAGAAGGAGAAGGAGAAGGCGAAGGCGAAGGCGAAGGCGAAGGCGAAGGCGAAGGCGAAGGAGAAGGAGAAGGAGAAGGAGAAGGAGAAGGAGAAGGAGAAGGAGAAGGAGAAGGAGGAGAAGGAGGAGAAGGAGGAGAAGGAGGAGGAGAAGGAGGAGAAGGAGGAGAAGAAGGAGAAGAAGGAGAAGAAGGAGAAGAAGGAGAAGAAGGAGAAGAAGGAGAAGAAGGAGAAGAAGGAGAAGAAGGAGAAGGAGGAGAAGGAGGAGAAGGAGGAGAAGAAGGAGAAGAAGGAGAAGAAGGAGAAGAAGAAGGAGAAGAAGGAGAAGAAGGAGAAGAAGGAGAAGAAGGAGAAGAAGGAGAAGAAGGAGAAGAAGGAGAAGAAGAAGGAGAAGAAGGAGAAGAAGGAGAAGAAGGAGAAACATAAAAAGTAATTTTATAATGTACTGAGGCCATGACTGAAACTCACAAGCAGCAGAGATAAAGATATGAAGGGGTGGGAAAATCTTTCTGTGAGAATAGCTGGAGACTTCAAGGATGGGTGGGCACAGGCAGAGTGGAAAGCAGGGTGGAAAAATCTGAGCCGGCAAATACCTAACCCACCCCAGACGGCGAAATCCTGACATGCCACAGGTTAGAAAGCTGGAGAACAACGCACCCTGAAGAGGCAGGATGTCAGTGTGGACATGTTTGTCTACAAGAACCAGACCACCTTCCTTAAAGTGCCTGGAACTATAGAGACCTTGTTATTACATGTGGGAGGAGCTGGCAAACCCTGTGATTGAGTTTGGAACTGGGGCAAATCTTTAGGGACCTGCTCCGATTGTCCTCGGAATGTAAACGCTGTCTCCCTCGTGGTCTGGTGTCCTCAACTCACCATTCTGGTCTGTTTCCTGCTGCTCTAACAGGGTACCAAGGGCTGGGCAAGTTATAAACAATAGCCCTTGTTGGGCTCCCTGTTCTGAGGTGACCAAAAGGCTACATCCGATGGATGACTTTTTGCTCCGTCGTAACAGAGCACAAGATAACACACTGGGAGCGCACAGAAGTAAGACAGGTCACAAAAGGTCACTTGACACTAAGGACTCCATGATAATTGATAGCCTTAATCTACTCATGAGGACAATGTCCCTGCGGCAAATATGTCACCCCTTAACACCATCATTTCAATATGAGTTCTGAGAGTGAGCAGCCAATGCTCAAATCATAGCATCCTTCTGAGGATGGAGGTAGACTTGGATTTCCCAGCCCTCTGGTCCTGCCCTGGTGCTTCAGATGGCATCCCTCACCTTCAAGCTACCCAAGGGTCGCCTCCATTGGTCAGCTCATTAGCAATATGAAAGACACATAATACTGAGAAGATTTCAGGAGATGTACGCCAGGAGATAGGGATGCAGATAATACAAAGGATTCCTTTTGGCTTCTTTCTCTCTTGTGTTCTAATCCTGAACCAGAGCTTCACTTATGCCTGCCTCTGCTTCCTGTCTGTCTGTCCTGGGGATGAGGGAACTAACCTGCAGGCATCAGCCTAGACCCAATGGGTTCTCATGGCTGTAGGCTCTGTCTTCCGAAAGAATTTGTGGAAAACTTTCTCGCAGGTAGCGCACCCAAGACACCTCCAAAGAACACTCTGCCTGGTGGTCTGAGTCTATAGCCTCAGAAGAGTTCTACTGGTGCCTCATATGATTTGGCATGTGCCACTCGATGCTGGCATGTCATCTTGCTCACCGCCACATTTCTAGGCTGAGCACAGTTCTTGGCATGAAGTTGATGTTCAGTTCAGTGTTTGAGTGAGTGAATGATTGAGACCATCTCCTTTGCTCACTCCTCTGATTTGGAAATCTGAGGCTTGCCAAATGATGAGTCATGTATGACTCAGTGGCCCATGTCGGCGAGGTCTCCAGCCCTTTGGAGACTGCTTCTGCTACGGGGTCCCTGTGTGACTCTCTCTCTTTGTACAATACTCACTAAATGCCTGGCACCACACAAAGGGCTTACATGTGTGGCCAATTCAGCAGCCACTGGGATGGGTATGGTAGCCTCTTCGTGGCAAGTAGGTTAGGATGTTGAGAGGCTAAAGAGAGCTTATTTGGCTTAGCCAGCATGTGGCTACCTCCCTTCTTCAGTTTGTTGCTGCCTTAGTTAGGGTTGTACTGCTGTGAACAGACACCGTGACCAAAGCAACTCTTATAAGGACATTCAATTGGGGCCGGCTTACAGGTTCAGAGGTTCAGTCCATTATCATCAAGGTTGGAACCCAGCCATGTGCAGACAGGCATGGTGCAGGAGGAGCTAAAAGTTCTACATCTTCATCTGAAGGCTGCCAGGCCTTCACTTTCAGGCAGCTAAGCCAAGAGTCTTAAAGCCCACTCCCACAGTGACACACCTATTCCAACAAGGCCAGACCACACCTACTCCAACAAGGCCATACCTTCAAATAGTGCCACTCTCTGGGCCAAGCATATACAAACCACCACAGTTGCCAGGTGGTAGTGTATTCATGGGTTAAATTACAGGTGATCTTGCTTCTTCTTGGAGTAGAGGGAGAAATTGAAGCAAGTCACCATAGTAGGCAGTATGGTTACAGATGGAAGAAAAGTATGGTGATGTCCAGATTGAGAGTCTCTGCTCTCCTTGCTCAACTCTTCTCTGGAGGTCTTGAGGTGACCTCTGACCCCACCTCCCAAGCCTGGCTACATCCCAGTCTCATATCCACTGCAGCTCTTGATGCTTTCTTGCTGTGGCAATCATGCCAGTCATAAAGGATCTAAGTAAGTTACATGTGTGTTGGAAGGGATCATGGTGCCTTTATTTCCTGTGTGCTCCAGCCACCTCTTCTGGAGAGTCTCCCTGATCAGTATAGATGAGCCCTGCTTTCTCCTCTCCCCATCTTTGTCTTTGTCCCACAAAGCTCTGGCATCTGCTCACTTAGACTGATGCTCCCAGACATACGGCTGGTGCTTCCATCTCAGTGAACTAACAGATGCAAACGCGTGGCTACACTTCCTCTGTAGCTCGCTACAGTCCCATCAGCCCAAGGGTTCCTGTTCTCTCCAAATGAGTCAGGAGAGAGCTCTAGGAAGAGTAATTAATTTGAGCAGATGTGTATCAGTGTCCTAGGAAATAAAAAAAAATGTCAAGACAACCCACCTGCGCCTGCTCAGGTCACAGAGCACCAGGGATGCAGGTGGATCTCTTTAGAAAAATCCCAACTTGGTGGTTGGCTGGGGGGTGGGGGGTGGGCGCTGTTCTCATCCAAAGCCTTCCCTTCACAGAAGGATGTGCTGCCTGGTTCCTCAAAGCTAGTACTCTTTTAGCTTATTTAAATATTTTACAGGTCATTAAGTACTTGTCAGAGAGGCTTTGGGGACTGGAAAACTTTATGTTAAACACGTCAAGACTGAGTGTCAATTACAGATCATTCAGAAATATATCCTGGAAACTGAATGCAAGTCCACAGAGAGTTCACAGCTGGGATGCCCAAACACGGGTGTACATGTTTCTAAGAGCCAAGGACCCCTATGTAAGTGGATCCTTTTTTTTTTTCTTTTTTTTCTTTTTTTTTTTTTTTTTTTTCCTTTCATGATGTGCTCTGGAAACAAGAACAAGGCTTCATTCTGTGCCAGTGTCCTAACTCATCTCTGCTCCGCTCGGCACAGTGTTCTGAAGTGAAAACCCAGAGTCCACTTCAATGGCCTTTGAAGAATTCACATTGTATCGTGCTTCTCTCTGTTCTTCCTTCCTATTTCCTAAGGATCCCTTTTCTTGCCTTCTGGAATCTGAGCAGTGGCCACATGGACTGGTTTGGATTCTGTGCTACCCCTCGCTGTGTTCCCTGAGAGAGACCTGCATGCTTACTGGTATAGAATTTCTGCATATTGGGGGGGGGGGGGGGCGTGTTACAGAAGACTTTTGAACTGATGGCCACACAATTATCCTGGATGAAATAAAGACACTCTACAGAGACATTTGTGTCCCTCTCTTTGACCATCAGATTATTGAAATAACGAACTGTAGTGAGGACTCTAAATTCTTTAAAAGACAAAAATGTTATAAGAATACGTTTTTTGTTTTAATCCCAGGTATGGGATATGGGGCTGCCATATCCACAGACGCTGACTATGATATGCCTTGTACCCTAGCAGGGGCGTAATTTTACCAGCTGTAGATGGTTTTTGCAATGTGTGACATTTGGAATTCTGGGGACTCCTGGAAGGGTATATAAATACTAGTCCCCTCCCCTCAGGCCGGCTGCAGCTGCTGGTTACTGGTTGCCGGTTGCTATTGTCACAGTTTATTGCCGTCTGTCAAGTGATCATGTGCAAAGGGAGAAGAAGAAGAAATTGGATATCCTGACAGTGATGATCAAACTTGCCCCAAGGAAGTAGATGCCCCTAATCAGCAGGAAGTGATCTAATACTATTGGTGTCCTTCTTCCTCACTGGTCTTCTTTCTCTCTACCTAGTGTTGTGGGGTTGGGAGGGTGGTAGGAAAGAGACCCATAAAGTAGCCGAACATCCAGTTACAATGGACCACTAAAAAAACTTGCATTTCCCCTTAAAACTCATGCTGGGAAAAGAACAAGGCTGAATGAAGCTGGTGCCAGCCAGAGGGGAAGCTTCTGAGAAGAGATTTCACACACTTCGACAACCTGTCAGAACATCTTACTGGAGAGACTCGAGTCCAAATAAGGATGATTGGCAGGTCCACACCTGGACCAGGACTGCTTCAGCTTGATGCATATTTCTGGTCCTCTGTCTAAACCTGAAATTCAAGTCAGGACCCTGAAGATAGATTGGAAGTAGGGGTTGTGGGAGAAGGGACAGTCATTGGACCTCTTTGTTCTTCTTGCTGGTTAGTCCTTTTTGTGGTTATGTCCTATTGGGATGGCCAATCTTGGCTTATTAGGGCTGCTGGGACCCAGGTTCTGACTTTTTAGCTCCAGTAACAGCAAGGGATAAGGACAGAAGTGCAAATCTCTGTCATTCTTCATGAAGACACAGGCACTGAGCTGGGTCCCCTCCTCCAGCTCAGACCTTGGTCACATCAGAACCCTAGAAGCATCGGGGCACATTCACTAAAGCACCACGTGTTGCCCCTGCCCCTCTTTTGATTGCAATGCCCTGAAACCCTGACCTTCGGCTCTCGGTCCCAGGGGAGTAAGTCACCCAGCCTTTGCTCTGGACTTCTAAAAGTGAAACCGGAAAGAAGCCTTTATATGTGAAAATGCCACCTGCCCAGGCAGGACCCTCTCTGTGTCCCTCTGGCCTTTCTGGCCATCAATACCTTTTAAATATATATTAAAAGATGGAAGAGGTGCCTGTTCTTTCCCCCAGGACAGAGCTATTGTTTAGTAGCCACACAGGCAAGGGGGCGCCCTGGGGTTACAGTCTGAATTGTGCACCTTCTCTGGGGGCTAAAAGCACAAACACAGAATGTTTCCGAAGACATGAGCTCAGTGTCTTTGTCAAACATCCTGAGGCCTGGGCTTCTCCAGGGCTTGGTCCTAATTCAAGAGGTCCCAGTGCTTGCCTGAGACCCTGGGGGCAAATATTACAAATGTCCCAGAGGCCAAGCTGCCAAGAGTCACTGACCTTGATCCTGAGCCAAGAGCAGGTGTCTCCCATCAGCTGTGCCTTCCCTGGAATGATCTTTGCCATTCAGGTCAAGGCCATGGTAGGACTTTGACTTCTGCTATGTAAAGCTCAAGACTGCTGATTGATTGGCAGCTGGGTTCCATTTGACCTTGGAAGTTGAATTAAAACCAACCAGCAGTCGAGAGATTCTTCAAGTGTGGTCTCCAGGATACTGATGTCAACATCAATATTCTCAACCAATATCAATATCAGCTAAGAACCTATTAGGATGCCAGGTTGGGGACTCCATTATGGTTCAAATCTGAAATGTCTCCCACAGGTTCGTGTTTGGAATACTTGGGTCCCCGGCTTCTGGTACCATTTTGAAGGGTGTCTTAGTCGAGGTTTCGATTGCTGCGATAAAACACCATGATTAAAAAGCAAGTTGGGAAGGAGTTTATTGGCTTACACTTCTGGATCACTGTTCATCACTGAAGGACGTCACGCCAGAAACTCAAACAAGGCAGGAACCTGGAGGCAGGAGCTGATGCAGAGGCCATGAAGGGTTGCCACTTACTGGCTTGTTCCCCATGGCTTGCTCAGCTTGCTTTCTTTATAGAACTCAGGACCAGCAGCCCTCGGATAGCACCACCCACAACAGACTGAACCCTCACCATCAATCACTAATTAAGAAAATGCCTTAAAGACACACTTAGAGCCGAGTTGTGCAGAGGCATTTTCTCAATTGAGATTCCCTACCTCTCAGTTGACTTTAGCTTGTGTCAGGTTGATGCAAAACTAGCCACCACCAAAAAGGATGGCACCTTTAAGAGCTAGAGCTTAGGGGGCTGGAGAGAAGGCTCGGTGATTGTGAAGAACACTGCTCTTCCAGAGGTCCTGAGTTCAATCTCCAGCAACCCCATGGTGGCTCACAACCATCTGTCATGGGATCTGATGCCCTCTTCTGGCAAATAAATCTTTAAAGAACAAAAGAGCTAGAGCTCACTGGATAGAAGTAGGTCACTAGGTCACTAGGTCACTAGGGAACTAGGGAAAGGCCTTTGAAGGTAGCACCTGTCCCTGGGTTCTAATTATCTTCTCCTGCTGCCATGTGCGCAAACCACTGCCCCATGCTCCTTCTTCTATGGATGCAGCCATTTCCATCCACCACCATGCCTGCCCCTGCATGATGGACTAAAACCACTTTGATACCCTGAGCCAAAATACGACTTCCTTCCCGTAAGTTGCTCTGTTAATGTATCCTGTCATTCAAATAAGTAAGGGACTAATACAGGTCCCTACAAACTTGAGGTGGAGGCTGGCACATTGTGTTTTCAAAGCCTCCCTGTGGACTCCCACACCTGGGGAGATCTGACCCACCAAGAATAACCAAGCTGGAGTTATTCTTGGGCCCATTACAAGTTGGTTAGCACCTGTCTCCGGTTAGTTAGACTAGTTAGTCTGCACAGCACACGTGATCTGTGTGCTCCCTTCCTTCTGAAGGTCTTTTCGTGCCGCCTCTCTGTATCAACTGCTTGCTCATAAAAGGTTCCCCTATTGGAGGACCGTGAAAGGCAGCCCAGATTCTGGTTGAGCTAAGGCTAGTGACCCTAAAGGGACAGAAGGCATTTCGCCCTGCTCCTGGGCACCCCGCTCCTGTCAAGTGGCTACAGCCCCCCCCCCCAGCCCTCCATAGATTTGTGGCAATAGTCACATAAGAGCAACATCCCAAGCCCCTGGACAGGTAGAGGATGTGACCTATGGTCCTGTAGCCTCAAGACAGATCTCCATTTTAATGAGGTACCTAAAGGCTTCGAGGACTTGGCCAATAAACTCTCCTTCCCAGACACTCCTCCCTGCAAAAGGTATTTAACCTCAGGCCCTCCCTGAGAAGTGGGGTACAGTTTTACTCATCCACTTTCTACCACGACAGTAGATGCCTTAAAACCATGGACTGCCTCTTTTCACCAGGATCCGCTGTGGGAAGCCAAGGAGGCCTTTGCCTATAGAACCGCTGTCTAATCTCCTGTAGAAGGTCTCTCTGCACTCCCAGCCATGGCCACGACCAAGCCAAACTCAAGCCAGCCGCCTGCCGACCAAGCCAAGGATGCTCACCCCGAGGGATCCAGCCAGAGCTCCCCCTCTTTTCCCCCTCAGCTCCCGGCTAGATCCAGCCCAGGCCCCCAGTCTGTTCTCAGCTCTTCCTAGGCCCAGGGAACCTGGAGCCAGCTCTGGCTGTCCCAGGGAACTCAGACTGCACTCCCCCACCCCTGTAGCAGTGTCCTGTGGTTTCCCTACAGCCGGACACCCGACCTGCAAGCATGGTCCACTACGTGAGTCCTGCCTCCACAGCAGCTGTGTCCTGTTATTTTCAGAATGAAATTCCAGGTGTCTTAACTAGAGATCAAAGCTCCCCCCACCCCCGACCTCCTGAGACTTAGCCAATATTTCACTCTTATCCCTGTCACCTACACCAGCTCTCAACTGGAGACAACTTTGCCACCTATGAGACAACTGGTAAGTCTAGAAATAAATAAATAAATATATATATATTTAATATTTATATATATATAATATATATATATATATATATATTTTTTTCCAACTGGGAGTTGCCAGGCTCCCCTCTCTGCATTCAAAGTCCTCAATCCTTGACTTATGCTGTTGACCTTCTGGTAGGCCTGCTTCCTGATGGAATCCTCCCTTTTCCCATAAGGCCATGCAGTCCCAATCAAGGCATCTATCTGCCCATCCTCTGATACATGCCTCAAGATAACCAGATGTCATGAAATCCTGTTATCATGGCTGTCGTCCTCTTGAAATCAAGGCAATCTGTGTACCCAACTGAGTCCTTCACAACATCCCCTCATAGAAGAGTGGCTTCACTGGACTCTATCCTGAGACTCCAGCCACTCACTCTCCTGTTCCACCCTGAACTGCATCTAAGTTTGTCCCAGTTGCACAAGGAGGACATGGAAGCCAAAGTATGCTAGGGATGGAAATGATGGGGGCAGGGAGGGGGGCTCTAAGGATGCAGCTTTTGTGAGCTGTTCAGTAGGTTAGAGTGAGACAGCTGCCAGAGTCACCCACACTCCTATAAGTGACTCTTCATTGAACCCTAACCCTAACCCAACCCAATAAATGCACTGGTTCACCTCACTAGATGTGATGAAATCATTTCTTTGCCATGGCACTGCCCTCTCTATCTGGGATGGAGAGAGAAATAAATTCCACTGGAAAATCATACAATATCATGGAAAGACCTTGTGCTAAGCCTACACTTACTCTATCCCAAGAAGTCCCTACAGGACAACTCCCTGTGTGACCTGTGTGACCTTTCTCTACACTTGTTCCCAGTTGGTACCAAATCTCTGCTGGCCAGGAGCTGGATGGTCATGTGACCACCTCACCTAACACTCCATGACCAAGAACATCATACTCCAGGAAGACCTTCCCCCCACAGACTCAGCCCCCAAACCCTGCAAAACCAGAAGGCTCAGGAGCTTTTTCACCTCCTTCTGGATTTCAGGTGACCCCAGGGAGCTTACCAGCAGATAAAAGCATTCCACTCTGTGTCTCTGCCTCACCCACCTCCCGCCACTGGCCACCCACCCTCCTGAATATGCACAGGCACAATCTCCCACCTCTGTCTGTGCTATAGCCTGCTGTCTGAGGTGACAAATGAAATTCATGAAAACAGTTTGGCAAATCCCAGCACCCAAGTGACTGACAGTGGTGTTCATACTGAACCCTGCAGGGCGGGAACAATTACCCTGATCAGGACTGGAATTAGAAAGATCTCTTAGGAAAGCAGATGGTTTCTCTAGCAGCAGTACCCTTATCCAACAAGGCCCTACTCTGCCACGTAATTGGAAAGGCAGCTGGCTGGCTCCTGGTGCCTGGGCCACCACACAGACTTCCCAGCCTCATCTCTGAGCAGTATCTACAAAGGTCATCCAGCAGGTCTGATGTCATACTACTGGACATATATGCCACCTGGTATCTAGCCAGGCTAGACACACAGGATGGATGACCAGGGCCTGATAATCAACTCCCAAGAGCTCCTGACTTGCGCACTGCACATTTCTGGTCCAAACGTCTTCTTAAGTATCTTCTCTCCAAGGAGGAGAAGAACTAGACTCAAAACCCTGAGCCTGTGGATCCAAAGCTTGTGTTCCTCTCCACAGGGAAGCTTTTCCATATCACCATGTCTCCCATATCAACAAGATTCCCAGCAAGTACTTCTTCACCTGCCTGTGGTCACCGCCCAGGGGGCCTCTTGTCCCTGACTTACAGTAGCCTTCTCTCCACTCGGATTCATGTTATGACACCACAGGCTGGCGTTATAAAACAGCCCGTCATACACACCAGCTTGATTACAATCACGGACTATCGCTTCTAACGCATAAGCATGTGTGATGAGTGTGGAGAGAGAAAGAGACACCTCTGTATTTTTGGTTTTGTAAAGACAAATCGTCTCGATTGTTTAATCAATAAAAAATGCCTCTCTAACTCCTACTGTTATTACAAAGCAATTTCGGACAGAGTGAGAAAGAAACATCACATCTGTATTCCTGTCAGGCAGACAGGGTCTGATTAAGCTGATGGATGAAAGATCAGACCCATGCCAGGTCACTGACAGCTTGGTCTGGACCCCCAGCTGCTCCTGGGTCAGAGAATGGAGAAAGAAGTGTCTTGCCCCAACCATACCATTGGCATGAGAGGTCAAAACACAGAGAGGGTGTGGATAGGGGAAGGCAGATTCGCCATCTTTGTCAGAGCAAGGATCAAGGGGCAAGGAGAAATGATTCCTTGGTGATACATGACTGTAATCCCAACACCAGGAGGCAGAGGCAGGGGGGCTGCAATTTCCAAGCCAGCCAGGGCTACACAGGAAGGCCCTATCTTCAGACACTAAGGTGTGTGGGAGGGAGGGGGTGTAGGGTATTAGAAGAGTTGTACTTACCCCAAAAATACCACTGTGACACCTTCTTCCTATGCCTACAAACTAGGCACCCTCTACTCATTGTTGGCAACACATAGTGTAGGGAGGGAGAAAGCCATGATCATTTTTAGAGAAGGCTTGTCTTTGGTCCCTCTAAGATCCACTCTGGAAAATAAAGGACTCAAGTGACCCAGTCCCACTTCTCTTCCAGCCTCAGCTCCTGTCTTTGCGCCCACACACTCCCTCACTGGCTGTTCCTTGGCAGTCTGCTTTTCACACCTTAAAACCTGTGCCTTCGACAACCTTTCTCTCGAAACACAACTCCTCAGATTCTCTTGAGGAAAACCTCCACTGTCCTTGAAGACCTGCACAGGTGGCCTCCCCTAAGGCTCTTCCCGGCCCTGCCCCCATATGCCAGAGACTTCTCAGCCCCTGCAGAAAGCTGTCACCCATCTGCAAAGCATGGTGATCAGTAGGTGGGTTCTCACATCCACCCATCTCTTTGTGTACGTCAGCAGCTTGGAAAATGTGTGTTGCAAGTTCATATCTCTGTCCCATACTCCAGACTCATAGGCCAGCTATGTCTCAGATACTTACATGCCACGGGGGTATATCCAAAACATGACTGTGAACATCCAACCCCTACATCTATCTCCTCATTCAGTATGGCAGTCTGAACTATGTGCTCAAACCAAAGCTAACAGACATCCAACCCCTCTGTCTCTTGTTCATGTCTCAAACCAAGCTTATCTGTCCTGTCTCAGGAGAGACAGGATGGACAGACTGACTTTTTAAGTCGGGCTAAAAACTATTGGATATGAATTTTCAAAAAGAAAAGGAAGAAAGAAAGAGAGAGAGGGAGGGAGAGAGAGAAAGAAAGAAAGAAAAGAAAATACCAGAGTCTACCTCTCACTGTATATGAAAATGAATCGTGGTAAAAAGCCACAAAGTGTAAGAGCTCTAGGGATGGCATGTGTGACCATGGATTAGGCCACCAGTTCTTAGACACAATACCAAAAGGACAATTCACAAGAGAAAAATTGGTGACTTAGCTTTTACAGAAATTAAGAACTCTGCTCCCCACCCACCCAAAAAAAAAACCCTATTAAGAGAATGGAAGAGCTCAGAAGAGCTGAACAAGGGGACCAAGGAGTCCCACAGGGTGTGTCCTAGACCATGCTCAGTCCTTAAAACACAGCCACCACGAGGTGAAGCAAACTTGTATACAAGGGAATAATATTCACCCTTAAAGGGAACTCTGATAAAAGTGACCACATGAACGAGCTTCGAGGACATTATTTCCTAGTGAAATAAGCCAAGCGAAAGGGACTGGCACCATATGGTTCCTCTGTGCAGAGGTGCCTAGAAACAGTCAAATTAATTGATCCAGAAGGTAGAGCGGGGTAGCAGGGAGGGAGGAGTCGCCACGGAGGTGAGCTATAAAGACGTCTCGATCTGCAAGATGTAAAGCACTCAGATGTAGAGAGTTGGACCGTGAGGCTTTGTACGTGTATTCAATGCTAGGGAACTAAAGTTAAAAACAGTTACTGTAGTAAGTTTTATGGTACATGTATCTGGCTACTTCTAAAAAGACAGAAAAAGAAGAAACTGCCAGCTCTGAGCCATCTGGGTAAGATTATCAGAGAGTAAATGTTTCTATCGCCATTTTCTAAATGAAATAAAGGGAGGTCTGTTTTAAAGAAAAAAGAATCACATAATTTACTCTTCTCCATTTTTATAACTATACTTGTTCTTTTGGTTTAAAGAGAAGAAAGGAAGGGAGGGAGGGAGGGAGGGAGGGAGGGAGGGAGGGAGGGAGGGAGGGAGGGAGGGGCTGCTACAGACTGGCAGAAAGTATTTGCAAATCACAAATTGGATACAAGATTCATATCCAAGGTACAGGGTTTTTTTTTATATATAGTCTCAAAACTCAACAATAAGGCAAATAACAATGAATTAAAAAAAAATTCAGAAGACAGACTTTACAAATAAGCAAGTGGGAAAATGCAAATTAACTCTGCAGTTATTCACCACTGTGCGGGCAATGTATTGCCCGGGTTTTTATTTAAAGGATAACAGTACACACCACTGAGGGACGGAGAGCAGCCCGAGTCCTCAGATTATGTTTGCATCTAAAGCTACATTTGAGTGCGTACAGCAGCCTGATTTAAAACCGCTGAAGAACTGAAAACAACCCAGCTCCCCTCCACTTGGTAGAGGAAGAAACTGCCATTTCTATACAACGGAGTACAGCTCAGGAGCAGAAAGGAGTCGAGAATTCATCTGTGTTCCCCACAGATGAATCCCAGATGCATTATACTGAGTGAAAGAAGCCAGACCCAAAAGCTACCTCCTGCCTGATTCCATTTATATGGTACTCTGGAAAAGGCATGCCTCCGGGGACAGGGGAAAAAAAAAAAAAAAAGATCAGTAGCTGCCAAGGCTGGAGGCGGGAGGCGGGCTGAGTCTAAGGAACGAGGGGTGTTCCTTATCTCGGTTGTAGTGCTGGCTGTACAACTTTGGGGCCGTCAGACATCAGGAAACCCTCGGCAGGGAGAGCCTCACAGTGTGTGTGCTACACACCTTCTTGACAGCATGCCTGCCCAAGGCCCGAGCTACCCACTTAGGTTTGGTGCCTGCAGGGCCACCCCATCCCAGACTCTGCCAATTCTCGTCCAGCCCACGGCAACTCAGAGCTTCTCCTCCCTTATAGTTTATTCTTAAAGAGCTGTCAAAATTACTTTTTTCAAATATAAATCACACAGTGTCACTCCCCTGCCTAACTCCTCCGATGTCTTGTAGCATTTTAGAATAAAACCCTAATCCTTCCTGGGGGTGCAAAGTGAAGCCTGCCTCTCAGGCCTCAGACTTCTCAGTCACCACCCACCCTCAGATCGTGACCACCACCCTGGCACCTGCCCATTCTCTTGAACACACCAGGCATGTCCCCAGTGGAGGCCTTTATCCCTTTGTCCCCAATCTCCATGTGGATCTGCTATGTTACCTCCTTATAATTGACCACACGATTCTCACATTCCCCATGCAAGACCCACAAGCTCATCGACTCTAGGGTTTCATCTTGTCCTGAGACTTGCCACTTCCTGATTTTCCCCTAGCCGCACCTGCTCCATGGCAGTACCATCATCAGCCTTGTTCCTGGCTAAATCATCGGGTATGAGAGCAGGGCCTGCACACAGTAGGTGCCCAGGGCAGGGACTGCACACAGTAGGTGCTCAACAGATGCTTGAACTTGGCTGTTACATTCAGGTAGGAGTCTGTCACCTAACCTTCCCCAAAAACTCTCTGTCATTTAGACAGAGGAAAGCCAGGTGCTGCCCCTGGGACCTTTCTGGCCCACTGCCCACGGTGGGTGGGCAGTGAACCTGGAATGGCAATAGCAGGTGAGTTTGGGTTGCAGTATAGGTGGAATCAAACTCGGCTTCACCTGGTGCCTCTGGTCAATCATATTTCCTCTTCTTCTCAGAGCATGTGAAGGCCAGGGGAGGAAGGAGGCAGACAGACCAGGCAGGCCTGGAAATGGTATCAGTTAAGACCTCAGCCCTTGCCTAGCCTTCCACCGGCCTTGCTCAACTCTCATGGGCCTAAGGATAGCTGGTGGGTGTTAGAATTTGGGACCCAAATCTGCCTAGTGGTACCAAATGCCAAGCATGAGTCTGGCACTGGGCTAAGCAATTGTATGTCCCGTTACAGAATGAGGTGGAGGCAAGATTCCAACTCGTGGACCTACTATGTTCCGGAAGCTCTAGCTGCATTAGTCTATCTAACCCCAGAAACACGGCGATAATACCCTCATTTTATGTGATTTCAAAGGCCATACACATTTTAAGTGGCAAAACCTTCCGAAACCCATGTCCAGGGCTATTTCTATGGAATACGCAGAGCTACGCCTTCCCTTCATCGTTCAGCCCAAGTCAAGAAGCAGAGCCCGATAGGCAGCCTCCTTTTTATACCCTGGGCTCTGCCCACTTCTAACCCTCCATTTGTCCCACTTGCTCTGCCAGTGTCCAGACATGAAGCTAAGATCAGCTTTCCCCAAACAGCCCAACCCCAAGAGTAGGGACAATGCCCTCCTGGTTCTCTCTCTCTCCTCCCAGCTCCTTTTCTGTCTCTCCACCTCACTCTATCTAACTCCATGTCCTCCATGCATGCACGCACTTACATATAAACATGTGTGCACACACGGCCACCACTCCCTTGGCAACTCATTTCTTCCAACTGTTAAACTCATTAAACAACTCATTGTACCAAAGGGACATGTCCCTGCTGGATCACAGCTCTGGCATTTGGCTGCAAAGGATACAAATACAGAAAGGTGGGCTGGGCTGGGCTGCAGTCCTGGCCAAGCTGGTAGGGGTGGTGCATACACAGGGGCCTATACTCCTTGGCAGCCAGGACCTGTGGCTGAGAAGGCAGGAGACAGGAGGGCAGGGACTGACATAATTTTATGTCTGGCCTTTTCTAGTCGACAAGCAAAATGACTCTGTGATCCCCCAGCTCTCTAAATTAGCTGTGTTTTACAATCCCCTTGTCTGGCAGAAAATGTCCCATTAAATCTTAATGATCTGCCTTCCAAGAAGTGCCCCTGCCTCTTCATCCTTAGGAGGACTTACTTTGGAATTCGAGGGGCTATGGGGAAAGGGGGTGATGAGCACTCATGAGATGGGGGTCCCAAACCCAACCGTCTCTCATTGGGCAAATACCTACAGAACCAGAAACCACACCAAGAGGTCCCCATTATCCTGGTTCACTCCTCCAAAAGTACCTCATGGCTGACACTGTCCTCTCCACTATGATGACCGTCACCCACCTAGCTATTTGTAGGCATCTTCAGACTGCAGCAGCCACTGGCTCCAGCCCACAGGGACAGTTTGGGACAGCAGTGACACAGGTCCCATTTCATCTGCGCTTAGGAGGAGAAATTTTCCTTGGAAAGAAAGCGGTCACGTGATCTTCTGGATTATTCAAATATTAACCACCCAGATAAACAGTTTCTCCTCGGTTCTCATTATCACCTCTCAGGCTAGAGCTACCTTGCAGTATTTCTCTTTTATATCCAGAGGAGGGTGATTCCTGGGGAGAGATGAAAGGAAGGGAAGAATTGACAAACGGGGGGAAGCCAGAATCCCTGCAGCTCCCCACCCAACAGTCAGGTGAGACAGCAGGGAAGGCTGGTCCCTGACCCAGCCTGGAGGTCACAGAGGGACACTGAGGACAGACTCCTGAAGACGCACATGGCTCCCAGAGGTCTTGCATGCCTTCATCCTCTTCACTTCTTGGGCCCTCCCTAGAGGCACAACTGGGCCAGGATGACTGTCCATGACCACCTGAGCTCCTCTCCACCAGCAGGGCTCCTTCTAGCTGACCTTGAATTAAACCTTCCACAATCTCAGCCGGGCTCTCCACTCCTGCCTGTTCTCTCAGCTCGTCACCTTTGGCTTTCACCTTGGTCCAGAGGAAGCACAAGCATTTGGGTCTCAGCCAGGTGTCTTCCATTGCATAGAGCCAACCAAAGGCCTCAGCAGTCAAGGGCAGCTGCCTACACACACACACACACACACACACACACACACACACACACACGCTACCCACCCCTAGGCAGGGAAGCCCAGGTTGTCCAGAAGTCCTGGCTCACCCAACAGAGGAGATAAATCTATTACCAACTACCATCATTGCAACCAATTAGAAAGTTATTATTGTGGATTCTTAAGGCATCAACAATGAGGAATCCTTTTGTCCCACTAATTAATTCAGCAATCTCCATGAAATAAGAGTAGCCATAATTGTCATTCCAAACTCACCCCTCGACCACTGGAATCAACTAATTAAACAACAATCAGCCAGGACTGGGGCTTTCATGGGGAAGATGGACTGTTCCTTTTTATAGCTGCAATTAGGCGACACATTCAATAATCAGAATGAAATACAAATTCACCCGGGAGCCCAGTAAATTATGGCCATTCATACTTTGTTTTCCTCCGGTCGCCTCCCAGAAAATAAAAGGGGTGGCATCACCCACATGCAGCAGGGCGTTGTCTGGATTGCCTATAAACCACACCTCAGAGTCCCTTCTAACTCATTGGGTCTGTTTGCCATGGGGTTCAGAAGAAAAAAAGATAAGGCTGCTGCTGATAAGGTCCTGCCCAAGTCTACACCCAGAGGAAATTTGGGTTCTCTGTGGTCTCGGAGTGAATGGCAGAGGAAGAGACAGGAGCGGGAGTCCTGTCTCCACATGCTTCATGAAAGGATCCACACCCGCATTCACAAGCTCACTCAGTCAAGTGTAACATTCAGCCAGCCAGGTGTGCAACAGATAGGAAACCCTCTGCGTGTCCTACTGAACCGCTTAGAGTGGGGAGGACGGCTTTGACGACAGTGGGAGCACTCCCGCCCAAGGAAAGAGAAGCAAAGTGAAGCAGACAAGGTTCATGAGAAGCCACTGAATCACTGTTGAAAATTAAATCAGGTACAAGGCAGTGGCTGGGCAGGGGGAGGGAGGAGAGCGTGGGATGGATGATAAAAGGAAAGATAGTCACTCTGAGATGCCGTCAGCCACCACAGGCTGAGTGGAAAACATGCTGCCTTCAGAAGGTGCCAAAATGTTCGTGTTCTCCACAGGGGCTGTCATGATCTGGCTGCTTGTGGTCCTCTTGAGCAATGGGCTGTGGGTGGGTAGAGGTGGCCGGGGGAGGGCGAAAAAGGCTGTGGAGAAGGTTGCTCACTTGATCCTTCTTAAACCCTAAGAGAGCAAATTGGGAGTTATTTTTCAGAACTAAAGCACTTCATTGCTTTAGGCCAGTGAAGTAAAGGGATTTCTTTGCAGACTGTGGATCTTACACTCTCAGTCTTAGAAGATCTCTAGAGTCAGAGGTCTCTTTCTTTGTCATTCAGCATAGACGTGGGCACATAGCGGGTTAAATAGAGAGACTTGGGCCTGGCTCGACTGTCTCCTCAGCATGCCCGGCTGGGAATCTCAGAGTCCAGAGCCCTCCCTGCATGAATGAGTGAGTCCAGGGAGGCTAAATGATATAAAAATGTGTTTGTGGAAAAACAAAGGAAAACAAAACACAAAAAACCTGATGAAAATTACCTAACAAAGGAGGCTTTGTTTAGCTTACAGTTAGAAGGGACACGGTCAAGGGTGCAGATCATGGCTCGGCATGATCTCTACAGAACATGGCTCGGCAGTTAAATGCGTTGTTGCTCTTCCAAAGGACCAGGGTTGGTTTCCCAGCACCCATATTGGCAGCTCAGAGCCGATTCACCCTTTTGACGTCTTTGGAAACCTGTACACATGCGGTGCACACACAAACAAACTGGTGCACATGTGCGTACGTCCCCACACACACACAAATAAATAAATAAATAGAACACCCACACACACACACACAAATAAATAAATAAGTAGATTTTAAATTATTTTTTTTTACCAAGTGCAGATAAGCAGTGCAATCAGACTATAAAAGTCCACCTCCCAGTGATCTTATTCCTCAAGCAAGACTTTACCTTCTAATGGTTCCACAACCTTCTAAACAGTGTCACTAGCTAGGGGCCAAGAGTTCATACACATGCCCTTCTGGGGGACATTCCCCATTCGAACCACAATAGAATGGATCCATTTACTTACTCCAAAGTACTTGATTGAGCCCCAATTCCATAGCATCTATGTGTCAACACCTCAGCTCAGTAGAGGCTACGCCAGCAGTGACCAGAAGGGAAGAGAACGGCAATAATGAGAAACAGGATTGAGGAGGGGTGACAGCCTGCCCAAGAAAGAGATCTTCAGTGGAGACCTGAATAACGAATGACCGGGAGTCGGCCAAGGCCTCTGCTTGCTCATCTGTAAAATGGGAGTGATGAGAACGTCTTTGTAAGCCTTAGTGGGGTGATTACTGGCACTGTCCCCTGTCCGTGTTGCCATGGTTACTGCTCAGCTTGCCCAATGCGAAATGCCACCCCCACCTGCCCTGTGGAGCCTCAGTGTGTGTCTGCTGCAAGGAAGAGGAGCCTATCTTGTTCTTTAGACACCCATGATAGGCTGGAGAAAAGCCACGAGGGGGAGAACAGAGGCAATGGAGATGAATGAAAATCAAGACGGAAAGGAAGGACCCAGGACTAAAGACATGAAAGGTTTTATTCAAGTGAAGGGGAAACTCTGCTTAAAGCTCTGTGGCCACGGAGAACCACCGTGAACGGTGAGTGCCTCAAGGCAAGGCCCGAGAGGTGAAAAAGGTTAGAGACACGCAAAACCTCTTAAAAGCTGTGTGGATTCTTATGAAGGCTGCGTGATCTTTGTGAGTGTGTGCCCCCAGGCCTCCGGGACCGCTAGCCTGGGCTGGATCAGAGACTAGCCTTCTCACTGGAGCTCTGAGGTGAGCCACCAAGGATTCAGGGCCCCCTTCCTTCAGCTTGCCTAGTCTTCTCCTTTGTTGGCCCGTTTCCATATTGTCTGCAGGACCGTTGCTGGCTCCTAAGGGGACAACAGTTTTCTTGACTGTTCTCAGGGTCTAAGGCCCTTGCATACTAACAACCCCAGCCAGGTTTCCGGGAGATGGGTTAAGAGAAACTGAAGGTGTTTCCACTGCATTACTGCAGCCTGGCCAGGCTTCAAGGGTACAGAGGACCCAGGAGACACTGACTTAGTGTCAGTCCTGACCACCTCCACCCATTAGAGTCTACAGATACCTGAGCCCCAACCTGAACCTGTGTGACCTCTTGGTTCTTGATGTAGCTCCATCCACACACCGTCTACAGCAGCTATGACCCCAGCCTGGACCGCAACTCCAGCCTCACCCCCTCTTCTATTCACAACAACTTCATCAGGGACCCGTCCAGGAACTGAGTCTCCCAGTTTTGACTTTCCATTGTGGGTCCATATCCTCCTCCACACATGGAGGGAAGATTTGAGCAGGGCCTCATGGGACCCACAAGCTAAGGCTGAGCGAAGGCCCAGGAGTTTGTAGCTGTGGGTGGTCCTGGGTAGAGTGTGAACAAGGCATAGCAAATAAAGAAACTCCTGGCTATCTATTCAGCTTCTCCTCAGCATCGAACTGCCAAGGACTTCTTCATCATACCTTGGCTCTAAGCAGTAAATGCAGATTCTGATTTAGAGCCCTCAGCATCACGGTCGAGGGGAAATTCTCACAGGCGAACGAAGATTCATACTCTGACGACAATGGCAGGATTAGCTTTATTGATCAAGTATCAATATCATCAAAGACAAAAACTTACAGGGCTCTTGTTCACACAGGACGGCTGCTCCTCCTTCAACCAAGGAAGGAGAACTCACAGGACGGACGTCTTACAGAGCCCACAGAATCAACCTGGTTTCATGGCTTTAATTATAGGCCACTAGAGGTCATTAGCCTTAAATGCACTGTAAATGCTTCAAACTGAAAGACACCGACTTTATGGTGCCAAAGCCTGGAACTTTATTAGATCAGTAAGGCCGAGTGGATGAATGAAGGGAGGAAGGAATGGAACGTGGACATCTCTCCGTAGCTGCGGGTCTGATTATAGAATTTATGGATGACTGAGGCCTCTTGCTTTTCCATCTTCTTGCAGAACATTTAATGGCCTTACTGGGGTCATTTCATTACTAATTTGTACCTTAATCAGAAGCGGGAGGGAGCAGGGCAAACGGAAAGGGGGACGTCACAAATCAATCAGTATTGTTCCCTTTAACAGCTCCGGGAGAGACTTTAGTGGATGCAAACATTGAGACTAATGGCTGAAGTTGAGCTTGGGAATTATCTGTGCATTTATTTATGCATGACTTCTGGCATCCACTCTGGCTGGAAAACTTCCCAAGAAAGATGAAGCTTTGGGAAGTGACTGAAAGAGGGGAGGGGAGGGGAGGGCAAAAAAGGGGGGAGGGGAAGGTAGGGCAAGGTAGGGGGAGGGGAGGGCAGGGCAAGGCAGGGGGAGGGGAGGAGTAAAGCTAGCCAGGCAGCACCCCCCATCCCACCCAGGCAGCCTGCAAAGGCGGACTCCTCCCTACCTCCCATATCAGTATGCAGGCACACATAGTGGCTTGCAGTGGCTGTCAGCAAATGCCACTGCCCTCCTCCCTCAGGTGCCTGATCTGCATCTACAGTTTCCCAATAAAGGCTACAAGGTACGATATGGAGGGGACACATAAGGGCCTGGAAGTTGTGTTCCTTCTAAATCCATGTTTTGAAACTTGAGCCCCCAAGGTGAGCATGAGAGCTTTTCAGGGTGATAAAGTTAGGAACGTGGTTCTCGCCTCTTCTGCTCCATGTCAAGACGGAAGGATGTCTGTCTGTAAACCAGCAAATGGAACTGGATCTGTCAGCATCTTGTGTCTGAACTTCTCAGGCTCAGGATTGATGAGAAATGACCACTTGATGTTAAAGCTGTCCAGTCTCTAGGAGTTCCTTCCAAAAGCTTCTACAGACTAAAAGCACGATACCTTCAAAGTCGCATAAGCAGGCTTGCGTGACAAGGAAGGGGGATGGTGATGGTCACGGTTTTTATAAACCATATTTCCCACCATCAAATACCCCAGTCATCCAAAAAAGGGTGAAACATTCATGTCAACATCGGATACTGGAATTTCTTCCTGGCAGGTCATACTGTAAATGGAGTCAAAGCAAAGGAGCAGGGTATCGGAGAGACAAACTTCAGCAGAGCGGCCCCCAGACAGGCAGATGAAACAGCTGCCGAATGTCCTAACAACCGGAGAGAACATGCTCCAGCATAACAACAGGGCACACCCACAAAGAAGATCTTGTAGGATCGTGGAACTGTTTGGGAAGGATTAGGAGGTGTGGCCTTACAGGGGAGGTGTGTCAAGGGGACTTGGAGGTTTACAAAGCCCACACAGGTCCCAGTTAGATCTTTCTTCTCCAGGAAAAGGAAGTGTAAGTCACAGGAAGGCTTCTGGGGCTCCAAGGCAGAGAACAACTGGAACAATCCCCCCAAAACACCACTGTGACAGGCCTGGGGGGGTGGGGGGCAAGTGACAAAGAGGTCTCAAGTGATCAGCCCAACAAACCAACCTAGAGGAAAATCTACAAAAAGGAAACAACAAAATCAACCAAACAAACAAACAAATATAAGTAAACCAAGCAGTCACTAACGTCAGGATAATACCAGAAATGAGAAGAGAAATAATAAGACCCTTGAGTGAAATGCTTGCTATGAAACCATGAGAACTCTGGTTGAAATACTTCACACCCATGTAAAAGCTGAGTCAGAGATCTGTAATATCTGCTCTAGGGTGAAGAGAGGAGAATTCTGGAGGACCGCTCTTCAGCCAGTGTGGTGGTTTAAATGAGAATGACCACTATAGGCTCCTATATTCGAATGTTTGGTCTCCAGTTGGTGGAACTGTTTGGGAAGGATTAGGAGGTGTGGCCTTACAGGGGCGGTGTGTCAAGGGGACTTGGAGGTTTACAAAGCCCACACTGGTCCCAGTTAGATCTCTCCACCTTGTGTCTATGTCTCAAGATGTAAGCTTTCAGCTACTGCCCCTGGGCACCATGCCTGCTTTCTTGTTGGCATGCTCCCCACCGTGATGGTCATGAATGCTGACCCTCTGAGAGTGTAATCCCCAAACCAACTCTTTCTCTGTAAGTTGCCTTGGTCATGCATGATGTATCACAGCGATAGAGTAACTAAGACACCTGAGATGGTGAGCTCCAGTTTCAGTGATCAACTTGACAAGAACTAAGTGCTAGAAGATGATGATCAATGTCAATCTCTGGCCCCCACACGCATACTTAAGGGTAAGTACGTCTGCACACACTTGAGTATGCAAACAGACACACACACACACACAGAGAGAGAGAGAGAGAGAGAGAGAGAGAGAGAGAGAGAGAGAGGAAACAACTATGACACATCAGTCAACTGTGAATAATATTCAAGTTGACATAATAATATAAATTCTGAATATTGACTTAATGAATATTTAAAAATAAGAATCAGAGGGGACGACAGTTAAAGACACTCGAATCTCATTACTATAAATAGAAAGTTCAATAATGCATGCAATCAATGCATTAAGATACAGCAACACACACATACTATAAAGGTATGTACGACTGAGAAGAGAGAGCTAGAACCGGCTGTGGACCATTGCTGCCGAGAAGTGAGGCTGGGATTCGGAGACACAGCAACACTACATCACTGTTAGAAGCCTTTCAAACAGTTCCCTTATAATTTAAAAGCAATGATCATTATTTTCCTTAAATTCCCAAGCCTCCTCTGTGGTTGACAGTGAAATGACCCTAGTCGCTCGCGCTTCATCTTTCCCTAGGGGTCTCTCATTCATTATTTCTGCTACCAAGAGAGTGTCCTCCTACCAGCCAACTCTCCCTTCATATAAGGCTTTGCTTATGCCTTAATCCCAAGAAGCATATCTAATGAGAGCAGAGGGTAGTAAAAACACCAATGGAGAAGGAACAAGAGAACACTCCCTCGGATAGCTCCTCCCTTGGAAAGCCCTAAGATGGCTCCGCCCTCAGCTAGCTCCTCCCTCAAATGGCTCCTCCTTCAGATAGCTCCTCCCCTGGCTAACTCCTCCCTCTGCTAGTTCCTCCCTCAGCTAGCTCTTCCCTCGGCTGGCTCTTCCCTCCGCTGGCTCCTCACTCTGGATTTATGGGTTTAGACCCTCCATACCCCCTTTCCCAGTCCATCCAGTCCAGCTCCTGCCACCATTTAGGGTTTTTCATTGTTCTTTATACTCGGCCTCCCTTGAATCTGAATGTAAAATTGTAGAGTCCACAGCTTCTCTCTGGTCACATCGAGGTCCCCTTGCCACTCCCACTTCCTTGTTAATGACTCTCTTTTTGTCCCCCATGACTGATACCATGCGGTTGAGCGAAATTACCCTTCACTGCCAACTCAGAAGTCGTTTACATAAGGGCTACCCATAGACAGAAACAGGAGGATGAAACTAGACACGGCAACCAACTAGTGTCATCCGAAAACTAGAGAGGCTGAGGCAAGGGGATCACCATGAGTTTGATGTCAGCCTGGGCTGATGTCTATAGAATGAAAAAATTGAAAGGGGAGAATGAGGGGCAGCAGGGCTGGTGGTATGGTTCAGCATGGGACACTTGACCAGTGTGGTGTTTTGAATGAGAATGGCCCCCAAAGGCTCATGTGTTTGAATGCTTGGTCAACAGTTGGTGAATGTCTCAGGTACTGCTACAGCACCATGCCTGCCTTCCTGCTGCCATGCTCTCACCATGATGGTCAGAGACTCCCTCTGATACTATAAGGCTTCCTCATGGCATCTCTTCACAATACAAATGTAGTTAAGACACCTAGCACGTTTCAAATCTGGGTTCTATCATCAAAACAAAACCACAACAGTTTGGAGAATGAAAAAAGGGAATCTTTTACCCTTGGATAAAGTATTAAAATGATGTGCCAAAGCCTTAGTTTTCTCACCTATCAAAAGGGGGTGATCACTTCTGTTCCGGTCCCAAAGGGCTCTCAGCACAAACCAGACATCCCCTCAAATACAAACTAGTGTTATTACTGTTGCTATTATTATTAGTCATAGGTGTGTGTGTGCACGTGCACACAGGTGTACTCGCCCATGCATGTGAATATGGAGGCCAGAAGATGACATCTGGGGTCTCCCTCAATCCTCTATGTTTTGAGACAGCCTCTCTCACACAACCTATAGCTTGACATCTGGGTTAGCCTGAGCTCTCAGGAGCTTCCTATTTCCACATCTCTATCCCCCAATGCTGAAGTTCCAGGCATTTGCCACCACACCCCTCTTTTCATTTGGATGCTGATGATCTGAACTCAGGCCCCCACACTTTCCCGGAAGGTACCTTACCCACTGAACTGTCTCCCCAACTACAGCCGTGATCATTTTGGATGACAGCAGGCTATGGAATCTCCTGACTAGCTGGAGACCCATGTGCTGAAATAAAAAGCTGGCACCTTGGTCACCCTCGTGTCCCCTGTGAGCCATTGGGTTCCAGCAGGATGGTCTATTATCCAACCTGCAGCCATGCCAACTGCCCCACCCGGGGCAGCAGACACCCGGGGCACAGGCTTCACTCAGTGCCTCAGGCAAATGGCTCTGAGCACCTGTGCCACTTCCCTTCATAAAACCAAATCGCTCACTAATGCTCCTCGGCTCCTTTCATCCGAATGGCAACAGCCGTTGTTCTTATTGGATTGTAGATGAATCACTTGAAATATATTTTGGGGCACATTATAGAGGCAATAACATAAAAGTAACCTGGAAAATGGTTCTGTTTTGTTTTCTACTTTGCAAACCCAAACTGGATCCTGGGGTTGTGTTCCAGATTTTTGTCTCTTTTTTTAACAGAGGTATTTTTTTGCTTACTTCCTCTTCGTGCCTGGAAAGGAGACAGGTGAATCTCTCCTGGGTTGGAAGGGAAACCCTTCAGGGAATCCAGCCTGGTACCCAGGAGGAAAGGCCGGGTGAGAGCAGACAGACCCACATCCCAGACTTCATGTCTGGAAAATGTGACTGAAAAAAAAAGACATTCACCTCAAGCCCCACTGAGGCTGGAAATGAAGATGAAGAACTGAGGCAGGGTAGCAGGAAGAACTGGCTCATCTCAAGACGAGAGAAAGATACAAAAGTATACAAATCTTGGCTGGAAATCTTCAATGGCCAGACACCTAGTTCTGAAAGCTCAACATAGTATGCCCGATACACACTCAAAACAAAGCGTGATACTACTTGATATTCCAGTTACCCACTTGCAATTCAGAACCATGATCAAGCATCTTGGTAGAGCATATGGACTCCCTGCTGTGGCCAGGGTCATCTTCTCTGCCTTGGAGGCCACCATTTCCCCCATCTTCTTCCCCGGTTCAGAAAGTGCTAACCCTCTCCCGGCTGTCTCCCTTTAAGTCCTGGCACTCAGAACCTCCGACCACCTCCGTTCTAAACCCTTGACTCTGCTGACTAACAGAGAAATCCCTCTCCTCCACAGCTCCAACACTGGAGGTTTCAGAGCCTAGGTTCTGGAGTCCTTCAAAACCCTCAAAGTAAGAACAGAGATGAAGCCCTAGAAAAATCCCTCTCTGTTGACATCAACAATCAGACATTCAGCTGGATGGCGGCGGGTGGTACATGTCTTTAATCCCAGCACTCAGGAGGCAGAGGCAGGCTGATCTCCAAGAGTTCAAAGCCAGCCTGGTCTACAGAATGAGTTCTAGGACAGCCAAGGCTACACAGAGAAACAAAACCAAGACAAAAAAAAAAAAAAAAAAAAAAAACAACCTGAAAATTCATTTAACTATCCTTTCTTTCATTCAGAAAACAAAACCTGCAGTCTAAAGTGGCTTGCAGGCTGTTGCTGTTGGAACAGCTAAGGGCTTCTGTGTTAAGTATCATCTTCCTCCAGCTCTGCAAAGCCCAGCCAGCACACTCTGATGCTACTTAGTCATATAGAAAGCTTGAAACCTTACTAAGTCCCCAACCCTAACTAATTTGATATCTTTGTGGACTTCTATGAGGTGCCGGACTTTCCTAGGTAGGAGGGAATTTGAGGTCAAATCTCCTTGCTCAGCCTGGCAAGTTGATGTAGCTGAGTCCCAGAAAGAGAGTGGGTGGGGCAACCTCAGCTGTCATTTCTAGGGTACTAGGAATTAGGGTCTCTCACTGGCCTAGAACTCACTAAATAGCCTGGGTGAGCTGGCTAATAAAGCCTCTGGGATCTGAATGTCTCTTTCTCACTAGAAGAGTACCCAACCACGCCTGCCTTTTTTTTTTTTTTTTTAAATACAAGTTCTGGGAGCGCAAACCTGGGTCCTCATGCTTGCAAAGCAAGCATTTTACCAACTGAGCCATCTACCCGGCCCAAGAAAAAAAAGCTCACCTATATCAGGAGATCTCTTGAAATCCCTGGTGCTTAAGAACTGGAATTGCTTACTAAATGGCCTCTCAAATGAAGGGGGTTTGAGCTTTTCTTTTGTGGAGTAAAATCTGAGGCCTGGGGTAATACGGAAATAGCTCTAAATCCAGGCTGCCATTGACCAGACCTTGATTGAAAACTTAACCTCCATGGCCTGTTTCTGATCTTTATCACCAAAATGACGCTTCCTTGCAAAGTAAACACAGGCCATTTATTTCCCTACCCAGCTTAAGCAAGGAGGCAAGACCAACCTCTGTCTCAACTTTCTCCTCTACTTCCTGTCTTGCTTTTTTTTTTTTTTTTTTTTTTTTTTTTAAATTCCCTTTAGGGAAAGATGGCTGTGTCCATTCCCTACCAACTAATGTGTTATTAGTTAAGTTTTCTCCTGTGGCCAGATACTACATCTGAATTGTAAGTGGAAAGAACGAGCCGTTGAAAGGAGTCAGGGTGGCGGGTGTAATTAATGAGACGAGCCGTAAGCCAGCCCCCCTGCAATTCTGCTGGGTCTCATTATCTGCGCCGCACACTGCCCTGCCTGGGAGGCCCCGCCCACCCATCCCTCCCCACTGGCTAGTCTCTATAGTACCTTTTACTACCCTGGATCTGTTAAATGTTTTACATTCTGTTTGCCAAAGCAGGGATGATTCAGAACAAGATCGGGTTATTACAAATTCAGGAGGCACTACACACTCGGCTGTCATGTTTTAGTTACCCTTTCTCTTGGTTTAATAAAATTTGCCACACTAATACAAAACCATCTTTTATCGTTTTCCCTGCCGTTGTAACAACTTGTCCGGCTTCCCCACTGCTAATTAAAGGAGCAGGCCATGCAGCCGCTCGTTGGAAAGTGGGTTTATGGGGAACCTGTCAATATCTTCGCAGTCACTTAGCTCTGGGTCTTATGGTCCTTTAGCCACTCGCTCCTCCATGATTGGAGACCTAATGAGGTCGGCAGCTGGTGGCGACACGACAGACATGCCCCGCGTGGCGCGCTGGTGGGAGGGCAGACGCAGCAGTCCCCAGGGGCAGGATGACGCGGGCTCCGCAGCCCGTCCTCCCACGCCGCCCCAGCTGGCCCTGACTTGCTTGCGACAGACTCACCGGCAAGGGTCCCCCAACGCAAGAGCGAGCGGCAGGAGCTGGGAGGTGGGCCGTGAGAAGCGACCCCCGCCCCCGGGCCGAAAGATAACCGGAAAGGGGAGGCAGTGGGTACCAAGGAAGCAGGGAGGGGAGGACAGAGAAGCTGTGCACAGAGCCGCCCTTGTGCGAAGTCCTGAGCCGGGTCCAATCAGCCCGCTCCCGGAAGGCCCACGCGCCACTCTCCAGCCCACTCGGGGACCTCGAGGAGCCCCAGTCCCCGGGGACGGCGCGTCTGCGCCCGGTACATCTGCCTCCGCTAATTGCCTCACTACAGCCCGGACTGCCGCCCTTTAGAGGGACCACGGGCGGGCTTAGTAGCATTCTGGCAGCCGCTGCCTTGGCTATCCAGGTTGGTCTGCCAACTGGGACTGCCCGGCCTAGGGGAAGCCCCTACTTTGGAAGCCGACATTCCCGGGACGGGAGGGGGGCGGGGGGGGGGGAGGCAGGAGTTTCTCCATCAGTGACACCTGTCTCCTCTAAGTGCCCAACTGTGCGCACTTTGGGAGCCTCGTTCCAGGAAGGACCTTGGGCCACCTGGGCAAGCAGGGACAATGTCAAGGTCAAGCCGATGGTGCTGGGGAAGAGAGTGGGTGGCGGGCGATCCTCAGATAAGCACGTGGTAGTCGCAGCTCCATCCCGGAGCAGCGCGGCCATCGGGATTCCTGGGCCGAATCCCCTTACACGCACACTAATAAGTTTACAAATGGAAGCCGCTGGCGCCTCTTACAATAAAAGGCAGAAGCTCTGCTCCGGCCCTTCAATGAGAGCATTTTTTTCCCTTAACAAGGGACTGGATTCAGCTGCCTGGTGATGTCTGGGCAGGGTGAGTTGCCAGAGTAACCAAGGCCTACCGCACACCAAACGCAGGGAGGAGCTGGCTGCAGGCTCCAGGGCTTGCCTAGGTGCTAGCACACCCGGATCCTGCACTGCCCTCTTTCTGACCCATTCCTTTTAGACATTTCCTCTCCCAACCCAGTCTTCCTAAACCACAGGCTGTCCCAGAATCCCCGACCCAACCTCAGGCTTTTAATAGACTTGTAAGAAACGCACGAGACACGCCTCCAGAGCACCTAGCTTAGATCATGAAGCAGGCCCCTCCAGAGCAGCTCGGAAGCAGAGTGCATCCTAGCTGTGCTCAGAGCAGCCTGGGGACATAAGTGACCCCAGGACTAATAAAGAGGAAAAAGCAAAGTCTTGGGATTCAGTTCTTTGCTTAAGAGTCTTTCTTAGGGAAGGGCAGTAGGAAACTGAGATGCAGGGGATGAAACATGCATGAGAGAATAGAGGACAAAGCCGACTCACCGTGCCCGCCACCCCTCCTTACTTCAACACATGCACTATGGCCCCCTCCCCCACACAAATAAATAAAATAAACAAACAAACAAATAAAACATTTTTTAAAAACCTTCAAGTTCACATTTCATCCCTGCTCCCCCCAAAAATTGAAGTTGCATTTCACCTTAATTTCCTCTCAGGAACATCAAAATGCAGAGATCACGTAACTCCTTTTACTAGTTCACCGTTGGGCAACAAAATACTTCCAAACCCCAGAAGTTGTTTTTTTTTTTTTTAACATCTAGAGAATCTAGGCTATGGAGAAACCTGGAAATGTGCATGTGTGTGGGTCTGCGTGCGTGCACGCGCACACACACACATACACACATACCTGCGCACATACAAATGCATGCACTCAGGTACCCGCCCCATCTCCACCCCTCAGAAGGTCTTGAAGCTAGCCTGCAGTTAGGCTAAAGGCCTCCCAATGTCTGCCTTCTAAATGGCCCTCGCCTATTAATCTAGGAAAAGCACCAGGCCCTGGACTACACCGGCACCACTCACATCTAGAACAGATATGATTTTCTTCACAGCTCACAAAAGGAGCCCCTTTCCCTGGTTGTCCCTGTGGGGGGACACAGTGGAGAGGCACACGTCACCAATCCAGCTCCTGAGAGCCAGGCCAGCCAGGTGCCTGCCTGACATCTCATACACTCCTGCTTTGCACAGCCCAGAGGCCACCGGACAGGCATACTGAGTGCCCACTGTCACCAAGCAGCCGGACCATGCACATTTGAGGCCGGGGCTACCTACCCACTCTGCCCCACCTCGGGCCGTGGGTCTTTTCCTTCTCCCCACGGGACACCCTCCATGTCTGGTCATCAGTTGTTCCTGATGGTTGATCTTCCAACCCTCTCAGATCAGCCCGCTTCTGGACTGCGGCTACAGCCACACACATTCATGTCTGCAGCTGACCTGTAGCTTTCCTACCTCCTGTCAACTTAAGCCTCCCGACCCCCATCACCAGATCTCAGCCAGTCCCCTTTTGTAGAAGCCTAATACCCAAGGTGCTCAGGAAGTGATTGCCATTACCTGGCCCGCCCCGCCTCCTCTCTGCCCCGCCCCCTCCTCTCTGCCCCGCCCCCTCCTCTCTGCCCCGCCCCCTCCTCTCTGCCCCGCCCCCTCCTCTCTGCCCCGCCCCTCCTCTCTGCCCCGCCCCCTTCATTTAGCTTCCTTGTCTGGCCTAACACAAGCTTGCCCTCATTTCTAGCTGTTCTTCTTCAGTTCCACAATACTCTAGCTCCCTCCTTTCCCCTTGTTCTAGCATATCCTTCCAGTTCGTGGACAGCCTCCTCCAGGAAGTCCTTTCTTCTTCCTTGCCACTCATCGCTGACCGAGTCAGCCCCTCAGCTAGGTCCAGACCACCTGGCGCAGGATAACGAATGCATAAAGAAAAAGTTCGCTCTCGGGCTTGTGATTACTGGAGATTGTGATTGCAAGATTGAAGGCTCCCCTCGGTCTCTAATGAGACAGCCTTCTGGAGACTTCAGAAGGAAGCAGTAGCACCCTGTATAAGGATCACATGTATGTAAAAAGCACATGTGAGCACAGAGAGCCCTGGCTGCCGATTAGAGGAGCTAGAAGTTAAGGAGCCAGGCTCCCTCTTCTCTTGAAGGAAGTAATATCGCCCTGCCTGCCGCATCTAACTTCCACCATGAGACCAACACGAGGACAGTTAGGACCCAGGTACTTCCCACCCCACCTGGGGACCACAGGCAGGGACTGCCAGTCTGGCTCACACCCTTTCAGATGTTTTGTGGCTTTAATTCCTCTAAGCAGCTGAGATTTATGGCCCACTTGACAGAAATATTTAATTTTCCAAATGTCTATTATTCAAAGGCTATAGAAATCTCCAGCTCCAACATCTCCACATTAATATCCACCTCAGGCTCAGATCCAGTAAAGAGCCTCCCAGTAGCATGGAAGGAAAAGGAAGAGAAGGCTTTGGCAGAGGAAGGACCCACAGAAAATCCTCACAGAGTTTCAGGCTGTCCCCACCACCCTTGTCAAGTCAAACTAGTGTGTGTCATCACCACCACCACTATCATCAATCACCACCATAATCACCACCACCACCACCATCATCATCATCGGCACCACCACCTCTGCCCTCATCATCATCAACGTCTTCATTGTTCGAGCTGTCTCCAGCACTCTTCTCAAAACAAACTAGTATGCAGCAGCACCACCGGCTTGCTCCGTATGACGACTGGTTAATTCTCACTCACAAACTGGACTATGGATCACCGTGGAATTACATGTCTGCGTGTGTCTGTGAGAGCATTCCCAGAAAGCTTTAGCTAAGAAAGCAAGACCCTCCCTGAACACAGTTGGCTCTATCCTGTGGACTAAAGCCCTGGATTATAGAAAACAGAGGGAGGGAACGGAGTACCAGTGTTCACCTCTCTGCTTCCTGATGGAGGACATGGTGCCCAGTCACCTCATGCCGTCGCCACCACAATGAACCAGGTCGCTTCTTAGGCCATGAGCCAAAACAGACCCTTTCCTCTTTCAGTTGTTTTTGTCCAGTGTTTTGCCACAGCAATGGAAAAGTACCCACTATGTGCTACGCTAAGCAACCTGCATACCGTGTGCACAGGTTCGCCTGTGTGCAGTACCACTGCTCAGGCAGCCATCACCTTGTTTTTTGAAACAATGTTTCTCAATAGCATAAAACTAGTGAAGCTGACTAGGCCAGCTGGCCGGCAAAACCCCGGGGACCCTCCAGTCTCTGCCTCCTGGCAGTGGGATCGCAACATTCAGATGCCACCACATTCAGATCTGACTTACTGAGCCGTCTCCCTAGGCCTGTAGTAAGAAATTTTAATAGGCATGGTTCAAGTTAATCCTTACAGCCAGGTGAAATAACCAGTATAGCTATGCCATTGTGTAGGAGGATGAGGGCGCTAAGGCCCAGAGAAAACTAAACTCACCCAGCCGCTGAAACTGGCACTAGACCCCCAACATGGCTGACTAACCCTTCAGCCATCAGAAAGTCTCGCCTGGACTATGCTAGCGCTTTCTATTGCTAACAACTGTGCCAAACTGTGTTTAATCCCACGTCTCATTGTTAAGCAGATCTGCCCGAAACATTCACACGTGAAGTGTCTCTGCCACACACATAGCCGGGCTGTGTGCCTCGCATAGCAAATGGGGGGGCCCCTTGCCTACCAATTTCTTCAGACCTGTTTGAAAGTCGAGGTTTATATGCAAAGGAGGCAGAGAAGCTACACCAGCCGCTGAAGGACTCAGCTGTCTCCACACAAGCAGGAAACAAAGAGTTCTGAATAAACAGGGGGGACCTTCTTGGGCTTCTATCTCAGCCAGTCTCTCTTGTACTGGTGTAAAGTTGATTTTGTTTACACACGCTCAGCAAGGGAGAGGGCAGAGCAAGCATTCTGGCAGAGATAAAAGGTGACTGTTAAGAAAGGGAAGAGGAAACGGGGGACAGTGGGTGAAGAACTCAGCAGTCTCAGGCATCTGGTGTCAGAAAACAGAATGCACTCCTAGCCCTGGAAGAAACTCCCCATCAGAAAAGTCCCAACATCCATAAGTTGACTCTCCCCAGTTCCCATGTATGTCCCAAATGTGCCCTGAACCCACCATCTAAATACACATAATGCTACCTGTGTGTGGTATCATGTCAATCTTCCATTTTTATTAGCAGGTATTAATTGTATAGGTATCATTGTGACATTTTCACACACAGATACAGTGTCCTTTGACCTATTCCTTCCTCTGTAACCATCCCCTCACACCCCTCTGTAAAAATACGCTTACAGTGTCTGTGCAAGCACTTGCACGAGCACACGTGCACGGGTCACAGCACTTATGTGGAAGTCACAGGACAACTTGCAAGTGTTGGATCGCTCCTCCCACCATCTAAATTCCAGAGCCTGAGCTCAGAGCCTCAGACTTGGCTGCAATCGCCACCCCTGGCGAAGCCTTCTTACCTGCCCCTGCCTTCACGTCGGTGTTGTTTATCCACTGTGAGAAGAAATGTGATATTTGTCTTTCTGAGTCTGGCTTATTAAAGAATGATCTCCAGGTCCGTCCATTTTTCTACGAATGACTTCTTCTGTGTGGTTGAGTAGCACAGTGCTGTACAGACTTATCCGGCCAGTCTATCTTCAAGCTCTTCTGTTCTGTAAATGGCACTACATCATCATGGCTATCTGGGTAGAACATATCCGTGGAGTTCTTAGTGTCTTCTGCGTGGCGGCTGGAGAAAAACCCAGAGCACCTCTATAGCACACTCATGCAGGCTTACCTCACCTAACCTTCCTGCAGCTCTCAAAGGAAGGTGTTAGGATGCTGAGGCTTAGAGGGGCCTAAAGAACTTGTTCAAAGTTGCCCAGCTGGTAAATGTTGAAACAGATTCTGTTTGAGGCCTGTTGGCTTTGACGCTAGGGACCACAGCCGTGCATTCATGACGCCATTGCCAGCAAAAGGGCAGGGAGAGAGAGAGAGAGAGAGAGAGAGAGAGAGAGAGAGAGAGAGAGAGCCAAGCTTCTCAGATGGCAAATCTGGGAAGGAGGAGAAGGAGGAGGAAGACCCTTATGCCTCTAGAAGAGAAGGTTCCTCACTACGGCCTCGTGCTGGCTGCTATTTCAAGGGCTGACTCTCGTGATGAATGTGTTCGGGGCACATGTGAAATGTAATACATCTTGATTTAGTGACGCGCCTGATAGGTCGCCTGATGAAATTTTACTTGCAAAATTAATTCAGATTGTCTTGGCTGGGTACTGCCGCCGTCACCTAGACAGCAGACAAGCGGGGAAGGAAGTATACACAAGCAGTGAGGGGACAAGACACTTCAAGGGGCAAGGGTGGGGCACTAGAAGCAGGCGCGGCCCCTCGGGATGCTGAGGCAGCCGCAAGCATTGTTGACTTTACCTTTGGTGTGCCAGAAACATAGCCCGTAGCAGGAAGATGCCAGCCTGAATGTAAGAATACCCAACAGGGTATGAAAGGGGAGGAAGGGCAAGATGAGCTAGCTCACGGGGCCTTTGAAGTCCCAGTTCAATGGGGTGAGTCATGTAAAGGGGCAGCTGAGTCCCCAGGCTGGACATCAAGGAAGCTCAGAGAGCAGTCACCCATCCCAGTCAGCACAATGTGAGCCTCAGCCAGGGCAGCTCTCAGAGAAGTTACAGGTTGGTGTCTTCTGTGGACATGAGGAGCAGGGCAGTCAGCTCACGGGGAATGTCTACTCGAAACAGCAGACGGCGAGCCCCAGCCCAACGCCAGGAGGCCGGAACCTTAGTGAGGGACAAGACACGGACACGGGAAGAGAAGCTGAGGCAGAAAAATCAGCCCAGCACACAGAGTTGACTAAACTGACACAGGAGGTGGGAACGTGGCTGCCACTCATAATTAACGAAAGAGGGAGAGGAAATGAATTACTGTAATTACGAACCCATGGAGCATGGTTTAAAACAAACGTGTTCCTCTCGCGCATCCACAGGAGAGAAGAATATAATACTTAAAAAAAATTTTAAACATTTTGCTTTGATTTTTTATGGTGCAAATAATGCATTTTGATACAACACCCCCCTCTAACCTCTCCCCATCCCTCACCACTTTTCCATATATATATATATATATATATATATATATATATATATATATATATTGCCTATATGTATGTGGAGATAGAACCATTCACGGGAGCCCAGATAGCCTCTCAGGATCTGTATCCCTAAAGAAAACTGATTCTCCCTCCACTCCTCCCCAGAAGCCATCAATTACCAACAGTTAGGGGTTAGACTCCATAAGTCCCTCCCCCGCCCATGCCAGGATTCTAGCTGGCTTCATCTGGCACAAGTCTTGTGCATCCAGTCACGGCCAGTCTGACTTCATGTGTGCAAAGGCTCTGTTGTGTCTTTCCACTATTCTTTTGCAATGGACATCCACCATTTCTCACTCTTAGAATCTGCACCCTCTTCTCCAGTGACTCTTGAGCTTTGGCATGGGGGGATGAGGGTGATATAGCTGTTCCACTTAAAACTGAACACTCATATTCTCTGCAGGAACTACCATCTGCTATAAGAAGCTTCTCTTTTGGAAGAGGCACTAATCTATAGGCATAAAGATAAGAACTTAGGCAGCAGTTTACTACTATGCCCATTTAGCAGATCAGTAGTATTAGGTCCCACCCTAGGTCTGTGACCTAGAAGCCTCATGGGTTTTTTGACCCAGTAAACGGTACCGGATATGAGTTCCATCTTGTGGACCAGGCTTTGCCTCAAATCAGAAAGTGGTTGGTTACTCCCATAATGTTCGTGTTACTATTGCACCAGTCACCAAATCTTGCCAGGCTTGGCCTAAGGCAAAGGGTATATGGTTCATCCATTCCCAAACCAGATGTCACCCATTGGATGTCACCCAAGGAGCCTAGAGACTTAGAGAGATTAGGCCAGAGTGAGCCAAAGAATAACCAGGCTGATCAAAAAGCAAGCCTGTATGCCCAAGGTATCTAGCCAGTCTCTTTGTGGAGCTGATGAGGGATGAGTGGAATTGACTGGGGTGAAGGAGCCTGATTCTTTGCATGTACTCACTAGGTGTGGCCCTCATAAAAGAACGTGGTGTGGTCCACATTCTGAGCTCAACCCAAGCAGTCCTGTGACAAGTGGAGGGAGCCACAGAGAATGCAATGGATTGGACTAGAAAGGAAACCGACAGATGGGGAACGGTGGCTAGAATATGGTTGTATTTTAAAGGTAGAACAAACAGGGTTGTTTGGGGAACGGAACATGAGTGGGAGATACAGAAGGCATTGTGAACCAGGACATAAATACCCCTGACTGAGTCATTAGGCTGAAACTCCGGAGGTAAGGTTTCTAGGTATGCCTACCTTCCCCTTAATTCCATGCCTGTGCCATAGGGTGGTCATCTACAAAATACATGTCCCAGTCACTAGAGAAATGGCTCAGTGGTTAAGAACAGGTAAGGCTCTGTAGAGTGAAAAATTACAAAGGCCATTTTATGAAATATGTGTAGATTTCTTTGCCCTTAGACCTGGGCAGAAAAGTGAAGATTCCAGAACGAGGAACTGAAAATAAGATTTTAGGTCTTCACTTTCCCTGGGGCACATTCCGGGTGGAGGACATTATTCCCTGAATCAAGCCTCAGGCAGTAGGCCTGCCTATGGGTGGAAAAGGCCCAAAGCAGGAAGACACATTCCTGACCATAAAAAATACAAGCCATCTAGGTGGGGCTGTGACTGGAGGAAATGAGAAATATTTTGTAATGATGGTATAGGGGACAGTGACTTGGTAAGACCACATTTTTGAGAAGAATGAGTGTGCAGAGTGATTTTCACATGACTCTAGATCATTTGGGCTAGATTCCTCTGAAATGTTTCACTGTTCTTGGTTACCCCCCCTCCCTTGGTCTTCCCAGTGCTATGTTCAAAATTTATAAAACAACCAATCATGTGTAACCACGAGAAAATGCAACCAATCATGTATAACCACGCGAAAATGCCTTCCTTTCCCCACTCATGCTATAAAAGACCCCTTAGCCCGCCATTTGAGGCCAAACCTTGCTCTTGGGGCTAGAGAGCTTGTGGTTTGACCGCCGGCCAATTTCTCTAATAAAGCCTCTGCTGATTGCATCCAGGTATGGTTTCTTGTGATCTTTGGGTGGTCGTGATTTCCTGAGACTTGAAGAAGGGTCTCCCGAGTATGGGGGTCTTCAGCTCCTCTAGTGGATCTGAATTTGGTTCCCAGCATCCCATTCTAGAGGCTCACGGCTGCCTATAAACTCCGGCTCTCTCTTCAGGGCCTCTGAGGGTGCACGTTCACATGCACAACCCCATAAGCATAATTGAAATTTAGAGATAAAAATTAATACGCTTTTAAAGGTAATGCTTGAGAACCACACAATCAAGTTACAAAACATAAAAATCAGGGCCAATGTAGTGGCACGATCTTTTGGTCCCAGCACTCAGTAAGTAGAAGCAGGCAGATCTCTGTGAATGCCGGGCCAGCCTGATCTACGTGGTGAGTTTCAGGCTAGCCAGGGCTATCTAATGATTAAGTCAATATCAAAATGTTTAAGTACGTTTACCATTTGTGTTAGGCAGCTTTTATAGACATCCTGGGCCACCCTAACTCTCTGATGACTAGCTCCGAGTGAAAAAAAAATTTCACACTGCCCATTGCTAATAAATCCAGCAAGACCTGAAAATGTTTGTCTCTGAGAACTGGTCTCAAGTAGCCATGGCTGCATCTAAAAACAAACAGAACTATGACTTGTACCTGGTAAGCAACTGCCAACTAAACACCACTGTTGCCCAAGACCAACGATCCAGCGCGGCCTGATTCCCATCAGTCAGGAGCATCAATAGATACAAGCAGTGGACAGCATCTCAAGGCCTTGCCTGATGACAGCTGAAAGCAACTTGCACACTGTGTGCAAGTTCCCTGCACACAGCTTCAGCTTCCCCGACCGCGGGGAGCAAAGAGCAGGCAGACCTTCTCGCCCCACCTTCCATCTTGCTACCAAAGGCCTTGGGTGCTTATCAGGTCTGTGAGCAGAATACAAAAGCGCCCAGAACGGGTGTGGCAGGAAAGGCAGCTGAGCCAGAGAGGAGAGGCTCCGGCAGCCGGCTTGAGCCCTGCACGGATTTTACAGGGAGGGGGTCAGGAAGCGTGAGCGTGAGCGAACCCAGAACAGGCTAGGAAACTTTCTGAGCAAGCTCGATGCAAATCATACTTGGAGAAACCAGCGGTAGGTAGCCCCGTGCCTGCTGTGTCAGCACTCAGTGGCTTTTGCAGCTTCCAGCTGGCCCTGGCAATCTCACTGTGGCTTCTGGGTCACCAACCAATAAGGAGAGCTCCCACACCTAATGCATAAATAAGAAGCCATTTTCTGGAGTTTTTGTTTTGTTTTGTTTTGTTTTGTTTTGTTTTGTCTCGGAACCCCAGCCGCAGAAAGCCCGACCTTCTGGGGTTCACATCCCCATCAGCAGAAGATAAGCATGAGGTTGTGGAACAAACAGGCAGACAGTGCAGCCTGCATACATGCAGCACATGAGAACTGCGTCTGTGGCCCCAGGAGCCACGTCGTGTCTCATTCACTGGCTGGAAGTTTGCTCCCGGAATGTGACAATGTGGCCGTGGCACACTGTTACCTCCTTCCCTCCTCCGACACTCACAAAATGAGTGTGCTTACCACACTCTCAAGAAGGAGGATCATAAGGCTCACCAACCATGCCTGAGACCAGTCAGAGGGGGAGGCCAAATAGCCCCCACGGGACCAGTGCTGAGTGTGCATAGGAACCCACAGAAAGACCTTGGAGCCCATGCAGAGCCTGCAAGGTTGGGAGACACTGTCATCCACAGAGAATGAACCCTGCAGATGCTCAGATGGCAGAATTCTAATGCTGGAGAAAGGTAAAAAGATTAATTCATTGTCACCTCCAACCACCTAGGGCTGTTACAGAATAAAAACGGGCTCTACGAATGGTATCCTGGGCTCACAAACTTATCAAACGTTATTCTGCTGGTCCCATTTGGCTCTGACCAGAGTTTTTTCTGAACTTACATGTTTATACTCATCTCCTTCTTCCTACATTCCTACAGCTTTATGGGTACCCACCGCTAAGGCAAAGGGTAGTCTAGATTCTCTCGCGCTCTCTGCATGCGCATGCGCGTGCATGCGTGAGTGCGTGCGTGCCTGTAGCCTTTGCCATTATGGAAAATGGAAGCATATTTCCTAGCTATGGCTGCCCCACCTCCAAACTGCTTTATGCTTTGAAGCTTGACTTTGATTTCAAGCCTTGGACCTTCAGGTCCTGCCCCGCCCCTCCTGCACTCAGTCTGCATGCCAAGCACACAGTCCACTTCCCTGGGCAGCAGGAAGTCTCACGAGGCAGGCAATTACTGTTACTCAGCCTGAGCTGGGCTCAGCCGCATCTCACTTCTCGATCCCAGCCTGTTCCCCGACTTACCCCTTTTAACTTCCTCCCTCTCCAGACTCATACACTCTTTACTCACGCTCCAGGCTCTGGGGAAGCAATGTGCTGTTTACTGGTTTAGGACACAACCCCGGAGTGGGGTCAGGCCTTCTTTCCCCTACAGCCTCTTGGAAAATTAGCCAGTTTCTCACTCTCCAGGCAGGTCAGGTTCACGCAGGGTCTAACACTTCTTCCTGACTCCCTCACTCTCCGCACCAGCTCTCTGACAGTGTTCTCCCCCAGCCCCTGCTCTCTTGTGAGTCCTAATTATACAATGTACTTCTCGGGATTCCTTGGAAGCATTGACCTCCAACCTCTCTGTGGCACCGCCTCTCCTGGTTTCACCCAGGCTTTCCAGAAGACTCCTATCCTACAGACACTGAGTCTCGGAGTTTGATCACAGACTCTGCTCTTTCTCTAGGTTAACCTATGGTCTTTATTCCTGCCTGCCTGGGAGGGGTGATGCCAACACTGTACTTTCAGAGCCGTTTCCTCCTGGGAGATACTTGGGTATGCACCAGGATGCTGTGCCATGGTCTTGCTCTGACAAACTCCACCCCTTTGCCCTTTCTTCATGACTATACTTCATCCCCTGGTTACAACTCAAATCACCCTTGACTCCACCTGCTGCCCTACCACCCTTTCACTGACAATGGAAGGTTTCTAGAGAAATCACAAAGTCAAGCTCTTCTGATTCAGCCACAAGTCCCCACAGGTCCCTCAATAATGCTGTGACACCTAACACGTCGATCCCAGCAAAGTTATCATCCAGATCCCTCGGGCAGTGGGCTAGCCCTGTCTCCTTCCTGAAATCTCCCAGTGTTCAACTCAGTGTCTCACCTCTTGATCTGTTAGGGAAACAAGCAGACTCTGTCACCTCCACAGCCATCCCTCCTACTGGCCTCAAAGACGCTGTCCTTCCTCCAGCCAAGGCAAGGCTATATGTAAGGCTAGCCCTCCTGTTCTCTGAATCCCAACACCTCATTTTGTCAACCTACCTCCTCTACCTCCTGAAGTAGAAAATTCTCGACACTCTGCTGGGTCCTGCCCTCCCCATCTACTCTAGCCTGGCCGCCTCTGCAGGAGGGCCTTGTCTGACCTGGCAGGGCAGGCCTGTAATCTTAGCTACTTAGTTGAAAGCTGAGGCATGATAATCCTGGGCTACACGGTCAAGGCTAATTTGGGCAATTTAACAAGACTCTGGCTGGAGAGAATAATGAAGAGCTTCGGGTGCAACTCAGTGATAGCACATTTATAGACTATGAAAGGCTCAAGTTCAAGGTCAACCTTGGTTCTACAAAAAGAACTAAGTAATAAGTATCCAGGCAAGCAAACGGCACCTGACCGCCGCATCCCCTCCAGCCAGCATTTCATTTGCCTGCTCTTGACTGTGGTATGCCTCACGGATCTCTTCCTCTATCTCCTGGTCCTCTCCCATTCACTCCTCAGTCACCCTGGTCTCCCCAGTGACCATAACTGCCACGCTGCCAAATCCCATACATACAGCTATGCCCTTCCCTCTTCCCCTACCCGAGTGATCAGGACAGCTTCCCGAGTGGTCTCCCACTTCCTGTCACCCTGAAAGTCCATTCTCCACGTGGCAGCTACCATGATGTAAATGGGACCTCGCCGTTCCGCTGTTCAGAATCCTTCGATGGCTTCTGAGTGCACTTAGACTCAAGCCCACTGCAACTGACAGAAAGCCAACTCGAACTGGCTTAAATGATAAAACTAATTTACTGAGAGCGGAAACAGCTGGCTTGTCAACCTCACATCCTCACACCTCAGTACCCAGCGGGCCTTTCCTGAGTGTCGCCGAGCTGCCATCAGCCCTGGCACTCAGCTTAGATGGCTCAGCCATCAGGGTCTCTGTCTGCTTAGCGGGGTCCCTTATCCCCTCCTCACTGCAGCAGTTGTTCCTCGCCAGGCACCTCTCCAACCCATATGTGCCAGCTGCTGGCAAGCATGGCATGGTAAAGTCTCTTTACCATTCTTAGTCTTGTCCTGGCTCCTCCTAGCAGCTAAACAGAAGGAGTGTGCTGGTAGGGTGTACTGGCTAGAACCCCTACCTAGCAATACAGATTCATGCCCTCTTAAAGAACGGTGACCTCTCACAGGAGTCGCTTTGTACCCTCTGAAGATGTCACAGTTTGGGTCGGTCCACGTTGACTTATAGACTCCCATAGTGATTTGAGTGGAGAAGGGACTCTTCTGATGAGAAACATGCAGGAAATAGAACACATCTCTAGGTCCCATAGTCGGCTGAGACGGTGCAGTGGCAAAGAGGGAGACCCTGAGCCTGGTATCACATAAACCAAGCCTTAGAACTACCCACTTCCTGCCCCAGCCCTGTGTGCCAAAGGGGGATATATGGCTTCCCAGTTTCTAGAAAAGGTGTGTCCTGAGCAAAGGTACTTCCCATGCAAGGCGTCTCTCTCCCCTGTACATCAGGACACCTCTACCACAGGCTTCTCTAAATCTCCTAGTCTAGGGGATCAAAGCTCCTTCCTGTACTGGTGTTCCCAAGGTCCAGTCTCTCGGGATGTTTTGCTCCGGAGTTCTCATATCCATAGCTAGCCTTCTCTCTACGAGCCCTCCCACAGTTACAGACATCAAAAACGTTGTGCAATTCTTTCTCCTAACACCCTCTGCTTAGGGGAAGAAGCCTAGGTCCCTCAGCAAAGCTCTCTTGCATCTCTAAACTTGAGCACAAGGCATACCACCTGACTTCCTACCCCCATGCCACCATGACTTCATACCTTGGCCGAAGCCATCCCTGATGCTGAGAATCCTCACCTTCTACTTAGGAAAGTCTACTTACCAATCAAAGTTCTGCTCAGACGGCCCCTGGCTCCTCCTCATACCTCCCCCAACTCAGAAGAGAAGACTTTCAAGGAGACATTCATGGTATCCAGGTCCCCCTGCTCTTGTACCATAGAAAGTCCTAACAGTGTGGCATGGTGGGTGCCTTCATACAGTGAAAGCTCAGAGAGGCAGCTTGGGCGGCAGCATCCAGAAGGCCTGCTCTGTGATTCAGGCTGAGTTACCTCCAAACCAGTCCTGTGTGACCATGAACCTTGCCCTCCGCTCTCCACTTGAGTTTCCCTAGATCCCTCCGATGTAAAAAGTAGCCCCTATGTACACATCCTCACCCAGCCAGAGCCCCGCCTATCCTGGCAGTTGCCCAGCAGCTTCTGGATGCATTTATCCCGCTAATGAGAAGTTTCTTAAAGCCCTAATAAGGCCCTTTCCACCAAGCAGGTTCCGTAACAGATTCTTATAAAACATAAATTCAGTACATTAAAGCCAGATTTCAGCACATTAGTAGACCCATGGGGAGGGGCCTGAGTTTACCAAACACCAAGCAGTTGCTGTCATTTAATTAAAAAATGATAATGAGAAGCTCTTGTAATTTCTGGTCTCTCTCTAAGAGAGACCAGAAAATCTCCCCCCTGGTTTCACATGTCAGATGTTGCTGTGAAAAAAAAAAACGAACAAACAAACAAACAAACAAAAACAACAAGTTTTTGTCAAGACAAAAGCCATTTCTGGATAGCTACAAACAAAAAGAAACCTTCCCTGCCTGGCTCACCAGCCCCAGTGCCCCAGAAAGGGCTCTGTTCTCCTATCTGATTACTTCCTACACATATATTCTGACCAAGCTCCCTCTCACAGCTCCATATTGTTTTTCCATCTGTTAATCTCTCAACCAAACAGCCACTTGTTGCACTGCCCATGTGCGAGAAGCCAGACCTGCAAAGGCTCCTGGGATGAGGTCTATGTACTAGGAGAATGCATGGTCTGGCCAGGAAGATGCTAAGGACCACAGAGAGGCAGCCCGGGACATCCTGGAGACAGAGAGAAGCGTGTTGGGGTCTCTGAGAGAAGCTTCTTCTAAATGAGGCTTTATTAAGAAGAAGGACGCTGAACTGGGTTCTGAGATTGGAGGAGACGAGAAGGAAAATGACGCAGGTAAATGAAGACAACCAGCATGGAGGGACTGCGGCGTGCACAGACAAGCGTATGAAGAGAATTGTGTCAGATTCCAAAACACCAAGTGTCTGGGCAGGATGCCAGGGCCCTGTGTGTGAGGTTGAGTGGATAATGGTTAGTGGCACCTAACACAACCCAAAGTCTCACTCTAAACCCACAAGACCCAGAGGTGGGTGAGATTGGAGGGATCAAAGCATATTTGGTTCCTCTAACAAAATCAGCACCTCTCAAGTGTCCGTGTCCAGCGTAGTCCCTGGAAACCCGCAGTTCCGTCGTAACCAGTTCCGTCCTTGATCCTAGCAGATACATAGTGGGAGGGTAACACTGGGAGGCAGCGAACAAGGAAGTCTGTCACTCAGAAAGTTCTCTTTCTCTGAAAGAGATGTTGGCTGGATCTCCAGGAGGTAGGAATGGAGGCTCAAAAACTCTGTGTCCCCAGCCTGCCAGATGCAGGTAAGCATTGTCCCCTCGGCATGTGCCACTCCATATCCAAACTGAAAAAATACTCTCCTCGTTTAGATGGCCACATCTAGTTTTAGCCCACTTTTCCTGTGTGCTGAGAGTTACAAATAAAACTTGAGTCCACCCAAGCTAGACCAAGGCCAATGAAATCACAAGACCTGATAAAGGGTCCTGGCTCCCCTACACATCCCTATAGGATGCAGCCCCAAACAGTCCCTGCTAGGAAGCAGGGCCACCATGCCTGAAGGCCAAACCACGAAGACCAAGAAATCTTGGTCACTGGCATCAAGGCCACCCAAGGAGACACAGCCTTGCAGTGACACGAGGAAGCCCCTTGACTCCCACCCTGAGTCTCAGAAATTCTCAGCCTTCACAAAGCCTGAGTTCCAGGCCTTTGTGGGGAGTTGTGATCCAGGAGTCCCTGAAAGTTGTGGTCCTACCTCCCAATTAGAACCAAGATTCCCAGGCTCTCCAGTAGGTAAGACTCAGGGAACATCCTCCCTGTCAGAATTCGTCCATGAATGAGACAAAGCACCTGGGCACTGAGTGCAAGTGCTCCCTCACTAAGACCTCATCCTCGTCTTAACCTGCACGTTTTGCTCAACTTCTCTGTGTTCCTTACACATGAAGAGAGGAGATTACATTCGGCCTCTCTAATCCGAACACCTGACACACTCCAAAGTCAAACACTTTTGAGCATCACTTTGGTGCCGCCAGTGACAAAATGTCCTGCCTGGCAGGTGACAGTCAAAACACAGAGGCATGTACATACGGCACGAGGCTCTTTGCAGCCTCTAAGTTGTATGCGTAGCGTGAGTTTCATGTTCCTGCTTAGGTCTGATCCCCGAGATGAGACATCATTATGCATTATGCATATGTGAGCTCTTACAAACCAAAAACTCCTGGCTCGAGAGATGGTTCTGTGGTGAAGAGCCCCTGATGCTCTTACAGAAGACCCAGGTTCGGCTCCAGCACCCACACAACTGCTAACAACAGGTGTCTGTAACGCCAGGGCCAGGGAGCCAACACGTTCCTCTAGCATCTGAGGGCAACTTCACACACATGATGAGCATGCATACACTCTGGGACATACATATACATGTAAAATAAAATAAACCTTAAAAAAAAAAAAACCTGTGGATAAGGCATAGTCAACCCATGTGTTTCAAAACACTTAGAATCACGCTCCCTGCATAGTGTCAGTTACAGTTATCATTGACAATATTGTACGTGCTGGGTTGTAAACAATTTTCACCCTCTTACATTTTCCCTGCTGTATATGGGCATGTGACTATTATATAATAACGAAACTGTTAGGAAAATAACCTTCAATGAGTTAATTGAATGTAACTTTAAACCAAAGAAACGTCAGAAAACTGGAGGCTGGTGGTGCTGGGTGAGCAGACCTTCATTTCTGGTTCTACTGGGAACTCTTCTTGGAAGACACAGGGAGAACTGCTGGAGACAGTGGCCCGGAAGATGGAGCCTGCAGCTCAGCTGGTACAGTGCTTGCCGAGCATGCTAGAGCATCTCCCAAAAGCCAGGTGTTGTGGCATAAGGCTGAAATTCCAGAATTCAGGATGTAGAAGTAAGAGGACCCAAAGTTCAGGTTTATCCTCTGTCACACAGAGTTCAAGACCAATTTAGGCTACATGAAATGAAGAAGGAGAAGAAGAAGAAGAAGGAGAAGGAGAAGGAGAAGGAGAAGGAGAAGGAGAAGGAGAAGGAGAAGGAGAAGGAGAAGGAGAAGGAGAAGGAGAAGGAGGAAAAGGGGGAGGGGAGAGGGAGAGGGAGGGGAGAAGAAGGGAAAGGGGAGGAGCAGGATTAGAAGAATTAGAAAAATTAGAAGAAAAATTAGAAGAGCTAAAAGAAATAGAAGAAAAAGAAGAATTAGAAGAAAAGGAAGAATTAAAAGGAGGAGGATGAGGAGAGAAGGAGTAGGAAGAAGAGAAGGAGGAGTAAGAAGAAAAAAAGAAGAATTAGAAGGGAAAAAGAGGAAGAGGAAGAAGAGGAGGAGGAAGGCAGGGCACAGAAGTTAGACTCCTGCCATAACCAAAAATGCAGCTGGTCCAGCAGCTGGCACCAGATCTGCACCATCTCAGGCTTGCTTATACCTCCCAGGCTCTCTGAAAACTCCGGGGCCACAGGAGAGTGTGAGCCGAGATAATGACATCTCAGCTTCAAGTGTAGCCCATGCCACAGCATCTTGACCCTGCTCTGAATAATTGTGGAGCCTGGAGCCATCTGCACATCCTGCCTGCCTCAGTTTCACTATTCCCCACACACAGAAAACAAAAATCCTCCAGCACAGGCAGCTGTGGCCATGCCCCTGTCAAACGTCATTCTAGGCAGTGTTAGATTAGATAATAATATCTTTTTTCCTCTCTGCCCCAGCTCCTCAGTTTCCTCGGATAAGTCCCTTGGCAAAAAGGAACCACTTTGGTGGACATCTCTGTTGGTTCCTCCCAGCCTTCTGTTTCCAGACCTGGCCAGTCACTCCTATGGCAGGGCCAAAGCTTTTCAGCCCCACAGGGCATCTCTTTTGTTTGTAAGATGAACTTAGCCTGCTCCAAGCCCACAGAAATATTCCAAGGTGGGAGGGGAAATAGAAGGATAAATCCCCTAGTTACTGTTGAGCTGCAATCCCCAAGTTCAAAATGAGCATCTCTGACCATGTTATCAAGGTTTGCTTGTCATACAAAAAGCTGCACATATTTGCTTCCTGCCTGTTATCCTAGAACTCAAAAGCTGTGATAGGAGAATTACAAACTCACGGTTCTGGGCTATACATCATGACACCCTGTCTCGAAACAATGGGTTTATTTAGTTCATACAGCTGAATGAAGTGATAAGTTCTGTGATGCACACCTATTGATTAAACCATCATCCGTCTATGGTCACATCTGTTGCTTCCCCTCACCTTTGTTTACAGTATAAGCCCACAACCTAAGAGCTACTTTCTTTACGTTTCTAAGGGTCATTGGTCCTAATCATAGAGTCCATGAGATTTAGAATCAGCTAAGAGATATACCTCTGGTCCTATCTATGAGGGCATTTCAAAGGGTTTAACTCAAATGGGGAAGATCTTCCCCCAGTCTGCATGGTTCCTTCCAAAACGTCTCAGGAAAAAAAAAAAAAAAAAGCAGAGTTTGCCTGTCTGCCTTTCCTCCTTCCGGAGCAAGTGCATCTACTATGGCTGCTGTCATCCTCTGCTGTCATCTAGCCTCAGCACCTTCAACCTCCCAATTAATTAGACTCAAAGCGAGTGACTTCTGTGAGCTCCGTGTCATTGGCACCAGACTGGGGGCTCCTGAAGCATTCAGCTTGTAGACTGTGTAACTACTGTTCTCTCTGCCTCTTCGATATGTTAATAATATTACATTCTCTGGGGTCCGTTCCTCTAGAGAACCCTGCCTGATACCAGCGGTGTAAGCTACAGGCATCAGGAAGCATAGAAGCTCCACAGAACATGCATAGTTCGGACTTTGTACCCTTTGACCAACGCCTTGTCCCTTCCTCCTGCGCCCAGATCAGCACCTCTACTCTCCACTCTTGGGAGCTGGCTGTTTTAGACTGCCCACTAAAAAGCAATTGTTTTTCTTGGCATATTTTACTTAGCATAGTGCCCTTGGTTCACCCATTTCACCAGAAATTTAGGATGTTCTTCATTAAGGCTGAACAGTATTCCATCCCATGTATATGTGACATTCTTCTGACTCCATTCATCCACTAGTAATCAATATCCTGGTCACTGTAAGTGGCCAAGCATTCAGTAAACACAAGCATGTAAATATCTCCGTATCTGGATTGCGTTTTCTTTCAGTAGATACTGAGTCCCACAGTATTCCACGTAAGTTGTTTGATGAACAACCATACAGCTTCCCACTATGGCGGTACCAATGTACAGCTCCACCTTCCGTGTGCCGGGGTCCCATTTTGCCGACACACCTGTCGTCCTTTGTCCTTTTCATTTCTGCATGCAGACAGGTGGCATCTCACTGTGGCATCTCACTGTGGGTCTGCTTGTGTCTCCTGAGGATTAACTAATCAGCACCCATGAGTATCTTATACACACCAGTGAGCCATTTGTGTCTTTGCTGGAGAGGTGCCTCCTCCTCCGGCCCGCTGCCTACTCTCCGTCTGGTTATTTGGTTTTTGCTATGGCTCTGTGGGAGTCCCTTATGTATTGTGGATCGAGGCTTTCTCATATTGTCTCCTGCTCTGCCTGCTCCCTCCCATCCCACAGATGCACCCTCACCCCCTTGTTGGACAGGGTTTCCCTCGCTCGATTCTGCTCTGCTGTCCCAGCTTTTGACAGCATACCCCCAAAACCACTGTCAGGCCCACTGTCCAAGAACTTTTTCTTTTGCATTTTCTTATAAAAATGTTATGGTCTTGGGTCTTTTTGCTGAAGTCTTTAATCCATTCTCAGTTGATTTCGTGTGATATAAATATGGGTTTTCTTTTCTTTTTTCTTTCTGTCTTTTTTATTTTTGCATGCATTTTGGTTTTGCCTTCTGGTGCTTGGGATCCAATCTGGGGCCTCGTATGACATAGGCAAGCATTCTGTCACCAAGCTACATCCCTAGCACTTGGGTTTTTGAAAGAGGGTCTCCATCTAGCCCAGGCTAGCCCAGAACTCTCTATGTAGCCCAGGGTGCCCCCACACCTCCAGTTCTGCCTTTCCTGCAGCATGCTGGGATTAAAGGTGTCAGCCATCACAGCCTGCCATTTGTATGTTGATCCACATTTTCCCAACAGCATTTACTGAAGAGCTTGTCTTTTCCCCACTGAATCTCCTCAGCACCTATGTTACCGTTAATTGACGGTAGGTGTGGTTTTATCTCTGGACTCTGTTCTCTTCCATTCATTTCTGTGTCTGCTTTTAGTGTCAGTAGCATGTGGCTTTTATTCTATAGCTTTGTAATATGATTCAGAACGAGGAAATATGACACCCCCAGCTTTGTCTTGATGTTCAAGATTGCATTGACCTCTGAGGTCTTTGGTGGCTGCCTGTGAATTTTAGGATGACATTAATTCTTCTCCTCTCTGAACACAGCATACCCTTCCCGTATATATTTCAACTAAATAGCATTTCTCTTGGTGCCTACACACTGTGGCTCTCCCAAGGGGAAGTGGTTTATTCGCATCAACTTAACAACCTCTCCTGAGGCTTTCCTCGGCCCGCCTTCAAGAAGCACCAGCTCTTGTGGGTGAAACAGACAGACAGACAGACAAAAAAAAAAAAAAACACCACTCTGTGGGAAATGCATATTACAAGGTTTGGTGCTGGTGGGAAGAGGGCAGCTCCGAGGAGCTCTGTCGTGGAGAACTGGGAAGGCGAGGAGGCATCAAGATGGTGTGGCTAGTCAGTCCCATGGCTGGCAGTACAGAGGGTGGAATAAAATATACCGCAGAGAGAAGGCTAGACAGCAGGCAAACAACAGATCCTGGGTACTCTTTGAGACCACAGGATTGGTCTCCCCTTGGAGAGTCTGAAGAAAACTATTGACCTTGTACCCTTAATACAGATATTTACAATTCTGTGTTGAGCGCAGTCTTCCCACCACACTCGCCATCACTAACCCGGGGTGTGAATTCTCCTGAGCATCCTCAGGAAAATAAACCCGGAATGCCACCTCTTCCCTCTGCCAAGCACTTCAGATGGCTCCGGCCCTGCACTTGATGGCCTGGATTTTACATCCCTTACACACTGCATATTAGGACATGTTTTCTCAAATCCAAGCTGCCCCACCCTTCCTCAGACTCTTGCCGGGGCTGTGGAACCCTCTCTGTGTGGAGGCCTGGAGCTCTCCTGCAGACCAGAGATGGCACCATGGGTACCTTCTCCTCAGTCCTGTCTCATGCATCTCCCACTTCGTCCCCTGTTGCCAGGTAGCTCCTTTACCAGTGACAAAGCCTGTACCCTCGCACCAATGTAACTCAACTATTTCCAAACTACCCCTGTTGTACAACCTGAGAAATGGGCTCAGGGGCCAGGCAGTTAGATGGCTGGCTCTCCTTTAGCTCGTCTCCTCTCTCCTCCAGGGACATCATCAGGATGCAAGGCTCACGTACCCTGTCTAAAAATGCACCATCCGGCCCCTGCAGGGGCGTTTGCTTGTGTGTTTGGTAACCCTGTGCAGCTGAGAGACACTGACATGGCTCTATTTAATGGCTTTAAATACGTTGGTAATAACTTTTGCTGGTAGCAGCTCAAACTAAGCTGCAGATCAAATAAGACTTGTGGTACCTAAAGTGCTTCTAACTCCCTGACCAGCTTCCTTTGCAACAAACAGATGGCCACAGGGGGCAGCTGGGCTTCCTGGGAGGAGCACAGGACCAGGAGTCATCCATCTGCAGAGAGGGATGAGGAAAGAACACCTGCCCTGCTGCTAAAAACACAGAATGAGGTTGCCCTGCAAAGTCTAAAACGTGAGGTATGGTAACCTTGACACTGGAAACCGCCTGCAGCTTGCCTGCAGGTCACCCAAGATTTCAGTACACTGTGTACTGAAGTACACTTCATCCAGATGTGATTCAGGACGAAGGAGACTAAATAGGGTGAGGGGCCCACAAGAGTTCAGAGGTTTTCCCAGCTTCAGCACGCGAGGGAGCTGGTTCTCCATGGGCTCCCACCTGAGATGTTATTCCACCTGCTGCCTCTATAACCGTCATGGCTGCCTTCTGGAGTCTCCCTGACAAATGTCCCTCACCTGCTCTGGAAAGGCAATGGTCTGTGGTTCACTCAGAGAGTTTCTGGGGTAGGAGTTGGAGCTCCTTAACTCCCCTTGTACCAAAGTGCCCTGGGTAGTGATGGAGGAGAGAAGCCTTGGCCCCCGGTAGGACCCCGTTCTTCACTCCTCCCTAGGGAGAGACCATCCTAGCCCTGCCATCCTGGCAGGGGTCTGCGCCCTGCAGATGGCACGGCAGAACCATCCTGTAGCGTTTCTTGTTCATGTACAAGCCCAAGCATTTTAAAATGCTTGGCTGGTTTTTGGATTTTCCGGCTTTTTGTTGTTGTTGTTGTTGTTGTTGTTGTTGTTGTTGTTTCCGGACTTGGTAATATTTGCATTGTCACAATGAGATATTTGAAGGAGATGACCCAAGTCTACAGGTGAAATTTAGTTATGGTTCACATACGGCTTATACACGCAGCCCACAGGCAGGGAATTTTATACACTATTTTTTAAATAATCTTCTGTGTTTGGCTGCGATTCATCAACAACCCAGTGTAGAATTTTCACCCCATGGTGTCTCGGCAGCTTTCAAATAGCTCTGGACTTTGAAGCACTGAGGATTTTGGATTTCCAGGTAAAAGATGTTCGACATTGACTTAGCCTATAGAGAAACCTAACTTTTTTTTTCTCCCCGTCTTTAGGAACAGAGTTAACACGAAGAACTGCCTGTCTCAACTCTCACACAGATGTAAGTGCCTGGCCCCGTCTCTGCACTTGAGGCTGAGAAGGAGCCAGAGGCGGCCTGCCCAGGCAGCCTGAAGCCACGAGAAAGCCAGTGATAATGGCTAATGCAATACACACAATTTCATTACAAACATGAAAACTGATTCTAAACTCGCAGAAAAAGAAAAGGGAGAGCTGGTTGAAATGCTAATTCCCACCGGGGATACCGGATGGTTGAATCCTGTGCTGTGCCTTTGCCAAGGAAGTTATGGGCAGCGAGGACAGCAAAGAGTGGCAGCTACCTAGGAATTCTCAACTTCCCCTAACATGTACACACGCCTTATCAACTACTCTGTGTCAGAAAGCACTCTGCCCAGAAATCCACCCCTTCCCATCACCCTGGCAAAGAATGGGCCTCCCCATCTGAAGAGGCAGCTTCTTGCTTCTTATAAGAGCAGACACAGCCTGTTCCTTTGCCTCTTCCTGACTCTGTAGAGGGGCTTTTGTGTTCTATATGGAGGCCTGTTTATGACAGCAAAACCCACATTTGTTTACTAAAGCTACATGATGTAAGAGCTTTATTTAAATCCTGGTCTTGGCTGTCAATCATGGACTTGTTTCTTACGGCTGCGCAGTTCACAGATACACACCTCCGCCCTCCACCCTGGGTCTGCCATCCAGACAGGGAAAACTCACTTGAAGCTATCTTGGCTTTGTGGCTTTTAAGAGCAACTGCGCGTGTGCTCCAGCAAACACGGGAGAGCGTGTATTTATCCTACAACAGATGCATTCATTCATTATTGAGCATCTACTTTGTGTGTGGTATGGAGCCAAGACGAGGCTGTGAACAGCTCCCCTGAGCTCCCTGGTATGTCGGGGAAGGAGGCGCACACTTCGAAAAAGCCCATCTATAATGCACGTGAATGAGCGAGCTGTTAGAGGTGTGGACTACGTGCCTAGAGAGGGGAAAACACAATGATTGCTTCTGTCTCTGGCCTGTGGTGAATGGCTGCTGGCTCGCGCTCCCCCAGGCAGTGCATCCTGGAGAGACCTCCAGTCAACCCCACCTGCCTTTCTCTCACAGAAAACAGCTGAACATCCCCGTCCTCCCAACTCCTGGATGGTTGCAGAGCTGCACAGCGCTGAGACAACTCTAGCCCAGCTGCCCCACCCACCGCCACCCACCCACTTGGGAACCAAGGATAATGGGGAGAGAAAAGGGGTCCTGCATCCGCACTGTTGGGGCAGGCTTGGGAGACAGTCACTCGAAGCAGAAAATCAGCCAAAGCCTCAGACATACGGATCTGTTCTCCATGGCCCCTTTCCTTCAGGGAAGGCCCTCAAGGATCCCCTACCATCTTGTCAATGATCTTCTTCAAGAACTCTGGGTTTGTCTCAGGTCTCAGTGTGGAGCCTGAGCCCTGGGTACAGAGACTCTTCCAGCAGGAGTTACTCAAAGTGCAGTGCCATGAACCCTCAAGTCTCCTTCAGGGAGCACCGACCTCCAAGTCGTTTGTCTGCATGAACTTGAGTGAGGGCCTCCCATCCTGGGTTTATACAATTGGGGTGTGTGTGTGTGTGTGTGTATACATGTATGTGTTTGTGTGTGTGTGTGTAGGTGTATGTATGTGCGTATGTACATGTGTATTTGTGTGCATCTGTGTGTACATATGTGTGTGTGGTATGTGTGACATGTGTGTGTGTACATGTATGTGTTTGTGTGTATATGTGTGTAGGTGTATGTATGTGTGTGTTTATATATGTGCATATACATATGTGTTGTGTGTGTACATGTGTGTATGTACATGTGTGTGTCTACGTGTGTGTTCATGTATGTGTTCGTGTGTGTGTGTGTGTGTGTGTGTGTGTGTGTGTGTGTGTGTGTGTGTACATACATGCCAGTAGTTAACATCAGGTGTCTGCCTCAATCTCTTTTCCCCCTTAACTGTAACTTGCCAATTCGACTGGTCAGTGAGTCCCAATACCCATCCATCTTCCCATCTCTGGCACTGGAATGCAAGTGCACACCACCACACTGGTCCTCAGGATTGAGTGGCGAGCAATCGCCACTGTCCCTTGCAGCTGAATTTTGAAACTCAGGCATCAGGCTTTCCACATGCTAGAGGATAACTCCTCCAGCATGTAGATGTTGGATGTTGGGCCCTTGTGTTTTGCCCGTCCACTCTGCATATTGATGGTGTCATCCTGCAGTCTTGCCTGCCTGGCATCATATGTGAAGTGGACAGTCAGCTCATCAAAGACATCACTGAATGTGTCAAACATAGCAGACCCAAGGATGACTCCCTGTGGCAGCCAAGACCTAAAGAAAGAAAGACTCTGGGTAGTGTCTGCTACATGGAGATGCAAACGACTGAGCAGATCCACTGGCAAATTCGCCCTCTCTGTGTCCGCCCGGATCTGATGCCTGCTCACCTCAGGGTGATCATACCTCTCTAGCTTTTCCTCACAGAGGGCATGGCTCTCTAAAATTGAGATGCCCAATTTGAAGATACTTAGACAGAGTAAGCTTTGGACTGTCAGAAGAGTCAGTGGGCTGACCCAAACTGACCTTCGTGAACTACAGTCTGAACTACTGCGGTCTGCTTTGTCGTTCCATGGCTCCGGTCCCATCTGCTTCCAATTCCCTCACGAGGTGTTGGGGGGAAATGGCCTGACACTTGCTGCTTTAGAGCCCTTTTTTAATCTACCTTTTTCTTCATTGCAAAAACATCTGCCTGCTTTCAGCTTCCCTGGCGTATCTCACCCTCCCCACGGCTTCTCAATAACACACACAATGCTTGCAGAATTGCATTTATAACCTGCGGCTGTCGACGGCGGGGGATGCCTGCATAGTTACCTTTGTTTGTCCTGGCCTCAGTTTATGGGCCTGGCTTTGGCCCGCTATGGTCTGAATGCAGCTCTGCAGCCAGGACTGGTCAGCCAAGCATGTCACGGTATCCAAGTACACTCAGTCCAAACCGTGCCCACAGATGGACGGCAGGGGCCCGCCTCTCCTCTGCTCTGTTCGGGAAGCCAGGCAAGGAATGGGTGTGCAAGTGTGCGTGCACGGAGGCATGAAAAGTTCAACGGGCAGCATAATAATAATAGCATTTCTGTCACCTGCTACGCTCCGGTGTAAGTACTTCATATGTTTAACCCATATGATACCCACTAGAGCCCTGTGTGGTGGGGAGTGCCATTCTTCCAGATTTGCAACAAACAGAAGCAATGCCCTCCGCTGCAGTGAGTCTGCACAGGTTCGCTTACCCACAGCAGCTGGAGCCCATGCCAAGCATTCTACATCACTCCCTCCAATGCCCCCAACACACCCTACATTCCCTTCACATCCCAGTCCTTCTAATTATCCTCTGAACATTTCAGGTACCTCCACATCACTGCACCTCTGTTCATAATCTCAGCTCTGCCTGGACTACCCTTTCTCCTCTTGTCCATATAGAAAACTTCTATTCACACTTCAAAACCCAGTCAATGTCACCCTTCTTGAGAAGCATGGCTACTTCTACGTCAAGGAGAATGCTTTGCTCCCTCCCTTCTGGTCCTACAGCAAGTTGTTTGCACTCTGTCATGTTAGAATCAGCTTTGGAATCAGTAGGGGTTTCTGGAACAAGGACCGAGAGGCCAGGAAACTGGCATAAAGTAGGGAAAAAAGTGAGCAAGGGCTTTTACTTCATCATCTACTTGTTACATTTTGATGCCTACTGTATACCAGGGATCATTCTCGATGCCTACTGTATACCAGGTATCATTCTCGATGCCTACTGTACCCAGAGTATCCTTCTAGATACTGGGGACACAGCAGTCAACAAACACAGTAAATTTTGGTGCCTACTGTATACTGGGCATCATTCTAGATACTGGGACACAGCAGTCAACAAATACAGTCTCACAGACCCTGTGCTCTCTTGGGGAAATGAGGAATAAGCCACAAATAAGTAAACCTAGGGTTCAATAGGATGTGGTATCTGCCCTGGGAAGCAACAGAAGACGCAAAGAGGCCAAAAGCGGGGAGAGGACAGGGATGCTTTGCCATTAGATCCCAAACTCTGACTCTGATACTCAGTTCCCACTGGGAGGTGCCAATCACCTCCCAGTGGGGTGACACGGCTCCTTCTGTCACCCCGGGAATTTCCAGGACCTCAGAGAAAACACAATCTGCTGCCAATGCCTACCTGTACTGTGGTAGCAACGAGCCAGACCCATCACAGCCTCCAGGAGGTGGACACAGCTGGGCAGAGTGCCCTAGCATCCACAGTGATCACACGCACCTGTCACTGGATGACATCAAGGCACATGGTGTAGTGCCCACCCCATCCACAGGCTGCCTATCATCCTGGTCACATCCAGGTACATGGCATAATGCCCACAGTAGGCAAAGGATTCTCCTCAACATAGCAGTGGGCATGCTTCACAAGAAGGGTGACATTGACTGGGTTTTGAAGTAGGAGTAGGAGTTTTCTGTATGAAGAAGAGGAGAAAGAATATTCCAGGCAGGAGAAGGTCAGCATCTTGACCAAAGGCCTGTGGAGTTTTAGTAATGGGCCCAGGACTCACACAAAGTCTGCCTGACACCTGGGCCTACGACTGGATCTCCATTAAGCCCTGGTAATTGGTTTTGTTCATGAGGAATCTTGTCTAGATCATTCCTAAATCCACTGGGAACAGACATAACACTTCATGAGAAAACAAGGCCACCTGGAGGGGAGCGTCGCTCCAACAGGCAGCCCAGGGGCCTGCAGTGAAACCAGGAAGGCCTCATCTTAGCTTCTGGGCAAGAACACAGGAGACTTAGCTGATGGCCCAGGCTCCAAACATGGCTCCTGAGCTAGCTAGCCTGGCCCTTCCCTCCCAGAGCTGACTCACCCCTCCTCTGCTGATACTGGTACCTCCCTCCTCTTCCATCAGTTCCTGCCCCACCCACTCTACTCCCTCCACTGAGCTGAGCCTTCACCTCCCTCCCCACAGGTCTGAAGTCTGCAGCCAAGCTGCATCACCATGGCCCTGAGCCATTGTGCTCCTGGCTTTTGATCACCCCTGCCATACAGAAGTAAAAACAAACCAAACAAATCCCACGCAGGCCACTACCTCTAACTTTCCTGTACGGGGTCATAATCCCTGGAAGCTGGACATGGACCCTAGCGGGCTCCGTTCCCTCACTTCTGCCCCTTCACACACCAAAGTAGCTCTGTCTTTTCTGGCCTTGGGACCATCAAGGCCCTGGAATGGCCACATCTTCAACATTTCCTATCTCCCAGCATGCTCTGCACTGGTCCTCCACACACTTCTTCCTGTGCTCTCCACCTAGGGGAATCCTTCAGACTCCACCTGACCTCACCACTCAGCTCTGACAGCAGGTTGTCCAGCAGGGCAGGGCCAAACTGCCCCAGGGCTCAGAGCAGGTGGCAAATCTCATCCTGGTTCTGTATTCAGTGAGCTACATTGTTGGCTAAGGGACAGCCACCGGGAGAACACCTAGCCCTCAGAAGTCGGTAGAATTTGCAGATTAGACCCCACGTGAGAGCCCACTGTATGCAAGATGGCTGCACTCCTAAGTGGCTACCCTGATCTCTGCCTTGGACCAGCCTGGCTCAGCACAAGTGCAGGAGTCCGGCCTCCGAGAAAACATCTCAATCCTGGGCAAACCAGGAGGTGGTTCATCCTGACCTTAAACCCTACTGAGTGTCCCCTTGCTCTGTAAACTGTTTTTCCCCTCTTACTGTGGAGGCACCCCCACCTCTGATGCTGCTCTAAACAAGGAAGATGGTTAGTCAAACAGCCAGCCATCTGCAAGTACCAAACACCCATGGACACCTTGAAATGTCTCCACAGCAGACCACAGCTGACTGCCCTGGCTCCTGAGCACACAGCTCCAGCCAGGGTTACTGCAAATGTTTTTGCACCGGGCCTCTTGCTGTCACAAGCTTCGGTGAACTCTAAATGACCCCGCAACCATTTCTATCTTGGCCAAGGGGGACCGCTTCACCGGGTGGTAGGATTTCTGGAACTAAAAGGCCAGGCAGTATCTGTCCAAAGCACAAGGCTCAGTGCCTGTGATTGGTCCAGAAAAATGGCTGCGATTGGCCCAACACTCCTTCTCCGGCTATATAAACAAGCGGCTGTGCTCACTCAGAGGTTCCAGAACGCTCTCCGGTGGACCTCCCTTGGGTTTGCAACATCAAGTGCATCAAGTGCTCTTCCTTGCCTACGTTCAGTAGCTCTGTCTACACTGGTAACACAAGCAGCAGCAGATGTGGTGCAAAGCTCAAAGTTAAGTAGTTTCAGCGGTCACCATCACAGCAGAGAACAGCAGTGGCACCTTGACAGTTGAAGAAGTCCCAGCAGCCCCGGAAAAGGTCCCAGGAGCTCCAGAAAGGGTTCCAGCAGCCCCGGAAAGGGTCCCAGCAGCTCTCGCCTGGCATCTAATACTCAAGACTAGGCTTGAGTCTGGTGCTTAGTTTCCAAGTCTCAGCCAAGCCCTTTGGGCCCAGTCTACTGGGAACCGCTGGCTGAGAGTTGAAGAAAGAGCTGCAGAAGGCCATTGACAGGCCCATCACTGGTGCCTTCCCAGAATTCCCAGGGGCAGCTGTAGACTTAAATCCATGCAGTGATGGACATCGAGGCTTCCCAGGTGGTGCTGGGGTGCCTTTGCCTGTGTGGTCCCGCCTTGCCTGGTGTTCTTTCTCCTGAAGGGCCTATTGGGTCCTGAGTGTCACTGGACACTCAGGTTCCCAAATGCAGTCCCAGGAGAGACAGACACCCTCAAGTCATCCCCATGGGGACCACTAAGTTGGTAGCACAGGTGAGTGTTTTCTACTCAACGCATGAGCCTAAAGAAGGGGTGTGATTTGGACCAATCAAGGCCTTTTGTTTAGGTCAATTCCAGAGCAGCCAGGACAGAACTGGAGGGAAAATACCACAGTTACTCAAGAAGGAGAAAAGGCCTCGAGGATGCGGAGAAAAGAAGCCATAAATCCTGGGAGCCAAAGACATGACAAGTGCCCAGAGTCAGAGGGTGTGAGATCCCAGGCTGAGAGACGCAGCAAAGTACTCAGGGTCCCCATACCTGAGACACGAACAGAAGTACAACATCAGGTGGCACCACTTGCCATCCCTTCTGTCTGCCCACAGCCACAGACTGCTTGCTGCCGCCGTCCCCCGAGGGAAACAAACTCACCAAGAACAGCTTCTTGCTTATCTAAGATTTCCATCCAGTGAGATGAAAGGACCCTCAAGCCAGCTGACTGGTGGCACTCACACATCCCTGTACTGGAGCGACTAAGAGACAACCACGGCCTCTTAGTAGCCAAATTGCAGACAGTGTGCCGCCTCAATGCCCTTCCCATGCCCTTCAATGGATCTACCAGACCTTGCTGTACCATCGTACCCTTAGAGTGAACCCCCTCCCTCCAGCACCCTCCTCCTGGGTTCCTGCATCCCCTGTTGTCCTACTGGGGATACTCCTTCTGGTATCTTTGCATTTTGTTTTGTTGTTTTGTTTTGTTTTGTGATGGTCTCACCATGTAGCCCAGGCTAGCCTCAGCCATGGCTTCCTGGGTATGCACCACCACACATGGCTCTTCCATGTCTAGCGAACCCAGACACTGAGTGCATGCAGTAGTAAAACTGTCTTCAGCCCTATCCTTCTCACACCCAGCCTCACTCCAGGGATCCCATCCCCATCTACCCCTGTTCTAGAATCTTCGTTCTCGCTGTCAATGTTTCCAGGGCTGTGGTTATGTATATTCAGTTCCAAGAGGATGTCCCTCAGTTGCTTCAAGCTCAACCAAGCTTAGTCAGAACTGAATCTACCACCATCTACTGTTACCTGGGTCCCCAATGGCCCTGTCTTAGGTACTGAGTGTCAACTCCTCCCAGGAAGAATTTGAGACGCATATGAGACCAGCCTTCCACCCACCACTCTCAACAGCTCCTAATGGAGCCCCTGTCCTGAAGACTCTCCCTCCTTCCTGACTCTCAGGGCTGTCCTGTCGTCCATGACCCGACCCACACTCAGCAAGCACTTGGCTGGGGCCTAGGAACCAGTCCTTGCCTCCAGCCTGTCTTAGCCCTGTCCATTTTTCCACACAGCAGATCCAGTCAAGCTATTTCTGCTTAAAACCTTCTGGTAGCCGCTTCTGAACAGTACGACGAAGCTAAAACAATTTGGCACACACATCAGACCTAACCTTTCTTATCACTTCTGTGAGCCACACAGCAATTACGAGGTGGAAAGGGAGAATGGGGGAGCCAGCACCCCTGAATTAGATAGGCTCAGTTCATACCCCTAGTCCTTCACCAAGAAGGGTTACTGAACTCTGTCAACAGAGCTTGTGACAAGGGACAAACCAGACTGCCCAAGAAAAGCTCCTAGAGTAAGGAAGGCCCTGTGCCTGGTGAGCGTGAATCTGCAGCACACCGTCCTTAGCGTAAACATGGCTGGTCAAGGTGCATCCCCTACCACCTCCCACGGGATGCCCAGTGTCATGACTGCTGGCTTATTTCTGCTAAGGAGGTGTCTCTGCTGAGGCAGCTTCATCTTTTCGTCTCAAACTTCACCCAGGAGTTCCCGGGCATCGTGCCTCCTCCAGGAAGCCCGCCCTGCTTCCCCGCTGAGGTGAATGTCCTTTTCCGTGTCCCCATGTCCCTTGCATTGACCTCTCCATGCTACCCAGTATCTATTTCTCAGTTAAATTCAAGAATTCCTCCTTAGTGCTAAACACAGGGCCTGGCATAGAATTGGTTCCATATGCACACAGCCCAAATAATCACAGACCAGATGAACTAATGCAGCCAGCAACACAACCTGATGCATTCAGGGCCACTGCCCTTCCCATGCCCTTCCAAAGAAACACTCAGAACACTTAAAATCCCCCAAAGAAAGGCCGCCACGGCCACTTCTGTTTTTGTCCTTGTGCCCAAGACTTCAGAAAACTCAGTTTAAAGAATGACTCGTGGGAATCCACTTGGGACAGTGGCTGCAGGGGGGCCACGCGGGCCAAGGCTGGAACACGGAAACAAAAGACCTTAATTACAAAGCCAGTGGAATGAAACAGAGGTTCACAGGTGCGGAGACGGAGTCCACATCAGAAGAGAAGCCAGGCAAAGCCAGCAAGCTTTGCACAGGAGAAGGACAGAGTAAATCAAACCTCTGACAGACGATCAATGGACATCCAATTAACAGTCACAATATTACTAATTTACACAAAATGTCTAAACAATACCCTTTCTTCCTTGGAGGAGACCTTGATTCAATGCCTCCCGGCTGTTGGGACAGTCTCCACTAATGCTGAAAGGCCATTGGACTGGTATCCCAGTCCAGGTTAGGCCCCCCAGACTCAGGCAGCCAGAAAGAACTCAGCAGAGAGCTTAGTAGGGGCTTGGGAAGGAGGGCCAGAGCTGCCACACTGAGTTACCACACAGTCACTCTCTCTGACATCAGTAGCCACTGATGCCCTAGAAAAATCGTTCTCAATCTCTGGGTTGTGACCCCTTTGCGGGTTGCTTAGGACCATAGGAAAACACAGATGTTTACACTCCAATTCATGACGGTAGTAAAACTGCAGTTAATAAAATAGCGATGAATATAATTTTTTATGGTTGGGGGGGTGGTCACCACAATGTGAGGGACTGTGTTAAAGGGTCACAGCACCAGGAAGATTGAGAGTCGCTGACCTTGGACGTCTTGTCCACTTTATTCAACGGCTCACAGAAAGCAAAGTGCCTTCCAGGTGGGGTGAGGTTATTCAGGCTGAAAGGTTATTCAGGGCCGGAGGTTGGAATCAACAGGGAAGGACAGCATGACACCTGCTCAGTTGTGACACCCAAAATTACCGATTAACCTCCTGTGACATCCAGAGACCCAAACTACCAGATAGCAGGGGCCTTGAGGAGCCAGGCTGAATCAGTTCCAGTAGTGACCCTGGACGGACCTGCTTCCTTGCTCCTGTAAGATGCGATGACACCGGTACCCAGCCGGAGGTGATGGTGCACAACAGAGCCGATGCTCACACTGCAGTACTGAGGTCTGAGCGGATGCAAGGGAGAGACAAGAAGGAACTTCCCTGGCTCCTTCCACAGGCAAACCACATCGGAGTCACAACAGGGAAGCCCATCCCTGACAACATAACATGATAAAAGATGCTGCGGGTGCCTCCACCACAGAATGCTCCTCCCAGTGCCATGGAGGTCTCAACAAAGCCACAGCTGGAGGGCAGTGTGAGAACTGTCTTCAGGTAACTGAAAGGATGTGAGACTCAGACAGCATGATCTCTTCATCAGAGAAATGCACAGGGCGTTTTGAACCATCACCAATTTGCAAGCAAACTAAGTCACCAAGACCTAAAATGACTCCTAAGTCATCCAGTGGCAGGTCTCCTCTCTTTGTTTGTTGAGACAGGGTCTTACGTATTCTAGGATGGCCTTGAACTTGTTATATAGACAGTGATGACCTTGGGCATCTAATCCTCCTGCCTCTACCTCTAGAGTACTAGGATTACAGGCAAGGCACCACCGTATCTGATGACAGAGGATCGGGATGCCCACCGGGGACTGAACCCAGGGCTCTGCCAACCAAGCTCCACCCTCAACCCTCATCTCGTTCAAGTGCACATCTGGGATGCACCAATTAGCAGAGTGTGTCTAGCTGCCAATAAGAGGGTGTCGCTGCCCCAGAGCTCCCCTGCCTGGTTCTCTCAAGCCCCCTGCACTCTGCTCCTGTATGGGCCCTGCTCTTTCAGTCTTTCTGCGTCGTGGCACCTACAGAACATTCTCGGTTTCCTATGACCCTTGCTAGGTCTCTGAATGGCATTCTCAGCGCTATGGGACAGAGCCCGGTCTGCCCTATAAGCCAGTCATGGCAAGACAGAGGAGCTTGCTGGAGCATGGGGACAGACTTCACAGGAAACAGCTTCCTGAATTAAGGATTTTAAGCACAGATGTCTGAAATAGATATTCGGAAGCTATTCACCCAGACAACAGCCACCTCCTCAGACTGCGGATACGCGGCCGCCATTGGCAAATATGCTTTCCAGCAAATTCTGCCCTGCACATGAACTACTCCCCATTCCAGACATACAGGAGCCACTCCCCAAAGAAGCCATGGCAGGCTCTGCAACAGTCAGGTCCCCTGCCACTCTGTTCACGAAGCACCTTGCCCGGCTCCTCTCCCCACAGGCTATCCACCAATTCATTTACTCACCATTATTTTTTAAAACTCAAATTTTATTCGCAGTGGAGCACAAGTAATAAATACTAATACACTGTTTGCACTTGAATTAGCCTGCATGTCCGGGGACCACAGAGCTATTTGTCAAAGGCGGACATCCCACCCCACCTGCGCCTATGGTGGTCAGAACATAGGCCCTCTCAAGGTCAGACGCTTAGGTGCATAGCAAGAATAAGGTGTGGAAGGCCCTGAGGACTCAGGCTTAGTGTCCCCTGATTCCTAAGCGGGTCACTGACCTACCCAGAAGGATAGACAATGTTTGGGAAAGCTCCATAATCTGGGGGACACAAAACCTAGCCCTGAACATGGAGCAGGCAGCTGGAGGTCAGTATGGCAGGCACTCCCAGGGAGAAAGGTAATGGGGCTGTTTCTGGAAGGGACTGGGAACAGGATAGGGGAAGAGCATCAGGAAAGGATAAGTCACAGCAATGCCGGGGGGGGGGGGGAGATGGAAGCAGGGATCCTAAACTGGAGGGACAGCCTGTGCAAAGATCCTCAGTCAGGAACCCAAGGCTAGACTGGGCACCTGAAACAGGACTGCTGATGGGTTCTTGTCCCAAGGATTCCATGGATGGGAACCTCTCCACAAGTGGTCCCTGCCCTTAGCCAGCCTCCAGCCAAACAGGAATGACCTGAGTAACACACTGAACGTAAGCCTAAGACATCGACCACAATAAGCAAGCAAGACTCCTAGTCACATATATGTACGTCACTGCTAAAGACTAGGGTCTGAGACTCCAAGCATGAAGGAAAGGATTGGACCAGGCTTCTCCGATAAAGTGAAGTGAGGCTGCCTTTGCTGGGAAAGGGGGAGCCTTCTCCAGCACCTGGCCCCCTCTTGCTACCTGCTCAGGAACCTTGAAGCATGCAGCCTGACATTCTTGCTTTGCTAGCTGCTTATAAACACAGATACAACGCCACCACCTCTCCCCCAGACAAGGCCACACATGAAAGGTGCCTTTGTAGGAATGTAAGAAAGGTAGGTAGCATCCTCCTTTAAGGCCCAGCCCTGCCCCCACTGTCTCCAGGTGATCAGCTAGGTGTCTATGAAGCTGTAAATCCCCAGCAGAGCTCTGGGGAGACAGTGAGGAAACCCACACCCAGAAGCAGCAGCTCTTCCCCCAACCACCCAAATCCCCCCTATGTGCCCCCTCCTCTGCTGGGATAAATTCCGCAAGTCTCCCTTCCTCATCTGGTGAGATTTGGCTAGAGGGTTGCAGGTGAGCATCCCCCCCTGTGCCTACAGCCTCCTCTAGTCCGTTTCCCTCCCTAGTTCCAGAGACCCGCCCTCCCCTCCTGCTCCCTCCAAGTTCCTGCATCCCACTTCTACTCTGAAGCATCTCCAGACCCCAGACTGGGAGCACCTCAGGAACTCGGAATATCCCACTCTTTACACAAATGCTGCAGCTGCCCAGGACCAAGATCCAGAAATTCAGAGATGACACAGATGTGGAGACAGTCATCTAGTTAAACAAGTAAGGGGTCAAGGCGACCAGTGCTGCATGGCCAGGTGTCCTGCAGACTCCCCTGAGCTGAGAATGTCAGCTTTCTGGGGCAGGTCTAGCCTGAGCCATACCTCTGCTGTCAGGCTGGCTGGGTGACTTTCAGCAAACTCCCTGAAACTCAGTTTCCCCACTTGTGAATGTGGGTTGGGCTGTTGCAGGATGGGATAAAAAAAATGCATGTGACCCACGCTGCAGAAAGTGTTCACAAACCACCACCTACTATTCTTGTCAACGTCACCTCATGTCCCCTCTGCAGTGTTCTGTCAAATGGCCACACTTCAGCGATAGGGCCTGGTCATCACCTTCATTACAAGTACTTAAGTCTCAAATTTTGAAACTGAAGGAGAAGGCAGGGGCAGGAAAGCCCACTTAAGTGTCAAACCAGCTAATCAGTGTTCGAGTTAGCCATGCCTAATCACAAAACAAAGTGTGGCCAGCAACCCAACGACTCCTGAGTGCCCTTCCAAGGGCGCCAGCTACCCTGGCTTCTGTTACCATACTTTGACATTTATATGAATAAAATCCCATCAAATGTATGGGATGAACTTTATGATTTAAGGAGCCTTGTTGTCGTCTTTGTCTCTCCCTTTAGATGTGGCCGCTTGGCTTATTCCTGGGCTACCAAGGAAGGAAAGATGGACTCTCATGCTGGCTGTTCAACCCTCTCCCATCTCCTTACTCCTACATCAGACAGCTTCCTAAAAATCAAGCCAGCTCTGCCTAGGAAGCTAAATCCTCCCTTCCCATGGTTCTGCTAGCTCCTGGAAGTTCCGTTATATTGTATAAAATCTAGCTAACTTAGATCAGCCTACTCCGTCCAGCTCTGCTCTGCCCTGCTTATTCCGACCTGGACAAAACAACCAAGCTGGGCTCAGATCCGATGTTTCTGTTATCTAGGTGGAGTGATACACCTATAGTCTCTTCTCTATGTGCCTCCAGGGGCTGGCTAGCAGTTGGGTTCTGGTGGTGGGAGAAAACACTACCTTCAGCCAGGCAGGAGTAGGGTAGCTGGGCTGTGCCCTCTCTCTTTTCATGAAAGGTCACATGGGAATACGGCATGAGATCAGTGATCCAGGAGACAGGGAAGCCTGTATGGAATCCTGATTCTCCAAGTCAGGAGAGTTACTTCTCTCTGAACCTCAGGTTTCCCCGTTTAGAGAAGAAACAACTAGCTCTGTGTTCAGGTCAGTCATCACGAGTAGATCTTTTCTTGCCAATGGAGCTCACACTGGACCACAGGCTTCCTTCAATCCACCTTGCAGGCGCCGATGTCAAGCAGCCTATATGGGTAAAGAAAGAGCCTGCTCCTAGCCCTGAGTAGTGCCAGGAACATGGGCCAGTGTCTACAGGAGAGTCCATGGTACAGTGGGTTCAGGACTAGGTGATAAAAGATCACACTACATCAGAAGTCTTCCTAGATCCCTGGGCCTCTTGTTCCCACACTGATGTGTCTTTTCTTAGGACTCTCTTCCTCTGATGACTAGTCCACATACTGCCAATGACCTTCATATAACCTCATAGGCTCTATAGCAATGAATTGGCACGCGCATAGCCCCTAGATCACATCAGCCACTTGTACTGACAACCCCAGATCTGGTTTCTGGTCCCAGAGCCTACTCCTCATTCATGGAAGCTGTGTACCCCACCCTGATCTACAATCACAGCTGTTACCCCATATGCCGTAGCCCAAACCTCCATCCAGTCCTCCATCACAGACTTCCTGGTGCCAGGATCAGATGGACCGAGATCCAGGAAGCCCCGAGATTATCCATGTACTGGTTTATCTCACTACAAGCTACACTAATCTGAGGGTGACTGTGCCATGCTAGGCGAGAAAGGTGTTTTGAGAGCTATACAGTGAACTCTCAACACCAGACATCTGTGTGCTGAATGACACCTGGGCACCCTCGGGCTCACCGAAAATCCAGAGTCCCAGGATATAGCTTCTGTAGCCAGGCACCTCCAAAGAAAGCCCCCTCGCTCGCTGACTACTGTGCACTGAGCACCCAGTCCCTGCTGGACCCGCCCTGTTGAGGACAGGACACTGAGTACACCCCACTTCTCTAGGGCCAGCAGGTGATCCGAGGACTTCCCTAAAGCATCCACGTATTGCCTGGCTTCTCCTTGCCACCGTCCGCCTGGCTATGCCTACGTAGAGATGTTACTCAGTTCCTACACTGCTGGGGACTGTAGGCTCCAATATACACATCTCCAGCTCTTCAGAGAGACCCTAGCCAGGGAGGGGATACAGTGGTAGAGCAAACAGGGTGGCATTGCAGTTCAGCTGTGTGACCTTGGACAAGAGCCCGCAGGAAGACTGACGATGACAGTGTGGGGTTGCCGGTGAGGGAGAACTCACAGTAACACTTCAGAACAGAGGCAGGGAACAAGAAACACAGCAGAGACACTGACCCAGGATACAGGACAAAGAGCATCTCAGCTCCCAACCCCTTGTGCCCAAGGTCAAGCTCTGGACGGCTGAGTCAGATGATAGCCCACCACAGCACCGGCTGATCCTGCCTAGCTGACGGACCAATTGTTTTGTTTGTGTCTGTGCACCTCACCTGGCAGAGGTGTTCTAGCCAATGTACCTGACGCTGGCAGCCTCTTCTTTTTCTGAAGGAAGGTGGGTGGTGCTGTTTCGGCTCAAATAGACTGGTGAGCTTTCTCCCCTAGTTGTCCCAACATGGGGTCTTGGATTTGGGTCATCTGAAATTGGGACCCTCACATGGGCTGGGTGCAACATCACCTAACTACCAAGAAGCTCGTGGAGCAGTGGTCCTTCTGCCCTGAGACTTCAGGCTAACCAGACACCTAGAAGATTTGGCAGATAGCGGGACACGCTTTGTAGGAGCCAGCCTCAGAATGTACCTGCCTGTCCCCACCATGTGCCCATAAACTTACACTGCATAAATAAATAAATGGATCTGTGACACAGCCCTGAGGGACCAGGGATCGAGCAACTGCCGACTCCACCAGGTAAGTATCAGCCTTCAGTGTGTTTCAGGCCTTCTATTCCACGCCCACTGTCACCTTCCTGGCCAAGGGCTTTCAGTGTTTCCACTGAACCCCCAGGGAGATCGAAATAGAGTGTTGGCTTTGTCTCTTGCAAACTGAAAATCTTCACATCCCCGTGGATTCCCAGGGAGGAAGGTTGGGTGAAGACCCAAAGCACAAAGACATGGCTGGGCAAAAGGTAAAACCTAGTAAATTTAGAAGTCGTTTGCACCAACTGAGCATCTACAGTATGTTAGGCATTTGGAACGGGGACTTGTCACATCCCCCACATTTACAGCCACCCATGAAGATCAAGCTCCAACTTGCACTCAGGTTCTAGTCACCACTAGGTGTCACCTGGGGCAAGCAACGTACCTATGGGTCTGCTCATAAGGAGGAACACAGCAGCACCTACTTCTCTGAGCTGGAGGGCAGCTCAGGACACACTGCACCCGTAGCAGCACTCCAGACACACGGGCGCTTGATGGTGGTCGTCCTCAGAAAACGAGGAGGGGACAGAGGCTGGAGAATCATCGATGGAAGCACAACCTCAAGATATTCCAGGAACCAGATCCTATGATCTGTTTAACCTACTGGCTTTCGGTTTTCCTGGCAGCCAGACAAGCGTCACTGCCCGGCAAACACTACTTTATTCTGCATAAGATTCTTGGCCTTGTGAGGAACAGGTGTTCCTGAGGACCATGGTCTCACCCTTTGGGCAGATGGCAGGTGCCCTTCCATCTTGGTCCTCAGACAGAGACTAAATCCAGGGCAAGAGTTCTGACCCTGACCCCGCTTACCCTCAAATAATGGTGTGGTCTCCTTCTAGTTACTGACATCTGAGACAATGGTTCCTACCAGCCCTTCTGAATCAGCTTGGTTGAGGCCCTGTTGGCAGCTTAGACACATGGCTCCTTGTACCCTAGGGCCTTCCTTTCTCAGTCTCTTATTCTAAATCCAGTCTAGACTCCATTGACTTAAATTATGATGATGATGGTGGTGGTGATGGTGATGGTGATGGTGATGGTGATGATGGGAGGAAGGACAGACAGACAGACAGGCTCCACCACCTCCCCAAAGAGCAGCTCAGGCCAACCTCCCTAGAGACACCCTATTCTACAGTGGCGGTTCTCAACCTGTGGGTCGCAACCCCAACAGGGGCTGCATGTCAGCTATCCTGGATATCACCTGTTTACCTTAAAATTCGTAACAGTAGCAAAACTTACAGGTACGAAGTAGCAATGAAATAATTTTATGGTTGAGGGTCGCCACACATGAGGGACTGTGTGTGTTAAAGGGTCCCAGCACTGGGAAGCTGGAGGACCACTCGCTGTTCTACGGTCTTGAGTGGCAGGCTCTGAAAGGAAGACGGAATCATCCCGCTAATGTGAACAAGCCAAGCAACTGCCAGTCACCTCCCTCCCCTGCTGAGGCTCCAGGGGGCTGATTCAGACTCTGCCCCCCCAACACCCCATTGCTGAATCTGGAAGAGAGTGACGCACTTTGAGCTACAGCGCCAACCACTGTACTGCCAAGCCTTAAGTGGGCAAGGGAGGCATCCAGGCTTTGTAGCCCCAAGAGAGCCAGCAGAGGGCTGCCCCTCACTTCAGTGCTGGAGCCTCCATGCCTCAGCACCTGGAGAGAGAGAGAGGTGTCAGTCTAGTCCTCTGTCTGCCTGGGCAGGCATACCTTCCGTCATCTGAAACTTTTCTTTTTTATTAAGTGCCCTGCAGCTGGCCGCTCACTTAACCTCCTCCGGGCTATTGATTTTTCATTCCATTAAATCCTCCTCTTTAACTGTAGCCCTTAAACTCCTAGTCTAAACATGTATTTACTGCTAGCCGTCTAGTCTCAGATTGGCACTAGGACCCCTCTGGAGGTGGGCTCCTTATTACTCCCTCCTGGTCCCTAGCGATCCTTCCTCCCCAAAAGTCTCTGGCTGACTTTAGGGATACTCCAGCTTCCTTGTTAGTCTCTCCATAGCCAAAATGGCAAACAGCATCCTAAACACACTCTAAAGGATGCTAGTATAACCACCTGGCCTTCCTACCACTGATAAAGCTGCTTCCTGAGATACAGATGAGGAGGGGGACCAGCTTCGGAGGAGGAGACGGGAACCGACTTGCTGTGCTCACAGTGACTGTTTAGACTTCTCATGGGCTTTCTAATCCCGAACAGCCATTGGATACAGCCTCAGAGGTCTGCCAGCTTGGGGACCTGGCAATCCTTGGGACTGATGCCTGTACAAACAAGACCCTGTGGCTGGACACAAATAAGAGGAGTGGGTCACAGGAAGTGTGGCCGTTGAGGTTAGGACTGTCCCCTACGGTCTTGGGGCGCCACGGCCTATGCATTTTTCTCTGTGGCAAACAGCAGATCAACCTGAGTCAAAGACCCTTAACAAGGACAAATATTTAACTTGCACCTGCTCTGTCACTCTTAGGGGCATCTCAATGAGCAAAAGAGATGTGGTGGCTCCTGCCCGCTCAGGCAGAAACTCCATCTGGTCTCCAGGAAGTGACAGATACTGAGACGAGCTAGCACTGGACTCGGGGTGCAGGTGTCACAAAGTGGGGGCAGCAGAGTTGGCAGGAAGACGGGAGGTGAGATCTCAGAATCAGACCTGCTATATGACAGTCCCCTGGCAGCATATGCCTGACGCTCAGATCTTCCTAGGACTGCTCAGTTGCTATCTAGGAACTTCGTGGGCCACTAACCCAGTCACCAAATGCTCCACACAGTCTGGGCGAAGAGGGTGCCCTTCTGGCTTTCTTATTCCTAAAAAAAACTGCATTACTCTTTCTTTCTGGGCTCCTGGGCTAAGAAATCTCAGAGTTATCCCAACACGCCCTGCTCCTTCATCTGCTGGTACCAATCTGTCTGCACGTTCTGCTGTGCCTTAGAAATGTCATTCAAGTTCCCCCTTTCCACCGCCATCACCCCCTCTTAGCCCTCAGCCACTCTTTCAGCATAAGACTCCCCAGCCCAAGAATCTTCAACAACTCCCCAGCCTGCTGCAGCCAGCTGAGTCTTTCTTCCCTTTGTTGGTCAGGGACTTCTTGGATTCAATTAAGTCTGTGCTCCTCCAACAGAACCCTTGGAGTGGACGAGCCTTCTTCAACTGCCCTGTCCAGTCTGCCCACTCGCCCTGTTCCCTTTCCCCTGGCTCTGAACGGACAGCTCCTACTCACCCTCCTTCCAGCAAAGCCTTCCTACCCCCGAGCCCCCTGCAGACTCCAGCATGCACACATCCATACATACATCCACATTAACGAGCACGTAGCCATTTTCAGCCAGAACAGGCGCCTGGAATGTTTTACTACCCTAATCCTATACGGGCAGAAAGAAGGGTGGATGGATCCCTGCCAAGCTAAGGGACTCTGAGTACCCCGGGGGCTGCATGCAAGTGAAGGGGGTATCCAGCCATCCCTGCTTTTGAAAGCAAATGCTGCCCAAGTGTAGGGGAGAAGCTGGAGTCTGAAGTTGTCATCGGTTCCTGTCACAGAACAGAGTATGGGACATTATAGAGTCCCCAGGGACCTCAGTCCTCATTTGTAAAGACCCAAATGCTCCTACCTAACTCACAGGGCAGCCAGGTGATTGGGCGAAATGAGCAGAATTCTCAGCCAATACAATATTAAATTGATTCTCTCCTTCTTTCCCATAATTTAGCCAGCCTGGCTCTGTGGTATAGTATTGGTTTTTTTTTTTTTTTTTTTGTATCAGATTTGTTCAACATAAGGTGTCTTCTATTTTAGGTAGCACAATGGTATAATTAAGTAACAGACAGTTCTTACATCCCCACTATGAAGAGAGCCAGGTTACAGGGGCTGATGGGTACCATCGGAAGAGGGAGAATGTGAACAGGTGTCAGGCAAAGGCTTCGCCCCTCAGGGATCCACTGTCTGGGTAGGGACACATGCAAGCACAGATGAGTCTCAACACCAGGCAGGACTAGAAGCTGAACTAAGCCCCTCGAGGAAAAGAGGGGTAGGGGCCACACAGGGAATACATCCCAGATGCCCCAACCTCAACTACCAAATCCATTGACGGCAGCCTTATGAAGCAGAGCCTGTCCAGGTTTTACAGATGAGGAAAGCAAGACTTGGAGAAAGGTTAGGCAACTCTGCCAAGGTCATGCAGGAAACGTTGTAGAAATGGAAACTCAGGTGTGCCTCCAGTTAGCAGCTGGAGCTTCTGCCCTTCCGTGCTATGGAAGGTTCTAGCAGCTCAGACAGTTGTGCAGGGCAGAAAGGAGAACGGGAACGAATGAGACCATATGGTGCCTGTGTTAGGACCCACATACAGAGGCCTGCAATTCTAAGCAAAAGCCTGTGCTCTGTAGCCTGTAGCCCATGGGCGCTGAGGGCTTCTGAGATGGGGACCCACCGTGGAGACCAAAGTGGTCAGCTACACTGATGCTGGAAGTTCTGTTAATAAAAGGGTAACAGGAAGCATAAGCTGGGAGGGGCTTTCCGGGCAGCCTAGAGCAAGAGCACACAACTGCAAACCAGAGTCGGGGGCAAGTGTAGCTCTCTGAGCTTCAGTTCCTGTGGGTCAACCAATATGACTCTTGGCTGCTGGCAGACACAGCAAATGCTACTAAGGGTGAAGCAGGCCTCCCGTGCAGCATTGGGGGGGGGGGGCTGTAGAAGTCTGTCACTCAGAAGGGAAGAGTACTCTGTGGCAGAACAAGCATGCCTCTTCCAGGCACAAAGCAAAGCTACCCTCCTCCTCACTCTGGCCTCCCGCTGTACTTTCTGTTTCACCCAGGCCTGGTTACCCTCTTGCTATCTCTGGGGACAGAAGTCCCTAGGGAGCAGCTGGGCTCCTCGGAATCTCCTGCATCTCCTCCAGAAGAATCCACTTTCTTTCTGTCAGGCAAAAGTTCTCTCTGCATTCTAAGGAAGCCCAGACTGGAAAGCTTTAGAATAAACTTTCAGGGCTGGAAAAGCTTCAGTCAACATTGAGATGTGCAGAGGAGAGGGGGGAAAACATGAAAACTCAACTCCCCCCTCTATCAAACCCACTCTCCCCTCCCAGAACTAACCCTGACTCCAGGTCTCAAGTGACCGGGTCTAGGAAAACAGTGGGTGGAGCTGGAGAGAGACACGAGGCTGGTGGGCAAGCCCAGGCCACATGAACATAATCTGGAAAATTAAACAAACCCAGACACTGTAACGTGTGCATATTAGATTAACTCTCTAAAGGGTCACGACCTTGAGGAACACATCCAGCCAGTGAGGGAAATAATAAACCTGATTAACGATGAAGCATGAGCCACGGCCTCGGCAAATAAAGACAGCCTGAGGAGGCCCAGTGGAATTCCAGGGGCTTCCTTCCCTGGCAGAGCTGGAACACAGCCGACCTCTCCAGCCCCTTGCCACCACTAGGACACTCCAGGACTAAGGCAAGACAGGATTGCTCCCTTCCACGCCACACCCCTGCAGCTCTGCCCCAGGGGATACAAGGCTAGCTTTTCCAAGCGCTCCTGAAAGGGACACTACAACCAGAGGACCCGTGGGAGCCAAAAAAAAAAGGTAGTTCTCTTTGTCCCTGGCAGGGCTCAATCCTCTTGGACAATCTTAAGCCCTCCTGCCCTGGTCTCAAGAGATACCTACTTGCCAGGCCCCAGCCAGAGTTACCCTCCTCTTTCCAGACAACCCAGGCCCCTGGGAGACATGCCCAGAAGAGCCACTGGAGGGAGGCAGGGAGGTGGCACCGCGTGGCATCACCAGACAACAGCACCAGGAGGAAGATGGCAGCATCAAGTACAGATGCCAAGAACCATACAGCCCAAGGTCCAAGCGGGGACCAGCTCAGCCTGCATAGTCTGGCCACTGCCAGGCAACCTGGCCAGCGGGCCCTATCTATCCCTTCGGTCTCGCCTCCCCCAACCCCAAAGCCCTCGGCCAACTCTCTCCAGGCTCCACCTCCTCCCTCACTTTCCTCAGCTCCAGGGAGCCGGGGGAGGGAGGCACAGGTGCTCTTGGCGCCTTGGACAAACCCCTTGTCCCAGCCGTCACCAGGGCGCCCTCCACCCTCAGCTAGGTCGGAGCCACTCCGGCTCTGCCCGGTCCTCACTAAAGAACATCTCCCGAGCTCCCCTCCCCCCTCCACCTAGCCCCTTCCCCCTCCAGCGCCCAATGCAGGTCTCCAGAGTTTTTCCCTCACTTCCCACTCGGGTGAACTGGGGTGGGATGGCTAAGAGGCCCATTAGTCGCAAGAAGGAGGGTCATTTCTGATAGGACGCTGGCTTGGCCCAAAGCAAGACGGCGTGCAGGGTTGGGGGTGTGGTGGTGGCCGGAGTCCAGGGCCCGAGCAGGGGTGGTCAAGACAGATGGCAAAGAGGGAAGGGGGAAGGGGACTCAGAAGCCGGGCTGATCTGACGGAGGACTGTGGCGGGGAAGAGCGGCCCGCAGGAGAAGCCGAGGGTGACGAGGCGGGGTAGAATCGCCAGTGTCGGGAAGGGGCCGTCATCCCTGCAAGGGGCAGAGGCTGGGCTGGGAGTTGGACTGGGAAGAGGGAGGATCACAGCGGGAGGACCGGAGCGGAGGAGAGGAGGCGCTGGGGGAAGCAGGCAGGGATGGAGACTAGAGGAAGTACGGGGCAAGGTGGCGGGGGCTCCGCGGAGAATCCGGGGTCGCAGGCATCAGAGTGCAGGGGACTGGGCAGCTTGGAGGCACGAGCGGGGACAGGCAGGGTGCGGGCCGAGGCCCGGAGGGAGCTAGCGGCGGAGACGTCAGAAGTCGGGGTGCGGCGCAGCCCCGGGGGGCGCGGGGGCACAGCGCAGGGCGCGGGCCGGGGGCGGCGCGGGGGCTGCTGCCCTTACCTGGGCGGCTCCGCACTCCGGGCGCCGAGCGGGGGACCCGACGTTGCTCGGCCGGCGGCCCGGCTGTTGTTTTCCCTTTTTTTTTTTTTTTTTCTTTTTTTTTTTTTTTCTTCCGCAGCGGCGGCGGCGGCAGCTCCAGCTCGATCCGCCAGCAGCCGAAGGCAGAGTCTGTGTCCGGCTGCGAGCGAGCCGGGAGCGGGCAGCGCGGGAGGCGCGCGGAGAGGCGCTGGGGCGCCGCCCGGCGGGCAACGAGGGAACTGCGGCGGTCCCGCACGCGGCTGGCCGGGGAGGGGGCGTCCCTTCGGGGCCGCGGCCGCCGGAGTCTCTGCTCGCCGGCGGGGCCTTTAGCTGGGGACCCGGACTTAGGTAGCCGGGCGGCGGGGCGGCGGGGACCCGAACAACCCGGGCCAAACTTGCAGCATCCCTGATTGGGCCGAGCGGGAGACGACGAGCCGGAGATGGGGGCTCCGGGTGGGCGCTGCAGAGGACTGACCCCCAAGTGAGGAACTGGGGCACACTCCACCACCCAGAGCCAAGGGGCAGCCCGCTCTGGTCCGCAGGAGTTATTAGCTTGGCCTACATCGGTGGGCGAAGGGCGACTCCTGGTGGCGTTTTAGGGGCCAGAGCTAGGGACGAGGTGTAGAGATTGCGGCCTCCTCGGTGGTGGCACTGGCACGGAGCTGGGCGAAGCTTTGCTTTAACAAGGCCAGACAGACCACAATGTTTCAGGAGGCCAAAGAATCACAGGTCACGTTTGGTAGTCCCCTGGTGTATGCACACAAACCTCCTGGGAGAAGTCGTCGCTTTATGCTACACATAAGGAAAACTCTAAGCCAGACTCCTAATCTTCTCCCCTCTGCCGTCACACCCAACCACCTGCTTACCCTAAAGATTCCGAGAAGGGGTTGTTAGTTCTTGGGCCTGGAAGGGCAACATACACTCCCTATGCCATGCCAGGAGGGCAGCAGGGCTGTGCCAGCCCTGAGTTACCTGCTAGGAGGGAGGAATGTGGCTGGCTAAAAAAGCCTGTTCACTCTCCCTCCTCCACTCCCAGACTGGGCTTTATGAGTGTTCTGCTGGCACAGGGTCCGCCATACTGGACAGGAGTTTCCATGTTGGAAAGGACTCCGTTTCTTCAGTCCAGTAATTTTTTTTAAACACTTACCCTGTGTCGAGACTATCATTTACTTAAGTGTCATTTCCAAAGGCTTTCTCATCAGCTTTGGGTAGATGGCAAGGTGACCCTGATCCTGTCTTCTGAATGAGTTTAAGGTGGCCTGTGGGACAGTCCCATCCTGAGATGAACGCAGTGTCTTTCCCTGCCTTGGAAAACTGGAACTTGCTTGCATGAGCGAGAGGACGGTAGCATACGTAGTACCTGCCCCGGGCTGACAGCAGTGAGGGGGACATCCCTGTGACCAGGATAAGCCAATTCACAGTCCCTGGTGGCTTCAAAGTGGCATGCCTGGTTCTTAGTCTACTGGAAGAATTCAACAAGAGCACAACCACAGAGGTTTAAGAGTTGGGATAGAAAGATAACTCGATATGAAAAAAAAAGTTTCTTCTGTATTCTTTGGCCTCGGAAGCTCATTCTATGAGCCGAGGAAGGTGTGAGGGACGGGTCTTTGGCATAGCTGTGCGGGTAACCTGTGGCCTTGTGAAAACTCCAGACTCTTCACTTCCTGTGAGGGTAGACTGTCTTCTTTAAGTCTCTGCCCTTAGAAGCAAGGAGACTTCAACCAGTGACAGAAAAGCCCACCTTTATCCTTACTTAGTTATTTTCTGGCCACTGCCCTGTTTCCTCCCCCCTAGCTAGGTAGCTGAGGGCGTGAGTTACTAAATACTTGGACTCTGTCTCTGTTCCTCATACCCAGTGTCACTTGTCCAAATTTAACTGCACACAAGGTAACTTCTAGAAGCCGGGAGCTTATTCCAGACCGCCTCCGGAGAGTTAGGGAGAGATCAGACAACAAGCACTGCCTCACATCTTGAGTGGTGAAAGCAGAGGAGATAGGAAACGGGCTCCCTCTTGCCTGAAGCATCACTGGCAGTCAGCTGCCATGCTGGGTTAGACAGACAGAACTCTGTGTACCTGGCCATCCTGATTAGCCGGCGGATCCAAGTTCTTTGGTTGTTGGAGCCTGTAGAAGATTGTTCTCTTGTGTTTATTTTTAGCTCTTCTCTCTGTGTATTGGCCTCAGGTAGAGCCACAAAGAGAAGCGCTTGCTCTGAATTACGCCTACCGTATCTATCCCAGAAGCACCTGTGAAATTTCAATTACAAGTTGGTGATGACCTGCCTGCAAAAAAAATGGGGCCAACTGACACCCCCCACTCCCCCGCCCCGGCAACCAAGTAGCTTGTCCACACATCACCTGCTACTCTCTCTTGGGGACCGTTCCAACCATTTCCAACTAGCTCCAGGTTGGAGGGGTTGGTTCCCTTCGGTCTTTTCTCAATCAACTGCCAGATGGATGTCAGAAACACAAGCTACCTGGCTTTCTACTGACCTAATGGAACCCATAAAGTAAAGTTGAGTCCAACCTGCCTCAGCACCAGTTAAAGGTTGCTGCTACCCCATCTACCACCTCTCCCAACAGCATGCTTCATCAGTACCAAAGCTCTTTGAAGCTGGGAAATCTGCTGTCTTGTTAGAGTGATTGTCTCAATCCCCAGTACCTCATAAAGTGGGTGTAAGAGGCCCGTGCCTGTGATCCCACTTGGTGTGTAGAAGAAAGAAGAACAATTCAAAGTCATCCTTGGCTGCAAGCCAAGTGTAAGTCCAAGTTCTGGGCTACATGAATCCCTGTCCCAAAACACAACCGCAAAGCACTGACTTCCCTGCTCGCCCAGTTTTATGTCACTGAGTCTTAAAATGTTGAATTCTGCCTGGAACTCCACACAGATACACAAGTGCATGGGACTCTCTCTCTCTCTCTCTCTCTCTGTGTGTGTGTGTGTGTGTGTGTGTGTGTGTACATTGGTGTGCACATGTGCACCTACCATCTCTCCTTCCCCACAAGTACATTTTTACCATTCAAATCTTTGAGCAATCCACACAGATACACAAGTGCATGGGACTGTGTGTGTGTGTATGTGTGTGTGTGTGTGTGTGTGTGTGTGTGTGTGTGTGTGTGTACACGTTGGCATGCACACGTGCACCTACCATCTCTCCTTCCCCACAAGTACATTTTTACCATTCAAATCTTCTAGCAATCCACACAGATACACAAGTGCATGGGACTGTGTGTGTGTGTGTGTACACGTTGGTGTGCACATGTGCACCTACCATCTCTCCTTCTGCACAAGTACATTTTTACCATTCAAATCTTTTAGCAATCATCCCTTCCAGAAGCTTCTCCGACCTTGCGATCTAATCCCTTCCTGGCAGAACTAATTTTTCATGCGATCCTCTCTTGCACTCGTTAGGGTTTATGCTCACTTATTTGTTTTCGCGTCTGCTCTAATAGCCTGTGAACTTGTTCTCCCATATTTATATTTTCCCTTCTCCTCTCTTTGTATTTTGCCTCAGTAGTTATAGCCATGAAGCAGAATATTTTGTCCTCAGCGGGAGATGGTGGGTTCTCCTGTCTCCGACTGGGCCCTTGTCTTGTCTCGCCCCTTCCAAGGACGATGCAGGCAGAGAGCAGAGAGTGGACAAACCAGAGGGATTTATGTACACGGGAGTGACCATTGGAATAGGGGATCGAGCTACAGGGCCAAACTCCCTGTTGATAGCCCAAGAGCAACCAGGCTCCAGGAAGCCCTGGGGATGCCAACTGAGAGCAGTCCTCTGGAGACCAAATGTGTGGAAAGTGGGTCTCAGGAATGACAGAAGGAACAGAAAGCCAGGTCAGTCCCTAGAGCAGGAATCTTGTGGAGCTCTGTCTCCAGGAGATTTTAGGGGAAGGGGTCTGTCTCCAGGAGATCTTAGGGGAAGGGGGTCTGTCTCCAGGAGATCTTAGGGGAAGGGGTCTGTCTCCAGGGGGCCTTGGGGGAAGGTGTCTGTCTCCAGGAGATCTTAGGGGAAGGGGTCTGTCTCCAGGAGATCTTAAGGGCAAAAGTACTTCCCTCCTTTCTCCTCCCATCATAGGTTTGACAACAGACAGCCCAGGCACTTGAGTTATAATGACCTGATTGGTTGGCTGTGTGTATTGCAAATAAGGAATAGAATAAGGACCAATTGGGCCAGGGGTTCCAACCCCTTTCTCACCACAAAGGGAAGCAGCTAGGCTGTCAAAAGCTTTATGAGTGGACAGTTCTCACCTGGGGTTGGAAGTGGGAGGCGTCTTGATTCTGTTTCTTGCTACCGAGGCTCTTCATGTGTGTTTCTGGTTGCTGTCACCTCTGCCTGGGGTCATCCAGTCGTGGATGGGCACTGCCCGTTGCTGGTTCTGGTTATCAACCACCTCTGGAGAGTCGCTCAGCACAACCTGTTCCCTGGTCTTTGCCCCTGAAGTTTGATCTACCAGTTGCACCAGAGACGCTCTGAACCTTGCTGGGAGCTGCTCCTACACCTATCAAATATACCTGTAGTCTCTTTCCCCAAGGTCCCTGTAAAGGTTTGTCACAAGTTCACAGAGACTATAAGCTGTAGAGAATAAAGGTTAGGAGGGGGTCACAATTCTGGCATATTAGAATGAGCCAGGGTCAGATAAAAATTATCTACCCAGCAACCATGACGTGATGGGTACACACTAAATTCGTGTGTAAAATGTGCAAAATCTAGACTTGACGTTGTTCACATTGAAGACCTTGAGGATGAAGGAAGCCTGATTATACATCCATATTGCAATATCGTCTGTTGACCCTGTCAGAACCCATCTCTCAAATCCCAGATGGCAAGAAACCCTGTGTCCTTCTTGCCACCTGTTGGAGGGAGACACAGCTCATCAGTGAAGGATAATGTCTAACAAAACTAGGTTGCAAACAGAATTGGTGTTAGAAGAAGAAGTACTGGGGGCTGGAGAGATGGCTCAGTGGTTAAGAGCACTGTCTGCTCTTCCAGAGGTCCTGAGTTCAATTCCCAGCAACCACATGTTGGCTCACAACCATCTGTAATGGAGTCTGATGTGGGGTCTGCTGCCCTCTTCTGGCACACAGGTGTACATGCAGATAGAGAACTCAGCTACATAAAATAAATAAATCTTTTTTAAAAAGTGGAAGAAGGAATATTCTTAGGTTTTTTACTCAAGGTTTTAAAGACTGGAATAAACAGTGTCTTTGGCCAATGGCATGACAGGCATATACTGTCAAAGAGCAAATGCATGTGTCAAGTGAGGTGGACACAGAGTTCCCAAGCCTCATGCCACCCCCTTGCTCTGCCGAGCTAGCTGCACAGGCTCTGTGGAGTGTTGAAGAGCTCCTGCCCGCTCTTGTCAGCCGTTAGGATGACGCTTCCTCCCCCCAGCACTTCTTATCTCCATTTCATTAGCCTGGGCATAGATTGCTGCTCACACAGAAATAAAAATGAAACTCCGAATTGCACTCCATAGGTGTCCAAGCGCCTCAGCTCTGCAGCCTCGCTCTGTTGCCCAGCATGAGGCCCCGACTTATCCCCACTGCGCATGCCTCAGTTTCCACTTCCCCGCTCAGAGAAAGAGAGAAACTGTCACGTCCATCAAGTTCTTCAAGAAAGCCATCGGGCTGTTCAGAGTGCATCCTGCTCTTCCAGAGGACCCCAGTTCAATTCCCAATGTTCATATCAAGCAACTCACAACCAACTGTAACTTCAGTTCCAGGGGCATCTGAGCCCTCTGGCCTCCTCGGGCACCTTCAGTTGCATGCACACGCACATACACATAAATAATTTAAACTTTTTAATCTCGTCCCAGAATCAGAAACAAAGCAGGACCAAGGGAAGATCTGTGGATGGGTATGGAGTTGGTCACAGGGTACTGCAGCTTCGGGTATTTACTGTGCTGGGTTCCGCATGCAACTGACTCAGGTGCAGGGTGTTGGGTAGCTACCTCCTTGCAAAGACTCAGAAGAAAGGAAAATGCAAAAGGCTCAAGAAATACACACTTAAAGACTCAGAAAGTTCCCAAAATGTAAAAGTTTCATACACTCTGCCCTGGGTTATTGTAGCAACTGCTTAGAGAGGAGATTTTGATTGGCTCCGCTGATCACACATTGTCCAGCAAGCTCCAGCAATGCAGTTTCGTGAGTCGACACTCCTGGGGTGGGAATTGGGGTGACGCCTCTGTCTTTGTGTCACCCATGCTTGCATAAGTACCCCTAACAAACTCACAGGGTCACTAAAGCTAGATTTGGGCAGAATCATTTCTTCATCCTGTCTGGAGTGAATAGATATTTTTTTTTCCACATCTACCCAAGAAAAATCATACAGCACACAGTCATTGTCCAGGCTGGGTGACTGGACCACAGAGGGAAAGGATCGTGCTATTTATGGAATTCAACAGTTGTGACTGAGGGTCTTTAGCATCTGGGGCTGCAGGTAAAAACTCAGAATTCCCATCTGTACTGTGGCTGGAGGCCCACTCCACTGGGCTGGGCTGGGAAAAGGGTGGCACCCATCTAGTCCCACCGTCAAAGGGGTCCTCTGTCACAGCACCCTCTTCTGATGTGGAGTCCCTCCCCATTTGGTTTCTTATGTTGACCATTCTGCCACATGAGAGAAATAAAGCACTCGGGAAGAAAGTGATGGATCTAGGCTGAGTGTCAGACTGTATAGCTTTGGTCTCAGGAAGGAAACCCACTGCCTAGAGAGAGAGAGAGAGAGAGAGCTAGGCACTAATCACAGCAAGAAAGGATAATGGTCCAAGCTCAGATGGGGTAACTGTGAGCTCTGGACTAGCCATTGTCTTCTCTCTTCATCCCCAAGAGTGAGAGGTCAGACTACACACTTGACCAGGACCAGGAGGTGAGAGGAGAGAGTTGGCAGTATTACCCAGGAGCCAAGCTTGTCACTAGAGCAGAGACCAGGATTGAGTCAAAGGCCTGTCATCCCCGTACAATGACCTGCCCCAGGATATCGACAATAAGACAGCAGTTCCTTTATTATCCCCAGAGAGTTGCATCTTGAATTTATGCAGGGTACGGTTTTATCTGAATGGTAGCATTAAGTCATCGTGTTAAAGCATCTGGAAGTGTCACGGGGCTGTCAGGAGGTTATATGAAGGTTTGCTGGTTTTTAACTGCACATAGAGGGCTAGAGATATAACTCACTTGGTAGAATGCTTGTCTAACGTGCACATAGCCCTGGATTTGAGTCCCAGAACTACACAAACCAGACATGGTGGTATCTGTCTGTGATCCCAACACTTTGGAGGTGTGAATGAGAAAGATCAAAAGTTCAAGGCCATGAGACTTTATCTTTTTTTAAAAAAAAAAGTGTTTATGCATATTTTTGTATGTGTACATTGTACATATGTGCCTATTTTATATTTCACATATACATTTTTCTACATGCTTGTATATGTCAACAGAATGCTGGCCGGTCCTTTTGGTCAGCTCGATAGGCCAATCATCCACTGAGCACCTTCTATCTGCCAGGTCAGGTACCAGGCACTTTAGGGGACAGAGACACTGGGCATGCTTTTTGCTTTCAGAAAAACATAATCTGGTGCAACACCCTGAAGAGATGAGAACAGCAAAGGTAAAGGTAAGATTTCTGTTCACACTGGGCCAGGTTCCTATTCATCCCAGCCGAACGAAGGACCATTGGACCGTTGGGTGATAGGCAGAGCCTGGCTTTGAAAAACTAAGAGATACCTCACTGGCTAGCTGGCCTGGCAGCCGAAGCTCTGTGCTGAGTGTTATAGAATCAAATACCCAATCATTCCCATTCTTCACCTTCCAGATTCTAGGCCAAAAAAAAAATCTTAATTTTCAAAGAATTTAATTACCTAAATTTGGAAAAGACGAAAGTCGCATTCAAATATTTAAAATCTTCCCCATTAGGCTCCAAACCAGGACTGATAAATCATAGCCAAAGAGGGGCTGATTTTAGCTCAAATAAGAAAGAATTTATGAGTTGTCTAGGAAGATAATGAGTTCCCCAGCACTGGGAGTATACAAGTAGAAGGATGGCCATCTGCCAGGACTGCCTCAGGGACAGGGCATTCCATCTCTGGAATCTTCAAGCTCTGAACTCTTGGACTCCCAGTCTCTCCTTCTCTTGAGACTAAAAGGAATATGAATCTTTGGGGAATAGGACACTGTCTGTTGAAAGAAAAGACTTCCCTATGGCCCTAGCTTAGATTCCCAGCATCCCTTTCTCCCAGACACCACCAGGAGCAACCTGCTTGTGTATCTGAGCCTTGTTTTTAGATACACAGGTACTCTTCCTTAAGTACAGTGAAGATGCCCAGTACCAGAGAATGCAATAATTACCTAAGTGCTCTATTGACCAAAACAGTAGTATCGACAAACTCAAGTGTTACCGGGAAAAGAGCATTAATTGCCTTGTTGAGAAAGGTTGCACATATCCACAAGAGAGGATGGCACTTCTAAAATTAGACCAGTGTTTGCTTTTAAAATGATGCTTTGCAGGACCAGGGAGATGGCTCAGTCAGTAAAGTGTAAACAGGAGGCTCTGAGTTAAATGCCCAAAACCCATGCCAAAAATAAAATTTGGCTGTAGTTGACACAGGAAAGGTGGAGATGGTCGGATCCTTAGCCTTGAGAGCCAACTGGTCTAGCCAAATCAGCCAGCTCCAACTTTGGTGAGAGAACCTGTCTCAGAAAGATAAGGTGGCGAGTGATGGAGGCAGATACCCAGTGCTGACCTCTGACCTTTGCACATGTACATACACACAACAGATTAATAGTAAATAGTCAAAGGACACCTTACAATACCCTCACGAATACTCACTGAGGAATGAACATAGCAGATGAGAGAAAAATGAGCATGGTATCTCAGCACTGTCCCATCTGCTGCTTTTGTCCTGAGCCAGAATAAGTCTCCTGCTAGAGGGACAGTCTTTAATCCCTTATCATTCCAGCAAAGCTTAATGCACACACAATAATCCCTCGTTCCTCTAAAATAGATGAGCTCCAGATGACCCTCAACTTCAAATGGCACACACTGCTTTTCAAATGTGGACTAAGGGGACTAGAGAGATGGCTCAGTGGTTAAGAGCAGTAACTGCTCTTCCAGAGGTCCTGAGTTCAATTCCCAGGTGGCTCATAACCATCTGTAGTGGGATCTGATACCCTCTTCTGATATGCCCGAAGATAGCTATAGTGTACTCAAGTAAATAAATAAATAAACAAACAAACAAATAAACAAATCTTCAAATGTGGACTAAGTCTTAAATATTTGCTTGCGGCCTGGAAAGATGGTTCGGCTGTTAAGAGCTTAGGCAACGCTTTCTGCTCTCACAAAGAGCCAAGGTCAGTTCTCAGAGCTCATCATGACTCCAGCTGCAGAAGGATCTGCTGCCCTCTTCTGGCCTCTGCAGGCATCTGCACTCATGGGCACATAACCTACACATAGGCACACACATAATCTTAAAACAAAATAAATCTGTTTTACAAACTCAGTGTGTGTGGGGGGGGGGGGGGGGGAGCATGGAGGACCTGAAAACTGACCTGAAAAATAAGAGCAAAAATAGCTATCTAATATAACAAGGATACCTACACAAATTTAATAGTCAAAGCAGAAAGCAGGCATCCTCTCTCCCATGTTCCAGGGACAAGACAGCGGTGAGCTGAAACCTGTTTTATAGTGTAGTGTAGTTGAAGGAAGACATGGCTGAAGGGAGGGGAGTTTATTGCACAGGGAGGTCAACTCTGTGCTTGCAACCTGCAACTGAGTTTAGTGAACAATTAGCACCTTCTAAGTGCCAACATTGTACTTGGTCCTGAGGACACCCTTGTGAAGGGGCAGACCCCCTGTAGCCCGAGCTGGCTCACCTGGTGAACACTGAGGTGACATAAAAGGCAGGACCATTGCCTCCGCTGGAACCCACGGATTCCTCAGCAGCTACCCTGTATCTCACTCAGTAAGAGCAGGGCTAAGACTCTAAAAGACAGCGCCTGCTTTCTCTCAGATGCACAAGCCAGCTGCATATGTGCATGCATGCATGCATACGTGGTTGCATGCGTGTAGGCTTTAGAGACACAGCACAGTTAATAGGGAAGAACTTACAGTACAAGTATGAGCGTTGGAGCTGGTATTGTGAGCATCCATGTAAATGCTTCCTACAGTGGTGGAGAGTCTGTAATACCAGACTGTTGCGGTAATATTTAAAATGGCTGCACACCTAATCTTGCTTGTTTTTATGGGGCCACCATGTTTCCTGACTAGGCAAGGCCTGAGACCATGAGCGGTGGTGTGCTCCCACTGCTGCTCGGCTCAGGCCGCCAGCTCAGGCCGGCCAGAAGCACCAGCCCTGGCACCCACGAGACGCCAGCATAGGAGATGGCTTTGCCAATCAACCACTCTGTCTCCACAATGCTTGGCTGAGCCCAGACCATCCCGTCATCCATGCGGTACCCGGTAGACTCTAAAGCTTAATTATTATTCAAAGGCTTTATATATTTAAAAATGCTCAATTAACAATTTGCCCACACAATTAGAGTTGTTTCCCAATAACTAACCTCATCATATAAATCATCACCCAGGACCGTCCTGGACATGGGCGTGGATCTCCATGGCTCCTCCTCTTCCTTCTCCTCCCAACTCCTCACTCCGCCTACCTCTCATACAGCCCAATCACTAAGCTTTATGCAAATGTGGTAGGAAGATATCCCGCTACAAGACTCCATGAGAGACTGGGATTCCTGGAGCGCACTGGCTAGACATGGCCAGTTCACGACCCCAGGTTCAGTGAGAGATCCCACCAATCAGAGAGAAGAGAAATGAAGGAAGACACCCTACATCAACCTTTGGGCTTCACACACATGTGCACTCAGACACGTGTGTGCAAACATGCATGCACACGCATGCACAGACATGAAAATATAAGGGGCCTCTGAGGAGAGGAAAAAAATGATCTAAATGAATCGGGGAGAAAGAAACAAGACGGTAATGCGGGGGTACAATGTAAAAATGCTAATAAAAGCAGACCAGAGAGGACAGAGTCGACCAGTGGTTACCATGTGTCAGACCCTGTGTCCATGCCCAGCACTGAGTCTGTTTGGTTCACACCGGGAAGAGTTCAGATGGAATGGTGAGATTTCTCAGCTAAGGGCTATTCACTTGCCATTATGTAGGAACAAATCCATCTCTCTGCTCATCTCTGTGCTGGACAGTTTTATGTCATCTTGACCCAAGCTAAAGTCATCTGAGAGGAGGGTACCTCAATTAAGAAAATGCCTCCATAAAACCGGGCTGTAGGCAAGCCTATGGGGCATTGTCTTAATTAGTGATTGATGTGGGAGGCCCAGCCCATTGTGAGTCATGCCATCCCTGGGCTCTATAAGAAAGTAGACTGAGCAAGCCAGTAAGCAGCGACTCTCCATGGTCTCTGCATCAGCTCCTGCCTTCAGGTTTCTGCCCTGCTTGAGTTCCTATCCTGACTTCCTGACTTCCTGACTTCAGTGATGGACTACAGTGTGGAGGTTTAAGCTAAATAAACCCTTTCCTCCCCAACTTGCCTTTGGTCAAGGTGTTTCACCATAACAATCGTCACCGTGACTAGAACAATCTAACTTCTTCCATTCACAGCACTCCAACTTACCAAGTGTTTCCACAGACATTGCCATATTTGTCCCCACCCATCTCCACAGTAGGGGAGGTACCCGGCTTAGTAAACTCCAAGCCTTGACATGGCATTTCCTGCCTTTAGATGAGAATGGTCTGCTTGCAAGTCAGTTCTGCTCAAACGAGCAGCTGCTAACCTGGTGCACACACAGGACCGGGCAGGCAGAGTGCTGCATGGAACCAAGCTGTATCACTGAGTGACCTAAAAGCCCAACCCTGGCTCCTTAAGGATTCTGGTTCTTTTCTTGAGACTGAGCCGTCTCTCCATCTTCACCTGGTGCCAGATGAGATCGAGGACCGTCTCTGAGGCAAGACAAACACAGCAAGACCGAAACAGTTGAAAGCCTACCCACACACTTGGAGTAAAACTGCAGGTCAAATTAACCGAAAGCAGAAAGTTCAGCGACACTCTGTCATAGCTTTCTTCGTTTGTCCTTTGTTTTATGTTTGTGCCTGGCTTCCAGATTTCATCGTCATAATTTAAGAGAAAATATTCAGAAGATAATCTCCGGGATGATGTATACCTCCTATGTTGTTCAAGGACACACACTAAGTCTAGACGGAACCACGCTGTGCTTACCAGAGCAAACAGTTGGCATTTAATAAATGTTAGGTAATAAAAATAGACGATGTACTCCCATCACAATAGCTGGAGAGGTTTGTTAAGCACAACGTAGAATAAACAAGCCACTGTCTCCTGTCTGGACTATACATGAAGGTCCCTTCCTCTGGGCCATCACGAAAGACACAGCTCCCGTGTCTACATGGACGCGGAGACGCTGAAGGCATGTCTCGCTAATACCCGTGGTGAGAGGAAGCAGAACGAGGGCTCTTTCATTCCGTCTCTTCCTTAATTATAGTTTGGATCTAAATAATGAAAACACAGCACACAGGATCTGAAATAATTTAGAGTAAATGAAAAGTCACCGAGTGGGGGGCTCTTAATCACACCATCCAGAGGCAGGATCAGAGGGGGTCGGCAGATGGAAACACCAAATTACCAGCAGACTCCAAGACAGCAGAGACGTGTCCAGAAATTAAGCTTGGTTTCCATGCTAATTCAGAGCCCTTTGTTTGGGGGCCGGAGGAGGAAGGAAGCAATGTAGTTTCCAGTAGAGAGACTGCTCATTAATACCCTAGCAAAGCAATAACTTCAGCTAATAGGAAATATTATGATGTCTCTAGAGAACAGAGGGGAAAATTCAGATTTACTCTCCCATCCATGCAGCTCAGTGTAATACAATATATTCAACAGAGTTGAATAAATACCAAGGAGAAGGTTAAAACATTGATTAGGAGAGATATTTCACCCAGCTGACGTCTGGAAGCCAACAGACCATCGAAACAAAGCAGGCTGGGAGATGGAGGTTGTTTGATTTCTATGGAAGTTACACTGGTGATTTGTGACTGCCCCGCAGGGAGTGAGTCTCCGGTGGGGAACTTGGGTAAACAGAGAATGCACCGTGGGTGGGGCACCCTTTGTGCTGGGCGACTGAGGGCGGCTTCCATTGGGTTTATTACAATGTTTTATGAAGCAATACAAGAGACAGCTTCGGCCAACACCAGGATTGCAATAGACACATAATATAACAAATGGCTTATAAAAGGTTATGGAATCTTCTAGATGACTGAACCTAAATAAATTGTCTCCTGTCTGGGCTTCTGGTTCCCGTTATCATTTCAGAGTGTTTGTCTAATCGTAGCGCAAGCAAGGGAAAGATGACGGAGGTTCAGACAGTTAGAGGAAACAGTTCCTCCTTACTTTCACACTTTACAAACTGGATTCTGGTTCTACTTTCTAGCTAGTTACTAATGACCATGGGGGTGGGGGTTGCACTGGAAGGCACCCACTCAGTGCTGAGCAAAACTGCTCTTCACTCCATAAATATCATTGGATCTTGATTCAGAAGAGGAAGAGAATTACCAGGAAGCTCCCAGGGTTCCTGGCTGGCCATCACCAATCTGCCCAGATCCCAGGGCACCTTAGATCTCGTCCCACATGGTGTACCCACCTTTTGAAGGGGAAAAACAAAGGCCGCAGCAAACTGACCTAACGCAACTGCATCCATAGATCTTAATGAGATTCTTAAAAAGCAAAACAAGCCATACGTTTTCGTAGCTTAGACCAAGTCTGTGTGCCTCATCTTGGTGCAATAGACTTTCAGGGCTCTTGGGGCAATTAAGAACATGGGCATAACTGAGCTCTCAAAAGGTATTTTATGCTGGGAGGAGTAGATAAGAAATAATAGAATACTAATTGCCAACATTTATCAAGTGGATACTGTGCGCGTGGCTCTGCATTTCGAGGGTATCGCTGAAGCTTCAGAACACAGCCTGCAAAGTGGGGTGCCATTATTGCCTCCCCTCCATGCAGGTGACTCAGGTGAAGTTTAGTGAAGTTCTCTTTCTGCATCTCTTCCCTGCCATCCTCCCTCCCTCCCTCCCTCCCTTGCAGCTATCTACGCTGGAACTAAGTAGAAATCCTGACAAGTTTCCTCTTCATCCAGGCACTCGAATCTTGGGAATGGCAATAGCCGGAACTTATCAAGATCGGCAGAGCGGCTGGATCCTGCCAAGTAGGCCAGAACAGAACAGAGAGTTAAGAGACAGCCCTGGAAGGTTACTGTGACATCTGAGCCAGAGGCTTACATGTGGCAAAGTGACAGAATGCAAAGTGCTGTAGCAGGCAATTCACATAAGGGACAGACAGTCCAGCACAGAGGAGAGGAGGGGCTGGAACTAATCTTGAAAACCCAAGAGGCCAAGCTTGCTGTTAAGAGGACAAAAGTGATGGGAGAAAGGCCTTGACGGTGCATGGAGTTCGGTTATGAACATCGGAGGCTCGGTTAGCATTGCCGAGTTAATTTAGGCATGCCCATCAGGAACTGAAACTGCAGCTGTAGAGCCAGTGACGCTCATCCCATGCGGTCCACCTGGGTGCATGCCAGGAGCCTTGCACTCTCAGAAGTTTACGGCTGCAATTACTTTATAGAATTTCTTATCAGACAAAGGTAAACAAAATGTGGTATATCTCTGCAATGGAGTATTAGTTAGCGGAGTGACGTGCAGATGCATGAAATATGAGCCTTGATTGCTTTATGCAAGAAGCTAGTCATGAAAGGCCACAGAGTATATGATCCATTTTGGTGAAATGCAACTAGGTAAATCCATGGGGACAGAAAGCATTCCCTAGAGGCTAAGGAGAAGAGAGGATGTTAGTGGGATGTGGTGAGGAAATGTTCTAGAATTGGAATTACAGTTGGAAAAACAATAGACAAAGACCATTGAGTGGTGAACTTTATAGAATATGAAACATGTGTGTGTGTGCGCGCGTGCACATGCACGCACACTCCACTGCTTGTGTATGTGTGTATGAACATGTACAAGAGTCCGTGTGACATAATCATGTCTGTGTGTGCTGGTGTGCACCCCCGTGTGCACATTACTCTCCAGTCTTTAAACCTTTTGTCTTTTACTCTCATTAGTGTTGTGTACACATACCATACGGTGATCAGGTGATCAGAAAACAACTCTGTGAAGGACCGAGCCAGTGTCACCACGTTGACCAGGTTGAGGACATCTGCTAAGCTGTCTCACAAGCCTCTCTCTAATTTCTTTTTGAGACAAGTTGACCCAGTGAACCTGGGGCTTGTCATTTCAGCCGAGACTCAAGGATCTGCCTGCCCCATAACCTCCAGCACGAGATTTCACGCCTCACCATGTATCGTGGTGCCCGGGATCCGAACTCAGATCCTCATGCTTGAGGACCAAGCACTTTACCCACTGAGCCACCTACCCAGCCCTGCAGGCCATCCGATTTGCAAACACTTCAGTGTGGCTCAGGCTAGCCTCACACTTAAGATCTTCCCGCCTCAGTCTTTGGAGGACTGAGATTACAGGTGTAAGGCACTAATCCTTAACTGACTATAAGCACTTTTAAAGAAGCTATTTCTACAGCCAGTAATAAAGGCAAATTCTTGAGCCCTGCTTCCATTAAAGTGTGCATCACAATGCACTACTAAACTCAGTAGCCTTACCTGTGAAAAAGGTGACAAGCACATGTCTCCAGGCAGAGAGGACAGGTGGTGTTTGTCAACTGTACAGCGCCTGAAAATTTATACTCGGTTGCAACTGGTGTTTTTTCATTCTTAGGTTTTGAGCCCTCTATAAAAAATGTGACCTGTTACCTTCCACAGAATGAATGCTCAGAACATTACAAAAATGAGGGTGTCAGGTGGGACGTGGGGAAAACTCGGGCACAGGGGGCAGGAACTGATGGAGGCAGGAAATGGGAAATGTAGGCAGAACCTGAACAGCTGGAGAGAAATGGGTGCCTTCAGACTTTGGGAGAAGCAGAGTGGAGGTAGGCAGGACCTGGACCGCCAGGTCCGGGAGAAGGAGACGGAAGTGGGTCAGGGAGGAAAACAAAGCTGGCTAAATAAATTAGGGACATGCCTCGGAGACTGAGCAATTTAGTCTCTAGGGCAGTAACCACCGAGTCTGTAGGCTCCTGGACAGGCAAGTGGCATGGTGATGGCTGGGTCTTTGGGAGACTCAACTGGGTAGTTGCACGTGTGACAGACTGGAGAGAGGAGGAAGCAGTGTATGCCGGTATCTCCTGTGGAAATGTGTGGTAAAACAGCCTGGTTACGCTGGAAATACAGCAACGGGAACATCAGACAGCTGGAAAAAGAAAAGATCACAGAGCCCACTAACAAACATGGCAAGGATTCCGAGGTCCAGGGTTTTTCCCTTTTCTTTTTCTTTCCTTCGTCAAGCAACCATCATATACTCAGCAACCCCTTGTTTCCTAGAACAAAGCTGGAAATAAGTCAGTCAATTAATCGATGGCCTCTTTGGTCACTCCTACCCAGCTCTTCTGGCTCCAGATAACAAGGTTCTTATCTCCAGTTCTTAGGTCTGCCCGGCCTTGATTGCAATACCGCTCAATGTATCTTTGAAGAGAGATGAAGGAGAAAGTTGAGCGTGTGAGTTAATCATGACTCATGTTTAAAGATCCAGAACCTTCTCCACCTAAGCCCATTAGAAAGCAAATACTCCCACAGGGAGCAAACATTAGGCACTGTGTGTTTAAAAAAAAAAAAAAAAAAGAAAAGAAAAGAAAAAGAAAAAGAAAAAAAAGAAAAGAAAGAAAGAAAGAAAGAAAGAAAGAAAGAAAGAAAAAGTAAAGGAAAAAAAAAGTCAATCCCATCGCTCTTCTCTTCACTTGAGCTGTTAGTTTGTAAATGCATGATGGCACGGAAGCTTCTGGGTTCTCTGGCACTTACTTTCCAGGCCAGATCCATCATGGTGGCACATCAGCTGCCCAAGTCACCCATCCAGCTAGCTCACATTCTGGGAATGCAATGCTTGAGAACCCCCTGCATCTCCAAAAGGCCCTTGCTAAGGAACGGAGACAAGATTTTACTGTCCCTCTTCAACAGATGCTCAGCTCTCCTCCCAGAACCAGCAAGGCAGCTCTTCCTCCACGCACCTGCCTTTCACAGGACTGCTAGGAAATTAGGTGTGGTCTTCATGCTTAGAGGATACCATTTTACAGACTGAGCCACATTTTTTTTTTTTTTTTTTTTTTTTTTGAAAACAGGCTTTATAAAGCCCCTGCCTGTCCTGAAACTATGTAGATCAGGCTGGCCTTGAACCTGCAAATTCACCTTTTTCTCCTGGGTACTGGGATCAAAGATATGTGCTACTATGCCTGCTATAAACTGAATTTTAAAAAAAATTAAAATTACCTTATATGTTTGTATTTAACTATAATTATCTTTTCCAGTTGTGTGCATTTTTTATTTCCATCAATAAACTTTAAATTTTAAGTGTTAAAGAGAACCTGTTACTTCCCTAGGCATATGAACTATATCCTGGGACACAAAGCCACTGTGGTAGTACACGCTGGTATCCCAGCCTAGCAGGATCACCGGGGCTCGCTGGCCAATCAGTCTTCAGTTCTAGGCTGGAGACAGACTGTCTCAAAGGAGATGGACAGAGAGTTTAGGACCCCTGATGTTGTCCTCTGGTGTCCGCACACACATATGCACTGCACAAATGAACATGGACATACATAGATACATTTTTTTTTTAAAGATACAAAATGTGATTGGGAGGCCACCGTGGTTTCCTCCTTCCAGTATGTGTTTGATCAATTTTGTGTACGTGCATATGAATCTTGATGGTGGAACTGTCTTCTATCAGTTCTCTACCTTATCCCCTGCAGCAGGGGCTCTCAATCAAACCCAGAACTGTAGAACTGTGATATGGCTAGTCTCGCTAGCCAGTGTGCTCTGAAATACTGTCCCTGCCTGAGGTTGGAATTATACATAGGCTGCTAGCCCACCTGGCATTTATGTGGGTTCTCAGAAGCCAAACTCTGGCCTTCGTACTTGGCCAGCAATTGCTTAATCCAAACCATCTCCCCAGCCCAGCCATCTTGTGTTTGTGTTCTGATTATGTATACTTAAAAGTTAAAGTTTATTGTGTTTTTTTTTTTTTAAGGAGTTTTTCTTTGCTTTAGGTTTGTTTATTGGACTTGAGTTTAAGACTGGGTCTCAAAAGTCTACACGAGGTCACACAAACGGAATTTGATAGTTTTGTAATGGTTTGCATACAGAGAGGTCTGTGTGAAATTTTAATACCTTTTACACAGCTTGTTACCTTACCTTGTAAGAGTGATCTGTGAATGTATAATAAACTGGCTTTTGACTCAATAGCCTGTGGGCAGTTGGGTCCATGTGAGAAAATAAAAACATAGAGGCAAGCCCAGTCAAGATCACCTGACAAGGGCGAGGAAGGGGTAGGACTGAATCCCGGTGGCACTGTGTGGCCTGTGTATACCTCCTGTCTATGTCAAGGAGTCAACAATTACTTTTTTTTTTTTAATGACTAAGACAGGAACAAACACGTGTGTACAGGTGCTCATGAAGGCCAGATGGGGGTGTCAGATCCCCCAGAGCTGGAGTTACAGATGGAGAGGAGCCATCTGTCTCGCTCGGTTCCTGGGAACAGCGCCCCAGTCCTCGAGAAAGACAGCACGCTCTTAAGGTGGGCCATCTCTGCAGCCCCACAGGAGCAGATTTCTAACAGGGCATAGACTACAGTTACCGTAGGAGAATCTCACTTCTAAAAGGTTTAACTAAAACATATTCCACAGTCGTAATCATTTTTTGTTAAACATCTTATTAGGTTTTCCAGCCAGTGTATCCTGGAATGTTTGAAAACTAAAGCACTAGCCCAAGAATAAGTGAAATTACACCCATACTTCATAATACAGAAAACGGTAAAGGCAGTCATCCTTCTAAATGAATGGCATCCATGAACAGTCAGAACCACTTCTTAAGTGTGCCACAAAAGCTGACACATGAATCTCATCACTTAAAAATGGAAAACGGCAAAATTTATGTGTCATACCAAGTTTTTTAATGACGTAATATATCAAAAATTGCAGTTTAAAGCTATTTTTTTAAAAAAGGGTCTCACTATATATCTCTGGCTGGCCAGGAACTCACTATGTAGACCGAGCTAGCCTTAAACTCAAGAGGTCTGCCTGCCTCAGCTTCCCAAGTGCCAGGATTAGAGCCCTGCTATCAAAAGTGTATCGAAAGCGACAAAGCTGGCTCATTACCAGGGCAATGTCAGCCACTTGCACTACTGCAGAGCTCACACTTCACAGTGATCACAAGACTAGTCTTGCCAGCTCACACCACTGCAAAGTTCGCACCTCACAGTGACCACGAGACTAGTGTCACCAGCAGAGAGACCATCAGTAGCAGGAAGGCTGTGAGAGTCACCGCTAGGGAGAGTATTGGCTCGCTGTCGACTTAATAACTTGGTAGGCAGGGGCAGCAGTGATCGCCTGTGACCTCAGTACTTGGGACAGAGTCAGGGAGGAGCTCCAGACCAGCCTAGGGTGAGACCCTATCTCAAAAAACAACAACTTGCAGAAAACAAATAGGAATACACACAAATTAAGAAGTCACACTGTACTCAGTTCTTTTAAGCTTATTTAATATTTGAATTCTTATGTTCTATTTTCCCAGACCCCAGAAAACAGAAAGTTTTAGATGACCCAATATTTTGTTCCAGAAACATACAGCCTTATCAGCTAATTCATAAAAGAGCTTTTTACAAAGGTGCATCTGGATAATTAGAGCAATAAAAGTCTTTTAGGCATTTCAAAATGTGATCAGTAAAAATACATGATTATTAATAAGGTTTTTTTTTAAAGATAGTTCCAGATTTCTCTTAAAAGCAATTTCTGTTAAAGAGTACATGATTGTATGGTGAACAAGGAAAGTGAGACGTCCTAGTGAGAAGAGGCTCATTAAGAACAACCGAGTGTGCACACTACGGTCACCATGCTGTAGTGGGTGCCACCTGCCAATGGCTGGGAGGGACCGGTTTCTGGGAAGCCCCCTTTTTCCTGATCAGTGTATTACCCAAACCCTCAGTACCCATGGGGAAGGCAACCAGACAGAACGAGAGTGCTCCTTCAAATAATGGAGAGTTTTACAGATAACACTGAATGGGGGTGAAATGTCAAAAAAAAAAAAAAAAAATGAAACCTACAAAACAGAAACTTCCGCAATTTCTCACTAACTTTGCATTTAAGGACCTATGGTGCCTTCTGCAGCACAGAGGGAAGTGAGTACAGAGCAAGCTCAAAGTGGCTGCAGAGAAGACTGCTTGGGCAGAGTACCAGCCTCAGGCAGCCGGCCATCGCCAGTGCCAAGGAGCAGACTGGAAAGTAAACCACTTGCATCAGAGGCAGCATACCTAAAGTCTTTAGCTTCTAAAATTCTGGCTATGAGGACTTTTCTCTTCTTCCCTCCCCAAAAGACAAAGAAACAAAACACTTTCTAAAAGAGGGCTTGTTCCTTTGAGAGGTCATTAGAAGTTGTCTGGGGAAAACAAAGGAAAAAATAATCGTGGAATGACCTGCTGTGGGAAACAATAAATAGTTACAATTTAGGTTGGGAGAGCAGCTGGACTCAACAGTCCAGTCAGCTGAACCATGCATGGTGGAGAAGGCGAGAGCCATCTTTTAAATTACAGTACTTGGGGGGTTTGCTGGTTTGGCTTGGTTAGGTCTTTTCTCTGAAAAGGTGACACTCCACTCATAACCTGCCACTTAAGTGACAGAAGAGCCACTGAGCCCACAGGAGAGCTGGGTCACAGGCTGCACCCATGGCTTTCCGCTTGCCTAGTGTTCTTCAGGGCAGAAGTACACTGCACCTTCTTGTCACCCACCTTTAAGAGGACAATGACAATGACCATCTCATTCCAGAACAAGAGGAAAACCCGCTGTCACCACCATGGAAGGCAGATGTAACGTCAGAGTCTAATGGGTGTGACTCTAATGGGTGTGACTCTTTTCTAAAATGAAACGGAAGGCACGGGAGGCCAGAGAGGGAGGGGACAGGCAAGAAGTAAGGCTGATAGATTTAAAAAAAAAAAAAATTACAAAAGTGGTTTGTTGCTGCTGTTTTTCAAAATTCACTTCATTTTGAGGTTTCATCTGAAGGTGTAATGAATGATATGCATTTATTTGGAAGTACTGGAGCATGGCCGACGTACCTTTCCAGTAAGTCCTGCTGCAACTCTGAGAGTCTGAGATTCAGAAAGAGGAAAGTACACAACCAGGAGCCCAGAGTTCCGGCTGAGCTGTGCGGGAGAACCACGGAGGGCTCTGTAGTGTCTGAAGTCGGAACGCTGCTGTCTGGGCTCTCCCTGATGAGCTACCCAGATGGTGTAGTGTAAGAGGCTGCCCGGAAGACAACGGAACCATCCTCTCTCTGCTTCTCCTAAGAGATACAGGGAGGTCCAAATCCCAAACTTCACTTATAGATTAGGTTCTACTACAAAATTTCAAAGCCCCATTATGAGTTACGGTTGACTATGACTCAAAATATGATTCCAATTTATAGATGAGGTACAGGGACCCTAGCCGAAGGCCCTAAGAACTTAGAGGTGCTCTCTAGGACAGAAGAAAAGCTGGACCCAGACTTAAGATGAGCTTGTTAAGTTGTAGAGGTGTTCATAAAAGCAGCTGGGGACTATCCTTGGTGACAATGAGCTTCCTTTGTGTGTGAGGGGCATTAAGAGTAGAGTAAGATTACATCCTGACTGCCCCCAGAGTTAAGAGGCCCCCCTCCTGCAAGATGTAAGCAACATGTGAATTCCTTCTTAACAGAATTTAGATTTGACATACGATTTTTTTTTTTTACAGAACATTCCAAAAACATATTTACCAAATGCACAAAGAAAGCCACTGAACACCGTCAGAATTAAGGAGTTGTCAGGCCGCAGTTCTGCCAGCTTGTCCTCCACAGGTGCTGTCCACACTGCAGCTGGCATCAGCACCATGGTGGCTGCACTGCTCACCGCTGGTCCCCGTTCCCAAGGCCAGTCCTGGCACCAGACAGACAGGGCTATGGCAGTGAGGTCAGAGCAAGCTCTCTGAAGGGATGCGATGCGAGCAACTCTCCTTCATGCCTTCCTCTGGCCTCCCTCGGCTCTGTGTGTGTGACTCAGAGCCCTTTGGCACCATCAGTGCAAAACCTTAGAGTCAAACGTCCAGGTACTAATTTTTTTACTGGCCTTATGATCAGCAGTACCCGTGGCTAATGACAGCCATGGTTCAACTCAGTAGTGATTCAGTTTCGAAAACCTCCTCAGACTCTTCTCCCACCCACCCCACCCCTCTGCAGCACCCCCACCACCACTGAAGCATTCCATTTCTTTGTTCCTATTTCCTGCTCACTCTGCAGGGAATATTTCATACAAGTGCCAGTCAATGTATAATTATACAAATGCAACAATACCAAGAATAACAAATTTATAATCAAGAAAATAAAAATTTGTTTTCTTCTCTCCCAAATCCCAACTATCAATAGAAAAGACAATGACAAGGGAAATACACCCATTTTCAAGTGCCTGCCATTTAGTGTACTGAGGATTCCTGTCTCCTGAGATGGAACCCAGAAGGAGATGCTCGCCTTGGGCTGAGAGAAGGTCCTGCGGCTCCGAGCCCCGGGCACACACCGCTCACGGCACCCACACGCGTAGTCATGCAGCACCTCTGAGATGATCCGTCCTCAGAAAGGCAGCCTTCTGGACAGGAGGGCTGGTTCTAGGTGAGGGCCAGGTCGTCCTCTTTCCTCTTATGCATTGCCTGCCTACTAACCTCTCCATCCCTAACCTGACCTTGGCTTCAGGAACAATTGATCCTTGGGTGTGCTAAATACAAAGGGCTGAAACTCTCACTACTCAATTAAAAACAAAACAAGGCAAAGTAAAAATTAAAGTGTGCTTTCAAATACGGAATGAATTCAAATAAATACATCTGATTTTCTCTTTTTCTTACCTACGTACAATTTTATATCCTACACCCAAAGCTCTATACATTTGGTTTTTATTCTGAATCAAAATGCATTTCTGATAGTGAGGAGAGGAGAGTGAGAGACCTGACATTCCCTCACTGACAGATGTGTGCAGCTGCCAGAATGAAGAACTAGTCCCACTTGGGGCACCCTGGAGCATGGCCGAGCCCAGGTGGTTCAGGCAGATCCTCTGTCACACTCTCTCTGTGTCCACACTGGAGCCGGGATGTGGTTGATACAGGGCCGACACTCAAAATCCAACAACCTGCAGTCACCTCCAGGACACGGGGCTCTAACTTTTATCTGAGAAGGAAGAAGACGTGTGAAAACTCAATTAAGAGCAAATTACTGTTGTGAAGAACACGCACACAACCTGCAGGCACAGTCTCGCTCACTTCTCAATCAGAAAAGTAAACTAAAGCACACAAACAAATGGAGTGGGAGCTGGTGCTGAGCACAGGCTTAGCCACAGCCGGGGCCACGCTGCCTCAGTGTCAGGAGAGCAGAGTACAGCAGGGCTCCTCACAGGGAGCGGCAGCACAGGGGTCCACTGAGTTAGGGTTTACCAGGCTTCCCTCCACTCTGCCTCAGCTTGGAAAGGTGAAGAGAGATGAGGGTTGGCACAGGGACTGACAACCACAGCTCTTCTGAGAGCAGGAAGAGCAGAGTCAGCAAACCTGATTCATGAAGCTTAGAAACAAGTGGTTTTTTAAGGACAGGAATAAAATCACGGGTTTTCATGTTGAAGAATAATAAATTATTTATCCAGTGTACTGTTAGTCGGGACAAGCCTACCATTTCACATACCTGAGAGCTTGTCAGGGAGGGCTGAGCCAGCCAGCCTTTGGCAAAGAAGAGCGTAACTTTCCTCCACCTTCTGTAACATCAGAGTTTTTTCATGGGGATGGCACAAGAAAAATAAAAGTTAGTTGACAACAGGAATGAAGTACTCCTTATTAAAGGCACATGGCCGCCAATTCCAACATGAACATAATAATAACTAAGATGCTGTTAGCTAGGAAGGAAGCCAGTTTCCTTTGAATGAGTAACCTCTCCATGCAAAACACTGGGGAAGCAAGCAAAGGTGATCTGTCCATGGCAGATGTCACCCAGGAAAGGCATCATGTGACAGATGAACACAGAGGCCACCTAGATACCCTGCCTTGCTGGCCACATCATGACATACATGAAATTAAATGAAAAAAACTATTACGTGGAAAAAAAAGTTAAGGGAGACAAGCCCTGAGCTAACGGGCTTACGCAGACACAGCATCTCCCACCTGAATGATGTCACGGAGAAGTGTGAGCTCTAGCAGCTGTGTCACCAGGGCCCGTGCTTCACTGCACTATTCCCTTGCGTCTACATGGTTTCTAAATTTGTGTTGTTATAGATAGTGTGTCTTTTTTAATTTGCTTGCATGTTTAGTAAAGAAAGCGAGAAAGGGCACAGGACTGAATAGATGGTGAGGTCAGAAGGATCTGGGAGAATCTGGGAGAAGGGAAACCATGATAGAAGATATTGTATGAAAATAATTTATTTTCAATAAAAAAATAAAATAGAGTCCCTTTCATTAAAACCAGCACAGTAATGTCCTTCACTACCAATTTCCAAAAGCTCCATTTGGGATCATGGTTTTCAGTAACAAAAGCCACTGGGGGTCAACATTTACCTGTCATGGCCTCCAGGAAACTGCCAAGACTATTTACGAAGCACATGTAACTGGTAGGCTATGGCAGCTCACAGCACCTCTTGGCTGTGACTCACAGCCATGAAAGCCCACCTAACACAATCTGCATCACCCAGCACGGTGGAAAACAACTGACCCAGTATTTAGGGCCTTAAAACTTAGAACCCCCCAAAACAGCTAACTAGCTACAAACCTAGTTTTCTTGTTCTTATAATTTGTCACAGGACAAACAGTGTCAACACGAGCTTTGATTCAGGCCTATTCATGATTAATGGTTAAAGAAAATAAAAATGGGCAGCCATAGAACCTGGACCACCTTTGGACATCAGGATTCTATCATTCCAAACTTGCACTCTGCCAGCTGTGTTCTTAGGACAAAGTGCTACGGAGGCTGAAATGAGACATACCTTTAAGTGTTCCAGGTCAGCCTCTATTTTATGAATGTACTCCAGAATTTGGCTTTGTGAATCTGTACAAGAAGAGGGACTCTGGATCTCAAAACAAGCATCCTCCATAGCTCTCCAGCGTCGCTGGACCAGGAATTCTGGGGTGAATGGTGAAACTGCCCCTTCAGAATGAGCATTCTGAGGGGAATGTTGCTGCTGGTAGCTGGAGTCCACAGAAGGGATGCCTGTCACAGGCTGCAGGGTGAATGAGGAGGCGACCTCCTCATCTGTGGAGCTCTCCTGCACTGCATCAAAGCCATCAAGGAGCAAACAGTTTCCTATTGGTGACACAGGACAGTTTGATGAGATTAGCACTGCCACCGGAATCAGGTCGGAATGAACTGGAAAAGCTACCATGGTGGAGGAACCACCAACTCCCAAGTTTAGTTTTAACTCCACCAGAGTTTACTTCAGATTAAAGCCAACCTTAGAAAACGTTCACAGTAATTTCCAAATAACTTCATGTTAGTCAGAGTTTTAAGAGTTCAACGCTTCAGCCACTGACAGAGTCCTTACATGACAACTGAATACCACTCCCCTGCCAAACACCGTTTTCTCCTGAGCTCCTGCCGCTTGCTTTCCCCGGCCCTGCACTAACTACAGAAGAACACTCTGCCAGTGCTCGCTGCTCACCACTACCCACATGGCCTTTCCCTGCACTTCGGTTCCTGCTCTCACTGATTCCATGTCTGCTCTCACCACCTCTGCCCTGGCTGTAGCTGGCCTTATTTGCTCGCTAATGCTTCTGACCGTCTGACGTTCATCACTTGCTGTCTTAAGTCACCATTACTCTTTCCCTTCGGGCACTTAAGCTTCTTGGGAACAATGAAGTTTCTGGCATTTTTCACTGTCCAATCTCCCAGCCTCTATGACAGTTTCTGGCAAAGAACAGACTATTTGCTGTAAAAAGAAATAAACACGCACACACGCATCTTAGATACTGAATAGATACTGAAACAACATCCATTCCAGCCTATAAGACAGTTTACATAATCACAATCAAAGTTAAAATGAGAAAGCCACTTGCCTGAGATGCATAAATTAACATCCTTCTCCTCCTTCTGAGCGGCTCCATCCCCTTCTGATGGATTATCATCACTATGTGCTTCACGGGCATCAAAAAAGTGCTCTCCACTGTCATCCAGACCCCCTTCTGGCTCTGCAGTAGGCATCTCTGGGGTCAGGATCATGTGGTCCATTACTAAAATGTTACTTGCCTGGCTGTCTTGGGATGCCATTATCACTGAATCCTGTGCAGCACAAGACTCAGTTGAAGTCCGTGGACTGTTACAAGTTGCAACGTCACCAGTTCCAGTTTTAAAAGACACCTGTCCTTCCCCGGCGTGACAAGCCTTAACATTTTCCAAGTCCGGGATGCCACTGTCTGCCTGCACCTCTTCAGAAGCTGGCCCACATCTTGAGAAGGATTGCCAGTCTTCCTGAGTGCTCTTCTCGGTGAGACCTAACTGCTGTTCCAGCAACTGCTTCAACAAGCCCACTGGAGATTTAGGACAGGGAGGGGAGAACAGAGGGAAACTGATTACCACACCCTCACTGCCAGGAAAAATCTGGCAGCTGACTTTCCAATCCCCTCTAAAATTAAGTTCACACCTTAATACTACACAACCAAAATATTAATCCTACACAATCATTTTTGTCTTAAAACATGCAATCAAAGATATATCTTCTACACACCAGTTAACATTAAAATACCCTGCAGGAGTTATGCATTTTGAATAGAGAGGCCTCCTACTTAGAATCCTAAACACACTTAAATACACTTGACACGGAGAGTTTACTCTGCTTCAGCCCGGCCAGCAAATGCTTTGCTTCTCAAGAGCAGACTCTTATTTATAGGCATTATTTTTTCTAACAATTTTCCTAAATAGTGAAGGCAATAAAATTGTATAGTAAACTTAAATTCCAGTGATTTGGTAATAGTATACGTAAGTTCCAGAGTAAGTATTCATTAGGTTTTTGTTTGTTTAAATTACCTTACTAATGGCATAGCTTCTTTTAGGATATTAAAACTAAGATCCAATTTACCCTTGGGGTAGTCTTATGCCAAACTTCTTCAGGTGATGTCAGTTCTAGGACCAAACTATCAGACATCACTAAGTCTGTCACCTCAGGAGAATGCAGAAAAACGGAGACTTTAAAAAACTGCAACTTCCTGATTCCACCACAAGCTGACCCTCTGCTTCTCGAATAAAGAGCTCAGGTCTAAAAAAACCTTCCCCTTTTCAAGCACCTTAATCTCTCCCCAAAATGCCAGCCCTAAAACTCCACGCCCCACTAGCTCTCCCCTGGGATAGCTTGCCACTCCTTGTCTGGACCGTGACATTTTGAGGTGGAGTTCCTAGTCCACACTGTACAAGAAAAGCCAGCCAGGATGGAGGCAGGGAAGCACAGTGGTTTGTGCGGCTCCTATTTCCCAGGAAAGCACTGCACCAGATGTCCCCTTTCCTTTGCCCTAACATCCACAGAAGTCATTTGCTCTAAGAAAGGAGCGACTCCTTGTTCAGTGCTTGTTCTAGTCTAAACCCTTCCAGCTGTGAGCCTAACAACTGTAAGAGCCACCTAGGCAAGGGCGGTACTCCAAGCCTCTTTCCATCCAAACTCCCGAGCAGCTCTCGGCCAGATTAATACATTTTTGTCCGTCAAAGCAAGCTTTAAAACCTCACATGGTTCTCTCTGTAGCTGGAGTAACTAACTATTCTTGGACTTTCTTCACCTCCCTATACCTGAAAGATGCGCTATCCTCCTGTCTGTGACAGTGGTTCCCAACAGGCTGGAGAAGCTAGGGAAGTAAAAAGAAGCAGTAAAAAGGCAGGGTATGTGTGTGTGTGTGTGTGCGTGTGTGCGCACGTACACGTTAGAAGCTGTTGTGAAGAATATGAAATCTCCATATAAAATGTAGGGCATGTGTAATATAAAACAGCTCCTAAAATTCTATGATGTTCCTGTCCATCAAATATGGAAGATATAACCTGGTATTTAAAATTCACAACAGGGAGACTTCTCAGCCCATCTTCTTAATCTCTAAATCTGTCTCCTATGCTCGCCCAGCTTCCAGTGTGCACAAGCCAGCTCTCTGCTCACTGCTCCTGGAACACACTGTGGTTTCTGTATGTACTCCTGGTCCTACTGGTATTTTTGTCTGAATGGTTCTATTCTACACATTTACTTTGATTTTAATTATTCTCCAATAACAAGCATGTCTACTTCTGCTTCTATCTGCTGCTTCCTTTCTCGGACCACACCAACCCAGATAGATTTATCTCACCCCCCCCACACACACACACACGCACACGCACACACACACACGCACACACACACAGTGCCTTATTATTCCTGGAATATTTGGTTTTAAAAGTGGCAGTGAGGTCCTATTATCTTCCCAAGTAGACCATAAATTTCTTGGGGAAAAAAATCATAGGTTAGAGTTTTGTGTATTTCCCACAGTGCATTGCTTTTTCCTCTCTAAAGGCTTCCCAACACATCATACAACTCTGGTACTTAGTGTCTCCAGAAGTTACGAAAAAAACTTACAGTTTCTCAGTGCGTCCAGTGCCCACCGCTCCTCTGACATGGGCCTGTGAGGACCGGGGACTGGGACTGGATACCCGCCATCGCCTTCCTTGAGTGTCCCATTTGCATGCTGCTCCTTTGCAAACTGCGTTGCGGTCACAAAGAGATGTTCTGCCTCTGATTTGCCAGGAGTATTCAGTGAATGAGACTGAGGTTTTGATGAAATTAAGGGAGATTCTAATCCCAAAACTCTGTCTGTTCAGTGGAACAGAAAAGGTAGGTTATACCTAAACAGACATTTCATTTTCAACATAGAACATTTATGTCGGGGACAGAGGTAAGCCACATAAGCTACAGAGATCACCCGCTGGGGAAAGCACACAGCACAGAGCAGTGCTGTGCTGGCACACGGAAGGTTCAGAGGCAGCATCTGCTGACATGCATGGTTGGTCGGTCTTCGTTTTAATAGGTAATATGTCACATCAGACACACTTGTCCATACAGCTCACCTGGACTTTGCAGACCAGCGACTGAAAGATGATGGTGCTCCACTTTTAACTTGGCCGGTTCTTCTTCATCGTTGTCTCCTCTATAAGCAAAGGAAGAAGAAAAGAAACAATCCCTGAGCTTCAGAAGATGCCCAAATTTCACGGCATTCAAGCAAAGAATGGCCCATGTCTTCCCGACAGGAGCGGAATGGCACTCACTACTCACTCGCAAGGTGGCGGCTGCGGGAGGGGAATCGGCTTTGTGGACTGCTCCTTCACGGACGCAGCCATTCGGCAGATGAGGTCTTGCCAGCTTCAGGGACGGGAAAGGGATCCAGAAGCCAGGAGGAAAGCAGAGACACCCCGTAAACACAATGAAGAAGAGAACAAACCCAAACTCCTATGCTGCCAGAGAGCATCTTTATTTTGGCGCACCTCTTGTAGAGATTCTAAAATACACTTTAAAGAAAACCCTAACATGAGCACATTCTCCACTTAAAAGAGTCACTGGGAATTTCAGAAAATTGTTTTCTTTATAAAATTTACTTTCAGTAGAATAAAATAAAAATGAAAACTTCAATCTCAACAGAAACAAATTCTTAGAGGACTGTTCCCAAAAGAACATAAGAGAAAGTACCTAATTTCTACAGGGTCTTTCAGAATCTTACTATAAAACAAAGTCTGGGAGCTGAATGGATGGCTCAGTGGTTAGAGCACCCGCTGCTCTTCCAGAGAGCAGCTACTCAGGTTCCCAGCACCTACCCAGCCACCTCACAACTACCTGTAACATCAGCTCCACAGGAGCTGGTACCCCCCTCCTGCCTTCCGCAGGTACCTGCTCACACATGCACACACACACACACACACACACACACACACACACACACTCACTCTGAAATTTTAAGAAAACAAGTATGTGGAACACTTATACTTTGGATAATTAGAAAAAGGTAATTAAATCTGATACATACACCGTCTTTTCAGAAACCGTCTGTGCTACCAATTCATAAATTTGGGCTCCATTATCTGACATGGAGATGACGAATAAAGCTTTGTTATCTAGAAAAGAAGAAAACAGAATTTACTTTACTACTACTCTCAGATGCAGGTATTAATATTCTGCATCTTAATTTAGGTAAAAACTATGTTCACTTTGAAAAACTTTATCGTTTACAAATGTAAATTTTGTGCAACTTACTGTATGCTACGTTATAACTTAAATAAATAAATGTTTATAAAAGTCAACACAGAACTTAATTAGAAACAAAAACAAGTCAAAGTTCAAATTACTTGGACTCTGCGGATCGAAATAAAGAGAGAGAGAGTGCGAAAGAGAGAGAGTGTGAGCGAGCACACTAAGTCGGGCCAGAAAAATAAGGGAGGAGGTAAGGGGGGAAAGCAGAGACAGGGAGAGATAGTGAAGCTAACCAAAACTTTCCACTCTATACATAGATGACATTCTCAAACAATAAACATAACTGACTTCATAAAAGTTCTGTCCTGTTAAGGCTATGCCCTGTCCAAGCCTGTAATTCTGAAATGAAAACGTTTATCTGAACACATGCAGGCACACACAGGCACGCACACACAGGCACGCACACACAGGCATGCACACACAGGCATGCACACACAGGCACGCACCTAGACTACTGACCCTATGCTCCTCCTTTCGTATTTCTAAATGGTTAATAGTTGTATTTCTAAATGGTTAAGAATGCTTGGGAAACACTGAAGGAAAGAGTTTGCAAATTTTGGTATCATGAAATTAAGTTACATAAAGGCGCTCACCATAATACAGTTAAACTGTAGCTTACCAACTTACACTGATATTTTAAAAACAAAACAAATTCAAGGCCGGAGAAATGGTTCAGTAGTTAAGAGCCCTGGGTTCCAACACCCACATGGTAGCTCTGTTAACTCCAGTTCTAGGGAATCTGATGCCTTCTTCTGGTCTCCAACGATATCAGACTCACACATGGTACACAGACATATATGCAGCCAAAACACCCATCCATAAGATTAAATTAAAACAAAAAAAATAAATTCACCCGCCTCTTCAATTTTCACCTTTTTCCAACACACAAACACACCATTTTAATGACAGCCATCTCACTAGGGCTACCCTCAAAGCACTCACACCTTTCCCAGTATTTATCACCAATTTGAACATAAAATAAACACCAAAGTAAATGTATTTAAAATTTCAAGTGCAGAAAACCAGTGAGACAACCTTGCTGTTGCGAATAATTTGGAGGTATAAAATTTCAGTGCAGTGTCTGAGCAACAGACAGACTTCATTCACAGTTTCTGCACATGAACAGAACAGAACACCACCACTGGTGTGCGTTGGTTGGTTGTGCTGCTCGCACAGCTGGAGCTCCTGCACAGGTTCGCAGCCTGCAGCAGACGCTCACCTGTGGCCACCTGGCGAACCAGCACGGTGCTCAGCTTAATGACTGGGCTGAAGGTGTGCTTGCTGTCGGCGGTGGAGGCCAGGATCTTGCTGTGGCACCTCAGCACCAGCCTGTCGTCCTGCTTCTGAAGCAGCACAAGGATGTCCTCCAGCAGCAGCGTGTAGAGATCTAGACAGGCACGTGCAGAGAGACTGGTAAGCACAGAAGAGTGATCTGGAAAGGAGGTTAGTTCTGGAAAACCTAGACAAGTTTAAAGAGCAGATTTGCAGACTACCTTCTTTAAATTTCATTTTTAATAGCTCATTTTACTATGTTTCACGGGAGCATCATCTGAGAGCTGCAAGAATTAAAACAATAATGCCCCCTGACTGCAAGAACCTAGCTTATAGGATATACTAGCTTACAGAAAACTCAAGAGACTCGCCAGTGGACAGGTGATGGAAACATGGCCGAAGCGTGACCGTTTTCTGCTGTGTTCCTAAATGAACATGTAACGAGCTTTATACTTGACAGCACACAAGCAGCTCTCCCACAATGTTCAGATACTGCGGGACAGCACTGTTCTCTACGTGAAACCGGAACGGTGACTGCACTTCCCACTCGCAGGCTCTCCTGTTCTCGTCTCTCCACCCTCTCACCCGACAGGAGCACCAGACTCACCGATGCTTTTATCTCTATTCACCTTCCAGACCAACGGCCCTTCGTGAATCATCTTTCTTTTTGTTAAATCCAAATTCTGCCAAAGTAAAAAGAATTATACGTGAATTACTTCCAAGAATACTTCATCAGTGGAGTCCCAGCAGTGTAACTGTGTCTTTTCCGAACAGTCTTAATATAAAAGCAGCCACAGTACTGCTACCTGTCTTGAAAACGGAACTGTCCACATTAAAACAGCCTGCACCAAACCTTGCAAAGGAGAAGCATCTTACAGAAAGGCAGTCGTGAGTACTCTCTGCAAACCTCCCTCCAGATGAGTACTGGCTTGTGAACAGCATTACAGAGAGCACTGCAGATCCCCACTCCATAGCTGCAATAAACTGGATGCAGGTGTGTGTTGGACAAGCACGTTTGAAGGGTTTCTGAGTCTAGACTTCGAATTCCTAGCACGCTTACCTGCTGAACCATTTCTCCAACCTTCCAAGGAAAGTTTGAACGGACAGCATTTGTTATGAGAATGCCAAGCACTGCCACTGTCAGCAACTTACTTGTTAGTAAAAGAGCAATGTCTTAGCACTAGTGTCCTGAGGGGAACTCGCATTCTTTGGAAGGTAAGGGAATATACACATTAGGGTGCTTTTTGATAAAACTCTTGTGTATGATATACAAGTTTATTTTACATAGATATTAAGTAACAACCACCAGTGAACTGGCATTTTTAAAAATAGAAACTTAATATCCTAAAAAGGTTATTAATATTAAAGTGCAGGCATCAGAAGGAGCACTGGTGAATAGTTAGCTATTCCTGTATGGTTTCAACCCTCATGTTTTTCAAAAGTGTCACAGAAAAATTATGTTTACTCAGTGATCTGAAAAGTTCTTGTAAACAAAACGATAAAAGTACAGAGTGAATTAAAAATATTCTAATAACTTGTGTTCCCAAATCCTCAAACAATTCCCGCCACATAGTTACAGTTTACTCCTGTAATAAATATGAATTCACCCTTGACACAGAGAAGACATTCAACAAGCAGAACAAGGTCACAAATGCAGACAATCTACCAGGCAGACCTCCTTCAAGATGGCCGCTCCCACTGGGATGTTAATTGCCTGCCAGGTCTTTAGTACATTTTCCTTTATGTTTTAATTATGATTAGACCATCTCTCACCCTGAGCTCATCAACATTTGGGTACTCAGACAACTTGAGATTGGAGGTGTCAAGGCGACGCTGATAGTCTTCTAAGCGCTGAAAATTAATCAGGATGGAGACAAGGTTAGACTTGGGCATCACTAACCTCTATGTTTCTGAATCACATCATGACGTAAGAGTGACAAACAAGCCCTTCCTTCTTAGTACACCTTGCCCCTCATCGCTGGAGAAACTCACTTTCCTAGTTCCCCTTCCTCTCCAGCTGCCCCATCTGGTCTTTTATTAAACCTGGTGACCACTAAGTAAGCTTATACCTATTTTCTGAACATATAAAGCATGTACACAGTACAAAATTCAGAAGGTGCCATAATGTATATAATAAAAAGCATTCTCATCCCACCCCTGACACTCTCCTGTTTTCTCTAAAGAAGTGATCTTGACGTTCAAGTCTTGGGTGTCTTTGAGAAAATCCTATGTAAAGAGAATGCACACGTGTATGAGCCTCTCTGTGTGTTGTGTGTATACACAGCCTTTTAAAAACAAGATGTAGGATGATAATGTTGGCATTCCTTTAGCATTCCAGTACATAGTCCTCTTATTTGTAAATACAGTATTCTGACTGCTGGGGCGGGTGTCTGTTTGTTTGTTTGTTTGTTTTTGTCAATTTGACACATCTGGAAGAGGGAACCTCAACTGAGAATATGTCTCCATCAGACTGTAGGCAAGCCTCTAGGGTGAGAATGTGCCTCCATCAGACTGTAGGCAAGCCTCTAGGGTGAGAATGTGCCTCCATCAGACTGTAGGCAAGCCTCTGGGGTGAGAATGTGCCTCCATCAGACTGTAGGCAAGCCTCTGGGGTGAGAATGTGCCTCCATCAGACTGTAGGCAAGCCTCTGGGGTGAGAATGTGCCTCCATCAGACTGTAGGCAAGCCTCTGGGGTGAGAATGTGCCTCCATCAGACTGTAGGCAAGCCTCTGGGGCATTGTTTTAATTAATGATTGATGTGAGAGAGCCTGGACCACCGCAAGCAGTGCCATTCCTGGGCAGGTGGTCCTGTGCTGCATAAGAAGGCAGTCTGAACAAGCCCCGGGGAGCAAGGCAGTGAGCTGCCTCCATGGTCTCTGCCTCAGTTCCTGCCATCAGGCTCCGGCCTGGGCTTCCCAAGGATGAACTACAATATGGAAATGTAAGCCAAATAAATCTTTTCCTTACCAAGTTGATTTTGCCATTTTTTCAGAGCAAGAGAGAAACAAACTAAGAAACTAAAACACATTCCTCTTTCTTTCTCTGGGTGTAGGGTTTGTCAGTATACCTCAGAGATTGCTTTATGGTAACACACATAGATGTGTTTTCTAAAATAACCACATAGCAGTCATGCTTCAAACTCTGTGAATCAATTGTAAGTACACCTTACTAATAGGCATTGAGGTTACTTACAATGTTTGACAATAACAAATGATACAGTAATAAAATAGGTTTTTGGTCTTGTGCGTTGTATCCCTATAAAAATATGTTATAGGATAAATGTCTAATCAGGCATGCCGTATACCTGTATAGATTTGTCTGTCTGGTAAATTTCTAAAAACAACTGCTTCCAAGGGTTTGAGCACTTGCCCTCATCAAAAACACAAAAAGGTTCTTGCATGTAAGCATGCGTACAGAGCATGCCACAACCAGCGCTCACTGTGCCTGTTACAGATGGCATCCCTCCATCTCCTACAGATGGGTCTGCCTCTACAGGCATTTCTAAATAATCTCGCAAGTACACACCCCACTAAATAGTGTAGCATGTCTACCATTATAGAGTGCACACCATTAACTCCAGTGTTTACCAGTGGCTTCTATTTAGAGTTTTGTGTATGCACAAGTGTGCATGCATATGCATGGTTATGTGTAGGGGCCGCAGGTGGAGGTCAGGGAAAGCTTGTGGGAGAGTTGGTTCTCTCTGTCCACCCTGTGGGTGCTAGGAACTGAACCCAGGTTGTTGGTGTCTCCGTCTGCTAAGACATCTCGCCAGCCCCTTCTTCTTCTTCTTTTTTTTTTTTTAAACTTTACCCACAGTAAGATGCATGCATTTTAAGTGTATTTTTCCATGAATTCTGACAAACAATATTCTTGTAGCGACATGAAGTATTAGCGTGGTCTCAGAAAGGTTCCTTACGTCTCTGCCTGGCTAGATCTCTACACTGTGTCCTCGGTGGCAATTGGCTTTCTTATTTATTTTCCTATCACAAATCAGTTTAGTATCTTACAAGTTCACACAAATAAAATTATGTGTGTGTGCTCTTTCGCGTCTGGTTTCTTTCAGTCATTACAATGGTAATTAGATCCATTCTGTCTATCTCTGGCAGCCTCCTAAGTCATGAGTATACCACAATTGCTTTACCTGCTCTCCGACTGAATCCTTGAGCTGTCTCCAGACTAGAATGACATGAAGAAAGCTACCACAAAATTCTTATGCCAGTCTGTTTGTAGGTATACCTCTTCACTTGTCTTCAGCAAACCACTACAAACAGAACTGCCAGGCCGCAGGACAGAAGTACAGACATAGGCCATTGAATTTAATAGACAGCAACAAATTTCCTCCTGGGGCTTCATCACTTTGACTCAAAGAACACTTGTGAGTAGCAACCAAATGCCCTTCATCAACTGTATAATGATCCTCTCTGTTATTTCGGGTTCCACACACCCCGTTTAACCCTCCCCAGTGCTATCTTATACCTCGCTTGTCCTTCTCACCTGCTTGTTCTCCGCCTCCCTGACAGCCTGATTTACATAATTTAGGATCTGACGACAGTGATCTGCAGCCTTCTTCACCTTTTCCCGTTCTGGAGGCCATTCTACGAGAGGGAAGAAACAGGAAATTAGGGGAAAAAATGTGCGCACGAGCACACACACACACACACACAACTTCATTTTATTCAAATGAGTGTAAGAAGATATACATGAATACTTTCAACATTTTTATACCATGTTAAAACCTATGGTACAGTCTCTATCCAGGTAGTCTTTACACAGGTCTGATCATCGTAATTTAAAACATACATTCTCATTAAATTTTTTTTTTTTTTTACAAAAGAGCCAAATGTGGAGTTGCTTGCATGCTACTTACAGAGCTGAGGCGAGGATCACAAACTGTGGCTAGCCTCAGCTACATGCTATAGCCTCAGCTACGTGCTAAGACCTGTCTCGAAATATCTGCTTTGTTTTTCAAGACAGAGTTGCTCTGTGTATCCTTGGCTCTCCTGGAACTCCCTCTATTGGTTTCAAACTCACATTCCCCTGCCTCTGCCTCCCAAGTGCTGGGATTAAAGGTGTGTGCCAGCACTTCCAGCTCAAAATATTGTTTTAAGGGAATGGCAATGCAGCTAATTGATGGAGTTCTGGCCTCACATATGCAAGCTGTTAAGTCAGTCTCAGTGCTAAAAGGACGAAAAGGAAAGAAGAAATCACAGCACAGAGCCCTGGATGTAAGAGTGATGCCTTGTATTAAACCCCCAATGTTATGTACTCACAAGGAAGGCCTCTGGAAGCTGTACAACAGGGCCCTCTCCTACGCCCAGAATTGCAGTGTATAACCTAGATAACTATGACCATTGGGTCTCTTACGTGGTCTTTTTTGTGTAGTAAGTTTGAAGAATGAGTTTGACCACATTCAGAGGAAGAACAAGTGCAACACTAGCAGGGCTGGAAGATAAAGTTCACCAGAATCACAGACACGCTGTCATTGCTGCACTGCAGACAGCCACCGGGCTGGAGTGAGACAGCCCCACTGGACAGACACGTGAAGAATAGAATGTAAAGGCACGTTTATGCCAGGACCATAGTCTGTGATCCCCGTATGCATTCCTAGTCTCAAATGTAAGAATCGGGAGTTTGGGGCATAAAACTGAGTCGTTTCTGGCCTTGAGATGAGGAAGCTGGAATAAGGATGTGTTCGTTGAGTTTCCTACAAGTGTTTCCACAGACATAACACATCTCTCTGGCCTAGCATACAGCCTTTTCAAACAAGGAGAGACACCAAAACAAAGATGGGTGCATTTTTCCTATGGGGTCAGGTGACAATTACTCTACCCTTTGTAGGTTCAAATGACCTCTGCTCCAAATATTCAGCTGTGCTGCTGAGTGCAAAAGCTCTCAGAAACCACAGACACAGACGGCCTCCATGTGCTGTCTCCAATCGAAGCTTACTGACAAAACCAGGCAGTGAGATGCAGGTGCATGACCACGATCCCACCATCTATGACGGTGGTTCTCAACCTCCCTAAAGCTGAGACCCTTTCATACAGGTCCTCACATTGTGACAACCCCAGCCATAGAGTTATTTTCATTGCTACCTCATAACTCCAATTTTGTTACTGTGATGAATCATAATGTAAATACTTTTAGATATGGAGGTTTGCCAAAGAGGTCTTGTCCCACAGGTTGAGAACCACTGAGATCAGGGGTTCAAGACCACCCTCAGCTACATATGGAGTTCATAATGAACCTGGTTCTGTGATATTTGTCTTTAAAAGATCATTTTGAAATAAAAACCAGGCAGGAACCTTAATGTGGCCCTTGCACCACAGTAGGCCAAACTCTGTCTGTACTATTAAAGGACACAATTCAAACAGGCAGAAGACGCCACTGTATCTTCTCAGGAAATGTCTGCCCTACAATTGGAAGAAGTCAAGTCTATGTACCAGGATGCTATGAAAGACTGCTTATTTAGCAGGATGTATTCTTGGATTTTGTTCTTAACTTTTAAAGAAAGTGCATGTATGCACTGTCTGCATAAGAGTCTATGCATATGAGTGCTCACAGAGCCCAGGAAGGGTGTTAGATCTCATGGAGCTGGGGGTCACAGTGGCTGTGAGCCACCGGGTGTGGCTGCTGGGATCCCAACACTGGTCCTTGCAAGAACACTTAAGAACACTAAGACTTTTCTCCACTTCCTAACTTTGTTTCAGCCAAAATGCTGTACCTGTGTATTTGGCAATATTATCCAAAAGCAGCGGGTACTTAGTGAGCCTCTGCATCTGGGTGGGAATGATGTCCTTCAGCTGAAGACGGCGACACAGGGGATTACTCTCGGCATCCTGAAATTAAAGTGGAAGAAGTCAACTAACAAAGCGTATTAGGACAAATAGTTACTAAACGTGTATCATGTATTTACTAGAAACACTACTGTATCGGAGGCCTGGTTATTAGACAAAGATGCTTCTAAAAAGAGAGAAAAAGCATGTATATCCTACTTCTGTTTGACGACAGCCAAGGCTGCACAGAGAAACCCTGTCTTGAAAAAACGTTAAAAAAAAAAAAAAAAGTACATTTACTAACTTATAACCCATCATTCTAAGTAGATACAAGGAATCACTAGTCTGGATATGCTAGCTTATACGCATCAGGGTCTACAAACCTTAATGTAATGTGACAATACACACTTCGAACTCTGTGGGCCAGCCTTTCAAACAACTGGGTCTGCTGTTTTAACAAACAGCATTGATAGATGAATCATGGCTTCATGTAATAAAAATATAAACCTTTAAGGTGTTCTCCAAGATTCCCATTCTTGGGTATGTGTGATTCCATCCCCTTGAGTGTGGGTGGAATCTATTCTATAATTAGTTTACTATCACTTGATTTAATCAAAAACAGGAGGCCCAGCCTAACTTGATCAGAGGTGACTGGGATCCCAACTCTAGTCCTTGCAAGAACAGCAAAAGTGCTCTTAACCACTGAGCAGCCATCCCTCAGCCCCTAACTTTGAAAGCAATCTGGACCAGAGAAAAGCACGCCTACTGGCTTGGAAAAAAAGCAAAAATCCTCCTCTGTCAACCGCTCAAAGGCCACAGGAAGAGAGACAGGTATCCTGAGGAGATAGGACTAGTTCCTGGCCAACAACAAGCCAGAAAGCAGGACCTCATTTTGTGTTTACAAAAAATAAATAAGTTAATTAAAAAAAAAATCAGCCATTGGCTTAAACAGCTTTAGGTGAGGATTGCAACTCTAGAGTACATTTGACAAACTCCAGGGGAGAGGCCTGTTACACCGCAGCCCTGTTACACTGCAGCCCTGTTACACCGCAGCCCTGTTACACTGCAGCCCTGTTACACTGCAGCCCTGTTACACCGCAGCCCTGTTACACCGCAGCCCTGTTACACTGCAGCCCTGTTACACTGCAGCCCTGTTACGCTGCAGCCCTGTTACACTGCAGCCCTGTTACGCTGCAGCCCTGTTACGCTGCAGCCCTGTTACACTGCAGCCCTGTTACACCGCAGCCCTGTTACACTGCAGCCCTGTTACGCTGCAGCCCTGTTACACTGCAGCCCTGTTACACTGCAGCCCTGTTACACCGCAGCCCTGTTACACTGCAGCCCTGTTACACTGCAGCCCTGTTAAGCCACGGCCCTGTTACGCTGCAGCCATACTCTTAAACCACAGAGACTGCCACTGCTGCTTAAATGCAGCAACAGGGAACAGACGCATGGTGTCCAAATAACTTTATTTATAAAACAGCAGGTGGCTGGAGGCAGCCTAGGGCCACAGTTCCAGACTCTAATCTACTCCCATCCCTACCCCAGTACTGTCACAATCCTCCCAAGCCTGATAAAAAAACATCTCAAACTTAAACAACACGCTTCTCATAACTGAGTATGAGCCACACCTGGTAGCACAGGCCTGTAAACTCATGGCTAGCATGAGGTACAGACAGAGCAACAAGCCTGGGGAATTTAGTAAGACCTTACCACAAAAAGCTATAAAAAGGGCTAGGCCTGTAGCTCAGTGGAGAATGCTTGCTGAGACCACAGAACAATTGAGTATGGCCTCTTCCTAATTAAGACTGCTATGGAAACATGGATGTCTATGTCAAATATGTCAATTGTCACACAGACTTTTATTATTCATCGTTCCAAAAAGAGCTTTATTCCTTCCAGTGATTTAATAAAGCTCTTAAAATGCTGGCATATTACGTGGGACTGAAGAGATGGCCCAGTGTTTATGAGCACTGGCTGCTCTTCCAGAGGAGCCAGATTCAATTCTCAGCACCCATGTGGCAACAGCTGACATCTATCTGCAACTGCAGCCCCAGGGAATTCAATGGCCTATCAGGACCATGCACTTACTTGGTACACAAACATATATTCAGGCAAAACACCCATGTTCATAAAATAAAAACATAAATGAGGGGGGAAATTAATGTTAAAACAGATGAATAAGTCAGAATTCCTCAAGTTTATCCTATAATTAATACAAAACTTATCGGGGTCATAAAACTTGCTCAACTTACTTGCACAAAAGTCTGGAATCGAGAATCCTTTTTCTGGCGAGACTTGATCATTTCCAGGGCGAAAGGTTGGTTACTGCAGAATGTGGCAGCAGCGTGTTTCAGCTTCTCCTCCCCTGGTCCACTGAACTGTGACAAGAGTGCAGAGAAAAGAGAAAGAAACACTGAGCATCCATGAGGCCAAGTCAGAAGAAGGCAGCCACAGTCCTTTCGACATACCAGGGAGCGTTCTCAAATCCAAGAGACAGGGCTTTGTATATAGAGGCAGGAGCGATGGTGCCACAGTAAGGACTCACCCCGACACCAGAGGCCATATGCCAATGTTTTTGTGCCAGTAGCCTATAATGCACTACCTTTCAGTCTACACTGCTTCCAAAGGGTGACATCTAGAGAACAGGAGATACAACATGCCTGGAGACTGTGGTTCCTATTCAGTTTCATAGACTCTGACTCCTTTACAAGAACACTCCTGCTGCTCTACAAGGAAATCCATGTGCTAGGAGCTTCCGTTCCTCTTCATTATGAGATGATGAACTATGACCACGAGCCAGGCGGAAACAGAAGGGAAATTCCCCACTGTGTCACCTGTGCAGGGACTAAGGGGGGCCTGGGCATAGATCCATAAACTTGTAAAGCTCTTTTGCAAATATATAATATATATGCATATATAGTATGCCTCTTACTAGTATCTTACTCTTGTAAATTTGTAATAATTAATCTGTAGGTTTATTTACGAGGTGGTCTAATTTAAAAAAAAAACCTCTTTTCTTGTATACTATCACCTCTATTTTGTTTATTTCTGCGTTAGAGTGGTTCTCAACCTTCCTAATTTAATACAGTTCCTCATAGTGTAATGACCCCAACCATAAAATTAACTTCATTGCTACTTCCTAACTATAATCTTGCTACTGCTATGAATCACGATGTACGTATCTGTGTTTTCTGATGGTCTTCGGTGACCTCTGCAAAGGGTGATGATCATGACCTACGGGCTAAGAACCACTGCACTCGGCTATCCAGGCTGGCCTCACACGCCCGCTGTCCTGCCCGTGTCCTGAGTGTGGGTATTGCACATACAACTTCAAAGCTAGCTTTCCTACCACTTTTACACTTGCAAACAGTGCTTTGTACTTAGCTAAGAGGGCTTTCTGTACAATATCCCACATTTCCAAAGTCTATCATATAGGAAGGCATTCTATAAGATGTTCTTTTGTAGCGTATCTGTGGATGCTCAGGCTAGGAATGTGGTTCAGTGACTGAACACCTGTGTCAGACCCACACAGCCCTGAGCTCAGGCACCAGCACTGAAAAATAAATGCTGAAGGATGAGACTGGCAAAGTTCATGGCAGGTTCTCCCTCAGGGACTAGGAACAGGAGAAACAGCTAGCTGGGTTTATAAAGAAAATGCTGGGATCCCAGCAGTTCTGTGGACACCTAAACATTCTTTCTCTTCTCTCTTTCCTGCCCTGCCTCCCCTCAATTCAGCACTTGGGAGCAGAGGCAGACAGATCTAGGTGAGTCCCAGATCAACTGGAGCTACAAAGTAGCAGGCCAGGCAGGTCTAACTGCTGAGACACTGTGTAAAACAAAACAATCCAACTCCCACAGGTTTCCCACCATACGCTATGTGACAGCAGAAGCTGTGTGTCTTAAATGCCACTGTCTCTCCAACTGTACACAGTTTTGTTCAATGTAAGTTGACAATCAGAGGCTGGCGAGATGGCTGAGTGACTAAGAGCACGTGTTGCTCTTGTAGAGGACTTAGGTTCAGTTCCCAACAATCTGTAGCTACAGTTCCAGGGAATCCAAACTGATCTAATGCCTTCTTCTCAACTCTGTGGGCATGAGCCATACATGTGGTGCAGACACATACAGACAGGCAAAACAATCATATACATACAATAAAATAAATCTGTACAGACAGACAGAAAGACAGGCAGAAGTTGACAGTTATGACAGCCTCTGAATTTTTTCCTTATACTGGAAATAAGTTTAAGCCATTTTCACTGCTGACATAAAGTATAACTGCCTAATATCATACAGTACCTGTTTAAGATCTGAACGGCAGATGACAGTAAACATTCTGTGTCACTTAAACTGACAGGATGCATTACTCTTTCTCCTTTAAGACATAAGGACCAGTGTATCTGCATCTCAATGAGATCGAGCACTGAGTCTGACTGCATACTGATTAGAACAAACTAACCAATAAAATAATACTCACAACTCTTTTCAACCTTGCATATTAACTCTACAAAATGGATGTGTTTAGTCTGGACACATTTATTACTTACCCCCTAATCTGATCAAATGTCTATAAAAATGTTTAAAAGACATTCTCAATCTCCTTACCCAGATGAGCACATCTTCCCCAATATGATCAATAACAGAGGTCTCATTCCTTTTTCGGACAGCTTTCATTTGCTCATTCAACCCAACTAAGGGAGGAAAAGAAAGGTTAAGTCCAGACTTCGTTTAATTGGAACTACTGGTAGTACGAGCAGTCGCCTTTAGTGTTGATGTTTCCCGAGGAGCATAGCTGCTCCAAGCTCCCTTAATCTGCACACAGCACATACACAGCTGGATCCCAAAAGCTCCTCCTGGACACGGGTCCTAACACTTTAAGCTCTGTTGTTAGGAACTAGCACATTGCTGAAAAATCATCTACCCACTCATTTAATTTTACTATTTATAAAATATATTTACATGCATATCATTACATGTGATATATATTTTAAAACTACATATAGTAACTGATAGGATATTATCAAGGGTAATTTTCCTTTTCATGTTTTTCATCTTAAGCAGTAACTTTAGATTAGAAAAGCCCATACGCATACAAAAGGCCACTTGTATACAAAGTTAAGACTTGCATAAAATTATAGGGAAAAGATTATAAAAATTATAAAATTATAAAAATTATAAAATTATAAAAAGATTATAAAAATTATAATCAAAAGATCCAATCATCTTTCTTTGCTAGGTCCTCAATAAACTGTGTTAGGTCATTTGTAATGTGTTGTAGAGGTGCTTTTACACAGTCAGGCTTTTGTCTACTAGAAATGCAGACATAACGATCACAAGCCAATTTCTCTTACCATGAAGTTGAAGGATATCTTCCAAGTTTGAAAATATCTTGCGTAGTTCTGAGGGTGACAGAATCCCTTCTCTGGACAATCGCTGATAGAATACTTGGTCCAGAACCTTCAGTGTTCGGACGTGAGCTCTCTCAGTGTAGAATAATTCTAGGCAGAGGAGGGGAGAAGGCGATACAGAATGTTGCTTTATTTAGACTCATTCCATGGGACCACATATAGTCTTCCATTGTTATTAGGTAGCAAATGCATTATGTAATAAATTCAATGTTAAGAAAGAACGGTATGTTTCTAAGAATCAAATTGATCCATGAAATTTTCCTACACAGCAGAGTAATGAAAAGTATCATTCAAAGGTATTTTATATTAGAAAGTTAATTAACAGATACTCCCAAACTCATTTACATATGAACTTATAACAGCAGAATACAGTAAAATCTAATAACGGATAGCCTTAAGCACTCTTCCGAAGTAACAGTACATTTAATTTTCTCTATTTGCCCATAAAACCTCATTTCTGGAGTCATTGTGTAACTTTACTAAATCTCATTGTCATCAAAAATAAGATATTTATTGAAATCAAGTCATAGTGATAGCAGAGGGTACAGCTTACATGTCACATACTTGTTACGTACATGTTAGGGTAACTGTGATGTCAACTTGCCACAATTTAGAATCACCTGGGGAAAGAGTCTCAATTGAGTAAATGCCTGAACAGGTTGGTCTGTGGGCGTATCTGGGGCGGGGCTGTCCTGGTAACAGACCTACTGTAGGACCCAGCACACCATGGGCGGCACTATTCCCTAGGCAGGGTCTGGAACTGTACGGGGCAGGAGAAGGCTAGATGAGCACAAGAGGAAGGGCGCAGGAGCCTCACTCCCTCCGCTCCACTGCAGGTGTGAGTGGAGGAGGTGGGACTGACTGCGCTCCTGCTTTGAGCCCCCTCAATAATGGCCTGTGACTTGCACGCGGGTGACCGGAATCCTACCTGTGCTCTCATTATGCCTCGCCTGTTGCTCAGCTAGTCTCCTTAAGTCTAGCTCACTCCTGATAGTCTATGTGTACAACATAACCTTCAAGTGTCCCACTGACTGGTTTCAAATTCCATACCTATAATGTTACAGATCTTCAGTATCCTGAAAGCCAAATGCAAATTGGACCATCACTTGTACTGGCTCTACTTAAAGGCTCAAAAGTAACCAATCTGGTTTAATTTTGTGTCTTTGTTTAAAACAAAAGACCAATAGAAAATAAACCAAATTCCAAGGCTGAGAGATTTGCTTCATTCTGGTAAATCTCAATCTACATGGCCAACAACAGGCTGATTAAACTTACCATTAATCACTTCCTGCCTTTTGATGTCAGAAGGTTTCAGGCCCAGTAGCACTTCTCTGCTAACAAGCTGCTGCCAGTTGGGTGGATCTGTTTCCAGGTCATTCTCAAACTGCTCATCCTCACTCTGACTCTCTCCAAAGGCAATGCTGTCAAACCTAATAAATAAACACACAAATGGGAAACCCTGTTGGGGGCTTCAGGTGGACAACGGATCACAAATCTTCTGTGTATGTTCATGTGTGTACAGATGGTCGTATATGAGTATGCACATGCATGTGGAGGCCAGAGGTTGGCTTCAGATGTCTTCCTGGACTGTCCTTCACGTAATTGCTTTTGATGGTCTTGTCTGTCTGGCTTCTTACATGGGTATTCCCATCTGACCTGAGGCCCTCACACTTTAACAGCTGAGCAGGAAGACGTCTGCATCTGATTCCACACTGAGCCCAAGACCCTCCCCTCTCCTAGGAAACAGCTTCTTCCTGTATGTCCACTTGTTTGTGGCCCTCGGACGGTCTGGGTTTGCTGAGAGCTTTCCTGTATACTCACAGACTATGGATAGGGATTCTTTCCTTTACATTAGGACTTTATAGGGGAGAGGCTCTATTTAATGAAAGCTACTTAACATTTACTTACTTTCGAAAGGGTTTTGGGGTTCCATGTTCTGGCATCCTAAAACAACAGAGAATAAGAGATCACAGGAGAGCAACACAGAGACCAAGAAAGACACACTCAGCTGGACAGTGGCAGTGCACGCCTTTAATCCCAGCACTCAGGAGGCAGAGGCAGGTGGATTTTGAGTTTGGCAGTTTGAGGCCAGCCTGGTCTACAGAGCAAGGTCCAGGATAGCCGGGGCTACACAGAGAAACCCAGTCTCAAAACAAACAAAAGCAACAACAAATAAAAAACCAAAAAGAAAGATATACCCGAGACACAGAAGTTAACATAACAAAAAAAAAAAAAAAAAATTAGTAGGATTTAATATTTACTACCAACCAGACTTCCATCAAAACAACTTAAAAGCAAGTGCTGCCATATAGTAAAAGGGGTAGGTCAACAACTTAAGCACCACACCAAGCTCTATGAATTACCTCTCCACTTCACATTCCTCCTCCTGCACTTGATCTAACAAAGGAGGGGGGAAGTCAAAAACAGCATTAGGGACGCGGGGTGTGCTGTCCAAGCAGTCTCCAGGTGCCAATGCTTCTCCAACTTGTTTTGTTCCTAAGATGACAAAAGTCAGAGTCACTAACTGTTTAACATAAAACAGCCATAGCAATAACCAAAACACCTAATCAATTCCCAGAAGAACTTTAGCCTAAATCATAGCCACCTTCTATTTAAATAGGCTAGAGAGAATTAAAAAAAAAAAAAAAAAAAAAAAGCATTAAAACTCTGCGATGCACTAACACACAAGTGAGGAAAACTTTTCTTTTCTTTTTACTTTTTTTCCTTTTCTTTTTTTTTTTTCTTTTTCTTTTTTCTTGAGATACTATGTAATCCCTAGCTGGCCTTAAATTCCCAAAGATCTGCCAGCTTCTGTGTCCTGAGAGATAGGATTAACAGCATGCAACACCATGCCTGACAAGAAAATAATTTTTAAAGTATTCTCTTTAAAACTCAGGGCAGAGCTGCTGAAATGATGAGATGGTGCTGTAGGGTTGGTGCTTGCACGCTAGCCTGATGACCGAGTCTGACTCTCAAATGAAGCAGAATCCCAACTTCTACAAGGTCCCTGAATTCCGCACATGCCCTCAATTTGGGGAGAGGCAGAATCTTTGTCTTTAGTTACATACTCTCCGCTGAGGCCCCTAGGCTCCAAAGATAGCTCTAAACCCAAGGTCACACAGATGGCCCTGGTTAAACTCAGTGAGTCACAGAACAAATGACTAAACATGAAGAGAGATGTGGTGAGTGGAGACAGGAGGGAAAGAGGCAGGAAGTGAGACGGTCAATACGCAAGGCGCACATAAATGAAATTATGAAAATTAATTTCTTAAAAAGGCAAGACAAGCCATGTCTTGTGACAGGAGCAGCCTCCTCTCCTGCCTCCTCCTCCTCATTCCTGATGCCAGCTGTTAGAGTGAACCGATTCCAAGTACCACTCTTGTTGATCATCTGTATCTCTTTCTCTGGGGATTCTGCTCACGCTCTGCCCCTTCCAGTGCTTGATGGTTGTGTCAGTACTGGTTTTGTTATGAGGCATTACAGAACTCCAAATATGGATCCATTTTACTCCATCAAGGAGAACATTAGCTCTCTTGTATGTCAGGCTAGAGATTTAATATCCATATATTTCCTTTTCCTATTCTCCTCAAATTTCTTATCTGTGGTCTCAATGAAATATCTATATTATACTTTACCTAGCAGGATGATTCTAAATGCTTGAAACCCAATCGACTATATTTTCATTATACGGCCATATACATACTGTCAAATACAACCTGCACATATACTCATGCTGTTCCTATCGGGTTAAGAAGTATGCTGGTTTGAATACTTTCTTTCTTACTGCCCACAATTATGTAACTCCTCAGCTACTTAAAATAGGGTACTTATTACACTAGAGTCGGACTCCATCAGCTGTGTGTGTGTGTGTGTGTCTGTGTGTCTGTGTGTACGCACATGTCCGTGCTCACAAGATATGCATGTACAAGTCAGAGAACAACTTGCAGAAGCTGCTTCTCAGTCAGCCATGTGGGGGTCCAGGGATCCAGCTCAGGTGGTCAGGCTTGACGGCAAGCAGCTCACCTGCTGAGCCAGCTTACCAGCTCTCATTTTATTATCGACATAGGGTCTTGATATGTAGCCCAAAGTGGCCTGCAACTTGAGACCCATGTCCCAATTTCTGGGATTAGACACCTGTGCCACGGCGTTCAGATTGCTTCATGTTTCAAAAATGACTGGCTTTCTTAAACAATTGTTTTTCTTTGTACCCTAAATCTTTTCCTTTATTGGCAAAGTAATATTTTATCATGACTCGATTTTTTTCTGCTACCTCCTACCAACACCTGCTTGAAACTCCTCCTTCGCATCTGTGTGTGTCGTGTAGGTGTGAGTGGGTGTTTCTATGTTACTGGTTCCGTGGCTGTGGCACCACCACTGCCTTTGCTACTCTTCTGTGCTGTCTCCTGCATCCCATGACTTACTTTAACTCTTTTCTCAGCGTGCAGAAGTATAGCCTCAAACACTGTTGGAGGAGTGAGGAGTTTCAATTAAACTTTACACTATTACATATCTGAAAATGTCTTTGTTCATTCTTCCTTTTTGGTAGACAATTTAACATACACAGTTAAAAGTAAAAACCATTTTCTTGCAGAAAGCCAAAAGCTGTGTTCTTTTCTATTCCACCATTCAGTATTCCAAGGAGCAAGAGATAAACACAATTCTCATTTTCTTGCTCTCAAGTTTCCAGGAGTCCTCATCATTAAGTAACACGTTATTAATAGTGGTTGGTTCTCCTCACCCTTTTCCCAACTCTAGGAACCCTTCCCTACTTTCTCTGCCCCTCCCCCACTGTCTCTGCTGACTCTGAGGAGAGGATAGGATCTCTCTCGAGTCCCCATGATTTCTGGGGTTCTGTTGTAGTTCTGTTGTTGGTTTTAATTCTTACACGTACTGGAAAACAGTACTTTCAGGGATTCTCCACACAAATAGCCCTTTAAATACTAGAAACTGTAGTGATTTAAAAACATGTTCATAAACTTAATTCTCCTTCAGGAATGGACTCTGATCTGTCTCCCCTGAAGAATAAATAACTTGGTGACTTGCCTCTAACTGGCTCAGGTGACAGCAGAACTCTGTCCTTGTCCCCTGCTTTACATCATTCTAAGGAGTCAGCTATGGCATTCTGGAACACTGGAGCAGCTCTTGAGAGAGTCCACGTGGCTCTAGGTTGAGGCTCCATCTGAGTGGTACTGGGGAGGATGCTCCCTACTCTCCTGAGAGACCTCAAGTCAGAGCCCCTTAGCCAGGCAGCTACAAGTTCTTCACTCACAAACAGATGGAATACTTTCTGCATTATGCCACTAAACTGGTGATTATCACACAGCAATTAATAACAATACTCTACTATATTTTAAATTTTAATTAAAATTTACCTCAGAAATACTTTTATGGAATCCTATTTTTTATCATTTCTTTAATGTTCCCAAGTGTACTGCTTTACAGGCATTTTTAAAGTTCTTATGCATTATCAAAATTAAGCTATTCCTCTAGGGATTTTTTATGTCATTGTCTAAATGTTTGGAGGTGCCTGTTGCCTTAAGCCTTAATTCCAAGAAGCAAGTGTTTCTAGGAGTGAGGAATGACGCTCATGATTAAGAATGAAAAACTGTATAGCTGACTTAGCTTTCTCTTTTTCTTTCCTAATGTGGAAATAGCTCTGGTCCAAATATTTGACCTCTTCTTGCTCTCAAATTATCATTAATATAAAAAAAAAAGTCTCCAGAGTCTCAGGTTTATAGGTTTTCTTTAAAATTTATCTGGGGCCTATCGTGATGAAAGAAAAGTGTTTGCTACCACCCGGTCAAGCTGAGTTTGATCCTGGAACTCTCGTGGCGGAGGACACATCTGATCAGCTAGGCGACACAACTCAAGGTGCCTGCGCACGCTCAGTGTGCCTTCCTTTCTGAGCATCCTCTTCTCTATCCCTCCCTTAAGTCTGTATCAAGTGTTTCCATTAAACCCCAACTCTGCTTCCTTTAGAAAACAGAACATTTATTTGCCAATAACAACTAACCAGTTTCCTCAATCCCCCTTATCTTTATTTCCTGGAATGAAGGACTTTTCCAACTTTTACTGGTATTGTGTCTTCTCTTCTTATCTAGGGACAGCCTCCATGTGTGTGCCTGGATGACCTTGAACCTTTGATCCCTATGCTTCTGGCTCTTGAAGATGACTCTGGCTGTATCACCTCCCCCAGGGGCTCCAATGTGAATTTTTAATTTTGTGACTTTCCTCATGTATCTTATAAGCTTCGAATGGTAGGCATCTGTGCATAGTTAACTCCTCTAGAATTCAGGCAGTGGTTTGGAGTTTTGTTTTTTAGGAAAATAAAAAACTATCATTCAGCATATGTCCATTATGAACTGCAGAATATTAAAATATTTAAATCAAACCTAAACTGGGATTCATTTTCAGTTGAAATACATTTCTTCCATTGTTTACTCTAATGCATGACTCACCTGTATCACTCTCTCTCCCTGCCTCTTGGGAAAGAGCAGCTGCTGAGGCAGCAGAGGACGTGGAACTGGCAGACAGGTACCCAGTGTCTATTCCTTCATTGGCTACTCCACTCTGGCGCAACTTAGCAGGGTCCTGAGGCTCAGGACTCACAGACGACGGTGCAGATAAGTGCTTTGGGTGGCGTAGCTTCTGTATCTCCATGGCCCTGCCAACTGGACAGAAAGCAATGGTCAGGAGCACGTGCTGCCAAGTGGCTGAGAGGAGGGAAAGGGTGGAAGGAAAGATCTGAGAGCCTCCACAGTCACTACACACGGCAAGAAACAGGGAGGGGAGGGGAGGAGAGAGCAGAGAAGGAAAGTTAAGAGAGATGGAGCAGGAGAAGAAAGAACGCAGAAAGAGAAGCTGGCGAGAGCATCTGCAGTGAAGGCAGAGGGAATGCTGGGAGACAGTTTTATCTCCTGTAAAAACAAAGATGCAGCCTTTATCTGTGAGTGTTACCCCTGCACTTTTCCTGCATAGTCACAATGTTGCCGCTGGATCAAAGACTGTCCTGCTCCTTCCTCTTGCTCACATCAGGTTCTCTCAGGCCAAGCCCTCTGCCACCTTACACATCCTCACAAGGCTCTGTACAGCCCGAATCTAAGTCCATCTTCTCCTTCTCTGGAGATTCCCTCTGCCTGTCACAACTTCTGACCCGGGCTAACTGGCACTCGCAGGAGGACTCCCCATGTCCTGGAGACAGCTCTCCAGCTGAACTGTCAACCCAGCTCGTCAGAATCTCAGATGATAAGCACAGAACAGGCTGCTACCTTCACAGAACGACATCCATCTCTGCTGCCACCCTGTCTGGTGGTCTGATCTCTCTGCAGATGGATGTGGCAGGCTATCAGAAAAAGCACAGTGGACACATGGAAACCACAGAAGTACGGAAAGAGTGAAAACAGTAAGTCCAAAGAGATTAAACAAGTCATGGTGGAGTGGTCCATGACCAGGGTGTGTGTGTGTGTGTGTGTGCGCGCGTGCGTGTGCATGTGCACACGTGTGCGCGTGTAGGTCTGAATGAAACAACTTTTGAGTATCATTTCCATTTCTCAGTCAAAGTCCACATTCTGTTTTAAGACACAGCCCCCTGCTCACCTTGAACCCAGTAAGTAGGTCAGGCTAGCAGGCCAGGGGTCCCCCTGCCTCTGGGTTCTCAGATTCCAACTACCACATTAGGCATTTCCCTCAACATGGGTTCTGCGGATTGGATTGAATGTCTCTTCTAGGAGTTTTACCGACTGAGCTAGCTCCCTGGCCCAATGCTGTTTTTTTAATTGAGCAAACATCAGTTGAATATGCATGCGTAAAGCCAGAGATCAGAAGCTATGGCAGGCAAGTGGCAGTACACGTCATTGACGGAGATGGCCACAACAGTTAATCCAGCACCGTGGGTGAGCTTTGTTCAGGAAAAGCACTGGGAGAAACAAGGCACAGTGCAGCTTCAGCTACATCAGCGGCAGAGCAGCTGCCTCCAGTGACGCATGCCTGACCAAACAAATTTCTGAGGAAAGGCAGCAAGGAACAGCACCCAAGCCTTGACTTACTTGCACTGTTGTCATGGCGGCTTGGTCTTCTCGGGGGTCCCAGAATGCTGGGGAACCCTCTTCGCTTCCCTTTTTCTTCACCCTCTCTATCTTTCTTCATGCTTTGCTAAATTCAAGGCACAATCACAGTAAGACAGTGAACAGTAGGTCTTGTTGTTGCTTTCAAATACAGCAGTGTGATTCTAATGGCCAGTTCAAAGGAAATGGTGAAATATTCATAAGAGAACCACAGCACCAATGGAGCCAAGCTGTGTGTGAGCCTCTCATGCCTTATTTCTTATTTTTGCATTTTTTGGTGTGAGACAGAATCTGATGCAGTCCTGGCTGGCCCGTTATATAGACAAGGGTGACTGTGAGTTCTGGATCTTCCTGCTTGTAACTCACAAGTGCTGTTAGTACAGGCCTGCACTACCACGCTCAGCTTTTAACAGAAACAATATTCTTAGAAAATAAGAAGCCAATTTTACCAGATACTGGCTGACAAACATTTACATATTTATTTACATATTTGACAAGAGACTGCTTTACAGCACCACTCATCCATTCAGCACTTTCACAGTATGTGAAGGCACCATGCTGAAAGCCAGGGACTGCATGAGGGACATGCAGGTCTTCACACATCTTGACACTCTAACAAACATTAAATAAAACTTGGTAATTACTGAGATGGGCACCCTGAGGCCGAGGTCTAAGGCACTGACTAGTAGACGGCAGGCACGTACACTTCACATTACCTAATAATAAGCCCCTCTATGTGTGGATTTCTCAATAGACATTAGTTTCTTGGTAAGAGAAACCAAGTTAGACCTATCGTGATCCTCAGTGCTAGCTTAGTAAATGCTGGGAAGGAAACCCTGTCCGCAAATGTGTAGAAACAGCAAGGCAGTCCCTCTATCATCACCCCAGTCGCACCTTGATCTTCGGAAGGAAGCCAATCCGACCCCGCTTGTGCTCCAGGTTCCGAGGTTCTTTCACTTTGACTCCCAAATGCTTCATATACATGAGAATTACATACTGCATTGTGGAACTGGGGGAGAAAGGATTAAATAAAGTAAAAGATCGGCTGTGGGAAGGAAGGTCAGAATAAAGAGATCAAATGATTTCTAGAGGCCCAGTAATGGGAATTAATCAAGGCAGAAACTAAAACACTGTACACAAACCAATTCTATCCACATGACACTAGAGTTACGAGTCAAATAAAAAACAGGCCACCAGAGGGAGCCTACAGTCTATATATGAAGTTAAAAGAAGCTGTCAGTTTAGAGCAGATAGAAAATACAGCTCTAGCTGAGGTAGGGAACATTGTATTACCTCCTTTCTTCTTCTACAGCCTGAGCAGTCATCCTAAAAATAAAAATATCTTAAGATGAAATACATACAATTGGAGATGGTCTATCTATAAGTCAGTGGTACATTTGGAAATGATCTGTCTACAAGTCACACGGTACAATGCCCTGGGTTCAATCCAAGGTACCATCAAAAAAGATCAAAGAAACATACACATTTAATCAGAGATTTGCTATTTAAGCTCAGACACCTGAAACAACAGAGAAGAACTAAATGTTTTGGGTCCTGCTTACATCCAGAATAAAATACTCAAAGAACTCTACTCCACAAAGGGTCCCCGCCATTTCACAGCTGTGTCATTAAGTGACCGTGTTCTAAGCAGCAAGTATTTCCCAAGGCCTGTAAATCACGCAGGTGAAAGTGTTCACCCAGCGCTATCATTGATTACAAGTTTTGGAGTTACTCATTAACCAACACTCAGAAAAGAGAAGGCAAGAACTTTAAACTAACAGGAAAAACTTCTGTTTCCAAGTGTCATGACAAATAATCTCCATGTACAATCTGACTGCTCTGCCAGATCTGCTTAAAAAGCACTCCAAGCAAAAGCAGCATTTCTGCATGCACTCTGACTTACAACACTTCTTCAATTTTGGTAACAATCTGTTCCGCACATGCTCGCTCCTTCTCCAGAGTTCCCCGGTCCTTGTCTCTCTCTGCATCAAGTTTCGTCAGCTCACTCTCGGCCAGGGTCAGTCCCATGCTGCGTTTCTGTCTAAAAGCGTTAGGGGAAAAAAAACCCTCAGCAGAGAGCAAACTATCTCCTTTTAGATGTCTAGACAGCCCTACCTACAACTGACTAGGGACAGGCAGGATGTCCTGTTTCCTACTTTGTCCCAGCAAGTCTGGGCTCTCGTGGTGGTCAATGCTTTTGACACATTTCTAGAAGGAACACACTCATATTTCATACGTAGCTTTTTCCTATTTAAAAAAAAAATAAGACAAATAACTCACAATGAGCATGCCAAGTTTTCTTTAACACCAAACTTACCGAAAATCCTCCAAGTGCCTCTGCACCTCAGGATGGACTCTCTCCTGCATTGTTTGAATGTAGTGGCGATGCAGGTCCTCAGGAATAAGCTCGGGTCTTCTCTTTTCTGCATAAAGAAAAGGAACGGAGTGATCTAAAGATATGGTCTGTGCAACCTGACACTGGCAACGCACAGTGACACTGCACAGTACACACTGAACTTAACTACACCAGAGCACTTACTTAGCGCAGTTACTGCACTTCCTGTCAGAATCCAGATCTTGTCCTTTCAATGTATTAGACCCTCTTTCAGCTATGATTCACATGACTAAAGTAGCCTGACTAAACTAACATAAAGCAGAGGAACTGAGGCGAGCCACATTTTGATGGAGACGTTAATCTTCGGGGATGTGGGTGCTTCAAACTTACCCAGATCCACGGAGATTTCCTCAGGAACGGAAACTTTCAAGTGCTGAAACAATGCAAAAACGTTAGAACTGCACCAGAGACTTCTGGGATAGACTGAGGAATGTGTGTAAGTTTATCCTAAAGGCGTTTCAGAATCCAGCCGTTCTTGCTCATCCAAGTGTCACAGCCCTGGACTGGTCCACTGCTTAGACATGGAAATAAACTCTTTTCCCAGAGTTCTGCTATGAAGAAATAACTAGCCATTTTACTGGGCAACAGAATAAATGCTCCAGTACCACTGCACATAAATATCTGACATCGGCTTACTAGACACTCTGGTCAATATAATCAGTTATGCATTACTTGAAATACCAGTAAACCTAAACTATGCGCATACTACTTATGAAAACCTGACTCGTGTAAGCATGATTTTCATGTCTGAATCTGAGATGCTTATCCTAAAGACCATGTGATTCTCAGTAATTTTCTTAGGTGAATTTTTAAAAATCTCAACAGTATACTCTGAATGAAAAAGTATTGGATGTCATGTTGAATTTTGAGTCTTAAAATCTCTAGTAACCATCTATAGTCCCTGCAGTAGAACTAAGGCGATTATTTTAAAATAATAGGATCTGTCCCCATAAGCATATGGACTTTGGTCATTATCAGACTATAATGTTCTTTACCCAACAACTTAACAGAAAGCTTTATTATTTTGTATTCAGAGGAAATATCTTGGTTTTTATACTAATTTTATACTGTACACCTATTAAAGTCATATACTTCCTAAATTTAAATAATTCTTATAAATATCTAAAGTTCTAAATTGGAAAAGAATTCAGTGTTAAAATATTATGAGATCATTACATAACTTCTTTTGGTGTGTGTTATGTGATGTGTGCACACATCTGTAAGTGTATACACTTGTCCGCATATGCGTGCACCTGTGAAGGCCAATGTTAGTGATAGAGCACTCTCTACCTTATTCTTTTGACATTGGGTTTCTCATTGAACCTGGTATCCACTGATTCTATTAGCTTGGCTGGCTGGAGAGTCCCTGGGATCCTTGTCTCCTTATTTTCGCTCTCAGTGCTGGGATTACAAGTGTGTACAGCCACGCCTGGCTTCTTATGTGGGTGCAAACATCTAATTCAAGTACTTATCCTTGCACAACAAGCACTTTACCGCTGAGCAAGCTGTCTCTGGCCCCTAAGAAGAGTGAAATGGCAAGACATGTTCATACATGTCTATAATCCCAACACTTGGGAACCAGAAATGGGAGAACCTTAAGCCTGAGGCCTGCCTGGGCTAAAAGACTCTGTTTCAAAGAAATGGAAAAAGGAAAAATGTGAGAAACAGATAAAAGAAACATTTTTTTAGCACAAGTGCAAAAAAGCACACGTGGGGTAGCAGTGCAGCTCAATAGGAGAACCTTGCTTAGTGTGCCAAGACAGGGATGTGATTCCAGCACCACAAAGAAATCAAATAAAAACTAACTCATTTACGTATGGATATGAGTGAAATAATTTTGGCTTGTCATGTGAAAGAAGAATCAACACATTAACATGGATTCTTCTGCAACCCTGCTGCTGACACAGATCCTGAGCAGCCAACAGGCGGTATACAGTATGAGGGAAGTCTGGGATATATCTGGTCAGTTTCTTTCTCCACACTTTACACACTTTCCAGGAAAACAGCGGGGTCAGAGCTGGGCTGGAGAGGTGGCTCGGTGGTTAAGAGCATGTGCTTGATCCTACAGAGCTCAGTTAGGGCCTGACCCTGTCTTCTGTCATTCACAATCACTGACACAGATGGTACATCACCCTCGCACACAACAAACATACACATAAATAAAAAATCAGTAAAATGAAAAGCAAAGTCTTCAGTTGAGGGGTCTTGGAGAGAAGAGATGGAGACTGAGTCTAAAGCAGTCATCTAAGAGAACAAGTGTGAACAGACAAGGGCTGGAAACGTGGCAGTGTCCGCCCAGCACTTATGAAGCATGGGTGTCATCCCAGCACCTTGTAAAGCACCTCATAAAACCAGCTATGGTCACACATGCCTTTCATCTCCGCAATTAGGAAACAGAGGCAAGACAGTAAGTTTAAGGTCATTTTCAGTGACACGCTAAGTTCATGGCTGGTGTGAAACCCTGTGTAAAAAATAAGGAATAAAGACTGGGGGAAGGGTGGGATACCCGGAGAAATTTCTACAGATGAGTGCTCGCTAGATAAGCATGAAGACCTGAGGTCCTGAGCATCTACATAAAAGCAGGGCACAGTGGGCTGTAAGCGAGCAACAAGGAGGCAGACACAGGAGGATTCCTAGAGCACGCTGGTCAGCAAGCACGCTGGTCAGCTCGTCTAAGTTAATCACTGAGCTAAGATTCAGTGAAAGACCTAGTTTCAAAATAACAACATGGAGGGCCAGGGAGATGGCTAAGCAAGTTAAGGTATTTGTTATCAAGCCTAAAACTTGAATTCAATCCCTAGGACCCACTCGGTGGAAGAACTGACTTCCTCTGGTTGCCCTCTAACCTCCATACTCACATCTTAGCCCAAGTGCACAGGCAACCACACTGATAAAAAAGCTAACTATAATTATATATATATATATGGTGGGAAACAATAGAGAAGACACCTGATGTTGGCCTCTGGCCTACACATATACATGCAGATGTGTGTATGCACACACATACACTAAGGAAACAATTTTTTTAAAAAGATAAACCAAACAAAAAAAGGTGAAGGGAAAAGGGCCACGCAAGAAGACACTCAAGGGAGTGTTATAGGCTATTATTTACCCTTACTTAGCAATGCTCATGATAAAATTCAGCTTAAAAATAAGACTTACACAAGTTTGTGTGGTGTGTGTACATACTGTGCACACACATGCACATGCAAAAGCACGTGAGTGCGTGCTGAAAGACAATGCAGTATCTTCTTCCGTCAATGCCCACCTTACTGTTTGAGATGGGATCCCTCACCAAACCTCAAGCTCAATGACTGGTTAGACTTCCTGGCCAGCAACCACCCCCAAGATCATCCTGTCTCTGCCTTCCCAGGATCCAGCTTTTCATGTGGACCCTGGGGATCAAACTTGGGTCTTCATGCCTGTGTGGTAAGCACTCTACCAACTGAGCCATTTCCCTAGCGCTTCCACTGGTAAAACAAAGTGCTGCGATTTTCTGATTTCAGTGTGCAACTTTTTCTACCACTTTTTGGTTAAATTTATAGTTCTAATGTCTAAAAGAATTCAATTATCCATGTATTATCCTTTGGAGATATATATATATATACATATATATATATATATATATGATATATAGAGATTATATGTATATATTAATATATATTATATATTAATATATATATATTATATGTTAATATAATATATATTAATATATTATACATAATATATATATAATCTCTATTATGTTTTTCATTTCCCAATCTAATCGTGTACAGATAAATTGGCAAATATACATATATAGTCCCTAAACTGTATTATAAGCATTCATATACCCAAAATTAATTTAGAAATTATTTTTAAGCCAGCCAAGTATAATCAGAAACTGAGATATAATATGTACATCCAAAAGCATGATACACTCTAACAGCATGGTTGGGACACAGGAAATCAAGGTCAATAAGGCAATGGATGCACTGAAGGAAAGACCCCAGTATTGACAACTTACTGCAGATCGGTCCAAGAAGAACTGATGAAACTCCAGGAAGACCCGCCGAGTCTCCTTGGAGTTCGTCTGCTTATACAGGTCTGAATAGAGATAACAGAGCTGTCATGGGGAAAGAAATGGAAAAGACACAATGAAAACACACAATAGGTAATAATTTAGTTAATCACATTTGAAATGCCTATCCTCCTATGTTTAGAAAATAAGCCCATCGACCCATTTCTCAGATAAAAAGCTCTCCAGCATATGAATCAATGTGTGGATGCTCAATCAGGTAAACCGTAAGATGTATTACCAGCGTCGCAGGGTCAAACTGTGAGACTACATGGTGTAAGAAAACAGCCAGGTGAGCAGGACGAGACTTCAGCAGCTCAATGCTCTGGAAACAGCTGCACTGTCCATTGATCTAGAGGAAAAAATGATTACACATCAGTAACTCTTCAAGACGGCATTAAAGCTGGACTTGTAAGGTCAACTGAACACCGCCATCAGAATTTCACGTTGACCTTCTGTAATGGCTCCCGTCTGGAAGGTCCCCCACAGGCCGGTGGCTAAGGGCTTAGCTCCCAACTGAAGGTTCACTTGAGAAGTGGTGGGAACTTGAGGAGGTGGCCTTGGTGGATGGAGGACGAGGATACTAGAGAGTGCTTTTGAAGAGTCCGTTTCATTGCTGGCCCGTTCCTGTTTCTGTCTGTCTATCTCTCTGGGGGGCGGAGTGTTTCTAATTTTGTTTGTTTGTTTGTTTGTTTGTTTGTTGCTGTTCCCTGTCTTGTTTTGGGTTTTTGGTCTTGCAGTCCAAGCTACCAAACACATGATAACTTCCTTATGTTTTTTTCTTTTCTTTTTGTAAAAATTCAGATATGAGGGCTAGAGATGACCCAGCAGTTAAGAGCACTTATTGCTCTTGCAAAGGACCTGGGTTTGCTTCCTCTGTTAACGCCAGTTCCAAGGGTTCTAGAGCCCTCTTCTGGCCTCTGCAGCACTAGGCACACACAAAGTACATAAACACATATCCTGCCCAAACACTTGTATACATAAAATAAAAATAAGTAAATGAATGATTTAAAACCTCCAGCTGTGGTGGCGCTCATCTGTAAGACGTCGGCACCCTACAGCTGGATGGGAGGCAGGACGTGGAGAACTGACCAAAACTGCACAAGCAGCACAGCAGCGGAAAGAGGAAGCAAGGCTCTGCCTCAAAACAAGGTGTAATGAAAGAATCAAATACCCCAAACGTTTTCCCTGACCTACACATGTGTACTGTGTCGTGTGTGCACATGTGAGTACACACTTGCACATCCACATATATACTAAATAAATGCTAAATAAAATTTAAAGGGATGACCTGTCATGACTGGTTGGGGGGGGGGGTCATCCCAGTAATGTAAGACTAATTCAATACTCTAATATTAATCAATACAATCTGTATCAAGAGAGTAAATTAGAAAAACCAATCACCCTAGGTCATTCAACAAAATTCAACATCCAGTCAAGATTTAGACGGAGGGAGGGAGGGAGGGGGGGAGAGGGAGGGAGGGGGAGAGGGAGGGAGGGAGGGGGGAGAGGGAGGGAGGGGGAGAGGGAGGGAGAGATATGAGAGAGAGAAGAGAGAGTGAAAACTCCCATCAAGCTAGGACTATTTTTTTAGCTTATAACTCTTAACCTAATTAGGAGCATCTACAAAAACAGCTGTCAGCCACATCTTTAAGCAAGAAAAACTCAATGTTTACAAAATAAGAGGGCTGTATAAAGCAAGGGCTCCTACAAACTGACCCAGCCTCACCCTGGGAGTCCTAGTCAGCACAAGAACAAGAAATAAGAGATACATAAAGTAGAAAGAAGAAAACAAAAAGCACATCACTAAGAAACAATATGATTGTTTTATTAAAAAATTACAAAAGTATTCTTTGTTATTTTTGTTCTTGAAACTAAAGCAATGTAGCCAGCGCAGGTTAGCTTCAAACTCATGATCCTCCTGCTCTAACACTTCTGTCAAAAAACTAGAACCTGAGAATGGTAGTACACAACAGTAATCCCAGCACTCAGGAGATGAAGAAAACATGAAGGTTCAAGGTCAGCCTCGGCTACATTGAGAGTTTTAGGGCAGCCTGGGCTACATAAGGCCATACCTCAAAGATCTTTCTAATACTAAAAGAAAAGAGTTCCTATAAATAGTCACTGAATTTAGCAAGACCACAGGTTAAGAAGACAGAAACCGGGCTGATGGCATCCCTTCCATCAGTGACTAACTAGGATTTGTAAACTTTATTTTTAAGTATCCTATTCAGTAACACCCCACCCCAAGAAAACGAGACTCTCAAGTACTCATAGAGTGAGCCCACATCTGCCGTCTGCAGTGTCGGTTTCTACGGCCCACATCTGCCGTCTGCAGTGTCGGTTTCTACAGCCCACGGTGCTGGGTTTCTAAGACTCAGCTTTGTGTCCTTGACAAGTCTCATCTCAGCCTCCCAAGAGTGTTTATGGAGTCAGACATCTTAGAACGTTATGGTTTGTTTCCTGACAGCAAGGCCTCACCTGCTCGTGTTCACTGCCAAAATCATCATCCTCGGCTCCGATGATGTGAGGGGCAGCACGGGTGGGGGGACTGCCGACCAGCGACTGTGTGTCCTAGCAATGACAGAGACAAGCTGAGCTCAAACACAAGGAGAGAATGAAACCCCACCACAGAGCTGGGAATGGAGGCTGACGCCTATGATCCCGCACTGGGAGGCAGAGAAAGGAGAGAGTTTCACACAAAGACAAGCATGGCTCACTTCTTCCACGGAGTTCCATTTCATTATCGTTTTTGAAGTGTGTTATTTTCAAGTATTGGTTCTCAAATATTCAAAGTCAACGTACAGAAGAGCACTGGCTATTTCTCAGAACAGGAAAGTGTATGTGTGGGTGTGTGTTGGAGGGGCTAGATTTTCCTGAGACTAATAAACCATCTTTGCTCACCGCACCTTTGCTCACAGGAGTCATATTTTTAAGACTTCATTCATTCATTCATTCATTCATTCACACAGACTCACACCTAGTAATGAAAGCACATAAGACTGCATTAGGTTCTTGTTCTGTTGTGTGATGCTAGAACTAAAACATGAGGAGCTAGGCCAGGCTCTGCCAATGTCCTAGCGAGACATCCCTGCTCTGTCTCTCCTTTTAAATTGCTTTAACCTCAGATTTTTTTAGAATTTTAAAAACTAGATGAAGCAATAGACATTTTCATTTTGTAACTTGATGTCTCTGACTATTCAAAAATGTTGTTGATAATATCACAAAATTCTGTTGAATCTTTTACAATAAAATGTCAAATACATTTATTAAAAAATAAAATCTAAGGGCTAGAGAGATGGCTCGGCAGTTAATGAGCCCTTTCTGCTCTGGAGAGGACCTGCACTGAGGTCCCAGCACCCACAAGGTGGTCTGCAACCATCCAGGGGCTCTGATGCCCTCTCTTCCGGTTACTGCACACATGTGCAGGGTAAAGATACAGGCGAAACACCCAAACATTAAAATACCAAATAAAGTCACAGTGTTAAAGCATTCCATGAAGAGTATGTAAAATCCAGGGCCACTGAGAGCTCAGCAGCAAACACACTTGCCACCCAGCCTGGTGCCACCCAGCCTGGTGACCTGAGTGGAAAGAATCTTCTTCAAGAGTATGAAAATCTAGCAACTGCACCTGTAAGTAGATACTCAAAAGGACTAAAGACCACAGTGGTGCATAGGCAGGTATATACATGAGGGAGGTTTATGTTTCTTACATATTTAAAACTACTAAATATGTACATATTATATTCTGCTTAATATATGCATGGGAGAAGGAGAGAAGGAGGGAGAAGAGTATTAATCAGTCTTAAAAGGGAAGAAAGTTCTGGCACATGCTACAACAAAGACAAACTTGAAGACATTATGCTACTTGATATAAGTCAGTCACAAAAAAAAAGTATTATGTGATTCTGTTTATGTGAACAGGTCAAAAAGTCCACTCATAAAAGCAGAAAGCACACAGGCACTGGTGGTGCATGCCATTAATCCCAGCACTTGAGAGGCAGAGGCAGGAGGATCTGAACAAGTTATAGGACAGGCAGGGCTACTCAGAGAAACCCTATTTCAAAAAACAAAAAATAAACCAGTAAGTTAATAGGAACTGTTATGGCATGGTTTGCTGTAATAACACACTACAACGCCATGAACTACCTATTCAAATCTTTCCTACATTCTTCTAATAAATAGGTTTTGTTTTGTCCCACACCCTCTCTCCCAGACAGCACATGAGATCCTCCTAGTACATCTGGAATGCAGGAAAGGTCAGGAGACAGAGCTCTGCTGTGAAGCATGCGTCACACTGGACTCCCCTCAGAAGCAGAGCCGACACTCACTGCGTGCACGTCATACTCACAGCGTCCTGGATTCCTTCGCTTCTCTCTGGGGTTTCCTCTAGATAAATCCTCTCTCTCAGGCTACTCTTGGGACTCTAATGGAAAGAAAACACATACACACAGGTGTTAATTCATTTGGGGAAGCACCAGATCAAAGTGGGGAAAATCAGTGTACAAGGGGACAAAGTTCTGTTTCTTATGCATATTTGACGTCACTCTCACTCCTGCAACTGGTCACCTATTCTCTCGGCTTTTCCACATCACACTGAAGACAATACAGAATCAATGAAACGTCTGGTCTAAGCTTCAGCCTGGGCACCTTTCCCTTTTCATAACTATGAACAGGTACACAGCATACCTCAAACGCGTTATTTCCAGTAAAACTCTAACTTTCTCTCTCTTAGCCTATACCTTCCTTATCACTGTCTCTTCCCTTCTCCCAGGGACCAAAACCAAATTATTCATGTTACAATTGATGGCTTATATTAGCACCTGTGAGTTCAAAAATATTACAAATACAATCCCACCCCCTCATTAGTCATCTTGGAGTTTTTTAAGAATATAGACTCTCTTAGCATTAGGGAGGCAGAGGCAGGTACATGTGAGTTAGAAGCAGCCTGCCTGGTCTACAGAGTAAGTCCCACGACAGCCAGGAACAAGCAGAGAAACCCTGTCTCAAACAACACACACACACACACACACACACACACGGGGGGGGGGGGGGGGTGAGGCGGGGGGGTGTTGATTCTGCGTGTGATGCAGCCACTTCTGCAAACAGAAATCTCCCTCCAGGAGGGAGCAGAGCACTAAGGAGGCTCGAGGAATTCACAGGACTCCGGTGCCTTCCTTTGAGGATATTATGGGTAAAAAACGAATTGCTGGGACATAGGCATGACTCTGAGGACTGCCATACTGCAGCTTTCTTGAGTCATCAGGCAGGCAGGGGCAGGCTTTGTTGGTGATGTAACCGCCTGAGTCACCCATCGGCTGTAAGCAGGCTCAATAAACTGATTCACTGAACAGGTCTTGGATGGAACCATCTCTGGTTTGTCACTGCCCTCTCTGTAGAAGGTGAATAGAAACAATGTCCCCAGGAAAAAATGTCACAATGTTACATTTCCTTGTGCAAGCTATGTTTTAGGGTGAACTAACGGCTGGTAAAGGAAAGTCTTTCCAGCTACTGAATACAGAAAGGAGACAAAACTATAATGGAACCCCTAATTGAATAAAGGATCTAGGCCCTGAGAGGGATGTAAAAGACTTTTATAACAGACTAATAGAGAACTGATAGAGAATAATGGGGGGAAAAATCAAGCATTAACACCTTACACAAGTACTCAGCTCCTGCTATGACAGGAGGACACACAACCAGTATTACCCATGAACTGTTCTTGCCAACAATAACTATCAAACCTTAATCAATACTCTAGATCTAACTTTAAGTTTTCGGGAAATAAAGATAAGGGAACAAGTTACACAGAACCATGAAAAGACAGTCAGAAAGTGGGTTGTTTAACTGGATATACAACCTGATTTTTTTCAAACAAAAAAATATCAAGGGGAGGGGGTCAGAGAGAAGTGAAGGGAAGGAGAGAGAAAGGGAGGGAAGGGGAGAGAGAGGGAGGAAATGCTATAAAGACTTTACCTGAATCTTGAATCAAATAAACAAACCAGGACTGGGATGTATGTACCAGTGAGTCTAACACCACTGATGTTAGATGATAAGTTTGTTCCCCAGACACATAAAACAAATCAAATAAGCAAAATGTAAAAAATCCCTGTAAGACAACTAGAGTAATCAAACTGCGTTAGGAAAATATTAATTCATAAGGTTTGATAAGACTGAAGTTCTACTTTACAGATCTCACCTCTTAAATTCACATTAATGAAATAAACATCTCAGACTTGAGAACAAGAGTCACAGACAAGTTTGAGCTGAGACTGGGTTATGAGTGACGTAATGGGACCTATGACATCTATCTCTCTCTCCCTCCCTCCCTCCCTGCCTCCCTCCCTCCTCCCCTTATAAATATATAATATAGCAAGATTAACTAGAGCCAAAGCCTGCCCATCTTGATGAACTTCTATACAGTTAGAGTAGCCGTTCTGAAGAACTTTCAAAATAAATTGAAAGCAATAAAACCAGAAAACCTGGACTGCAGATGAAGTGTAAGCCACTTCTGAGAAAACTGGCTTGTGACATTCTTTTAAGTCTTCACCCAACTGAGCAAACAGTTGTATTTTTTAACTCACAAATACCAGAAGATTGTTTTATAAAACTGAAAGGAGGGCCAGGGAGACGGTTCTGTGAGCAAAGTGCTTGTTCCATAACCATAAATATGTGAGCAGGGATCCTAGAACCCAGTCCAGCATCCATGGAAAAGCTGGGCACAGACTAGTTGTAACCCAGGTTCTAGGAGGCAAGACAAACAGACCCTGGGAGCCCCGTGACTGACCAGACTAACCAGATGTTAAGACCCAGGTTTAGTGAAAGACTGTCTCGAAAAATAAGACTGGCATCGATAGAAGAAAGACCCTCCAGTGATGACTTCTGGCTTTTATACACCCATATGCACACATAAATATGTGTGTCCACCAGACAAACACATACACACAGATAATAAATTTTAAAAGCAAATTGCTAACTCAAAAGAAGACTGATTCTTCCAAACTTACTGGAGTACAGTAAGAAAAATGAAAATTCAAAGAAAAATGGAAATTCATAAGTTATTTTCACCTCAAACTGACACTTGTGGGAATTAAACAAGTTTGCTATGTGTTCAGTAGATAAATCTGGACTACATTTCTCAGGGTTTCACAATATTTAGTTATTTGGTCTTAATTTATATAATTTATATAATGATACTACTACTTAAGATACTGTGAGAATAACAGGAGTATCTCAAGGCATTAGTATAACCTCTGGCACAGAGTGAGCATTCATTCACTAAATAGTAACGGCTAACCATTCAACACACATCTTTGAAATTCCTAATAAGCCACTCTCCTTTTATTATGATCTCCCTGTCTCTTTATTCCAATTTGTCTTCTACACTGGTACGTTTTGATGGTGCTCCTTATTTATGTATGTGTTAGAGCCTAAATACTCAGTCATTTTACTATTTCTCTTGGCTAGTTTTGTGTCTGAGAGGAGAGAACTTCAACTGAGAAAACGCCTCCATCAGACCAGGCTGTAGGCTGTGGAGCACTGTCTTAATTATGGGAGGCCCAGGCCATTGTGGGTGGGGCCATCCCTGGGCTGGAGGTCCTGGGCTCTGTAACAAAGCGGGCTGAGCAAACCATGGACAGCAAGACAGGAAGCAGCACCCCTCCAACGGCCTCTGCATCAGGTCCTGTCTCCAGGTCCCATCCCTGTTTGAGCTCCTGTCCTGACTTCCTCCAATGATGGACTATGATGTGAAAGCATAAGCCAGATGGTGTTTCATCATAGCAATAGAAACTAGGACACTATTTACTCTAATTCTTATCAATTACATGACAGAATTAATTTGCTGTAATGCCCAATTCTGAACTCATCAATTAATTCCATTTTATATAGCCATATTTGAAAAGCACAGATTTTGGTTCTAACATTTTCTTAAATACAAAATAAAATTCTAACTTCCCATCCATACCATTTGTTCTGAATGCCCACACTCTGAAAATGCAGATAATATACACAGGGCAGAGGGCAGACTGTTCCTGAAGCAGTGCTGCTAGTATGAGTGGGAGAGCCTCCGCACACCTGGGAGAGCCTCCACACACCTGGGACAGCCTCCACACACCTGGGACAGCCTCCGCACACCTGGGACAGCCTCCGCACACCTGGGACAGCCTCCGCACACCTGGGAGAGCCTCCGCACACCTGGGACAGCCTCCACACACCTGGGACAGCCTCCGCACACCTGGGACAGCCTCCGCACACCTGGGACAGCCTCCGCACACCTGGGAGAGCCTCCGCACACCTGGGACAGCCTCCGCACACCTGGGAGAGCCTCCGCACACCTGGGAGAGCCTCCGCACACCTGGGAGAGCCTCCACACACCTAGGAGAGCCTTCACACCTGCCCTCCAATCTGCCTCATTTCATTTCTAGCTTTTCACTCCCAATTCTGACATTCCATGTTGCTCTAAAACCTCCACTTTCTTAAAAAAAAAAAAAAGCCATGTTCTCATGTGTCATTTCCTTTGTGCATATTTAGAGGATCAGTCCCATGGAGCTAGATAGAGGCAAATCATTTAGTGCCTGAATAAGGTAGGCAAGCCAGCAACCTCCCTTTGACCTCAGAACTTCTTTTATAACGTGATAGTAGCAATACTGGACAAAGATCTCTTCAGAATTAACTAACAATTTTACCAGCATTGTTATAATGCTTGAACAATATCAGCTATTTTAATTTTCCTTGAAAATTGAACTTCTAAAATCCTGTTATCATTATCTTTCAAAACAAAAGTTCTCAAACTGTCCTTGCTTGAGAAACTGAACCAGTAAGCCAGGCCTCAAAGGCCTCAATGACAGCTTCGAGCATGGGTCTCAGTCCCCTCATCTTAAACAACTCCCCAGCACCTGTCTGCACACAAGTCACAAGCTGTAACAACACCTACACACAACACACCTAATGTCCTGTGCTTCTCTGAAAAACATCACCAGTCACAACTTACTAACTTGACTCCAGAGACCACAGATACAAAACATTACCTCAGACTATGACCTCACTGTCCTTAAAGGAGACGACCTATTTCTTGTCTATCACCAGAACTATGTATAAAATATTGTCGCATAAGCAATGCTGACAGCCTGAGTCTCACTATGTAGCCCTGGCTAGCCTGGAATTCTCTATTTAGACCAGGGTGCCCTCTAACTCACAGAGATCCTCCTGCCTCTACCTTCCAAGTACTAAGATTAACGTGTATGTGCTACCTACCATACTTAGCCTGGTTTAGCTTTTAGTATTTATCAAACTACAGTTCCACGTCATAGTCAACCTACCATGTTTTTATGAACAAATACATTCATCTGGTAGTCTCTGTGTGAGTCAGGACAGAACTGTCAGTAAAACCAGGCTAGTAACTAAGTCTACCAGGATAAAGGCTGCTTCTCTTTGTAATGGCAAAGTGCCTCATGATTCAAGCCTGAGTCATTCTGACCTCAATTGAAATATTAACATGCTTTTAAAGACACCAACAGTTGGCCTCTCATTTGAGCTAAAAAGCATAAGTATTTGCCTCTCTATCCACAAAGAAGAAGCCTACTTGGAAACTCCATCCCTACAGAAACACTTCGCAGTGAACACTTGGGGGAAGAGTGACCTCTGGAATTAAAAGCTCACGTAGAACACTGCTCAGAACTTCTGTTCACCAAATTACTAGATAAAAACTTTTACTATAAAAGGCAACGTTGAGAACACACATAGCTTAAGAAAGGGGCTATACGGAGAAAACAAGAAGGTAAGATTTAAAAGATTAAAGCTTACATCTGCACTGTCACTACTGAGCCGAGACGCATCTCCACTGCTCCAGTCAGTCCTGCACAGGCCATCTCCAGGGTCTGTTTCCGCCTCGCTGAGTGTTGGGGCATCACCTAACGGCCTGGAGGGTGCAATTACAGCTCCATCCTAAAACAGATTAAAGAAGCATGCACAGTGGATCCCAGGAGAGAATGGCAATTACTGACTGTATGAAACAGTGCTCGTACACTGTACATGGATACAGACAAGGCTGACTACCAATGTGACTAAAAACACTTACGGTCAAAATACATAAAGTAAAAAGCATAAACAACTGAGTTCTAGAAACCGAAAATGAACAACCATAAAGATAGGGAAAGCAATGTTTTAACACAGAATAAAAGTTCCAAAAGCAACTATCACCACAAATATATATACAAAAGCATTAACTTACACCATTTAAATTATCTGCCATTAGTAAAGATTATTATATTACTTCTATTTAAATGCCTTCCCACTGCTTCTGAGTTCCATTAAATGTTCAATATTTAGTCACAAGCTATAAAAGTAAATTACTAAAGCTACATTTTTACTGTTCATATTGAGTAAATACCTTGTTTTTATTCAATAATAAAAGCATAAAAGGCTCCTAATACAGCTCAGTGGTATAGCCTAAAAGTCACAAGGCTCAGCCCCAGTGCTACCAAATATGTGCATATGTGCATACGAGGACACATGCATGCACGCACATATAAACACCGATCCATTACTGGAGCATAATAATCAAAATGCAAAAGAATGTGCGACAAAGCACACCAAACCAGGAGACACCAAACCAGGAGACACCAAACCAGGAGACCTCTCCTATCATGTCACTTCAGCAATGTCAGCTTTCCCAACCACAGCGTGGTATTTCACTTTAAAATTAGCCAAGTAAGATAAATGGTCTCCAAAAACTCTTTTCAGTTCTGTGAAGATGTGACTTTTACTAGTTCAAAAACAGTTAACAACTCATCAGCTTTTACCCATTTTAAACACACAGGCAAAAAGTAAGTAATTCTACAGGCAAATTGCCCACCTTCCTTTGAAATGGAGTATAGGAAGCTTTGTGGATCTCAAATGGCGACATTACAGGATGTCCAGCCGACACCAAGGCTGAGTTTTTTAATTTTTAATTACTAGGACATCAGCGCCATGACTTTGCCTTTATGGCAAGTCCTATTAAAACCTGGCTTAATGTTACGATAAAAATTAGGGTCATTAAGACCAGAAATATGAAATTGGGCATGGTGACACATGCCTGTGATCCCAGCTCTTGGGAGGCTAAGGCAGGAGGATTGCTCTAAATTCAAGGCCAGCCTGGGCTACATAGCCAAGGTGAATATGAAAATGCTCACTTATGACTGGGCACAACTGTAATCCTGGCATTTGGAAGGATAAGGCAGGAAACATTATAAAAGTGACATCCTGCCTATAAAAAGATAAATAAATCATGATGCTTGGAGATCATAATGAGTTTGGATTTCAAGTTTTCTTTTTCTTTCTTTTCCTAGAATCTCTCTTACCCTGTAGCCCAGGCTGGCCTCCAAGTGCAATCCTCTTGCCCCAGCCTCCCTGGCCTCAGTGCTTTGCCATGTCTGGCCTTGAACTCAAGTCCTATCACTTTTGTGCAATCATCAATCTGTGAGTCTTAAGTACATTTGCAAAATGGAGAAGAACAACAGGATCTAGCTTCAGGATGCTAAAGAATGCTGGGCGTGTATTTGCACAATGCCCTTTAGTGTGTAAAACCTTCACAGCCTCCTTAACTCCACCACCTGTCACTGTGACAGTGTGAACCACAGAAGTGCAACTACTGTCAACTACAGCTGTGGTTTGTCACAGCAAAGCAAAAGCACTCAACTCTTCCCTAAATTACGATGGAACCAAAGCAAGCGAGCAATTGGAAGCCACACTTAACTTCTGTTAGTCATGACATCCTACACAGAACAACCTGTTATCCTATGCTAAAAACATCACTTTCAAAGGGAAACTACGACATACTCTGACACAGACCCAAAAGTTCTGCAAACGCTGGGCGGAACGTTCAGTAGCGCCGATACCTGAGCAGAGCCTGTGGCTTTGGAGAGCTGCTCCTGCAGCTGCGGGATGTGCTTCTTGGCCTCCTGGATCTCCTTGAGCAATCTTTGGGTAGCCGTTCGGTTGTAATCTTCCTGTAGTAACTGCAAGTTATAACAACATCTTAGGAATTACTTACTTATGTCAAATGGAGAAAAAAGCCACTGGTGGTAGCACAACAGTTGCTGGCACTGGTGCAATTCTCTTGACTGGTTATGGGCAATAGTAACTCCCAGGTTCTCTGGCCTGCAAAGAGCCCAGGCTACCTCCTTACCTGCAGCCGTTCCTGTTCCTTCTGTAACATTTTTCTCAGAATCTCTACTTTCTGGTTATGGACCACATTATTTTCCTCCTAGAAAAGGAAAGATAGGCATACAAGAGAAATGAGGCTAAAACTGAAAGCCAAGAGAGGTGTGCTGTGTCCTCTGAGTTCTCACTCCTGAATGACAATGGCCCATTCCATAAGAGAGGCACAGGGACAGCTCTGCCTTTCAGTTCACCTTCACTAAACTATGTTCAAGAGAACAGTAAACATGTGTCAGCTGGAGAACTGGAGTTACAGAAGTACAACTGTTGTTTCTATTCTCCCAGTTGAGACATAACTACCAAACATGCGTTCGTGCATGCATCCCTCCATCTCAGTGCACCCCTCCATCTCAGTGCACCCTCCATCTCAGTGCATCCTCCATCTCAGTGCACCCCTCCATCTCAGTGCACCCCTCCATCTCAGTGCATCCTCCATCTCAGTGCATCCTCCATCTCAGTGCACCCCTCCATCTCAGCGCACCCCTCCATCTCAGCGCACCCCTCCATCTCAGTGCACCCCTCCATCTCAGTGCACCCCTCCATCTCAGTGCATCCTCCATCTCAGTGCATCCTCCATCTCAGTGCACCCCTCCATCTCAGTGCACCCCTCCATCTCAGTGCACCCCTCCATCTCAGTGCATTCCTCCCAGTGCACTTCCCAACCCCCTACTTCTTGCTCCAATTTGCAGTCCAGCCTGCCGGAAATCCTGAGACAACTCCCAACTCATCGCTCTTATTTTACAAATGTCTGTGTCTTCCTATTAATCATGTCCCCTCTCCCAGTGAAATAGATTCTTACCGCTTACTCAGTTACTTGTAAACTTGCTCACCGACTGTGAATACACAGATGAGCTTTTGTTAAGCCACCTCCCATCGAGGACCTCCTTAACTGGCACTAGCTAAACACAAGTCTTGCTTTTCTGAAAGTTCTGGTACTTTCTTGGCTCTCAGCTGTGCTTACTCTATCTTCCCCACCTGTCTGCTTTCCTCACCATGGCCACCAATATTATCCATCATAAAAGGCTAAATCCGAGCACAACCATTCTATGAAGATCCTCAACATCACAACTGGATGTTGTTCTCCTCCTTGAAAGCCTTGCACAACTCAGTATTTTGTCCCTGTGTCTATGTTCTGTCTCTCTCTATGGTTACTTACAGTCCTAACCTCCATCAATAAAGGCTGACTAAGCCTCCAGTCCACTGAGCAATATTCCAAGCACTAGAAACGCAACAGTACACAAAACAAACACACTCCTAGCTTCAAACAGCAGACACTGTCAGATGAGAAACGACTTTGAGCATAAGCTAAAAATATAACCATATCTCTGAGGCTTGTACACTGTTTTATTACATGGCAGGTGTCTAACAGTTCAACTAAATTTGCCGCAACAACAATTATTCCAGATAATTATGTAACTAATATAAATAAGTACATTCTTGAATCTTGAATGGAAGTTTACTAATCAGTTTAATACAGAAAATCCTTAATACAAAGCAAAGACATCTTTATATGACTGAGCATCTACAAAGATGTTCTGATCTTACCCCCATGAGCACAGGACTAGTGATTCTCTCCATATTCCCGGCTGCTCCAGGGGAATGAGGGGAAGTCATAATGGGAGACATATGTCCAATGACTGATGGTTCTACTTCAGAATCAGCAAGTGGAATCTGGGGCGACCCAGGTGGGCGTCCCTGGACAGTGAGAGCTACATAGGAACCAGCTTGAGGTGGGAAGAAAAAGAAAAAAAAAAAAAAGTAACACTGTTGAGAAACTTTTTTAAAAACTTTTTTCTCTTTATCTGAGGTAGTGAGGACTGTACCCAGGAAATGCATGCTTGTTGAGTGACTTATTCCCAAGGGAAATCTGCACCTTTTAATATATTTTTTATCTTAAGACAACCTAAGTTTCCCAAGATGACCTTGAACTCATTCTGCAGCAAGGTAAACTTTGAACTTGTGATGCTCCTGCCTCAGACTCCCAAGTGCTGGAATCACAACTATGCACCACAATGCCCAGCAAGCATACTTTGAAATAAGGCCTTTAGTCTTAATATTCTTGTAAGAAAGCCATTTATTCCATCTTACTCACCCATATGCTCACCTCGCTCTAGCTCTGTCTAGTCTTTAACTGGTTCAAAGGAAATCAAAATTCAATCACTCTGATAATGTTTGAAGTAAACATTATAAAGAAAGTCATAAGTAACCAGGTTTACATAAGCAATGAAAGACCGAGGACACAGTTTTTAAAAGAGGCCATCACTGGGGCCGGGGTGCAGTTGCATTTGTAGATGCTTGCCTAGAATGTGTGATGTCTTCAGTTCCAACCGCAGCATTGTATTATTCAGATATGAGGCTTATGCTTATAATATCAGCACTAGGAGGTCAAGACAATAGTATCAAGTTTTCAAGGCCAGCTATACAATGGGTTCGAGGCTACCCTAGGCTACATAGGACTCAATCTGAACCCCTACTCCAATCCTCAGCCCTTGAAAAAAACCTTAAAGGAATTCAGTTTACTAAGGCAGACATGGTATAACATACATGTAACTCCCATCACTCAAAAGGCTGAGGCAGGTCTCAAGCTCAAAGCCCACTCAGATTATCCAGGATGTCCTAGGCAAGCCTACCCAACCTACACTGTAGAGACCAGTTCACTGACCATGTAAAAGTCTGTCTTCTCAGGAAGAAAAATGAAGCGATCCTGCTTGGCTCAAAATAGCTCTCTTTTTTTAGAGTGTACTTACTATGAAATGATCTGACACAATCACGCATTCCTTTTCTGCTACGTTCCATTTATTTTCAGCTTTCTCTTTGCACTTTTATATTTCTTTAAAAACATGACAAATACCTAGCACCCAAGCCAGGCCAGAACAAAGAAACAGAGCTCCTTGGATGATGAGACATACAAATGTCTTTCTCTACGTCTGGAGCAACTGTCATGCTATCATCCATGTAAAGAATGACGCCATCACAAACACACAGCTTCTCTGTCCAGAGTGGGTGGAGCTAGAGAGTAGCAGTAAACTATAGCTGAGGGGGAGGAGGGGCCTGAGGACATCACTGAATCCCAATATCCCAAATATCTGCTCATTATCATCAATTAAAGACATAACTCACAAAAAACACTGAATCCTTACCTGAACCTGTAAAAACAGAGGAACTGGGGCCCTGCTAGTACTGGAGCTTGGCCTACCCCTGCCTTGCTGTTGGTTTGGAGAGGCGCCACCCACTTTGGACCCCACTGTTGTAACCTACAGGGCTGAACGGCTTGAATTTCACACCCATTTACTGATCTGAGGGAAAGGGACTGCACTACGTGAGTTCTAAAGTTCCTCTCAGGACACTGTCTGATTCTTAAGCTCCTTGCCGTCAGGTGACTGACTCATGTATCCTTTCACATAGATGTCCTGAAACAGGGAGCTGACACAAAATAATGACTAGTAAGTGTTTACCTTAGACCTTCTAATGGGGGTGAGGAGTGGAAAACACCAAGCTATGGGGTTAAAACTAGATCACAGAGCAAATAAAGTTTTATTGGCACTAAGCCATACGCATTCATTTACAGACTGTCCACTCAGGCTTTTGTTGTATAATAACAAGCTCCAGTAGTAATTATACAGCTCACAAAGCCTAATTATAGTTTGTATTTGGCCAGTTACAGAAAAATGCTTGGTGACCCCTGTTTTAACGGTTTGAGAAAACAAATTTAAAAAATAACATTCACCTACATCTGATTAGTTTCACCACCTCCAGATGATTTGAGTGAGTCACCAGAGTCCCATTCACCTGTAAGAAATTTTAAACAATATGCATCAGACAGAGCTAATTAAAACAACAGACACAGAGTGACTTCAGGACTGTGTACTATTATAATAAACACTTGGTCCAAAATTCATTTTTCCACTATATATTCAGCAACAAAATGAACTTAAAAACAAAGTAAGACCTTCTTTTAAAGGTGGTATACCTAGCCTGTGGCCACCTGGCTACAGCATCCTAGGATAGCTGAGAAGACAAGCCTAGTATACTTATAGATGACAATACATGTTGCAACATAAGAGAGACTGAACATCCATAATTTAAAGGAAACTCCAACTTAATCAACATGATAAATACAAAATATACTTGAAAATAGATTTACAAATCTTGCTATTGTTACTAGAGAGAGATGGCTCAGCAATTAAGAGAACTAGATTACTCTTCCACAGGATCCAGGTTCAATACCCAGCACCCACATGGTGGCCCATGACCATCTACATAACTCCAATTCCAGGGAGTTCCAATTCAATGCTCTCTCTGGTTTCCATGAGTTATCAGGCACAGATGTGGAGCACAGCATAAGGGAGGAAAAACATCCATACACATTTTTTTAAATTTAAGTTTTAAAAAAAGCCAACAACAAAACCTTCACATATTGTTAAACTACTCCAAAAAGATGTCTTTAGGGCTGGAGCTATAGCTCAGCTGGCAGAGCATTTGCTTAGCATGCGCAGGGCCCTGGGTTCGATTCCCAGCACTGCATAAACTGGGCATTGATGGTAAATGACTGTCATCTCAGCACAGAGGAGGAGGCAGAGGATCTACAGCATAAGGCTACCATAAACTGTACAACAGCCTATCAAAAAGCAAACAAAAATCTTTGCTTTTAATTACTAAGAGTTGAATGATTTTTCAAAACAACAATCAAAAGTAATAGTGTTGTGTAATAATACTCAATTTCCTTTTCATTTTTCAAACATGATGTGATCTTTACAAAGAAACTTAATTTTCAGAAAAATTGGGTATACAAATATTACCCAAGGTCTGCACTAAACAAAACAAATGAAGGTAAAACTATCAAACACAGATTTAACATTAATTTTACAGTTTTCTCATACAAGCAACACCAACTTAGAGTTGAAACCATCAGTGTAGGGAGCTGTGGAGACAACCCAGTCCACAGAATGCCTGCTGTACTAACCAAGCGTGAGGACTGGAGTCTGATCCCCAGAATGCATGTGACAATGCTAGGCACAGCATTAGGCACTTCCCATCAGCCCTGCTGCTGGGGAGACAGGGCAAGCCCTGGATTGCTGGCTAGCCAGCCCAGTCTAACAAACAAGTAGACCAATGAAAGCCTGTCTCAAAATTAGGTTAACAGCGCCTGAGGAACAGCACTGGCCTGCTTCTCTGGGTAAACATACACATGTACACGTGTGCTCATGAACACACACATATACAACATATGCACAAGACACACAAGGAAAAATACAGCAGTTTGCTCATCATGTCTCTCAGAGTCGTTGCTTCTAAGTATGGCATTTAAAAATTTTCAAGACCCCTTAGCATGCAAACATGGGCACAGATGCAAACTGCTTTCTTTTACCATAGACAGCTCTCAACATAGACACCTGTGAGCCTAGTGAAGCCAGCCTTTCTAACTGGTGTTCTTTGACACAGACTTACTCTGCAGATGGCCATGAGCTCCCGACTCTCCCAGATTGTCCTGAGTCCTGGGATTACAGTCAGGTACCCTGCTGCTTTAATCTAGTCTTTCCTAAAGCAATAGGGCTTTTATTTTATCCTCAGTTCATGTACACTTAGATGGTAGATTATGAGTTTTCAGTGTCTGACAAATCTCATGTGGCACATCTGTACACGTTATTTCCTTAGATAAATCCCTAAAAACAAACTGGTGGATTGAGGCTATACACTTGAAAACTTTAATTCATATTTACAATTTCTAATAAACGATTGTTTATAATTGTTGCTGAAGCCCATGAAAGAAGCCATTCTCCTGCATCTACTTTATGTCAGGTCTGAATCTTCACTCATTAAACTTCCTGATAGTGAAAAGCATTTTCATGTATCACTTTAATTTTTACTTCATCATCATCAATGACACTGACCCATGAGTAATTTACTTACTTCAATTACTTTACAGAACTTTCTGATGAAATTATTTGCTTACTTTTCTATATGAATTACTATTTTTCTTAATAACTTATTCACTTCATTTTTGTTGTTTTTTTCAGGCGGGGCCTGTAGTTCTGGAACCTGCTCTGTAAATCAGGCTGGCCTCAAATTTGTAGATGACCCTCCTACCCACTTTCCCAGTGCTGGACTGCAGATGGGCCCCACCAAGCCATTTAGTTGTTGTTGTTGTTGTTGTTGTTGTTGTTGTTGTTGTTGTAACTCCACAGTGCTCTTGGGCCGGGCAGACGGCACCGTGGGTAAGAGTGCTTGCTGCACCGTGGGTAAGAGTGCTTGCTGCACCGTGGGTAAGAGTGCTTGCTGCACCGTGGGTAAGAGTGCTTGCTGCACCGTGGGTAAGAGTGCTTGCTGCACACGTCTGGCTCCCTAGCATCCATATGAGAAAAGCCTGGTGCAGCTTCCCAGGCCTGCATGCCCAGGACCAAGGAGAGCTGGGAGGAGTTTGGAGAGGAAGACAGGAAGTAGAAAAGAAGGATTGCTGGGCCTTCATAACTGCAAGCCTAGTGGAGAGGGTAAGGGCACAGTGGGCAGCAAGTGAGAGATTTGGTCAGGGAATGAGGTGGGCACTGACAGAGGACTCCTGTTCTTCACACCTGTACATGTCACCTGCAACATGTAGACCTACATGTATGTATGCCACATGCGTGCTCTTTACAATAGAGACTACCATGCTGCTACTTCTAACTACTTTCAAGAATGTTCTCTTTACCTATATAATTACTTTTAGGTAATCAAATTATTCAACTAAATTATTCAACAGAAATTACTAGGAAATCTATTCCTCTTCTAATGATCAGAGTTCCCAGGGTCTGGGCTGGAGATGTAGCTCAGCCGGGAGACTGCTTGGCCATCAGGCATGAAGCCCAGGGCTTGCTCCCCAGGACCATCCCAATTACACATGGTGATGAGCATCTGTAATTCCAATACTTGGTAGGCAGGAAAATCAGAAGTTTCTGCGCAGCTGGGTACATGAAACCTTACCTCCAAACCGGAGTCCTCAAGGCCTGTTTCTGGTCTCCATTAAAACTAACTCAGTTAAACTAACTCAGTTAAAACTAACTAGGCTATGTCATCTCCTCTCACACATTACACTTCTTTCTCCCACTACTCGTCTTTCGCTTTTTTACTCTTTGTTGTTTCCCTGGTGCCGGAGAGCAAACCCAGGGCCTAACGTATACTAGGGACTCAATATCAGCTTCTCTGAAAAGTTCGTACCCATCAATAATCAGTTTGCAAGTAACCGCTAGCCAGCACAACCCTACCTGTACATTATCAGTATTTCTTGCTAACAGATTAATTTATATGGAAATGAGTTTTAAAAATTAGTTACTTTCCTACACAAGAACAAAGGTGGCTCCATTTATACAAGCATTTTATTGTATCTTTTAGTAAGGGGTAATGTTAACTTTAAAATAAATGAACTAAGTTTGTATAAAAGGCAGAGGGCTGGTTTTTTATAAAAAGCCAGGTGGAAATGCATGCCCTGCAACCCCACCATGACTTCCCCAACAGAAGTGGCTTTACCTTGATGATTCGATCACCTGTTTGTACTCCAGCACGCATGGCTGCTCCATCTGTGTAAGAAATGGATTGCTTAACATGTGATTCACTGATAAATCTTCCTTAAAGAGATGTAACACAGTTAAATCATAGGCTGTAAAGTATGGCAGACCTGAGTTCAAATCCTGCTTTTACTACCTACTGTTGTGTGAGTCAGACTTGGTTTGATTTTTTTACTTGAAGAATCAATCTCATCTATAAAGTGTTATCTTCTTTAATATAATATTATCTACCTGAAATTATAGAACCCAAAACAAAAGAATCCACTGTATGACAATAGCAAAAGATATGATAGTCATTTGTCAAGTGTCTATATCTCTTTGCTCTATCTCTGTTAAAATATCACTTTAATGCTACAAAAAAATCAAATTATAGAAATGTCTGTTAAGTGAAGCAGGGAAAACACCCAGAAATTGTGTGGTTTTGGTAGCTAAAGATGAACTGTTTACTTTCTATAAAGTCACCTGGGGCAAATTACTTTTATAACCCCACAGACAGACATAGCGTAAGAGTCCACATCGTGTAATCTGTATAATTCTATTCTAGGCAAGAAATGTCATTTTTGCTTTATCAGGCTTACTCTACTTGCTTCTCAGAGTCAAAACTTGGTTTTGTTTTTAAGACAGGGTCTCTCAATGCAGCCCCAGGTAGCCTGGAACTCATTATGTAGACCAAGCTAGCAGAAAAGTCAGAGATCAGAGATCCACGTGCCTCTGCCTTCCGAGTGCAGAGATTAAAGGCATATGCAACCATGCCTAGCAACAAAACTAGCTTTTTCAAATGCCTTGCCTTCTTTGACAGATTGTACGAAGACTGGATTGTCTCCACTGACTGTCAGCCCGAATCCATTGTCATCTTTCTGGATGATCACACAGCGTTGAACAAGACCTGCAGAACAACCACAGAGTAAAGGAAGGAAGAGAAAACAGAATAAAAGAATGATTATGCATTAGTGATGAACTGTTTTCTGTCTGGAAAAATAAAAGGTAACTCACAAAGCCCCTAAGAACACTAATCCCATAAAACAAATATAAGAACATCACAAAGCACCGTGGGTACCAGTGTCTGGTGGAGCAGAGTAGACTATCACAGACAGCTACAACAAACTGAAGAGGATGGATTTTGAGAGATTAGACAATTAAAAGGAAAGCCAGTTCTCAGCTATGCCATTAATTATAATATAAAATCCTCCCCCTAACTACGTGGTTTAACTGGTACTTAACCTAAGAAAATTGCTTATTATAGGCTCTTTGGTTAGAGACATCATATGGAAAATTCCAGAGAAAGCCAATGTTAATCTCAGAAAAATATACTCAAGAAAAGAGGTTGTTCAAAGGCATGAGGTATGCACAGAACACATGCATCCAGAGGGGAAGAATAAGGAGACAGTTCTACTCATGAAAAACAGAAAAGCAGAAGCAAGAGAGTTCATGTAAACTCAACTATTTCTCTAGCATGTACTCTGCTGATTCATTCTATCTAAAACAGTGAATGCCAACTGTGCCGGGAGATAAGAGAAAGGGGAGCCCTGCAGGCTACAGAACAGGCTGGGCAATTAGAGTGCTTACTGCTGTTCCCAGCTCTACTGTCAGGAGGCTCGCAATGCCTGTAACAGCAGCTCCAGGGGATCTGACACCCTCTTCTTGCCGCTACACACATGGGGCATATACTTATACAGCCATACACACACATACAGAAGAAAAAATACTTTAAAAAGAGAGAAAGAGGAACTCAAAAAAATAAAATAGTAATATCCCCGAGCAGAGTTGTCATTCATTCTCTCACTGGAGATGGCACCCGAAGACCCTGACCTGAGTCAGCGGAGACTCAGTGGATGTTTTCAGCTTTACAGACAGAGCAGCTCATCAAAAGCCAAAGTGTAGGAATGTAATATAGCACAAAGATAATGACGGTTAAAAAACAAAAGCTTCTGATGCATGAAAGATGTGGGAAACTGCCTATTAATGGTGCATTCTTGTCTCTCTATGCACACTCTAATATCAAACAGTGGAAGAACCAAATCTCCATATAGAAAGTATGAGTCTGAGCATGGACCTTACACAAAACAAACTTTAAAATGCTCTGATAGTTGAAGCTGCTTTCCCTACTTGCACAAATCTCTGGGCTTGAGCTCCAGAACTTGAGCAGGAATTGGGTGGGGTCATCACAAAAACAGGCCAAAGGCCTAATTATAAAACCATGGTGGTACCCACCTTTAATCCAGCCTCTGTCTGAAGACAGAGGAAAATCTAATGAGTTCAAGGCTAGCCTGCCTGGTCTACATAGGGAGTCTCAAGCCTTCTTTAAACACACACACACAAAAACTGTTTTTAAAAACTAAAAGTATGGGGCAGTGGTGGCGCACATCTTTAATCCTAGCACTCAGGAAGCAGGGGCAGCAGATCTCTGAGTTCGAGGCCAGCCTAGTCTACATAGTGAGTTTCAGGACAGCCAGGGAGGACTACAGAGAGAAACCCAGTCTCAAAACAAACAAATAGACAACAAAAAGAAAACTAAAAATATTTAGAAGAGATAGGAGAAAAATTCAAGACCTGAGAACAGTGGTTGTCAACCTCCCTGACGCTGAGACCTTTATACAGTTTCTCCTATCCTGGAGACCCCCAACCATAAAACTATTTTCGTTGCTATTTTATAAGTGCAATTTTAATGCTGTTACAAATTCACAAATCATTATTTAAAGATCTGATATTCAGGATATCTGATAAGCAACCTCTGTAGGGGTAGTAACCCACAGGCTGAAAACCATTGCCTTATGGGGCAAGCACTTATTTTATAAGACACAAACAAATTCTAAAGAAACTGTAGCAATGAAAAACAAGCCATACACAATGGAGCATAAAATCTAGTAAAAACTCTGTGTCCAGATAATACTTTAAAAGCCTCTCCTGAGGCTGCAGAGATTGCTCAGTAGTCTATAGAGCACTGGCTATTCCTGCAGACCTGTATTCAGCTCCCAGCACCCACCTGGCAGCTCAAGGCCTCCTGTAACTACAGTTCCCAGAGCATTAGACACCCTCTTCTGGCCTCCAAGAGTATCAGGAATAAATGTGGTGCACATATATGCATGCAGGCAAAGAATTCATTCGCATAATATAAAAATAACTTTTTGAAAAATAAATTTCTTCTTAAAAATCTACTTCAGTAAAAGCCATATTAGAAGGAATAGTTTATTGAACATAGGAAAGATATACCAATAGTTAAAAGGCACACGCAAAGGGACTTAACATCTACAGCATGCAGGAACGTCTGAGTTCAAACCAGAGTGGAGCTATACTACACAGCAATCAGAATGGCTAAAAAATGAGAAGACTGAGCACACCACGTGTCAGCAAAGATGAGGGGCAAATGGAATTCTCCACAGTGTTGGTGGGAGTGTACAAACTCTTGGAAAACAATTTGGAAACTTCCTATAAATGTAGGAAGAGACTTACATATGAAAAACCTCGCTGGGCGTGGTGGCGCACGCCTTTAATCCCAGCACTTGGGAGGCAGAGGCAGGCGGATTTCTGAGTTTGAGGCCAGCCTGGTCTACAGAGTGAGTTCCAGGACAGCCAGGACTACACAGAGAAACCCTGTCTCAAAAAACCAAAAAGAAAAAAGAAAAACCTCAAATGCCCATCAACAGATGAAGGGAGAACTTGTGGCACAGTCATACAATAAATACTTTCACACATACAGAAAACATGAATGGATAGCAGAAATATCATGCTAAATGCAGGAGTCCGCAAGCTACAATTCCAGCAAAGAACAAGAGAGGCTCAGCCAGGGCATCAGGAAGCAGATGAGCTATCACCCACCCAGAGAAAAGCAGGGACGAGCACGTGAGAGAGAAGCAGGAACTTTCGGGGTGATGCAAATGATCTAAGTCTAAATTAGCATAATGGTTACATGAGGATAATCAGCTGTCAAACTGTTTCAAACCACATAGTTTAAAAAGAGTGTAGCCTTATTTTTTGTAATAATACCCCAACAAAACAAGCTTCCAGCATTAAGAAACGTTGCAATCTTTCAATTCTCTTTACTACTAAGTAGTCAACAGTAGTCTTTTTTCATAAACTCACCAGTCATACAAAACACTAAACTGTAACACGGGCAGAATAAGAACAATCCATTAGAATTCAACCAAATGTCTAGGAATGTTTTGCCTACATGTATGTGTGTCTGTGTAATTCAAGCAATGCCCAGTGCCTACAGAGGCCAGAAGAACTTGAAGGTGGTCACTGAGCTGATATGTAAGAGTTTGGAATCGAACCTGGGTCCTCTAGAAGAGCAGTAGGTTCTCTTAACCACTGAGCCATCTCTCCAGCCTCCCACGTTGTTGCAAACCAAGAGGTTGTGACAGGAAGATGAGAAAGCTCAGAGCCAGCCTGGAATATATTCAAGACCTTAATTCCTGTTCCCAGTACCACCCAAAAAAGGAGGGAAAGTGGGATGTGAAGGAAGCTAAGGCACCGGGAATTTTGAGTTGTTAGGGGAGAGGATGCGCTCGGCATGTTTCACTTGTTGATTTTGCAGAGGAACTGGGCTTGGTTCCCAGCACTCACAGGGTAGTTTAAACCATACTTAATTATGGTTCAGGGGATCTATGATCTCTTATGATCCCTGATGGACACGAGGCACATATGTGATACACATGCAGGAAAAACACTCACACACATAAAATAAATCTAAAATGAAATAAAAAAAGAAGTAAACAGCATTTCATAAAAACTTTCTGAAGCCCGTGCTTGTTTTTAGAAATATAAATGAATATCTGTGGATTCCTCAACAGTTCTCAAAATTTCAAAATTGGTATTGTGACTTTAAAAATCAACTGCGCCAGGCAGTGGTGGCGCACGCCTTTAATCCCAGCACTTGGGAGGCAGAGGCAGGTGGATTTCTGAGTTCAAGGCCAGCCTGGTCTACAAAGTGAGTTCCAGGACAGCCAGGACTACACAGAGAAACCCTGTCTCGAAAAATACAAAATAAATAAATAAATAAATAAATAAATAAATAAATAAATAAATATTAAAAAATAAAAATCAACTGCTTCCTAGTTTTTGCATACTGTCTTACAAGATCTGAAAAACCCCAGATATTTTCTTCAACTGCTGTCTGTTAGTATTCTGTCTAAACTCCACCTCCACGCTTACCTGGCAACAGCCAGGTATGCTCCTCCCCACAATTACCTGGCAACCACCAGGTAGGCCTGGTCCACACTATAAAAGGGGCTGCTTGCCCCCTCCTCACTCTCTTACTCTTAATCTCTTACTCTCTTACCCTCTTGCCTCTTTGTCCCCTCCCCCCCTTCCTCTCTCTCCATATGGTCATGGCCAGCCTCTACTTCTCTTCTCTCTTATCCTTCCACCTTCTTCTCCCACCTTTGCCCTATCCCCTGAATAAACCTCCTCCCCCTTGGAACCGTGTGGTCTGGAGTGGTCTGTTATGAACTGCGGTCGGACTTCTAACAACTAACACTATCTGCATTACTTTTTGAGATAGTCTCTCACTGAACCCAGAGCTAAGCTTGCAGGAAGACCAGCTGGTCTAGGAGGCTCAGGTTATCCTGTCTCTGTCTCCTCAGCTTACAGTATGCTGATTTACTCCTGCCATTAATGTGAATGATCCTCAAGGGGGAACCCCTTTATGTTTCTGTGTCTGTTTTCGTTTTAAAACATGGTTTCAAGGTGAAGTGTGTAGCCAAGGCTAGCCTTGAACTCCTGATCTTCCTGCCTCTACCTCCAGAGTGCTGGGATTTCAGGTGTGTGCTACCATGCTTCAGCTACCGTCTGTTTAAACAAGGTCACTATCTTTGAATAGGTAAGACAGAAGGAAACTGTCAAGGAGGAGGGCTTCTTATTATATAGGCAGTTTTAGAAAATGAGACAACAGGAAGTCCCCAAGAAACAACTATCTTAAAAGGGTTCTTACCCGTCCAGCCCTGGAAGCTTTTCCCTGATCCCTTGGTACAAGATGGAGCCTCCAGACTCCCACTGCACCCTCTGTTTACTCCTAAGACTCATTAGTGCTCCACGCGAACAGGTATTTGCTTTTGTCTCCTCACTGTTATATGCCCCAAGGGAAAGGAAGGATGCCTAGTTCTCCTTCCCTCGGAACCTGGTGTACAGTCTACCTGGGGCAAGAATAAATTCTTTAAAATTTGATTAAATAATTAATAAAATTCCAAAAAAGCAGAAGAGTCTCAAAATGGACAGAAGCTCAGAAAGGACAGATGGGGAAAAAAACAAAGTGCCCACCTACCGTGCATGCACCTAAAGATGGGTGAGGTCCCATATACCAGGCTCTGCAGAAGATGCAGAGTCTGCTTCCTTCTGTTTAAGTGATTCTACTTGACACTTCCTCTTTAATTTTTGTTTTGGATTTTTAAGTTGTCAGGGTTTTTGTGTGTCTGGGTTTCAAAAGAATCAGGCCATTTCCAGTATGTCTGTCTCTCTGTGTCTGTCTGTCTGTCTGTCTCTCTCTCTCTCTCTCTCTCTCTCTCTCTCTCTGCTTCATGGTTGTAGGTAAAGATGTGAGATCTCAGCTACTGTTCCAGTTACCCCCTGGCTGCTACACTCCCACCATGAATAGTTCTGAACTCTAACCCTGTGAAACTGTAAGCCCCGGATGGTCTCTCTCTTTTATGAGTTGCCTTGGTCATGGTACCTTCTCAGGACAATAGAAAGGTAACTAAGGTACACACCCTCTGCATTATCAGTTTAGTGAGCGTCTGGCTACTTGTTATTCAGCACAAGGATGTAGGTGGCTGTGCGAGATGCAGAAGTACCAGGAGCTGCTGTACTGAAAGAGCTCAGACTCAGCAGCATGGACACTAAAATAAGGTTAGAACAATGCAGATATATGACAAGCTAGCAGAATGTAACGGATTATTTAGAGGGTGCAAAATAAAAATAGAATCCTAACTCCAAAACAGACATTTTTCTCTCATGTGCGGTGATAAAGGCCTATAATCCTGGCACTGGGGAGGTGTAGGGAGCGGGAGGATCAGGAGTTGCAACCCAGGCCCAGCTACAGAGTGAATCTGAGGCCAGAGAGGACTACATGAGATATTGTCTGAACAACAATTATAAACTAAACAAACAAAAGTCCCAAACCATCAACTCTAGCATTCATTTCAAGTCTTCTGGTTTCTACCACATTCAGTCTTGCTGTTTAATCTCTTACTATGAAGTTTATACATCATACAAACACTGGATGAGTTTATAAGGCCGCTCACTATCTCTTAGGTTAAGAGCTATATTCTAGCATCTTCTATGAGGACAGGTAGATATTCAACAAAGAAAAAGTAATAAAGTAACCCTGACTGAAGCCCTTGACTGAAGCCCTTGACTGAGTAGTGCTGTCTCCCCCTTGTTCAAGGTTATTACATAAAGGGTTGTTTTGGTTTGTTTTTCCCTCATGGCAATCCACTTGGACTGGACAGCTAGTAAGTATAAATCTCTACATGTACTTATCAAAGAGTGCTGCAATGCATCTTTCTGTATTAGTCTGCAGATGGCTGCAAAGTCCAGCCTCCTGTTATCTTTGTATTCCTTTCCATAATGTCTGCATATGACAGGTGACCAATGACACTAAATAAAACCAGGGTTTTTTTGTAATGAGAACATCTATGTTTAAAATAAATTTAGATTATTTTTCTTATCTGAATTTAAGTTGGGCATTTGGTATAGCAGGTAATGCTAGAATTCAGGAGGCTGGACAGAAGGATTGCAAGTTCAAGGCAACTTGAGTTACAAAGTGAAGAAATCTTGTCAATAAAGAAAGAAGGGAGGAAGAAAGAGAGAGAGAGAGAGAGAGAGAGAGAGAGAGAGAGAGAGAGAAGTCAAAAAAAAAAAAAAAGAGTCAACAGATAAAGTTGCTTGCTCCAAGACTGAGAATCTGAACTCGATCCCTGGAACCCACATGGTAGAAGAACTGGCTCCTAGGAACTGTCCTCTGACCTCCACAGCCATACTGTGGTTACACACACAAACACTAACACACACACACTTTTTTAAATTTACTATGGGGCTGAAGAGATGGCTTAGAGGTAAAGCATCCTTGTTGTTCAATCAAGAAGAGGAGAGCTTGAATCCCAGTACCCCCATCACAATCACATATAATTACATTTTCAAGGAGTCCAATGCTTTCTTCTGGCCCCTGTGAGCACCTCCACTCATGTGTACACATGCTCACACAGACACAAACAAAATAAAGACAAATCTTAGAAAAAATAAGAGTAATAAAAAAATTAAGTCTGAATTTATTTTCCACAAAGGAAATTTAAATACCACTCAACCATTTTTAGTAAGAAAAATCATAGCCCTGAAGAGTATTCACAGTAGAAAAACAACTCAAGGGCACATTAGTGAAGGATGATGTGCCTGGCAAAATTCCAACTATAACAATTTAATTCCCTATCTGCCCCTAACTAAAGCCTCTACTGACCAAGGTTTTCTCATTTCCTGTCCTGCTATTTCTTCTCAAAGCTGATCAGCTGGTATGAGGCTTATCTTCCCAATGAAGTATAGATACTCTATCAAATTTACACACACACACACACACACACAAAACACACACACACATATATATATATATATAATCCTTTCCTAAGTTGAATTCTGTCACAATAACAAAGAACATGGGTTTCTGACATAACAATGCAGATGGAGGAGGAGAAGAAGGAAGAGGAGGAGGAAGAGGAGGAAGAAGAGGAGGAAGAGGAGGAGGAAGGGGAGAAGGGGAAGAAGGGAGAAGGGAGAAAGGAGAAAAGAGGGGGGAGGGGGAGGGGGGAGAGGAAGAGGAGGAAGAAGCCGCAGCAGTGGTAGTGCTTTCTGTTTGCTTGTTTTAAGATTGGTCTTGTCAGGTGACCAGGAAGTCAGCTTTGCCTTCCCTGTCTGTGGTCCTCCTGTGTTGGGACTGACAGAGCATGCTCCCATGCCCACTCAACAGGTGACTACCAGTGAGAGCATTTTCCAAGTTGAAGAAACGTAATGCTTTTCAGGGGGAAAAAGAAGTAGCAATAAGAGGTCTGAAAACTGTTCAGAAGGTTTTCTCGAGTTTTACTATAAATATATTTCTGAAAAGGACTACATCTACAGAACCAGATATTAAATTTAAAGAAAATGAAGTGTTAAACATGTAAGGCAATATGCTAAGCCTTCTATACTCCATTTGCTTTAAAAAGCATACATTAGTCTTTCTTCACCTTTTATTTTATTGCATGACCAAACTTCTCTAAGTCTCACCTCTTAAGAATTAGCTGCAGGGAAGGGTGTGGAGAAAAACCATGTGCACCCTAATAAAAACAGCTCAGGTTTCAACTGCTGCCAGACATACGTGTTTTATGAGTAAGACCTCAGATAATCCTTTGATTAAGAAGCTTCTGCATTCTAAACGCACAAGGCTGCCAACAGTAGAAACCTCAAGCTCCAAGTACACTGACTTCATTCTTTTAGATGCCCACCAGAAGCAAATCCCTTTTCTAAGTTCCATTTTCTTCTCTACAGTCTCTTGGAAGAAAAGAGCCAATTAAGATGAGTCAAGATTTTATACCATCAATTCTCTCTACTAAAATACATCATCTTGATTTCAACAATCATTCATTCAAAACTCACTTCCAGAGAGTATGGCATCATGGGGTTTGCAAGCACAGAGTCAGATGCCAAAGTTCAGAAACAACAACCGTAGCTGGGTGACCCTAAAAGCAATGTGAGGGAGGCAGTGGTTTAATTGACAAATCTGTGTGTTGTTGTCTGTCTATAACGTTCTGAAGTACACAAATAATGCAGAATGGCTAAATGTAGCTAATTAATCAAAATTTTCCTTCACATGGTTATTATTCTGGTACTAGTTCTTCATCCACTCTTCTTAAAGCTAAAGACTAACACATCTTCGGAAGGCACGAGGGACAAAGCTATCTAGAACTTACTCCTTGTCTCTAACTAGATGTCTCAGTGCCTGAACTGAGCTTGCAAGATACAGGACTGGGAAGTGCAGAAGGAAACTTAAGCACTCAAGGCGACAGGAAGTGAGCAAAGAGGGCCAAGCCTGGTACTCTAAGGAGGACAGGGTGTAAACGAAGTACAGCATATTCCAATAACTACGTGTGCCGCGCTAGCAAGTGAACAAGCACATCCGTTATTTTAGTAATATTAATCTGACAAGTCAAAACAGACCACAGAAGAATAGAGAAAAGGAGGTGAATCAACATGAGACTGAAGTGACACAAAGTTATGAATCTACAGCTGGATGTGGTGGGAGAGCCTTTAATCGCAGCCCTTGGAGGCAAAGGCAGGCAGATCTGGGTTTGAAGGCCAGCCTGGTCTACAGAGCAAGTTTCAGGACAGCCAGAACTACACAGAGAACCCGTCTTGAAACAAAACAAAACAAAATTTAAAAAAAAAAAAAACCAAAGCTCTGAGTCTATTAAATAAATAGTATGATGATGTGGTGAACACTAAAGAGGGAAGCGGGGCTGGAACCACAGAAGGAAGAATAAAAATGACAGTGAAAGAGGTTAGACTAGGTGGTGCATGGGAGGGAAGGACAATGGGATACAGTGACAAGGTAAGGAATGTAACACCATCCTTAGCTACTCCGAGAGTTTAAAGGCAGCCTACATAAAACCCTCTGAAGGACTTTTTCTCAAAAAACATGGGATGGCAACAGAGCTCAGTTGATAGTTTTTGTAATGCAAACATGAGGACCTGATTTTGATCCATAACACCAACATAAAAGCAAACACAGCACTATGGTGCACATCATGATTCCAGTGCAGGGTATAGAGTCAGGATGACCCATAAGGCTTGTTTAGCCAAACAACCTAGCTGAGTTGGTGAGCCCCAGGTTCAGTGAGACCATGTCTCAAAAAACAAAGGTAAAAACCAAACAAAAAGCAACACCCCACATCCACATGTGCACACACAGGAGCATGAGTGCACACACACATATATACACATATACATACATACACACACATACACACACACACAGGAGCACAGACAAACACACATGCACACACACACACACATACACACGAGATAATGGGCACACACACATGCACACACATATAAAAACCTGTAGGGATAAAGTGAACTGACAATCAAGTAAACAGAAAACCCAATAACCAGGAGGAAAAAAAAAAATCAGATCAAAGAAGTGTTACAGAAGACAAGACATCAGCACTGCCTGAGTGGCTCAGGAGGAGGTGTACACAGACGACAGCAGGCTCTCAAGCACAGTATCTTGGGTCACCTTTAAGACAATATGAAGCCAGACTTCAAGTGAATGAAAGAGTGAGCTAGGAGAGCATGCAAGGCCCGTGTACAACATTCTTCCCAAGGCTGGGGACAGAGAGGACAGTAAGTTGGGTGGGGGTAAGAGTCAAACCAACAACTCTCCTGTTAAAGATGTGAAAAACTTGAATGAGAGAAATGCATGAAATTTCAAAATTACTCTCTGAAATACATAAACCATATCTAAGTACAAGATGGCCATTCCTTACCCAAAAATTTGAACTCTGAAATACTCCAAAAAGCTGCAACATGTTGAATGCCAGCATGATGTCACAACGGAAGCTCCACAGTAACTCCATGTGGTGAGCCTTCGTCAAGCCAGCCAATGTTATTAAAAACACTACACCCTCAGACTATCTCTATTTAGTACATATACTATGGATGAAATAAAAGCAAAGGACTCCCTACAAATGCATTGTTTATATTCTAGTATTTCAAAACCCAAAACACATCTGGTTCAGTTTGGTTCTCATATGGTCTAAATGTTCATATCCTTTCAAAAGCTGTACATTGCTGCCCTAACTCCTAATGTGACGATATCTAGAGGCGGGCCTTTGAAGGTAGCTAGTTAGAAGAGATGACAAGGGTGAGACTCTCATAACAGAATTAGAAGTCAGTCTGTGTCTCCACCCCCACACCCCTTCTCTCTCTCCAGAAGGTCTATGTGAAGGAGAGGAAGAAGGCAGCATTCTACAACCTCAGCAGCCTCTCCTGTATGTGTCAGACTTCCAGCTTCTAGAACCCTCAAAAAATGACACTCTGTCCTGTAAGCACATGGGCCAAGGCACACATGCCACACAAGTCATTTTGCTATGGCAGCACATGTGGTCTAAGATGGCTTCTAAGGGACATGACTGATTCTTACACAGATTCCCTCATACCCTTCAGTAACCCACAATGGTCTTCATTACAATATTAGAGATATACCTATCATCCCAGTACTCAGGAAGTTGACACAGAAGAGCTGTGTTGGGCCAATCTTGGACCACAAACTAATTTCACGGCCAGCCAGAGTCACATAGCAAGACTCTGTCTCACAATAACAACAAACCCAGGCATAATGGGGTATACTTGTAAGCCCAACACTCAAGAGGCAGAGGCAGAGATCAGGAACTGAAGGCCAGACAGGGAGGGATGGAGATACATACATACATACACACACACACACATACATACATACATACATACATACATGTGCACACCTGTCTCCAAAAAAGCTATATACAACAGAAAACCGAGCACACTAAAGTTACAACTCAGAAAATATGCCCATAAAGGTACGGGGGACAAACAGGACACTGGCGAGGCTACCCTGACATGCTGTGCAAGGGAAGTTTCTACAAAGCAACCCTTTTGCTTTCCTCTTCAATCAGCAGTCAATCTAACCCGCAAAGCAACTCTAAGAATGACGAAATAAGTTTGAAATTTTTTGAGCGACATCTGTACTGAGCACTCAAGAACTTTATCCAAGAGAAGAGAATGTCCTCTCTCCACAGCTTGAGGTGGGCTGATAACAAAACCCTTGCGGAGCAGAATGTCCCTGGTCGCTAGGACTCTCCTCAGTCACGTACATCTCCAAACTCCCCTTGGCTCCCTAGAGCATGTTCTTCACCTAAGCTAACTGCACAGCCTAAAGCAGCTCTCCCCACACACAGTCACGGTGAGAGAGGCGTGCTAGCTGTCACACTTAACTCATCCCTCAAATGAGGGCTTACTGGGAACTCCTAGTTCAATTCCTCCAACAACCACCACCAAAAAAAAGATGTTTCAAGGGTTCTCAGGGGACAGATATACTGAGAAGCAGGCCTGCTCCCTGAGCACAGTGGATGCTTCTGTCACTACCAAGCCATGTCTGGACTAGTATAGAGCTCCTTGTTCTAAGGAAAATATTAGTACAGTATTTTCTGTCAGATTCCTAGATCATTAATCCTCATCCAACATGAACGAGCTCCTACACACGGCGATCAAGGTGAACCCCAGCACTGAGATGGCTGCTGAGAAGAATGGAGACACACAGATAATGTCCACAGTCCTCAGCAAAGAAAAAGACAGGAAGCACCTTAGCTGCAACAGAAACACGGACTATTAAACACTACTTCAGAGGAAAGAGAAGCATAAACTCAGCCTGTCACGAGGCCTGGCAAACATTTCCTTTTGACTACACAACAGAGAGAAGCATGTGAGCGTGGACCTAACACAAGTGTAAGTGTTCGGAACCAAGCATTAAGGCTCCGTGCTACTAAGTCCGATCAGCAGGCATCAATGTCCGAATGTTCTCAGGAGGGACAATTAATTCCATACATTTTCCTCCTCATACAGTGACAAGGAAGACCAGACCCACTGAGCAAACTTCCATCCGATGGACCATGGCCCTGGGAGAGAAGACTTCATCGGCTCAGTCTTCAGTCAAAGTTTTTAGTCAACGCCTCACCTCCTTACTCACTTGCCTTATTAGCTAACTAACTAACTAACTAACTAGGTAGAAGCAGGGTGTGCTGGTGCAGGCAAGTCATCCCAGCACTCGGGAGGCAGGGGCAGGAGGACACTGCAAGTCTAAGGTCAGCTGAACTATACACAGTGTGTTCAGGTCAGTCTGCACAGTGAAACCATATTCCAAAAAGTTTTAGAAAAGCAAAGAGGAAAGCTCTATGGACTTCATACCCAGTCTGTCATATTTACGCAGCCAGGAGAGTCTGGAAATACTCCATTTTTATCATGCGCTAGAAAAGCTTGCCGGGCGGTGGTGGCGCACGCCTTTAATCCCAGCACTTGGGAGGCAGAGGCAGGCAGATTTCTGAGTTCGAGGCCAGCCTGGTCTACAGAGTGAGTTCCAGGACAGCCAAAGCTATACAGAGAAACCCTGTCTCGAAAAACCAAAAAAAGGAAAAAAAAAAAAAAAGAAAAAAGAAAAAAGAAAAAAAGCTCAGCGTTCAGGTTAAACTTAGTGTTAATGAAGATTATTTTTAAAGGTATTTTGAAATTTTCCTATTAAAAGTAAGTCTCACTAAAACTTCCAGAAGGCATAAATGTTTTAAGCCTGAAAATAAAATACTTAAAAAATTTGCAATTAGAGATACATTTTATAAGAATGACTTTTCCAGGTGATAAATCAATTAAAAATTAAATAAAAGATAAAACTTCAAAGAACTGCTAACACACACAAATGATGTCACTTCCTGTAAGAATAGGAAGTGACTGAGCTGCTTAAATTCTACTTAATTCAAAACCTGCGGATGAGACCAGAGAAGCAGCCAATAATTCAAGGCCCATAGTTGCTATTCAGGGAGACTGACCCCACTTTCCTAAGATAAACAAGGAGGAACCAGGTAACACGGCCTACTCTGAACCTGCTATGTTAGTTTCTAGAGATCTTATGCTTCCATATCACAGCCACACCGAACCCCAGGCTCCCTTTCCCTGCAGGAGATCATGCCATGCAGAGCAGACAAGAAAGGCTGCAGTTACCAAAACAAAATGAGACAGCATGAAGCAAGCTGCAGAGGTGCAAGGCCGTATCAGCTACATCAGCTTACCATAGATCTCGGATCTACTCTCCTCTGAACTAGACTTTGTCTTCTTGGAGGAGCTATCTGCACAAGAGCGGGAGAAAAGGAGAGATATAGAAAATATGGAGACCAATGTAAGGGGGAAATTTCATGGGGATAAAAGAACGAGTCATGATCAAGTTAAATCGTGCAAACATGAAGTATGAACATCACAGATGACAGCACTTAGAACAGTCATGAACAGCACAGGTGATGAATGACATATTTACAGATTATGGAAGAAAAGAGTGCAATAAAAAATACAAACAAAATAACAGGTGAATGGTCGACACAATGTATCATCTGATAACTAACTGTAGAGAGGAAAACAGCACTGAAAAGGTCATTCAGCTCCCCGAGAAGGGCCCGATCTCTGTGGAAATGGGCACTTCACAGACAAGCCTACAGAATATCAAGACTAGTAAGACTACAGCAGTGAAACCTGTGGCCATTATTAAAGACAGTAACTAGCTATAGAAATAACTAAGAGCCTCAGGCCCACGACCTGGATCCTGAATCGCAGAAGTGCAGCGCTCTCTCTTCACAGAGACCTGTGACATGTTATGGCTCCCACCACACCACCAAAGCCGGCCAAACTATTAATTTCTTTACCACAACACAAGATGCAAAGCAAATTATTCATTGCTAACTTCCTAGTTTTTCCCTCTTAAATGCTTACAATACTTGTTCAAAGTTAAGAAAACTATTCTAAAAGTATGAAATATTTCAATTTTTCAGACAAAAATATTCTATTAAATATTTAAAATTACATTTCTAACTAAAAATGTCTTTAAACGATGTAATTATCTATCTCAGATTGGTGTGTTGTTTATCTTTTGTCACAGGGACATACAACTAAACAAAATAATACTTGCTCAAAGAACATATGTAAATATCTAATAAAAAAAACTATTAAGCACTATCTACAAAGCAAACACTGAGATTACATGGGGAAAGGAAAAGCCAGCAGAATTCAATCATGTGCACAACATTAAGAATATAAATTGTATTGGCCAACATGAAAATTCTAGGGACAATTAGCACGACAGAAGCTAATTGACCACCGAGCTCAGGGTACTTGATTGAAGAAAGAGAGGATCTCTGCTAAACACTGTGGCACCTGCCTACAATCCCAGCACTTGAGAGGCTGAAGCAGGAGGATCATAAATTTTAAGGCCAGCCTGAGCTACATACAGAGAAAGACTCTGTCTTGCCCCCCACGCCTTAAAAAAAAAAAAAAGAAAAGGTGGGTAGGAAAGATAAAATAGTGGATTTACATTCATTTGTCTATTAAAATGCAGTAATAAATTTTTGAATTGCACTGCAGCTAATCAATTCACAACAATCACAGCTGAGTTTTCAGTGAATGCAGAAGTTCCCAGTGGTCAATATCCTTCATTTAATGACACTCGGGTACTTGCACCATGATTTGTCTTGATTCTAAGACCTTGGTGTACCCTCAGTATCCAATCTGGACATCTCTATTTCTCTGACTCTCACGGGTCCTACAATGATGCCTCACTGTGTTAAGTATGCACTCATTCCTGCTGACTCCGGGGATATTCAACTGCAAGGTATGAGAGGGTAGGAATAACCACGCCTGAGTGTCTCAAGTCACGTAAGTTCTATGATTCTGAACTTAACTATTTGCGAAACATTCTTTGGAAGAACAAGAGAATTTTACCTGTGGGGTCAAAATCATGTGACGAACTGCGTTCGACTTTCTGTTTCTTATCTGTTGGTGACTCTCGGTTCAAAATACTTCCATGCCTAAGTTAAAACAATCAAATATTTACTATTTTAAAAAGCATAACAATAAAACCTCATATAAAAATTACACAAATTAACCTGTTTACGGGGGTGGGGGGGACCTGTGTGTGCAGGTACCCATGAAGGTTGGACAGTATAAAGCCCCTTGCAATTAGTGATACAGGAGACTGTGAGCTGCCCAATGTGCGTTACAGAGAAGAAACTCTGCTCCTCTGCAAAGAGCAGCAAGCACTCTCAACCACTGAACCATCTCTCCAGAGAGCAGACAAAAACAAAAAAAGGAAATACGTTTGTCTTCCATAGCATAAGCCTCTATTTTTTTCAAAGACTTTTAAAATTCAACTTATGCTATATATACTACACAGTCTTGGTTATATACATACACACACACACACACACACACATACATACACACACACACACACACATACACACACACATACACACACACATACACACACACACACACATACACACATACACACACACATACACTATGTTCTTGGTTATAAACGGGTCTCAAGTAGTAAAATTAGTACTCAATATTAAAGTTAATTTTATTCTTAAAATAATCGCCTATAGTTTACTGATTTTTATAGTTCCATCTAACAATAAGAAAACAGTACCCCAAAGAATTCAACACACTCCTTGACGTTATATACACTGTAGTCAAACTGAAATCACTACAGAAATATAACATATGTAAAAACAAGTCATTAAAACAAACCTACGTAGGCAAGGCTCGCCTTCCTAGGGTTGAAGCCTTCATCAGCCACCTCTGGGCCCAAAATGACACCAGAATTATTGTTTTTTTACTATGATTTAACCAATTGCAAGCATCAGATGATGGCTGGACAATTAAAAAAGGAGAAAGAAGCTATGATACACACACTTCTAGCTAACTAAAAGGTTACAATTATTAGGAATGGTATATTGCATTTTAAATGATATTTACAATAATTAAGGATAGAGAACAAACAATGTTAAGACACAAGTGCTAGAGACTCTCAAAATGTATCTAACAGACACAGGCACAAAAAAAATCTAAATACTTTCTATACGTTTTTCCTTTATTGTCTTAAAATAACTAAGACTAAATCCACACAAAGTTCATTTAAAGGAGACAACACATTTAAAGGCAGTCACGTGACAACACATACCCAAACTAACAATCCATTTGCACCTCCCCAAGCAACTCACAATTCAAAACAGTCACAGATTTTAAAATTAAATTTCTTCATAGGGAGTGACCTTAAAGTGTCAATTTGAATAAACTTTTTAAATGCTTACATTAAAAACACTGAAAATATTATCAAAACAAGGCTGTGTTCCAGAAAAAATATGCAACACCTGTTGTATTTGAAATCTGTGAAGCATTATGAAAGTTTGTACTACTTAAATCCATGCTCTCAAAAACCACAAAAATCCCCATAATTTCAAAGGAATGCTTCTAATTAAAATTTAACTCCAACTTCCGTATAAAAGCAACTGAACAACTTACCTTATAGGTTTTTTGAGGGGAAACCTGAAACAAAGGGAAAATAAAGACAGATATTTGCATTAATTTAACTTGTAAAGATTCTGTTATTCCAGCTACTGACTATGCTAAACCAGAAGACATTACAATCATACGCTAACTTTCCCAAAGCAATGCAACAATGGGGTCAGAGGTCCTGCTCTGTTCTTTAAAGCTCATTCTCATTTATTTTTAGCTTTCATAACAGAAACTCTGAAGAAAAAAAAATACCTTCAGAGTATTGCCAGCTACTAAAAATATGTCCCTCAAGTAGAAAACAAAGTGTATGTTTTTGCTTTGCTTTGTTCTGGGGATCCCTAGTGTTGTTCTTTTTTAAGTATTGTAGCTGGTCCTGTGACACAAGCCCTCCTGCAGCTTGGGAAGTAGAGCCAGGAAGTTTCCAAGCACAAGGCTAGTGTGGACCACAAAACAAGTCCTGGTCCAGCCTGGGCTACAGAGTTAAGACGCTGTCTTAATAAAACCCCTAATTCTTTTGCTTTGGCCTCCATGGTGCTGGGATAAACGGCCTACACTACCACCCCTAGCCAGAGAGGCTTCTTGGTGAGAACTAGATGGTACATGAATAACTGAAATCCATTTACCATAGAGGCAGTCTGATTGCCAAATAAACCCTAATAGACAAGTTTAATTATAAATTTACTTTAACTCTTATTTAAATCAAACTGAAACACAGGAAAAAAAAAAAAAAAACCAAGCAGCTACAAGCCTCCATGATATGGGATAACATGAAAGACAGTGGTAAGCAGGAAGGGGTCTGGAACAAGACGGTGCTGTTCTAGACAAATGACAGTAATTGGTAATGCCAGAAGACAGCCCAGGAGAAATGGTCCTGTGTCACCTGATAATCCTTTTGGGGGAAGAAGGGGGACTAGAATTGGCTTTTCTTTATCAGTGAATATAAACTGGCAGAGACGGACTCCGAAAGGACTGCCTGCTAAGAACAACGCCTACAATCTATCAGCCAAAGGAAACCCTTTGGTTCTCTGAGCTACAGAATCTCAGAAGAACAAAACAAAGCAAAATATAACCTTTTTTTTTTTCACCTATCCACCGCAGTCACCCCAAGCAATGCTGTTTACTGTCAGATCTGCAGCATGCAGGGGACTCTGGCAAAAAACTCTAGAACTTTCCAGCAGCATGGCTGTTAGGATTCCTGGACCGTTTTCTCTTACAAGAAACTGGGAATGATGGAAGAGGACAGAAATGAAGTGAGGAGCGGAAGAGCAAGGACGGCCACAGAGCAACCTCACCACGGCTCCTCACAGTCACAAAGTACAGAGAGAAATCACACGTTCTTCTTAGCACTTTTTAAATCATTCATTTTTCATTTTGCGCGCATTGGTGTTTTCCCTGCATGGATGTCTGTGTGCATGTGTTGGATCCACTGGAACTGGAATTACAGACAACGGTGAGCTAGCACATGGGTGCCGGGAATTGAGCCCAGGTCCTCTGGAAGAGCAGCCAGCGCTCTTAAACACCGAGCCATCTCTCCAGCTCCAAAAACCTCACAACTTCTAAAAATCACAGCAGTTTTTCTCTAATTACCAAATTCTATTTAAAGCAAACAAGGCAGATGGTCCTGTGTGCTTTAAGAAAGCAGGCTGAGCAAACCATCAGGACAAGCCAGTACGCAGCACTCCTGTGGGCCTCTGCACAGCTGCCTTCATGGCCTGTTTGAGTTCCTGCCAGTGATAGACTGCTATGATGTAGAACTCTAGGCTGAAATAAACCCTTTCCTCCCCAAGTTGTTCATGGTCATGAGGTGTGGAGTGGTGGGCTGTGAGAGGCAGTGGGATACCTAGTTGAGCCTACTTCAAACCCCAGAGACCCTAAAGGGATAGTAGGAGTTTGAGGGTGCTCCTGGGCCCCCTGGTTCCTCTCAGTTAGCTTCACCACTCCACAGCCCCTCCCACAGAGAGGTCTATGGCCATCAGTCACATATGAACAGTGCCTCAGGCTCTCCCACATGTCGATGAGGTATCTCCAAGCTCTCAGACCAAGCCAATAGGAGAGAGATACCTGCTGCCAGACACTAACCCACCCCAAAACCGTATATTAGAATCCTATTCGGGAGAAGTAAAGGTGTGCGAGAATCATCCGGTTGTTCAAGAGTTTCTGTCGCACGAGCTGTAACACTACCACTAAGGAAGAGATTTGCACTCCCGAAGCGCCTTCAGGACCCTTCCCAGGCTCCTTGCCAACACTGACCGACTCAGTGCAGAGCCACAGGTGCAATACCTGGGAGCAACTGGGTGGCGACAGCGATCCCCTTGGCCTGAAACCCCCTTGTGCCTGGCTGGGCCAGAGAATTCATGGAAAGCCTTCCAGAACCGGGACCCACAATGATGTTTCACAAAAGCAACAGAAACCCTAACTATGACAATGCGTTTACCTTAACTGTTCTAAGTACCAAAAGAATCACAGGGAAGGGAGGAACCATTACTTCTGAAGTCTTAGGAGTTCCCTAGACTGTCTTTCAAATCACAGAGCACTGAAAGATCCCCATTCATCTGGCCCTGCACTTAGCTTGCACTTACCACGGTGGAATACCCAGCCAGCTGGTTAACTGCACCATCCCTATACAAGCTCGAAAGACAAAAGACTTGATCAAAACTTCCAGGAAAGGAACCCAGGGAGCCAGGAAATTACAAGCTTAGTTCCCATGTGCTCTAAAGAAGTTTGCAATTTCCGAGAATTAAAATAATATGAACCTACCTATGTCTTATGGAGAAATAAAACCCCTTTTGTAGCTAGAACTCTAAGTAGAACCCTAATGGAATAAAGATTGTGCAGATTCCATGTTTATACTTACATTTTTTAATTACAAAGGAAATACATTATAGATAAGACGTTTGCCTACATACCCTTTAATTTGGTTTTACCTTAGGTGGTTAAGTATATTTTTATAAATAGATGAAATTTAAGAGGCTATGTGAATATAAAAGATATTATCATTACAGTTACAAATGAGGCCAGGTGTGCACAAAACTGTATGTAGACGCCTGTGCACAGGCACAGGATGTGGACATCAGGTGTCCTAGTCCATGACTCCAGTCTTAGTCCTCTGAGATAGGACCTTTTGTGGAACCCAAGCTAGGCTGGCAACTACTGGGTCCCTCAATGATTTTTCCTGTCTCTGCCCTAACCCGATACATAGCAGGAATACCAGTGTGCTGGCCATACCTGTGTTTCTATTTAATTGCTAGGATCTGAACTCAGAACACTCTCAATGAGCCATCTCATCAGCTCAATTACATCTTTTACATATACACTTCCCAAGTCCATAGAAAGCACTTTATTATTTTCTACTAAGAAAACTATTTTTCATTAAAATACATTTAAAAGAGTGTTGGTTTTCTACTAAATGTTTGTTGTTGAGTCTAGTGTCAAATGTTGTTCTCAGTCAGAATTTGATACTTTGTCACAAAACCATGTTTTTCTGTGAAATGTAAATGTCTCAGACTTTCAAACTATGTATCATATGGGAAGATCCTCTAATTTTATGGGAAATGGAAGAAAGTTCTTATATTAAAAGAAATATAAGAAAATTAGCATCAAAATGCTGTTTCATACTTGTTCCTACAAAGTTACTGTTTAATTTCTCTATATACATGGAGAAAGAGACAGAGAATGACAGACAGACACACACACAGAATGGGGGAGCACAAGCACACTTTGGGTATCTCAGTCACTCTCCACTTTAGATACTGAGAAAGTGTCTCTCTCTAATCCCAGTTAGTCTAGCTGACTAGTTTAGCTGGGGGATCCTTTGTCTCAGCCTTTGGAAATCAGGGGTTACAGGGTACTCTAAGCCTACCTGGTTTTTTATCTTATTCTGGTAATTGGGGTTCCAGTCCTTCTAATATAACAAGCTATCGCCCCAGATGTGTATGTTTTGTTTTACTCTCAACAGAGAAATTGTAGGGAAAGGAGACTTAAAAACATAAAATACACTAAAATATCCTGTCATCAGTAATAATGGCTTTATACAACACTAAATTGGTAGCTGCAGGGAAAATGTATTAATAAGTCCAATATTCCTCCTACAGCATCCTAGAACTATGAACTGCTGCTGACAAAACTCAGTTCCGCAGGCATGCCCCATGTCTCTCATCTCAATGCTCTGGGCCTGAGGTAGAGGGTTCATGGCACCTAAGGCCAGCCTGAACCTATAGTGAGTTCTCTGACCACGAAGACTGAAAGTGTCGCAAAACAACAAAAACAAAACACCAAAAGCAAGATGCATTTGACATGCACAGACCACTACTACTATTTTCTCCTTCTCAGTTACAAAAAAAGGAGCTTATTCTAATACACTTTATACATAAGACTACATAAGCTAACGTAACTAAACAAATTACTATATTACTAATATCAAATAACAATCAAGAGACTCTTACTCCCAAGTCACTGAGGAATGAGACTATCTCCTTCCCAAGATATAAAGTCTCCTATGAAGTGAAGCCTTTCTACTCCGTAACACCATGAAATGGTTTCTTTTTCTCTATATATGGACTTCTCACACAGTACACAAGTTCTTTTATGAAAATTAAAGCATCTAAACATATCACCTGGTAACTTTCATCAAGCTGGGTGTGGCAGCACATGCTACTGTAATCCCAGCTAATTGGGAGGCTGACTTGGATCATCTGAACCCAAAGAATTTAAACAAACGAACAAATAAGACATTAACATATTGAATACCATTAAACATTTCATTAAAGCACTGGCTTTAGCCTATGCTCCCCAGATATCAGAATGGCTTGGCTTTTATTTCAGATAGAGCTTCCAAATAGATAAAAACCTGAACAAGAAAGCTCTAACTACTTTTTTCCATTACTGGGAACTGAACCCCACATAGTTCTTTATGACTGCAAAATATCTATTCTGTTATATGCTGCTTAACTAATTTTGTCAGTTTCTTCTGTTAATATTTAGTATAGGTATACTTTTTCAGTCCAAGGACAACACTATAATAAATACCTAACTCCAGGCCTAAACTTCCCCCCTTGAAGTTTTAGGATGAACTCATTAACAGGAAGGAACCCACATGGGAGTTTAGACTAAGATAAAGGCAGTCAGCGTGAGTACTAAATAAACAGAACCGGAAGGACTCAGGCTCCTCTGGCGGCATTAAGCCTAGGCAGCCATTTGTGAGTAACCTTTGTGGAAGGGGACAGCAGCAGGAACTTTTGTAACAATAGCTCTTATAAGACAAATGACCAAATAGAATTACTTTGCTGCCCAAGTGACTGTATATGGGGGTGAGAGACCCCTGCTTGTTTTAAGCAAAACAAACCAACCAAGAAAGCACTCAATGGCAGTCACAAGTTAGATGATACACTAGCTGAGAAGTAACTAAGAGCTGTAACAAACATGGAACATTGTCAGATCTAAGTGCAATTTACTAACTACCAATATATCAGGAGAGTAAGTGATGTTTCTTAGGAAATACGTGAAAAGAATTGGGGGCAAAGAGTCTTGATTTGACTGAACTAAAGGTCTGAAATGATACAACATTTAAGAAGTCATTACATTTGAAGTCCACACATTTGTTTTTGAATGTGTGCCTCAGAGACAGATGGAACTCCTAAGCCCTGTCTCTCTGAACATGCCCCAGTTGAGAAGCTGGGTCTTTACATACATTTTGTTAATTTCCAAGAAATCTTTACTTAACCCAAAATCACAAAGGCTTTCTTTTTCTTTTTATTTTTTGATAGCTCAATAATTTTGTTTTACTTTTAGATGTAGTGTGTTTTATAAATTTTTGCAGGAGACATTATGGACAAACATTTATCTGTTTTTATGTGGACAGCCCAATCTTCTAGCACACTGCAGAAACAATTCCCTCTACTGCATTTCTTTTGAACCACCATTGAAAATCAGTTATCCATCTATGTTCTGGGTGTTTGTAGAAGATCAGGGAAGGGAAACGTCCATTTCATCACCTAACAGAGAAGGGTGCATTTTCTTACCTCCTAAGAGGTACAAGTTACTAACATGCTATGTCTATGAATAGTTAGTTATACTAGGGGTCTGGAGAGATGGTTCAGCAGTTAAGAGCACTGAGTGCTCTTCCAGAGGTCCTGAGTTCAATTCCCAGCAACCACACAGTGGCTCACAACCATCTGCAATGGATCTGATGCCTTCTTCTGGTGTGTCCGAAGACAGCTACAGTGTACTCATATATATAAAATAAATCTAAATAAAATAAAATAGTTGTGCTAGCTTTGGTCATTATATTAAGGCTTCAAGGCTTCTCCCTGTAAGGCTAGTGCTTTAGCCTGCCATAATTTACGATTAAAAACACAAATCCTAACCTAGTAGTAGTGTCACATGTCTTTAAATCCAGCTCTTGGGAGGCAGAGGCAGGCAGTTATCTGTGAGTTGAGGCCAGCCTGCTCTACAGAGAAAATCCCAGAATATCCAGTGCTTAAAATAAAATAAAACAAAAATCATTAAAAACTCCAACCTGAGTCGGTAAGGTGGCTCAGAAGGTAAAGGAACTTGCAGCAAAGTCTGACAGCTTGAGTTTGATTCCAAGAATTCACATTAAGGTGGAAGGAGAGCCAATTCTGCAAACTAGTCCTCTGACTTCCACACCGGACCCAGTGACTCATTCTCATATTCATTATCTCTGTGTCTCTCTGTGTCTCCGTCTCTCTCTGTCTCTCTCTTTCTCTCTTTTACACACACAAACTCGCACACACACACTCCACAATAATAATGTCTGAAAATCATAAAGCCTTGTTTTTTATTCTAACCCCCATCAGGAGTTGAAGGTATTAAGCTCTATTTCCCAAACAAAAAGGGATCTCCATGCTCTGGAATTTTCTGGAAGAGCTGTGTTTCTGTGTTCTCCATCTACCAAATGTGGACTCTGTATGTTCACTTTATACTCTGAGATTAAATCCAATACTGCAATGTTTATTTCCATGTTCAAGTTACTCTAGCTTGAGCCACTGAGAGCCCTTTCAGGTTGGCACTTATGTTACTGGGACACGCCCCTCCCTTCTGTATTTTGAGTACTTCTTTGTTTCTGGTACTCTAGGCTCCTTAACACACTGGAGAATACAAGAACATTTTTCTACACCAACCTTGTAAACCAGGGAATTAAAAATACAGATGAAACATAGATGTTTCCTGCTGGTTTATGTAGTATAATTGTTAAACGCTTTCACATTCCATAATTAGGATTTACAAAATCCCAAACCACATTTCATCAAGCTATTCCTGATATTCTTCCTGTCCTTTTCATAGCTGTACAACTTGTTGTGATGTCACTTCTCTTTCCTGTTATTGGTAATGCTTATCTCTACTGATTCACCTAGCAGCTAGTCTAGCTAACTAACTAATGGTTTAGCATTTTAGTAATCTTCTCAAAAGAACCAACTTACGGGTTAATACTTTCTCCTTCATGAATTCCTGCTTCAATCTTTATTATTTTTCCTTTACGCTTAGTTTGGATTTGGTTTATTCTTCTTTGTCTAGTTTTTTCCTAGTTTCTTAGTATGGACGTTGATGCTACTGGTTTCAGAAATTTCTTCTTTTCTAATACATCTTTAATGTCCATAAAGTTCTATGTAATGCTTCAGTGTTACCCCTCCAGATTCCGAAGTGTAGTGTTTTCTTTTTCCTTCAACCAAAAAAAAAAAAAACAAAAAACAAAAACAAAAAAAAACAAAAAAAAAAAACAAAAAAAAAAAAACAAAAACCTTCTCATTTCTGTCTCCATTTGTTCTTTGACCTGTGCCTTATTTGAGAATTGTGCTGCTTAATCTCCAATCGTTTGGAGATTTGAGATCTTTCTTTTATTCATTTCTAGCTTACTTCACAGTGATCAGACAGCATACTCCGTATAGCCTGCATCAGCCACTGACTTTACTGTGCTTCTACACTGCAATGCGGCCTATCCTCATGCTCCACATACACGTACAAGACTGAGAAGATGTACTAAGCTCTTAGCTGACGTTGTCATGACAATGATTGTGGATCTGTTTGTCCTTAAATTTATACTATTTAGTTTTCGTGCATTTTGAAGTTCTTTTATTGATGCATAAACGGTTAGAAATGGGGGGTGGGGGGAGTTTTGCTTTTGTTTTTAATAAGGCCCTGAAAATTTAACAAACCTTTACCAGCTAAGCAGGCAATTATATTCTTTGTTTTTCGTGATTTAATTTTTAAATTTTATTTTTTATTTGCTTTCTTGGTTTTGTTTGTTTGTTTGTTTCTTTTTTTTTCTCTAGACCAGGCTGGCCTCAAATTCAGAGATCTGCCTGCCTCTGCCTCCCAAGTGCTGAGATTAAAAGTGTATCTGGCTTAATCTTTAAATTTTGAGATGGCCTCAGCCTTCCAATTAACTGAGATTTCATGTAATACTTTGCTGGGCTTCTTTTTAAATTGATTCTTTTATCATTATGAAATGGTTTTCTTAAACCCAGCATAGTAGCTCCCATCAGTAATCTCAGCATTCAGAAGGCAAAAGCAGAAGGATCAGGAATTCAAGGCTACAGAATGAGTTCAAGGCCAGCCGTGGCTACAAAAGACCCTACCTCATTTTTTAAAAAAGATTAGGAACAGGGAAGGCAGTAGGGAGGTAAACTGCTTCGACAAAAGCATGAGGACCTGGGTGAGAAAGTCAAGGTGGTGGCACATTTGTAATCCCAACAGTGGGGAGGTGGGAAAAAGGCGGTTTCCTGGGACTCAGCAGTAAGTAAGTCTAGACTACTTGGCTAGCTCCAGGCCAACAGGAGACCCTGTCTCAAACGACAAAGTAGGAAGGACACACAGGGTTGACCATTAGCTTTCATATACACAGCACACTTGTGTCACAGGAATAAACCCCAACACACAGGGAGAGGGGCCGCTTTATCGTTAGTAATATTCTATGTTCATAAATCTACTTTATAATGATTAAGTCATTCAGTTTTATTTTTATTACATAGCATGCTGTGCCTCTTTTGTCCTTTTACTTCAAATCATATCTCCTTTAAGATGTATTCCTTAAAGGCAGCACACAGCTGGGCTTTGCTCTCTCATGTAATCTGTGACTTCTGCCTTAACTGTTTTATGACTTTAGAGACTGAACACTGGGTCTCACACATGTTGAGCAGGCACTGTACCACTGAGCTAGTCTTAAGCCAACTTTTTTTTTTAACTGTAAGATGGGATCTTACAGTAGCCCACATTGATCTGAAATTCATGACCCACCTACCTCAGCCTCCACAGTGTTCTTACAGGTACACACTACCACATTCCTGTAACTGGTTTTGCTTTGTTTGGTTTGGTTTGGTTTTTTGGAGATTGCTGATGTAGGCAGATTTAAGCCTGATCATCATCCTATTGGGTTTCTCAGTTGTTTCCAACTGTCTCTTCCTTCTATTGGAATACATTATTTAAACCAATTAACTAACTTAAAATAATTTTCTATTCTGTTAACTCATCTCTTCCCATATTTTAAATTATTTGAAAGATTATTCCATGTATTTGATTTTATAGCCTAACTAGCCAGCACAGTTATGAGAACACACTTAACAATTTGACATATCTTTTCTATATGAATTTATTCATTCAATACATTTTCTTTGAGAACAAAAGATATAAGTTATTCTTGACCCTGAAAATCTTAGTCTTCCTTAGAAAAAATGTGAAGTTTATCCAGTGGTTTACCGGTGTCCTCAAAGGCCAGTGACAAAGGGCAGCAGATCCAGCTGTAGCAATGACCTTTTGGCCTAATGGCAGTGCCATTCTCTGGTGAGTAAGCTGACTGCAGAGACACAAGTAATGAACAGAGAAACAAAATAAAGTCCACAGGAGGTGCACATGAAAGAAACGTCCTTCCTCTTGAGAGGATGTGTGGCACATCGCTTCCTGACACAGCTCTTCCTCACCCACTGGTATGTGACTGTGACTGAATGGACCTTCAAAGACCTGAAGGCACATGACTTAAGACACTGTAAGGTGAGAGTGGAAGCCATGAGGTGATCTAGGGGCACAGAAGTAGTTGTGGGTAATGAAAATAACTAAGACAAAGGTCTGCAAGAATAAGAACTTAGTGTATTTAAAAACTACCATGTCCACTGTGGCCTGAGTGTGAGAATGGCCAGAAAGTAGTACTGAGATGTCATCAGTCATAGACAGAAACCAATGATGTGAGCAATCTATTCATAACCTAGGACCACCAGAAAGTTTTCATCACAATCTGATTTATGTTTAAAAGAACACTCTAATCAGGCATGGTGACAGACACCTAAAATCCCAGCAATCAAGAGGCTGAGGATACAAGATTGTCAAAAGTTCAGTATAAGCCCTGGCTATATATAGCAAGACTCTGTCCTCAAAATTAAACAGGAGGGGCTAGAGAAATGTCTCAGTAGTTAAGAGCACAGGCTGCTCTTCCAGAGGACCTTGGTTCAATTTCCAGCACCCACATGGTGGCTCACCATTGTCTGAAATCCAGTTCCAAGTAAATTAACATCCTTACGCAGACATACATGCAAGCAAAACACCAATGCACGTAAAATAAAAATAAATCACTTTTTAAAAAATTAAACAGGGAAGTAGGGGTGGATATGCAGAAAATACATTATATACATGTACAGAATTTTCAACTAATAAAAACCAAACAAGAATAAATGTTATTTTAATTAAATACAATAAAGGGCATCTGTTTCTCTGGTCTTTAAACTATTAAAAAACAACATTCCACAAATTTGAGTACTAAGAAATGTAACCAAGTTTAATTTGTGCTTACAGTAACAGTGTATCTCACCCCAAATAGCAAATACTTAAGAAGCACTTAGGTAGAAAGAAAACACACAACGTGTACAACGTCAATGCTTAGCCCCTCAAACAAGAATTCTCCATTACCTCTTTAGGTTCTTTGAGATAAGGTCTTTCTCTGCAGCCCAGGCTGGCCTAAAACATGACATAGCCCAGGATAGTCACAAATGCACGTGATCCTTCTGCCTTACGAGGCTCAGCCTCCTCTACACTAATGGTAGAATTTTATTCAAGAACAAGAAAAAGAAACTAACACTGTGGGAGCTGCTACACTTAAAGCTCTAACTCTTTTTGAAAAGGGAGATTTTTTTCAAGTGCAACACAACTGAGAGAAATCTGGAAGTCAGAGCTGCAGCACAGCCATCGGTCACTGCCCAGGCCAGTGCTCTGCCCTCTTCCAACACAGTATTTGGATTTTTCCAAGAGCTGATGTCAGGGCTTTTCACAGAGACAGAACAGCATTTACAGGCCAGAGAAGGAAAAAGGGTTTCCCCAGTAGCTATGGTCAATGTGGCCTTTGTACTGCGCCTCTGCCAAAGCCAGAAGACCCTGCTAGATAAAGCTATTCAGTCCTGGGGACGGAGGGAGGGAGCGAGGGAGGAAGGGCTACAACTCCACCCTGGAAGATCAGAGGATTGTGACTGGCCAGACTTACAATTACAAGATTTACTTTTCCATCAGTGCTGAAAGCAGAATTCTAATGGAGCAACCATCAGAACAGACATATCTTAATTCTTTCAAGAAAAATACCATATACTGAATTTCTCTCTCTCCTTCCCTCCTCTCCATGTGGGTGCTTAAAAGGTTTTTGTGTAATTCTACATAGTTTCAAAGAAAAGATAAGCCAATATAAAATGGTTACAAACAGAATCTGCTTCTTCCAATCCTAAAAATTCGGTGGAGAATTCACTTTATATCTATTTGCCTTGTGGGCAATTTGCCAGCAGTACATGTAAAGGGATCATGTTGCCACCTGCCCAGCAACCACTTCTTTATAGCATGCACTCAACTCCAGACAAAGATGGAGGAAAGCAAAATGCAATCCTACCACAGTAATGTTCCTCAGCACTGAGAAGCAAACTCATCTTTCAAGAAAGGACGTGATGATAACCTCCAGTCACTAACTAGGAAATGTATTTGCCATGTCTGTTAGGTTTGGCATCTACCCCACAGAGGACGTGGTGGGCTCCAAGTCAAATCGCCTAAGCAGAAGGATCATAGACCTGAAATGCAGATCCTACTCTCCCTAGACTTAGTAGGCAATACCCAGGCACTCAGAAGGGACACGGAAGAGACTCTACCGTGGAGATTCAGAACTCACAGACACTGATTTAGGATGTTGATGGAGGTAAAAATGGAGACGCTGTGAAAGACAAAGCAACTGTCACTGATCATAACACAGAGCCAATGACCTCAAGTATGCTGTTACTTGAACAATGACAGAAAAATGAAAATGCTAAGAATAGCAGCCAACACTGCTTAGCACATGCTAATAACCACTGTAGCTGCATTATCCCCATTACCTCATTGGATCTGCAGCAAACACCATTATTATACATATTCTGTGGCTGAAAAAGTACTGCATAGAAAGATTAGGGGGCTTGTCTAAGTCAGACAGAAACTGACATGTAACTTCAGGATTTATGGCTAGCTCTAGACTCTGTTTTTAAATATTTTATTTTATTTTATTTTGTATGTACAGGTGTTCTGTCTGTATTATATCTATGTACTGCATGTGTGCCAGGTGACCACAAAGGCCAGAAAGGGGGATCAGATCCCCAGAACTGGAGTTAGAGAGCAACCATGATGTAGGTTCTGGGACTCGAACCTGGGTCCCAAGAGCATCAAGTGTTCTTAACTCCTGAGCCAAGTCTCCAGCCCTAGACTCATTTTTAACCACTGCTTAACAGGAATTGTTTTAAACATTTAAAATGTATTTGTGTGCGTGTGATTGACTGCATATGCATGCACACATGCATACATGTGTCCCTGATACCCTTAGAGGTCAAAAGAAAGTATCAGATCCCCTGAAGTTGGAGTTCCGCATGGTTAGAAACCACCACAGGGATGCTAGGAAGCAAAGCCAGGTTCTCTGCGAGAGGAACTGGTAAGCCATCTTCCTTCTCCACTAAGCCATAATTCTATCCTCTTAACAGGAATTTTTTTAAAGTCAAAAATACATTAAACAGCTAGCAAGATAATTCAGCAGGAAAGGGTACTTCCTAACAAAACTGACAACCCAAGTTTAATCCCCAGGACTCAAATAATTAGGTGAACTAATTGCCCTCTGACCTCCACGCATGTGGTGCATGTTACAACCTCTCCTTCAACACGAAATAAATAAAATGTGTATTTAAAAAAATAACACACTAGAGAAAAATTCCAAAAAGTACAAAATAGTGTGCCCAAGAAACAGATACGAACCATGAACATGATGTCAGTGCTGCTAGCTGCCAACCTACAATAATTTAAGAGTGTTTTGACTGGCAGTGGTGGCTCATGCATTCAGTACCCACATTCAGGAGGCAGATGGATCTCTGTAAGTTTGAGGCCAGCTTGGTCTGCAGAGTGAGTTCTAGGGCAGCAGAGGTTACAGAGAAACCCTGTAGCTTGTACTTCTCCTGCCTCAGCCTTCAGTGCTGAAATCACAGGTGTTTGTCACTATTTCCAGGTGACAAAAGAAATCTTAAAAAAATAAATAAATAAATAAGGCCGGGCGGTAGTGGTGCACGCCTTTAATCCCAGCCCTCGGGAGGCAGAGGCAGGCGGATTTCTGAGTTCGAGGCCAGCCTGGTCTACAGAGTGAGTTCCAGGACAGCCAGGGCTACACAGAGAAACCCTGTCTCATAAATAAATAAATAAATAAATAAACAAACAAACAAACAAACAAACAAACACTCACAAGCCCTCCACAAGATGAAGGAAGGAGGGAAAGTGAGCACTGGATCGAACAACACAGATCCAGTGAAACATCTTGGACACAAGTACTGCCTCAACAAAAACTACTCTTAACTCTGTGTTCACACTTTGGCACACAGTAGGCACTAAACACATGGATTTCCCTTTTTAAGAAGAATGTGAAGAGATGACTCAGGTAAAAGAGCCTAGCACCAAGCATGAAACCTGAGTTCAATCTCAAAACATACACTGTAGAAGCAAAGAACTGACTTCCATAAGCTGTCCTGGGACCTCCATATGCACTCTGTGGCATACTTGCCCCTACCCCTCATACACACACACACACACACACACACACACACAGAGAGAGAGAGAGAGAGAGAGAGAGAGAGAGAGAGAGAGAGAGAGAGAATCCAATAAATAAATAAATAAATGTGTGGTTTTTTTTTAAAGGAGACTCTTCCTATGTCGTCCACACACTCGAAGTAAGTTCTAAGGCAACAGGGTTCTAGGTCAGCGCTATACCCTAGCAAAGTGCTAGACAGGACAACATCAATAAATGTCTGTATACTATAAGAACAGCCATGGTCAACCTGTCTATCTTCAGTTCCAAACAATCATGTTCTAGGCACTCATTTAGATTTACCATTGGCATCAAGTTCAACAGACCTAAAATTATTTACCTTGACCCCCACAAAATTGCTTTTCTGCCTTAACAAATGGACAACATCCACCCAGATGGTCTAGTAAGAATCTAGAATTGGGCTAAAGAGACAGTTCATTGGTTAAGAGCTCTGGCTGCTCTGGCAAAGAACCCAGATTTAATTCTCAGCATGCATCCACATTACAATTATCTGTTATTCCAGGGGATATGTGGATTTTCTGGCTTCCACGGGCAATGCAGGCACATATACATGTAGGCAAACACATACACATAATGTCTTTGGTTTTAAATTAGAAATTTGGAAGCCATTAATGCCATCCATCTCTCTCTCTGCCCTCAACTATATCCACTTACCAGGTAGCCATTTCTGGGCGTCTACTGTATAGCAGTACTTACAGAGTCAGAAGTGCACAGTATTAACACAATGTCTCTGTTTCTGTGGTGTTTGTATCTCTCATTGCATTCAAATGCTTTATCACTAACCTCCAATTCATCTTCTTCTGGCCTTCTCCATTGCTAGCCTAGAGTAACCCACTGTGCCAGGCCTGGTGTCTGCAATGACATAGGTTTTCCAGTCTTGTGCACAACATCCTTTCCCGTTGAGCAGCTATAGACTTTCAAACCACAAATGGTCGCTCCCATTAAAATTCCTTCAATCATTTTCCATTTCATGGGGGTGGGGAGGCAGATGAGCATCCAAACACCAAACATGACATAAGAGAGTAAATGAGGCACTTCTTTCCTCCAACTTCAGTTAAGTTGATTTGTCCTAGTGACCTTCAGGACCACGCCTAGGAACTTTCCCTAGAAAGTGGTATCTTATATACTACTCTATGTGAGCCCTCTCGTCACCAACATAACTTCAGAGATCTTTTCTTAATGTCTGCTACCCCAGAAAAACCTTGCCTTTTCTCTGATGCTCAAATTCTATTTACTAATGTTCTTAAAATATATTTGAATTCAGACCTATATGACAACTATTGCATAACACAAGAGATCCTAAAACTGGGGCTAAGGCTTCAGTGGATGCAGTGCTTGCTGTGCAGGCGTGAGGATTTCAGTTCAGATTCCAAAGACTCATGTAAAAGACAAGCGGAGTGGCACGCATCTGGAACTCCAGAACGGAAAGGTGGAGATATGCCGTCTGGGAGCTCAGCAGCCCACAGCTAACCAAGTCAAAACGCAGAGCCCAAAGGTTCACAGAAAGATCCTGTCCCCAAAAAACAGGAAGGAAAAGAAATCACCCAACACCCCGACACACACACCTACACACACACACCTACACACAAACATTTAAAGCTTATTGCACATTAATTACACTTCAACAACGCTTTTAGACTCTAAAAATAAGTAAAATAAAAATACATGATCTATGAAAGAATGATAATCTGGGATCCAGAGTTTGGATCTTGTGCTCCCACAAATGTGAGTCACCTTAATAATAAAGGCATATAAAACAGGTTGGGAGAAAACATTCCAAATCATATCTAATCGTGGCTTTCATTAGAATCTGTAATGAACTCAATGATAAGAAGACGCTTAAAAACAGGATTTGAAGAGACAATCACAAAAAGTACATTAAAGGACATCCAATATTATAGACACTGGTGAATACAAAATACTATAGCATGCCACTGCAGACCCCACTACAGCGGCTGGAACAAAGGACTGACCATTCCAAGGATCAGAAACATTTTCTCAAAGGGCTAAAATATACACTAGCCACACCAGCCAAGTAGTCCATCCCAGAGCAATGAAAACCAATGTCCATACAAAGGCAAGCAAGAATGTCCACAGTAAACTTGGTAGTCTAAGACTTGCAAATACTATGTCCACCAACAGCTGAATGAGAAAACTGTAGTATATATCCATTTATTCAGCAAGAAAAGAAATGAACTATTGAAGCACAACATAGACAAAACCCAGAATAATTACAAACCCTATCTAGGAGACCATTTACATGAAACGCATGCAAACTAACCCACTGTGGCATGAAACACACAGGTGAAGGGCATGGAGGGAAGGAATGCAAGGAAAGCACAAGAAAACTACTGTTTATATTCAGGTTTTTGAGATGCATACCCCAGGCTGGCCTCAAATTTACTATATAGCCCAGGCTGGTCTTTACCTCATGATCTTCCTTCCTCAGCCTCCTGAGTGTTAGGATTACCAGCCAGAGCTATCCCATAAGCTGTATTTATTTTCCAGTTACATACAGGTATCAAAGCCTATCAAAATGGCCAACTTAAATATATACAGCTTAGGGCTGGAGAGAGAGTACAGTCAGGTAAGTATGTGGACCTACGTTTGGTCCCCAAATCTATATAAAAAGCCAGGCAGAGTAGACTGTGCTTGGAATTCCAGTACTGGGAAGAAAAAGAAAGGTAGACCTGTAGGGCTTGCTAACCAGCCAGCCTGGCCTAATTGGCAGGCCTCAGGTCCTGCCTAGTAAGAGGCCCTATCTTAAAACACAAGGTGGAAGGCTTCCAAGGAAAGGCACACAAAGTTATCTCTGCATCCAGAGCCATATACTTAAGCATGCAAACATTTGCACACACAGGCATGCACACGCACAAGTGTGCACACGCACACCTACACACAAACATTTAAAGCTTATTACACATTAATTATACTTCAAAAAAGCTTTTAGACTCTAAAAATGAAACTAAATGTTTACCCATAAATCCAGGTGCAATGATAGAATCCTAAAATCCCAGCATTTAGGAAGTTAAGGAAAAAAAGTATTCCCAAGTTGAAGGTCGGATGCACAACATGAGATACTTTCTTAAAAATAAAGGCTACACGGAGGCTGGAGAGATGGCTCAGCAATTAGGAACACTTATTGATCTTGGAGAGTATCCAGGCTCGGTTCCCAGGACCCACTTGGTGGCTCACAACCATCTGTAACCCCAGGTCCAGAGACCTTGAGAATTGCATGCACATGGTACACACATGCACAGGCACATGCACATGCCTGCAGGCATGCAAAATACCAATAACCATAAAGTTAAAATAAATACATCTTTACAAAATAAAAAATAAACACTTCTTGGCTGGAAAAATGAACGGCTCAGTCAATGCAGTACAGGCATACAGGCAGAAAGGATCAAGCTCAGATCCCCAGCACCCACAGAAAATAATTAAACTAATTAATTATTAAAATTCACTTAATTTTAAAAGTCAGACTCAGTAAAGCTCTGCTCTGATCCTCATGTTAGAGCACGGGCAGAATAAGGCTAAGCTAGTTTAGCAGCCACTCTAAACTTAGTCCCAGGGTCACAAAAAGACCCTGTCTCAAAAGACAGGGGGAAAAGTAGGGCTGGGAAAGGGCTCAGCAAGTGCAGATCCAGCCATGGAAGTATGAGGACACGATTACATCTCCAGCATCCATGTAGTGTTGGGTGGGCACAGTATCCCACCTGTAATCGTGCTCACCCAGAGGTTAGACCAGCTGAATACAGGAGCTCTGGGTTCACTCACCTCAATACAATCAGTGAAAAGCAGCTCAACAAGACCCCTAATACAAGCTCTGGCCTCCACACGCACCCACAAACTTGCACACCGAGCAGACACACAGATGAACTAGTGGAGAGCTGAACAGTGGGAGAGACCTAAGTATCCTTTAACACAGGTACAAGCCTGTGTACTCCCACATACAGACATACAGATATATACACTATATAGACACAAAAATAAGCAATTATACAACCTCTTGCCCATAAACATTGTTATAACTTATGAAATGTAAAAGACTCAGTGGTCTGATCATTTTTCTCCCTGCTACAAATTTTTGACTATTCGTATTTTTGGATGGGAAAATCCAGCAGTTTAAGACTACGTGACTAAACTTGTCCTGTAACTTTCTTCTTTTAAGGTTTTTAAACATATAAATTCCTTGAAGGATGACTGTATAGTGAGATGAATGTCAGACCCAAGAGAACCTTTTGTCATCTGGGGCTGAGTTAGTCATTTATTCTCCCTAGGCAGTGTAGTTTGTTCTTCCTTCACCCGCTCAGAAAGTTAATTGAGACAGCACATAGTGTGTAGCCAGACAACATAGAGGCCCTTGCAATCTGCAAGGAATGAAGGGAAAAGACAACTAGTACATAAGAATGGTCTTACTGAATGAATGAAGATGTCCCTTCACACCGTAAGTCATGGCTCTGAGGAATCAGTAAGGAAGCTAACTGTAACAGTAATGGAAACCCTCCAGGGGCTGACTTCATATGCCATACAAGGAGTGTGGAAAGGTCAGAGCAGAGAAGGAAGCCCACGTCCAGTCCTTACCTATGCCATTAAGCAGCGGCTCGAATGCTCAGGTTTTGACAGACTACAGCTCCTTTTTTGTGATATCAATAATTTCCAGAAAATATTTTAATCTGCTCAGATGCAAACAGTGAAAAGATGTTTTAGAGTCTGACTAGCCTTTACTTCATTATCTTGTGGTTACTAACTTATTTGTCTAAATACAAAAGTTCTCATCTATAAAAAGAGATGAGAGATAAACTATTGCTATACATAAAGTATGGTTTAAAAGACATGAAGGTAATTTTAGCAGTAAATGAAAAACCTAGTATTTAACAAAAAAAAAAAAAAAAAAAAAAAAACCTACATGTCAGTATATAAATACTACTCATTATATACGTGCACCAAAAAAAGGTACACCATATGCATGGGTTTCTTTATTCTTCTATTCAATGATAAACCCTGTATACATTTAAAGTTCAATGTATAGTGTAAATGCTCATCAGCCTGTTAATTTGCTAATACTTCTCCAAATGTGACAAATCACGAGGGAACACATGTCACTGTGAAAAAGATAAGCAAATGAATTGAAAGCTTTACCGTACGCTCCAAAGTGTGAGTCTAGTCTGTCTATAAAGAAATCTACACTACTAAACATTTCAGTGTTATCAATTATAGCCCTAGGTCTGTCTGTCTACAGGAAAATAACTTGTAACATGACTAACACCTTCAGAAGAAGGAAAGACCTAAGCTGGGGACATAGCTCATTGGTTAAATGCTTGTCTAGCATGCAAGAGGCCCTGGGTTCAAAAACTAGTAAGACCCTAATAAAAGAAAACCATTTCCACCACTGTATTTCTCGAACTCAGACGTCACTGGAGGGAAGGAGAATACCACCCTAATGCCACCACTGCAGCTCAGCAGCGGCTTTACAGTTAGAATCAACATTTTAGCTGACACAAGCAAAAATACCACTAACTGAACAAAGGATAAAATAATTCAAACTGATGCAAGAGCTCCTGGAGCTATGAGTATCACCTTTTCCAAATAACCGTATATTTCAATTTATGAGAAAAAAAAATAAACTGAAAAAAACAGTCACACAGAATACTCTGTAAACAGTCCCTTCCCCCATTGGAATATAAATCCCTGCCCCCATGCCCCATTCATAGTCCCTTGGGTATCAAAGGGAGACAACCATCAGAAAAATTCAAGATGATTAAATCACAATTCACAGAATAATAATTCATCAGCCCAGATTCAACAGCCATTACCCAGCTCAGTTCTACAAAGGTAACAGAAGGGTGACTGCTTCCAGTCCTCTGAATAAAGATATTCCTGCGTGCCGGGTGTTAAAACCTTTGTTCTCAAGCTAATCCACTAAGGCATGGGTTTTCAAAACAAGGAATTTCCTTTCTTTAAATCAAGATATGCTTTTTAAAGCAAGAAGAAAAAAATAAAATGCTATTATAAGAAATAATAAAATAACAATGCTGTACAAATCCTTTCCCTTGCCCATTTCACTCTTGTTATAGGTATATCCCCTTTACTGAAGCTATGTTTCTACCATTTTGCCTTATTCTTTACACTACAGAGAAAACAAAGACTGCCATAGATTACCTGGATAACCCGGCAAATCAGCAGGCAAGCAGAAGCTCAAAAGGCTTGTTTCTTGTTTCCATGGAGCAAGGAGAGTGAGATCCTCTCCTAAGGCCACTCCCCTAGCAATCCTAGGCTTTTCCTTTATCCACACATTCCACAGCCTTGGAGAGGCATTTGTCAATGATTTTACTGACCACAAGAGGGAAGACAGGAAGAAACCCCACCTCTTCTCCTACCCCAAATCATTTGCCATCATCAACTGAAGCTCAACACCACACAGCTAATGGAAAGGCAGGGAACAGCATCCGTGCACACTCCCCGGATTTATAGCATACAATGCATATAGATGACAGGCAGAGCAAGTTAGCTCGGCTGACAGTTTTTAAGACAGCGAGCCAAGAGCTCCCATTAAATCACAAAGATATATACAAGATCTAAGTATGGAGCCACAAAAGATTCCTCAGTGCAGATTTTTAAATGGATAATTTCTGAAAACAGTACACAAATGGAGTCTTCGGATGTCTTATTTCATTGTCATTTCTGTTCTGTTTCCTAATAAGCCAAAGAAACCAGGTTAGAGTTAAAACACAAGCAACAAGAAAAGGACTCCCTTTGTTAGCAATATGATCCCACAAAGAGAATCAGAGAATCTGAGCATGAAGGAGGTAGGAGTGGAGGAAAACACATAAAAACTGGGGAGGGAAGAAAAATATTTTCTGCCCCAATAAGCCTAATTAAGTCTGCAAGCTGGGCTGGGAGGACTGAAATGTCTTCATGCTATTCTGTCTGTTTGTGTTTGATTACTGTAAATCTTCCCAGGTCTCCTACTATGCCCCAGGCACTCCGATGTCTGGTGCACTGTTAACTCATCCTTGCCACTTGCAGTGGAATGAGGGGAGTAAGAGGCACACTCAGCCCTTCTAATCCCTAGAAGCAATCTGACTTTGTTAAATCAGTAATCTGTGTCCAACACTTCTCTAGCAAACGCACACCGAGCATTGCTAGCCGCTACTTCGCCGGTCTGAGGCACCAACGCAACTGCCAGGTTTGCGTGCAGGTAACTTCTAGGATCGACATACTAGTGCTGAAAGAAAGCCATCCTGTCTATTATAAAACAGACAATCATATATCTCTTAGATCAATCCCAGAAACGCTTTGCCTACATAAATTATAGCTCAAAATTTATAAAGAACCCTGGAACAACTGAAATGAACTAAAAATCAGGTTACAAAAACCTACACCTAGGCAAATAGAGTTTATAAATGCATGTTATATAGTCTTTATTTGTGTATACATATTTTGTAGCTTTTCAAAACAGGACTAATGATTTTTAATACCCTTAAATATTAAAGCACAGATGTATTAAGGTCAAAATTTCTATATACTGAACAAGTTAAGTTATTAAAGAAGCTCTCCTCAATCTACAAGAAACCAGTCAAACTAGAGGACTGCTGCTAGGTGCGGAGACCATTAAGCTTCCTCTGCCTGGCCTGCTCGCCCTCCAGGCTGAGCGCTTTCCCACGAAGCTCAGCTATCCTGAAGCCATGAAGCTCCCTCTGTCTGTCCGCATAGGTCTACAGTGCTGAAGCAATTCAACAGCACATGTCAGCTAGTACATGTCTATTAGTCAAGCTAGTAGACTTCCTATCTTAGCATCTTTCATCTGAGGTCACTGGAAACAACGTTAGTCACCTGTCAATCACGTAGCATCTCTTTTTAATCACAATCTCCATCGCCCCCTTTGCTGTAAGAAGCCAAACATGTCAACAATCTCAGCTCTCTCACAGAGTGTACCTCAGCTTCCTGGCCGTAACTTTTCCCCCAACAGTTTCTCTTACTGACTTTATTAATGGGAACCACGCTTTCTTTCAAAACCCAGTGTCCAGAAAGAAGTACATAATTCAGTCCAAAGGAAGTACATAGTTTTCTCTTGAAAATCCAAATAACCAGTAAACATATAATAAGGTGCTGAGGCCAGTGAGATGGCTCAGTGGATAAAAGCTCCTGAGAATGATCCTCTGGGTGCACATGGTAGAAGGAAACAACCACCTCCCACAAGCTGTCTTCTGACCTCTGTATGCTATGGGATGCACACACTCACATGCATACACACATAATAAAAAAAGGTAATAAACGAACATGCTCCACTGTAGAAAAGGCAAATGGAGAGGGAGGACCATGAAAATGAGTGTGTCGAGTATTCATAAAGACATAAAAACTGGGGCTGGGCCCTCATACGGTGGAGGTCAGAAGATGTCTGAGCTTAAACCCCATGTGCTCTACACACCGCATTCCAGCCAGCCAGGCTCACAGAGTGAGAGGGGCCCATAAGGCACACCTGAATTCTACAATGTAGATATCTACTAAGTGATTTGAGAATGTGCAGTTCAGTGATTAAAGGGGATGGCCCCAAACCTGGCAACTGGAACTGAATTCCCAAACCTCAGATCGTGGAAGGAAGGGACCCACCAAATCCACAGAGACTGTTCTCTGACTTACATGTGTACAACACGGTACATGTGTATATCTACACGTGTGCTTTCACATGGTAATAAACTTAGAAAATAAAAATAACAAATAACTGCCCATGCACATTTAGGGAAAATTTATTCACAAATACTAACAGGAGAATAGAAAAACAAACCGTGACTCATCCACACAAAGGCAGGGCACTCAACAATTTTAAAACAACGAACAATTAATTCATGAATCATAAGTGATTCTTAAATGTATTCTTCCATAATATTCTAGTATGTCAAAGAAGCCACGCACAAATGTAAGCATTGTGCCACTGCACTCACATCACACTCTGGGAAGTGTGGAAGGAGAGCTGTGAAAGCAGGTTACTAGCTGCTAGAAAGTACAGGTAGAGACTATAGAGTCCACAATCCAAAGGGAGTATTTAAGGCGCAGAATCTATGCTGTGTGATATTATACGGGTGGATACATGATCTATGCACCCATCAAGAGCAGAAGCCATGTCCCTAGCTGGACGTCAGTGCATGGTCTACGATCCCTGTGGCTCAGTGATTAAACAGGAGGATCATACATACACTCAAGGACTTCATGGGCTGCAGAATGAGGTTAAAGCCAACCTGGGCAGATACTTTCTCAAAACTTAAAAGTGTGAATGAAATTACAGAGCACACAGCTGGGAGACAGAGAACAAGCCTAGCATCACAAGGTCAAGGTTCAAGCCCCAGTACCAAAATGAGTTTAAAAATTAGGGAGGCTAACTTAACTTCTGAAAATTAACATTATGACTTGAAATAACAAAGAAACACTGCATTCTAGTTGGAAATGTTTCGTCATAGGGATTACAGGTTAGCAATTCTGACTGGGGGAACTTGGGCTCGTGACTGAAGGCTGTCAATCTCCCCGTACTTCTCCGTCTTTCAGTATCTACCTACCTCTCAATGGCTTAACCTAACAACCACCACCATAAAGAGAAAAGAAAATCCTTGGAAATCTACATAAACTATGAACATAGTTAATAATGTCAGTGTTGACTCATTAATAATATACATGTACCATACTAATATAACATGTTAAAAGTTGAGGAACATATATGGGCTATCCATAGCCTTTTTAGTGTCTTAATCTGTAAATCTCTTTAAAAAAAAAAAAAAAAAAAAAAAAAAAAAAACTTTTTAGAAAATGTTCTCGTCACAAGGACTTAATGTACAGGGGGGATGAAAAGCTACACAAGATGAAGTAAAGAAGCCACTGCAGCTTAGCAAAGAATGGAAAAGCCGTTCTACACAATGTCCAAGAAGAAAGTAGGAGAGGAAAGGGCAGGAGTGATGTAACAGGGATGTTAGAAATCCTCTCCACTGCTTAGACAGCTGCACTGTGTTCTGACACCAATCTCAAGACTCCCATGGGTTAAAGCAACAATCCACTCTTCCATATTTGCTGTGTAAGTTTCAAAGTGAAACTAGCTGCTAATCAGCGCTCAGGAGCAGACAACCCTCTTATGACCTGAGACACGCTGTGGCCAGCCATGGGGAGGACAGAAACACAGGGCTGTGCTCAGCACACTTATTTGAATTCTCTTCTTAGTTCTACGGACCATTAATCCCTCTCTTAATTTTTACCGAAAAATTACAAGTGAAACACCAATCTCTTCCATTTCTTCCTCTGAAAAGGACTGGTGCATGGAATCAAAGTGTCATACATCCAACTAAAGCAACAACTGATAACCAACAGTAGAGATCTGAAGTACTGTGTGGTGGGTCGAAAGTAACAGTGCAGTCGGTCACTCAGAGAAAGAGGGAGGCCAGTGTACGTTGCCAAATGAAATGTCTGGCTGCACTCAACTCATATGAGGTAAATCCATCATGTAAAGCAATGGAATGGTGGTTACTGCTAGATCAGACCAGGTAAGTGAAGCAAAGAAGGAAACCTGGGGCTTTGAGCTTGGATCACTGAAAAAGACGCTGTACTTTATAATGACAGCCTGTAACAGATTCACTATGCTTTCCTGACCTTAATTCTCTGTAGCAGTGACTTTCAAGCACTGCTACACTTCTTAAGAAGCTACTTCTGTGGCACACACCTATGACCCAGCACTCTGAAGGCTGAAGCAAGATCATAAGATCATCAATCTGAAGCTGGCCAAAAGCAGCTGTCCTGGGTTACAAAGCAAGTTCCAGAATAGTCAAATAAAATTATGTCACCAAAACCAAAACCAAACCACCCAAGTACTCCTATTACAATACTGTTTGCGGCCAAATTTGTCCTGAGTCATTTTCCTGATCTGTATTTATTTCTAATTGGGGGGGGGGGTGTCCCTCAGATAGATCACTCTTAAATAAAAACCTCAACAAGCGCCGGGCAGTGGTGGCGCACGCCTTTAATCCCAGTGCTTGGGAGGCAGAGGCAGGTGGATTTCTGAGTTCAGGGCCAACCTGGTCTACAGAGTGAGTTCCAGGACAGCCAGGGCTACACCGAGAAACCCTGTCTTTGTTAAAAAAAAAAAAACACCTCAACAAGCTACAATTTAGTAATTTAAATACACACACACACACACACACACACACACACACATATATATATATATATATATATATATATTTCAGTATATATATACTAAAAGTCTCTTGAAGCTGATATTTTATAGAAGATACTGAGGATAATAAATAAAAATTAAATTTGGGATCTATGTAACTTCTTCCAAAGTCACTCAACTAACAAACAGTCCGGCTGAGATCAAAACCAAGGTCTACCTGACAGGAAAGCTTGCCTGATTTCTGGAAGCTGTGAAGACAGGCCTACAAATATCAGGCACCTGTCTTAACTGTCTAAAAGATGATTTCAGCCAGGGGTAGTGGTGCATCTATAAACCCAGCACTTGGGAGGCTGAGGCAAGAGGATCACCCCAAGTTTGAAGCCAGTTAGTCTATATGTAGCATATTCCACACCAGCAGAATTACAGAACAAGATCTTGAATCATAAATAAATAAATAATTTACTTTTAAAATAAATCTAGGCAGTGGCAGCCCACACCTTCAATCCCAACACTTGGAAAGTAGAGACAGATGGATCTGAGTTCAAGGCCAGCCTGGTCTACAAAACAAATGCAAAAACACCAAGGGCTACACACAGAAATTCTGCCTCAAAAAAACCAGAGGGGGCGGGGTGGGGGAGGTACAATAAATCTTTCAAATGCAGGAGTTAACCAAGAAAGGATTTTTAATTCTCCCCCAGTCACTTGCTTTGGGAAACAAGATGCATTTGAGACAGATTCAAGCCCTGCTAAGTAAAATGATCAGTAACCGACTGTAGAAAAGTCATCAGAAAGTTTTCTATTTTTTACAGAAATATATGTACAAGATACATGGTCTAAAGCATGAAATAACTGCAGTTTGGGGACACTAAATAATCTCGAGTCCACGTAAAAGACAGATCATCATCTGAAGATACAAATCTTCAGATTTGTGTCCCTGGATACAAAAGAAAACATGATCTGACCAAATCAAGAACACCTAGCTTGTGCTCACTTCAGCAGCACGTACACTAAAACTGGAAGGATACAGAAGATTAGCATGGCCCCTGCGCAAGGATGACACGCAAATTCATGATGCATTCCATAGTTCTCTCTTCATTTTAAAGAAAGGACTCTGGGGTTTCTACTCTGTTACCTGTTCAGTGACAAAGCCTTCTAAGGACATTCCAAGACAGTAAAGATCCTAAATTTTGAAGAAGAACGAGGAGGAGGAAGAGGAGGAGGAGGAGGAAGAGGGAGGAAAGAAGGAAGAAAGAAGAAAGAAGAAGACGAAGAAGAAAAAGAACAGCTAGCTCTGCTCAAACTCAATGGCAGTGTTTGTGTCCATCAGCTAAATCAAGATGGCTGGGGACTCATCTGTAACCAGAAGGCATTTCACCATGTTGGTGGTTATCTGGAGTTACTACTGCTTTAAAAGTTTCACTGGCTTTAGGTCTTCACCAAAATCCCAATATTCACAATGCTGGAAGATCTCACTGCTTCCACGTTCATCTCAGCTCTCAACTTGACACATCACGATCACCTGGGAGGCCGGCCTCCGAGATGCCTGTGGTCCTCACTAGGTTAACTGAGGGGGAGGCACCATCACTGAGGCTGAGATCCTACACTACAGAAGCAGGAGAACGAGCTGAGCACCAGCGTCCATCAGCTTCCGTCAGCGTCCATCACTCTCTGCTTCCTGACTGCGGATAAAATTGAGCAACTGCCTCAGTTCCTCCCCGTGTTGACCATTTCATGACAGGCTGTATCCTAAACTGGAAGGATAAATCACCCTTTAATCTGCTTTGCCAGACTATCACAGCAACAGGGAAAGTGACTAAGATCTGGCTCTGGGTTAAAATCCAAGTTAATGCCTCCTTGAAACACCAGCTTAGTTTCCCAAAGAACTGGTTTTACTGAGTGATATATGACTTTTCCTAAGAAGACTATTCACCCCAGATAGACTAGGTATGGACAACGCCAGGAAAGATTCCACCAAGTCCAGGCTGGCAAACCAGTAAGCTTACTGGGGTTACTTACAGGAAGACAAGAAGGGAGGTGCAGCCCTCTGGGCAACTTGGGGGCAGCTATACTACCAAAAGTCCTACACAAGTCAACTGTTTTCTTCTTACGTAAGTAGAAAAGGCTGTGGGGGTGTAAAGGTTCATGAGCCTCTCCCTTCCTCCATAAGGGAATTTTTAAAATTACTTTTGCAACTGGGTATGGCTATGCAGACCAGGTTAGCCTTGAACTTACAATTCTGCTGTCACTGGTGGTATGAACCACAATCTCCAGCAATTAGCCATAAAGTAATGTTTAGGCTACATCTGGTTCCCGTGCAGATGACCACAGCTGCTCTGATTCAAGAGAGCAATCCGTGATCATGTCTTACCCAGAAGAAACAGCTACACAACAGTAAGTGTCACTTAAGTTATTCCCTGAGTCATCACTGATGGTTACTTAAAAGCCAGAGAAACACTCATCTATGTAACGCTGTTAACAGACACTGTCTCCAATATCAACCCCTTGAAACACATGTGACCAAAATTTTGCAGTAGAATTTAACATCAGGGCCAGAGAGATGGCTCAGCGAGTGAGGATGCTTGCCCACCATGCCTGGTGACCTGAGTCCAATTCCCTGGCCTCACATAGTGAAAGAGTTGATTCCAGAGAGTTGCTCTCTAACCACACCTGTATTTCGATGTGTCCATGTAACTATACCTGGAAAATATGCAAATGTAATAAAAATAAAGAATTTAGTATACATGAGTCAGGTGTTAGGAGATTAAGGCAGGACAAACTCCAGTCTTAAACCAGCATAAAATTAATATTCCAAGCAGCCATTTAAAAGCAATAAAACCAGGTTTCTTTATCACAAAGAAGGAGATGCATTCACTAATAGAAGAAAATCTTACTTCTCTTTTCCCACAGCATCTCCCCAACACGGGCTGTCACAATGGCTCTCTTAGCCCTCATAATTACACTTGCATTATCGTCCCCATACTAACTTGGTTTGTCGTTTACACTGTCGTGTGCTGCCAGGCCTTACTCACACTGAGCACAGGTTCCATCACTACGGTACAAACTCACAGGATCTTTATTCTAGCACCTTTAACTGCAGTGTGTCTGAATATCCGCTGTTACAAACCACTATGTCCTTCGTTTATAATGCTGACTGTAATTTTTCACAACTGTCTTTGTGCTAAGAGAAACCAGGTCTTAGGGTAGGCCAGGCAAGCATTCCTTAGAAAGTCACCCATACATCCAGCCCTTACAAGAGAAGTTTTAATTAGGTAAGACCACCTCACACATGTGTCATTTGATTCTCTGAGGTAATTTTTTCCCCCAAAAGCACTATCATTCTCCCTACATTGGAGAATTAAACTCAGAAAAGTTCACTTAATTATCTCTGTAATCCTTGAGAAACAAAGCAGGGACTCAGTCCCAGCAACTCTGACTCTGATTCTCACACACTCTCAACTACACAATACTGTAAACAGAACTTTCAGCCAAGACTAAGTAAATTTTTAATGTTAGATAAGAATGAAAAAAGAAGAAAGGAGGGAGGGAGGGAAAAAGGGAGGGAACTGAAAACAAAAAGGATGAGAACGGGAAAAGGGAGGCAAGAATGGGGAAGGAAGGGAGGGAGGGAGGGATATGAGAAAGTCACTGACCTACAATTCATAATGGGAAAATCATAAAGTACCTGGTAATTGTCTTAGCAAAAGCTTTCAGACCTGAGTAAAGCTCACAACTTACTGAATTACCATAAAGGTTTAAAACTACTAAATACTACATCTATATATAAAAGGCAGTGTCAGAAAGATGTCCGGTTCTCTCCCTGCTAAATTATATATGCAATGCAATGACAATTTTTTAAAAACCTCATTAAGACTTTGCATGAAATCTCACAGTTAATCTCAAATTTATAAAGAAAAGGCCAAGAATATCAACGAACCGTTTGAATAAATCTAGACAAGGCGTCTCACTACACATCGGAGCTAACGTGATAGAATGTCGTACTGGATGAGAACAGCTCAGAGACTAAGTTAGCGCTCACCTTCCCACCCCAGAGGTGATGGGAGGCCTGTGTATGCGGCTGTGTGCTCTATGCTCTTTCTCTGTCTCTTTATTTACACGATTTCAGAATGAAGTACAACAAAGAGGAAAAGAAATCTTAAAAACTGTAGACTGCTGCCAAATTGAAAGCCACTGAGACAGAGAGGAGAAGAGCTTCCCCCGCTAAGGTGCAGAATTAGCTCAGAGCTTGACAGTCCATTAAGAGCTGTATATATACTCCATTAACTCTTCACGGAAGCTGCATCACCCTAATGAATGTGTAAAAAGGTAAATAGAATGCTTAAGTCGGACACATCGACATCTCTGACTTAACTCTCTACAACATACTCAGGCTGCTCTCTTATCTCCTAAACTTAATGCTTTCAATAATGACCTATATTTAAGTGTACTAAGCATGTGTCACTAAGATGCCACTGCCAACAGTGAGCTAAACTCCAGATAAAACATGCCACCCTGCCAAGTGGTCAGGATGATCACCTTACTACAGATGTGACATTTGCCTACCGGTAGTTTCTGAAGAGGGAATACTTGTAAGAAAAAAGTAGGTTTGGTACAGAGAAGATTGTCAAAATATGGCGCACTCACCCAATGGTTTATAGGACTCTGAGCAGGTTACTTGCTCTAGAGCAATGCTGTCGGGATGAAGTAAGCAAGCACAGTGCCCTGGAGTCAAGCATCTCAGGTAGTATGCAAATGCTGGTTCCTTTTAATAAAATGGCTGCTCACTGAGCAGCAGACATCAGTACTCAGGAGGCTAGCTGGGGATAAAGCACAACTGTGGAGTGCTCGCCAACATGCACACGGTGAGTCTGACCTACAGCACTGGAGGGAGAAAGGACAGGTCGCTCAGACCGGGCTCCTACTTGCTATATAGAGAACTAAGAGAACATTGGGACTCCTGCTCCTGTATCTCCTGAATGCCCAACATTTTATTTAACTTATTTGTTTGCTTGTTTATTTGGGCTTAGGGTCTCACTGGCTACCATGGGCTAACTTGGAGCTCACTGTGTCGACCAGGCTAGTCCGCAATTCTCTGTCCTTCTGCCCAGGACCTATTTTCTTCTCTATTCCACAATGGAACCTTCGGGTCATTTGTTCCTTTCTGAAGCTTGAAAATCGAATGACAGGCAATAATTTATCACCATCTCTTCCCTGGGAGCTCTGTCATCAGTGTCCAAGACAAATCTGGTACCTCAGAGGTACCAGATTGAAATTCTGGTACCAGAAATTCAATTTAAGTTTCTCTTTGTCAACAATAGCTTCACTGATTTTTTTTTTAAATACTGTTTTAGTCTTTAGTCCCTTCATGTCTTGAAATGTATACCAAGCTAGCATTACTACCTCAGAACATCTAAACATTCCCTAAGTTTTGAACTATACTGTCAGATTATTTTCTGTAATGTTTAAACTTATTTAGATGTCCAAATCCAGATGAAAAATACTATTCCAAGTCTCCTTTCAAATTAAGAATTAGCTTCACGACTAATGGTGGTGCACATTTTTAATCCCAGCATTTAGGAAGCAGAGGCAGGCTGATCTGTGAGTTTAAGGCCAGTCTGATCTACATTATAAGCTTCAGGACGAGGACGACCAGGGCTACACAGAGAGGCCCTGTCTCAAAAAAGAAAGGGAAGAAAAATAGAGAGAGGAGAGGAGGGTAGAAGAGTGGAGAGGAAAGAAAAGAGTAATAATAATTTGCTTCAATTGCTATAAATAATAAACAAAAAAAATAGCATTCCCAGTATAGCACAAACTCAGGAATTCAACTTTTTTCTAAGTGTCCAATCTGGCCTTATGCTAATGGAACCCTTACTTTTCATCTATTCATTTATTAATCTAATTCGGTGGTTCTCAATCTGTGGGTCATGACCCCTAAGCTCATCATGCATAGCAGATATTTACATTACATTTCATAACTAGCAAAATTACAGTTATTAAGTAACAACAAAGTCATTTTAAGGTCAGGGTCACCGCAACATGAAGCATTAAAGGCCTGCAGTATTAGGAAGGTTGAGAACCACTGGTCTAATTCAATATTTACATCTTCCAAGTACTGACAAAAGAAAAATGAAGACAAACAAACTCAATAAAGCTGGAAAAATTAAGTTCTAAGACTCCTGTAAACAAGACGCCATCCTCGGAGCTTTCAAACCCCTCTGCCAATCACCTTCTAACCCTAGTCTAAGGTCTGTGCTGGAGAAGAGGCCGGCCTACCATATGTTTCTATGTCTGTACAAACTCGATGATTTGCCACAGCACAGAGCCTGGGTACTTAGTGCCGTCCTTTAACACTGTCATCATAGTAGGAAAAAGATAGTACTGTTTGCCAAAAAAAAAAAAAAAAAAGTAACACTAGAAAACAATATATGAACAGAATTACACTTGAAAATACTAGCAATGAAATGCAAGTATGCATTTCTGGGACAATAACACTAAGTCAGTACAACTACAAGCTGGTCATTTCCTCAAACAGGAGGCAGTTCATACTTTCTTTTCACTTGATGCTGTCATGATGTTCCTCTGGCTACAAAACAAAACCCATCTTAACCCATCTACTGGTACCAGTAGTTGGTCATTTAATGGGGAAAAAAAAAGCAGTCAAATCAGGAAGTTATTAAATGCCGCTTGTAAAGATCTTAAATTCTGCTTCAACTTATAATATATAAATGTGTATTCGTCTGCCACTTCTTAGATATGGAATAAAGGCCTTTTCTTTAGCAAGATAATCATAGTGACTGTTATCTTTCTCGTAGAAGCTACACTAAATATATCACTGAGATTAACTACCAATTCAGTTTACTTACAGTGGAACAAGAAACAGGACATGCATAAAAATATTCACTAAATCTTTCCACAAATAACTCATAGTTGTCTTTATCACTATCCAACTTGACAGCGGTATTTCAGTGAGTCTGCCTCACATTTCCAAATCATAAAAACTTTTTCCATAGATATATGGAATTTTATACTTTCAGTCTGTCTGTTTTCATAATATTTAACTAAAATGATTCCAACATAAGGACAAGACTGGGATTATACCACTCAAGTAGGAGTCCTCAGATACACAGAACTGCCTACTGCACCAGCACTCCACTGGCTATAGGTAAAGTCCTAAACTACAGAACAGAATAAAGCCTCTGAACTCGGTAGCTATCCCAGCCACTACGTCCCTCCTACTTCTTAAATAAACTGGCTACCACTTCTGTTAAAGTTGTAAGACTTCCATAAAACCCCGAGTGGCTACCCACTTGTATGACGGTTCCTCTAAGTAGTTCCTTAAATACACACCACCACCTACAGGCGTCCTAAGACCTCTACCTTACCTTCAAGAATGATGTCCTGTCTCAATACTTTCACAACATTTGTTTTAGTTGTCTTTTTTTTTTTTTTTTTGGTCAGCCATTATAGCTTAGTAAAAGTCTTATGAAAGAGCTCAGCATAGGCTGGCTAGATGGCCCAGCCAGGAGTCATTTGCCACTAAGCTTGATGACCAGAGTCTGAATCCCAGAACCCAGTCCCTTGGGTTGTCCTCTGAACATTTCATGTGTGCACTTAAAAATAAAAGAGTAAGAAAGAGAGAGAGAGAGAGAGAGAGAGAGAGAGGGAGGGAGGGAGGGAGGGAGGGAGGGAGGGAGGGAGGGAGGGAGGGAGGGAAGGAAGGAGGAAGATGGGTATGATAGCTCACTCCTATAATCCCAGCACTTAGGTACAGGAGAATGGGAAGTTAGAAGCAGCCAGCCTATTGTATATATAAGATCTTATCTCTAAAGGAAGGACAAGAATTAAAAAAAAAAAAAACAAAAAAACACCAACCAGAAAAAAAAAACAATAAAAAAAAAAAACACCAACTTTCTAAGCATTCATTATTTAGCTTCAAAATTAGAGCTACATACAGAGTTTGGCAGAAAGAATGGAAAACTCTTCACACATCCATTCGAGCTACGGGAAGAATGTCAGATATCTCTGGGAGAAGCCTTTCCTTTGTGAGATCTTATGCATGACGAAGGCTAGTTCTGCAAACAACCTTATCTTGACAAATACAACTATTCATGTGAACAACTTAAATTATCTTGACAAGTGTAAGTATTCTGTGAATAACACAAAAGATAACTGTAAAACTAGAACTATAAAATATATGAGTGTAAAGATTACTTTCAATGACTTTTTTTTTTTTTATCAAATTTACCTCATTTTTATGAGTGTTTAACCACAGACAAGGCAGCCGATTAAGGTGCTGGGTGAACAAAGCTCACTTCCACCCAACAGAACAGTATGAAAATGGCCGCATATCTTCTAAGATCACCTCAACAAACTCACTACAGCCTCCATCCTGATCTCTTAATCACACAAGCAGATTCCTTAAGTGTCCCTAGAGAGGCCCCCAGAATGAAAAGGGAACCAACCTCTCCTCCTAACAGTCTCAGCCACTTGCCCAGTGTAGTGAACAACCTTAGGAGACCTATTGGCTCGCAACAGACCTTCAGATGCCTGAAGCCTGTGCCTTCTTTGAGGGGAAAATACTTCGACATGCCTCATGAGGAACCTTAAATCAGAACTACTCAGCTAAGTGACTCCTAGCTTCCTGATCATAATTGTATGAGATAATAATACTTGGTAGCTCTGTCTAGGCATGGCAGCACAGCCCCGAAATCCCAAATACTCCTGGGAACCGGAGGCAAGAGGAGATCACAAGTCTCAGAAATAAAAAGGCTGGAAAGATGGCTCAGCACTTGCGAGCTGGCACTGCTCTTGCAGAGGCTGATGTCAAATGGCACAGCTGCATATACCTGCAGCAGGAGAACTCAGCGCTCTCTTCTGGCCTCCACAGGCACTGCACTCACGCACACACCCCAAGGGAGACTGAGTGTGGTAGCTCATGTAATCCCAACACTTGGAAGGTTGAGGCAGGAGGAGTGCCTCAAGTTCAGAGCCAGCCTGAATAACAAAGACCCAGTATCAAAAAAAAATAAAAAATAAAAGAGTGCTAGGGGGCTGGAAAGATGGCTCAGCAGTTAAGAGAGCACTGACTGCTCTCCCGGAGGTCCTGAGTTCAATTCCCAGCAACCACATGGTGGCTCACAACCATCTGTAATGGGATCTCATGCCCTCTTTTGGTGTGTCTGATGACAGCTACAGTATACTCATATTCATAAAGCAAATAAATAATTCTTAAATAAATAAATAAATAAATAAAGCCGGGCGGTGGTGGCGCACACCTTTAATCCCAGCCCTCGGGAGGCAGAGGCAGGCGGATTTCTGAGTTCAAAGCCAGCCTGGTCTATAGAGTGAGTTCCAGGACAGCCAGAGCTATACAGAGAAACTCTGTCTCGAAAAACCAAAAGAAAGAAAGAAAGAAAGAAAGAAAGAAAGAAAGAAAGAAAGAAAGAAAGAAAGAGGGAGGGAGGGAGGGGAGGAAGGGAGGGAGAAAGAAAGAAGGAAAGAAAGTGTGTGCTAGGGTGTTTACCTTATGTGTGAAACTCTAGATATAACCTCTAATACCATCAAAAAATATACTTTTGCACTGACAAAATGCTCTATGATACTGTACACCCAATACAATAGCCATTGCTACATGTGGCTGCTGAACAATAAAATGCGGTGTGACCCAGGAACTAAGTTTTCCATTTTATGTAATTTTAATTAAGCAGCCAATTTTGTCTTGTGTATCTACTATGCTAGAGAACAAACTTCTATGACTTTGGGGATCATGTACTGCATACCAATAGATAACTAGTTTATGTTCATTCTTTAGGATTTTCTCTATCTTTTTCTTTCTTTTTTTTTTTTTTTTTTTTTTTAAGATTTATTTATTTTATGTGAGTACACTGTCACTTTCTTCAGACACCCCAGAAGAGGGCATCAGATCTCCTTTCAGATGGTTGAGAGCCACCATATGGTTGCTGGGAACTGAACTCAGGACCTCTGGAAGAGCAGATGGTGCTCTTAACCACTGAGCCGTCTCTCCAGCCCCCCTTACTACAATTCTTTAGTCTCCTCCTTCTACTTAATTAGTCAGCCAAGCAAAACCAAGCCAAGCCTCGCCTCCTCCTCACATTCCCCACCTCAGTGAATGGCACTGGCACACACAGAGCCTCCCGATCCTTTCGTCCCTATTGTAGTCGTATGTCTTTGAGCTTTGCTTTTGCCTCTCCTCTTTCAAACACACTGCTGAGCGGCTCTGGTTTAAGGTGTTGTGAGGACTTCATTTTCCATGTAGATTACTGAGAAATATCTCTTTATCAGTCTCTGCTTCTGAGACTGCTTCTCACCGCTAATCCACCCTTCACACTGCCACAGGATCCCATAACTTCTATGGCTAAAGGACAGCACTGGCCTTCAGAACCCAGGGTTTAAACCCAACCTCCTTAAAATGACACCATCAAGTGCCACCTAACACTTCAATTTCATCCTCATCAGTCTCTCTTTTAAATTATTTCCTGTGTGTGGGGTGTTTGCCTGTGTGCATAACTGTGCACCACTCGCATGCCTGAAGCTTGAGGAGGCCAGAAGAGAGCATCAGATCTCTGGAACTGGAGTGACAGAGCACTGTTCGCCACCATATGGGTGCTGGGAATGGAACCCTGGTCCTTTCCAAGGGCAACCAGTGGCCCACCCACCGAGTCATCGTCACCATCAATTCCCCTGCTTTACTCACACCAAACGGCGTGCAGTTTGTACAAAACACAGGATGTCTCACCCCATGTTGTTTTAAAGGTAAGTCTCACTCACTATACAGAGCGGTCTGTATGGCATGCTCCCACCTCTGCCGCCTTAATGCTGAGATCACAGGGAAGCCACCCCAGCAGGTCCTCACCTGGCTCCACTCAGATCACTCCTCTCAATGCTCTCGTACACTCACTGTCTGGGAACCACGTCTCGACCCCTCATCTTATCTACGAAACAATTTCTAGTCTGATCGTGAAAGGCAAACTACACCGCTTTGCATCTAGTTGTCTCCTATCATACTAGCATCTCCCACGAGTCAGGAACAGTACCTGATTCGCCTCTGCCTGTCTCTATGGTAGACCAGTGTCTAATGCAGGCTGGGGATTCAGACTTCTGCCACTCATGGGGAGTGATACTTACACTTCCTAGGACTCTTTCTGTCCTTGTAAATATAGGATGTATTTAAAACCCATTCCCTCACAGTCATTGGGAAGATTATATAAAATACAGTGTATAAAATGCAACTGTGCCTCATACAACTTTTACTTTGAAATGAGAGATTAATAGCTGAGTTTACTATCTCCCAGAAAGATACAGAAAGAGTGAGGAAGACATCTGGGTATTTACTACATGGTATGAAGACTGAAGGCATAAAGACTCAAGCAGAAATAATAAAAGGCTGAAGAAGAACAGAGGACCTGCACGGGCTAAGACAGCACAGCAGAAGTAAAGCCCGTGGATGTCGACACAGGGCCAGAGTACAGACAGGTGACTGCAGGAGAGAAGGAAAAGCACCCAAACCTGAAAGCAGAGCCTTCCAAGGAAGGCGACAGCTAAGATGTAGTCCGGCAGTACAAGTGGTGTCTAAGAGGAATCACATGAAAGTGCAAATTTTGGGCTATTTGTGACTAATAAAAAAAGAGCATTTCAAGCAAAAAACTGGATTTTCTTAATAATGAGCCCCAATTTGGGGATTATTCAGAACTATATTTTACACTCTACCTTTTCACCTTGAGTACCTGAATGTGGGACTCATAAACCAAGGGGGAAAAATGTCTCCCTCCTTATAAAGTATCCTACATGGTCCATAGCACACAATATAGAAACTGCTGCTTTAATTTATATTTAAAAACAAGAAATTAATCCCAGTAATCTAAGGACTTGGGAGGCAGAAGCAGGTGGCTCTGAGCCCAGGCCATCCAAACATCCTCTCTCAAGACTCAGCTGGGCTGGGGACAGGCCCGTGGGTCAAGACACTTGTTGCTCTCTCTCAGATGCCAGCACTCACATGGGGTGCTTCACCACTCCCTGTAACTCCAGTTCCAGGGGATCTGACACCCTCTTCTGGTCTCCTTAGACAAGTAGGCACACACTACATACATAAATAAAAATATTTTTTAAAAAGACAAGAAACTAATCTTTTGCTCAATTTTCTCACCTCGGTTTTACAGTTTCTATTTATATTGATAGACACAGTGTTATGTAAAATTGTATACAGTAGGAAATACAGTGAATCACGTGTAGAATGACTTTAAGTCTGATTCTAAAATCTTTCTAGTATGGAAGCACTAGGCCAGCCAATTCATGTTGTTGAATCTAAAGGGTTTTTTCTGCTGGTAAAGTGAGAATAACAAATGCCTTGTTGAGTTATTATAAGAATTAACGACAATATCCATAAGTACCTAGGATGATGTTTTTGTATATAGAAGCTAATTATTTTAACTAAATACGGAAACAGTTGTAAAAGCAAAGTAAATAAAAATTTAAATGATTCATCCCAAAACAAATATAAGGTCAGCAAAATGGCTCAACAGGTAAAGAAAGGCGCTTGCTGCTTAGGGCCTGGTCACCTGAGTTATTATATCCCTGCAATCCACATAGACAGAAGAGAACAAACTCCACGAAGTTGTCCTCAAACTTCTACAAGTGTGCCATGGTGCATGTACTCACACATATACATCATACATGCATGCACACACACATACACACACATACACACTAAATATTAGTTTACATAAGTGGCAATTTATTAGCTGTAACAAAACAAATGAATCATGCTGCTTGTGTGACAATATCATCCTAAAAATAAAATGTGGTGGAACTGGAGAGACATCCAGTTTGGTGTGTTTGCTGCCCTTGGAGAGGCCTGGAGCACAGTTCCCTTCACCCACAGTAGGCTGCTCATAACCACATATGGCTCTGGTGCTAGGGAGTCCAATGCCCTCTGCTGACCTCCTCGGACATCAGGCATGCACATGGCGTGGACATATATGTTACATTTTTAAAATCCAAACTTGAAAATACCTATAATAATCAAATTATTGAATCATTATGAATTGGTCATTTACCTGTTATTTTTTTCAAATTTGAATTTGTGTTTCATTTTGTTCTGGGGATTGAAGATAAGGCCTTGCAAATGCCAGGTACTAGGCAAGCTCTACAGCTACGTCCTGTTCACAGCCCTCCAACCCGACTAAGCTCATCAACCCTCTAAGACAACCAAACATTCTCCAGACTAGCAATACTGAGAACAGGAAGTTTTCCAAGCTGGATAAGCAGAGTTCTTACTGCTTACAGTGTGAGGAAGCAACACTAGCTAAAATTAGATATGGTGCCTACTTATACAAAATTAACAGACCTTTACCCCATGAAGGAGCTGTAATTATGGGGAAATGCAGCTTCCCAAAATCCTGCAGCTCCCCCTAAGGCCTGTGAAGTCCCCTCATGTGTAACAATGCTTCTGAGAGCACTCATTTCTCCATGCAATCTCTTATCAATTTTAGACCTAGCAGGACCCTAACACAACACCTCTGCAGCCTTTCTTTACCTAGAACTTTTTACTCACTCAGTAAAAAGTTTAAGAGCTTCTGTTTTTAAACAGCTATATACAAACTTCAATTTTTTCTGAAATTACTAAAAATATAATAAAACAGTTATAACTTAAAAATAATAAACACGTAAGTATCTCCTAAGCAAGTCCTAAAATTATTCATCCCACAGGATTTCTTTCTTCCAGTTGTTTGTTCTAAATGCTGTACTACTAGGGCTGAAGAGATGGCTCAGTAGTCAAGAGTGATTACTGCTCTTGCAGAAGACCCAGGTCTGGTTCCCAGGACCCACAGAGTAGCTCACAACCACCTGTAACTCCAATTCCAAGGGCTCTTCTGACCTCCTATCCATACATGAGACACATAAAGTCACACAAGCAAACACATACACACATAAAATAAAAAACTCCAACTTCTGAACTAGTCTTCCCAACATGCTGCAGAATTTCAGTAACAGAAAAAAAAATTACAAAGAAGGTGTGAAGATTGGCCCAGGTAAGTCTATAGCTATGAGACAATTACTTTTTAAACGGTAGAAAAATATTTTTTAAAAAGGGATATAATTATGGTAGTAAGAAATCTTTACTGTAGATTCTTTCTTTTGAAAAGGGAGGGGGTGGCAATTTGCTTCTATTGTCATACGTCACAAAAGCCTCACCTTCAGCCATGCCTGGTAAGCACACCCCTACAATCCCAGCTCTCCAAAGGCAGAGGATCTATAGTTCAAGCCCAGCCTATGATTACACAGTGAAACCCTGTTTCAATAAGTAAAAATATAAAAATAAAAACAAGAACAAAATAACCAAGGGCAAGGCTAGTGGAACGTATGCCTAGCAAGTACAAGGCCCTGGGCTCAATCCCCAGCACCATAAAAATAAAAAACAAATAACCATCTATTAAAAGGCATTGACTGTTTTTTTTTCCACCTTACATATTCGGTATAATAAATTAATTTCTGCTCTTCTAATACCAAAAATATCTGTATCAAACAGAGTATAAACATATTAAAAGAACTTTAGACTAACTGTGACAGAAAATGACATATCAACAAGGATTAGGTTGATAATAATGATAAAAAGCAGGGTGTGGTGGTGCACACCTATAATCCCAGCCTTTAGGAGGCAGGGTTACTAAATTTTTTAGGACAGCCTAGTCTGCATATCAAATTCTCTGCTAGCCAAGACTACACAGCAAGATCCTGTCTCTCAAAACACCAATCAAAGTAACACTATACAAATAAGAATGGCATATCAAAGAATAACTCACCACAGATAAAATTTACTTGTTTATATTTAAATAGACTACATTGCTGTGAGCAACCAAAGCCAGAACCAATTCAACAGCAAGAAAAACTGAAATTAAAATAATTTTATTTGCCAGGTAGTGGTGGCGCACACCTTTAATCCCAGCACTTGGGAAGCAGAGGCAGCGGATTTCTGAGTTCGAGGCCAGCCTGGTCTACGGAGTGAGTTCCAGGACACCCAGAACTACACAGAGAAACCCTGTCTCGAAAATCAAAACAAAACAAAACAAAACAAAACATTTTTATTTAAGTTAACAAATGTCATTTGAAACTAGTTGTAGTTCCTACATAGATTCTGAAATTAGGTTAACAACAATTTAATTAAAGAAATATAGAGCTATTTCAATGCACACAAAGGCTGTTTTAAGTGTCTACACAGAGATAAGAAGCCAGTTAAAATAATTTCAATAATGGTATTATACTAACATACTTCCATCATATATGGAGAGAGAGAGAGAGAGAGAGAGAGAGAGAGAGAGAGAGAGAGAGAGAGAGAGTGTGTACACACTTACTTATTCAGTATTAACTCAGTAAACACTGTAAGCTCTCTTTGCTGGCACCATTTTCCCATACCAAGTACAAACTTTAAAAAGGGAGTCTCTCTTTGATTTGCTCCCACTGTTTCCCCAAAACTGAATGTTCCTACATATATTAACGCACGCCCCTTACTCCTTATACCTCAGAAATAACAGACACATTGCCTGCACAGACATCCTGAGTCATAACTGCAGCATGAAGGCCCTGAGATTCATTACCCTGAGCAGTTAAAGTGGTGGTAATGATTTCTAAACTAAAATTAGACTTCCTTTACTCTTATTATCACTGTGATGACCTCAAGGATGTGATAGCTCTTTTCTCTGCTCAACTGACAGCACAGGTGAGCTAAGGATTTTTGTAAGTGATTCTGATGTTCTTCTCCAGGTTAAATAACATCTCAGCTCCCAGATGACTTGGAGCCATTAAGAACTGGGATTCCTTTCAACTGGCATCATTCCAACAGAAGCTCAGTAAGAAATAAAACCTCCTGCAAATCAAATCTGTTGCAATGTTATTTTTCCCCCCAGAGGTTGGTTACCTGCTTCTGTTACTTACACACACACCACACCATCACCACCACCACCACCCCCGCCGCTGCCACCACCACCAGTGCCACCACTGCCCCCCACCACCACCACCACCACCAGTGCCACCACCACTGCTACTACCACCACACACACCCCTAAAGTTGAGTAAAGACAAGGTGAGAAAAGTAGATCCTGTTGCAAACCTCCTTCAGGAACACTCCATGAAATCAAAACAAGATCTGACTGTCAAACTCTACACACTCATGAACATCCTCTCCGACTGACAGCACTCTAGAGTTCTCAGTACCACTGTCTAACCATTAGACAATGAGGATATAATGTAAGAAGTCACATCCAAACTACACGGAGTCTCAGTGAGACCTTTACTGGTGACATCAGGATATCCAGAGGCTTCACTATAACCCCATGAGGAGAGACAAGGGAAGAGAAAGATTAACCAAGACCGTCCATGCACTGATCACTGCTGAAGCTACTGACAGGAACACAGAGGCTCTGTACATGAATAAGCCTGTCCCATACACTACAGAGCCTATAGAATAAGTGTGTACTGAGCAGCTCCAGTGCTAGGCTGCATTACTGTCCCCACTTACTCAGCCCCCATAGTCCTTCCTTACAAAGATTACACAGCCTTACCAGTGATCACATGCCTTCTAATGCCACCTGCAGGAGAGTACTCATCCCTACTCCACTGATAATGAACCTTACTTTTTCCTACGAGCTAATCTGATGTGACTGAACAAAAGCTTCAAGAGTCATCATATGCAGCCAGCTGTGGTGGTGCACACCTTTAGTCCCAGCAATCAGGAGACAGACGCAGGTGGATCTCTGATGTTTGAGGCCAGCCTGGTCTACAGATGCAGTTCCAGGACAGCCAGGGCTACACAGAGAAACCCCATTTCAAAAAACAAACAAACAAAAAGTCAGCATGTACGTCCATCCATGTCCTTGTCCTTTCTCTCTGACACAGTTACCATGAATTTTGACAACCAGGTTCCTGCAGCCAGGTTCCAAGACAAGACCCAGGAAGTGATGGTGCAGCCATTCTACACCTGACACTGCCATCCCCAGTTTTACTGTAACCTGTAAAACCTGGCAAATAACACCTACCACGTCAGGACAGATACACAGAACATTAAAACAATGGGTTGCCGTGTTTTTGTAGCATTGCTAAGAGAAAGGGATGATGTTATCGTAACTAAAGTGGTGGTATACTTCTAACTACAGCACTTGGGACGCAGAGACAAGAGGATTCCGAGGTCAAGCTTACTCTGAACTATATATACACACAGCAAGACCTTGTCTCCAGGACTGGAACAGGTTTAAATACAGTTATTTCTAAGAAGTATGTCTGAAAACCAATGGAGGGGTAGAAACTGAGGTAAAAGAGCAGGAAGATGACTTTATGGCATGACTTCATAATATTCATTGTCTCTTGGTATCTCTGCCACACCTGCGTGTGTGTGCGTATGTGTGCTCCTGTGCTTGTGCGTGTGTGTGTGCTCTTGCACATGCATGTGCGCACCCACAAGAGTCACAGCACTAGGGAAGCATGAGTGTCACAGCGCTGGTGTGTATAACCCCGAGTGCCATGACACTGATGTGGAGGCTGGAGGACAACTCTCAGGATTTGGTTCTTACCTTCCATCATGTGGCTTCCAAAGCTGGTGACAGGCACCATTACCAGCTGTGCTATTTTGGAAGCCCAGAGACCAGATCTGCTATTGAACCTAGAGTTCACTCATTGGCTACGCCGGCTGACAAATGAACTCCAGAGACCTGATGTCTCCAGCCCACCCCAGTGCTGGGGTTACAGATTACCACTATCATTCGCCCCCACCCCTGCTTTTACATGGTGCTAAGGATCCACTCTCAGGTCCTCACTTTACCAATTGAGCCATCACCCCAGTCCCGGAAAGGAAAAATTCTAACTATGATTCTTGTGGTGACTAAAAACCACTTGAGTGACTACAAAAATCAACTTTGGCAAAATAACACTGTATTACATGAACATGTTTATACTGCAGCTAAGTAATGTCTGAACATTGCAATAACCTGCAAATACAATTAGAAATAATGTCTGCACTTTGTATCCTAGACTCTCAAAGTACTTTACAAACATCAGTGTAACCTTCGCATCACCTGCCATGCGGGTGTTATACAACATTGCAACTAGCTATCCTTCTGCCACAGAACACTCAGATACCCCTCAAGAGTAGTCACCCTGAGACGTCTGCCCAAGCAACCAATAAAACAGGAAATAAGCTGACAGTGCATGTGCCACCAACAATCTCCAAGAAGACCAGACCTTCACCCACAAGAACCACTTCCTCTGAGTAAACCACAGAGACACCAGGCAAACCACAGCAGATCAGCATGTATGTCGACACAAGAAAGACTGATAACACATCTAAAAATCTACACGAAGGCATGCTTGTACTACACATCTTTATGTGTATTTGGGGACACTGTACTCTTCTAGTGGGTACTGTCGGCATTAAGTGATCAATTTCAAAGTTAATGCTTTCAGATGATCTGGCTTTTATACAATAATGGACATTTTCTGAGCCCATGGAACACCTACAGAAATCCCTCTTTATTAATTATACAGATTGAAAAACAGCATTTATATTTAATACTTTGTTAAATTACAGTCTAAAAGTAGTATCTTTAATAACTGCAATATACTTTATAGTGTCAAAATAAGAAGCCATGTGACCAGTGGCTACAACTTTAAATTGGTTCCCCCTCCTCCCTTCCTTCTCTGTACAATCCCACTATCTAGCCCAGGCTGGTCTAGAACTCAAGATCCTCCTGCCTTAGCCGCCAAGTGCTGGAATTACAGCCATGTGCCACTAACATATTCTCCTACACATTTCTAATTGCTGTGTGACTATTATTACAGTCCTAAGCCAGAAAGACTTTTTTTTTCCTGGCTATTAGATCTGCTTGTCTCTAAACACAAGGAAGCCACCCAGGCCTGACTAAGACTTTAAAAACCACGAGTCAGCATCTGAACTCATTAAAAATCATTTGGGCTATGAGTGTGAACTCACAGCTGCACTGAGGCATGTCAGGTTAACACAGGAACCATAATGTGCTTCTTCAACCAAGAGTCAAAACCACACACGAAAGCACTTTGAGAAGAGCTGACCCTCAGCACCACCGTATACCATTCTGCAAGATCAAAATCCACAGTATCCCAGGTGTCAGGTCCACAAGCATCTTACAAACACCTCACACATGGTTACCTCTGATACGTCAGACACACTAAGTCAAAAACATAAAATTTCCAATTTCAAAACTTACTAGCAAAACCCAAAAGATCAAGGATATCTACTTAAATAACATTTGATTAAATAAGTATCAAAGGAAGTCTACCAATAAAACATTAACGTGTTCTTTAATCTTAGATATCATATAGTAATTGAAACACACTTTTTCTGTTGCTTGTTTGTCTTGAGTAATAACTCTCCCAAAACCAAGAAAGTAAAATGGTTTTCTGAGGTTCGTTTTTATTACATGTTTGGTTACATGTACGCTCGCTGGAGAGTCCCTGCATGTGAGTGCAGGCGCCTGTGGAGGCCAGGGGCACCTCCTCCCCGTGGAGTTGGACCTGCAGTAGGTTAAGGGCCTTCTGATGTGGCTGCTGGGAACTGAACTTGGGTCCTCTACAAGAGCAGTACACACTCCTAGCCAGAACCACCTCTCTAGCCAGAAGAAAGTAGTATTTAAATTTTAACACTAATCTATTCTACTAGGAAATTACTACTAAGCAAGCACTGCGGAGCTATTTCTTAAAATTGGTATGATGACATAAGTTTTTTGTTTTTGTTTTTTTGTTTTTTTTTTTAACATTTTAAGTAACTTAGACTGAAACAATTCACTAAGGAGAAGAACAGTTTCCAGATGCCTCTTACTATATTACCTCTAAGCTACAACTGCATCTCTTCACTGTCCCCAGTGATACTTTATCTTCACTTCTGACTAACTTTGACTCTGCAAAGGCTCCTGACGGCATTTCTTTATTCTACTTTTTGATGTACTAAGGGAACTACATTTGAAAGAATCACTTTGTAAAGAAGTCTTCTAAAACATGAGTAATTGTTTAAGTAGCGAATTTGATAACTGTGTTCTTATATATATTTGTTTCATTTGGTTGTTACAATCTCTTACATACATTTTAAAATAAACATGGAGCCAGAGAATATAGCTGTTTACCCAGCAAGCCTGAGGCCATCAATTTATCCCCAGTACAAAATGTATAGATACATTCATGCACACATCTACCTATCTACCTAAATTTTTTCTGAGAATCTTTCTCTACCTGTAATTCTGGGGCTAGGGCTATGCCTGGAGAAAAATCAAAGAACTCAAAATTGCAGTAAAAATAAGTTGGAACTTGCTTCTCCAGAATATGAATCATATAGAATATCACATTTTGTACCAGAAAACCAACTAAGAACTATAGTAGGAGAGCAAGTCAGGCAAAGCTAATAAAATATTGAGAGACAGACTGACATTTAGACAATGGAACAAGAGAAAACATAACTCAGCTAAACAAAGACTAAGTAAGGGGAGGAGAGCCAGGAAGGAAGCAGCCGCTAACCACGTGAACCATTACAGGCATGCAGGCTCAAAATGGCAGAAAAGCATCATCTAGCCTGGTACAGCAAGAATGCACAGGTTACCAGGACGACTTAAAAGAACAGCTGGAGCTGGAGATCAGGAACAGCTTCCTGACTACAAACCCTATCAGCTCGTTGTTCAGTCTCCTGAGGAAGTGACAAAAGCTTTATTCTCTAGAGATATTTAAAGTTAGCACAGATAAGGGACCAGGAAGAAAGCATCCTGTAAGAAAAAATGCCCTATTCTTTTTTTTTTTGTGTGTGTGTGTGTGAGGTTGAAAAGCAGCTAAACAATGGTGAACAGAAAAACATAAAATATGTAAAAAAATAATAATAATGATAATAATAATAATAATTTAAGATTAAAAAACAAGCCGGGTGGTGGTGGTACACACCTTTAATCCCAGCACTTGGAAGGCAGAGGCAGGTGGATTTCTGAGTTCGAGGCCAGCCTGGTCTACAGAGTGAGTTCCAGGACAGCCAGGACTACACAGAGAAACCCTGTCTCAAAAACAAAAAACAAAACAAAACAAAAACACAAAAAAAAAAAAAAAAAAAGATTAAAAATCAAAAAGTCAGGCAGTGGTGGTGACCGCCTTTAATCCCAGCACTCAGGAGACAGAGTGCTCAATCTTACAGATAATGATTTATGACTCAAAAAGTCAGGCAGATCTCTGACTTTATGGCCAGCCTGGTCTATAAAGTAAGTTCCAGGACAGCCAGAGCTACACAGAGAAACCTTGTCTCAAAATAAAATATATTTAATTAATTAATTTAATAATAATGATGATGATGGCTTAAATGCAAAAAAATCCAGATTAAAGCCTTGAATCTAAAGGTTTGCCTGGCATACTACGCCTTTGGTTTCAGCAGCAGCACAGGTAAAATATATAATAATAATAATAATATGTATGCTTGTCTCAGTTTTATAAGCTTGACTTGATTATGAATTGCCTTAAAGTATACATAAATAATGAAAATGAGTTGCCTTAAAGTATACATAAATAATGAAAATGAGTTGCCTTAAAGTATACATAAATAATGAAAATATGATCAGCCATACACCAAATTAAAAAACATTATAAATATTAAATATTATACTAACATACAATATCACTGTATACATGAAAGAATATTTTATTCAAAAGAAGCTGAAACAGTTATATCACTATTCTGAAGACTCCTAATTAAGAGAAGGGATCTTATCTCCACATAAATTAAATCATCAAATCCAAATTTTAACAGATGAGACAAAATTAAGGTGAGCCTCCTTGTCCTAAAAACAACAGCACAGTCCATTTCTGAGAGATAAGTAATTATGTAGTAAGACCTATTTGTTCCTGCCTTGCTGGAGGAGGAACCCAAGCACCCTGTTACTAATCTAGAGTCCCAGCCACTAAGAAGCAATTCTAGTAATTGTCAGACAACCAGAGCACAAGATCCCTCCAATCACCTGTGGGGAACCAATAAAACATCCTGCTGTGTCTATGATCTATGATGTTAACAGGTTAACACTGCAGTATAAATAATGTAACAAATAGTGTGGGGGGGGGGGGCCGGGGAACACTGCAGTGTTAACATGTTAACAACCAAAATCACTAATGTATTAAGTGGTATCAGCAGACTAACACACATTTGTAGCAATTTCAAATAAAGTGTCCTTTGTCAACTCATGAAACAAATAGAAACACAATGTAAGTGTATTTTAGTCAGAAAGACCAAACTCCTTATTTTTTAAAAGTTACTTTGGATTCTCCATGTTGACTGGCAAAATTGTAGGAGTACATGTACTATATTACAGGCTTATATGAATCAGGGTTTTATTGTGAACTTAGAAAAGACAAAATATTATAAAGTTGGCACTGTGACACTCCCTATTCTCCCTGTCAAGTTATTATTTGAAATGGATTCATTGTATAAGAAAATATTACAAATAGTTCAATCTTACAGAAAATAACATACTGCCCTAAAGGGGTAGGTAGGTTGCTTGTTTTGTTATTAACTAGAAGAACTATAAGACCACTTTGGCAGAAAAAAAGAAACAAGACTGATAGCTGTACATATGAATATAAAGTTACAGGCTTCTGTGTTCACTTTAAAGCTACTTAAATGTCAGCTTAAAGCTAAATTCGGTACTGAGTAAATTCCAACACATCAAAAACTTGTGTCAATCTACAAACCAAAAACAGCAAGATCTGTAAGTCCCAGACAAAACAAAGTCCATGAGTCTCAAGGAAGACCCTGCTGACTTTCCCAGCTATATGACCCTGAAAAGTTGCTGTTAACAGAATCTACTCAGAAATCATTCACTAGGTCCATTGAAAAAACATCCTTTCCTGTCTACTTCTGCCACTCTCCGAACAGAAACAAGCCAGAAAGCACCGAAAATTATTAGGATATTTTAGGGCTACATAGAGCCATTAATGCAGAAGGAAAAGCAGCAATCAGACACTCATCACTTTTTGAGTCTTCTGACTTCTTAGTAGTTACAAAGGAAGCAACTAGAAAGCATCCATAAAATACTTAATTTAAAAATGCTCTTCAGGGGCTGGAAAGATATCTCAGTGGTTAAGAGCACTGGCTGCTCCTCCAGAAGACCCAGATTGAATTCCTAGCACCCACATGGCAGCTCACAATTGTCTGTGACTCCAGTTCCAGGGGACCCATCACACCAACCATACATGTGGTCCACACATCAAAGCATGCAGGCAAAACACCCAAAATAAAAATACTCAAAATAAAATAAATAAATCTAAAAAAAAAAAAAAACTACATAAAAACACAAGTCTTAGCGGGGTAGTCACTTGCCTTTAGTCCCAGCAATCGGGAGGCAGAGGCAGGCAGATCTCTTGTGAGTTCCAGGCCAACCTGATCTACAAAACAAGTCCTAGATAGTCAGGGCTAGTCAAAGAAATTCTGCCTCGAAAATCACCCCAAAAAGAAATAAAAAGAGAAAAAAGGGGGGAAAAACTAAGAGAAAGAAAAAAGGGAGCAAATGGGTACATGAATTTAACTGCAAAATAATAACAGGATGTAACAGGGTAGTGAGTATCCAAAGCGACCAATCAGAGCCTGAACAGAACTGAATTCCATCCCAGCCCCAGCACGTCCCTAACACAAGAATAAAACCCTTCTTATCTTGTTCAGCCATGTGTCGCCTGCCACAAACTGCAAAACAGAACAACGCCCAAAACCAGCTAGTCTGATTTCCACTGAGGACAGACAGACTCTGTAGTCAGAAGCACCACAATGAAAGAACTCCAACTCACACAGCTGCCCTGGTGGCTCTGCACACTCTACAGAACAAAGCCACACCACATACAGTACTTCAAACTTGAAAGGGTCTCGGAAAAGTTGCACTGGCACTATTAATTTGCCAACAGTCCTAGAATTCGTAAAATATATCTCCTGCTCACTGGATCAGTGAGAGAAGATGTACATAGTGCTGAGAAGAAGTTAGTCTGTAAGAACTCCGCTAAGGCACTCTGACATAAGTATTACTAAACCAGTACTTCCAGATCTCACTTCAACATATATTCAAACCAGGAACTACTGACTACTCTCTTAAAGAGAAAGGGCTGCTTTATATTTACAGAGTAAGTTTAGGAAAGAAAGAAAAAAAAAAAAAAAAAGTAGTGGTCACCCAGTAATTCTTTTTTTAAAGGAGAGGAAAAAAGACACCAAACCCAAGTGCCTGACAAAAAGAACAGCATTCCAAATCAGTTTTAAAGTAAACCTTCCAGGATCTTATTTTACATGGCTCGGTTGTCTGAAGCAACAGAGTGAAGGTTTATGATAAGAAGTTAGTTAGGTCTAAGTCCCACAAAGCATTAACATATTTAGACTGCTTCCCTTCACCAATGTTAAAAGATGAAACACTTCAGCTGGACAGTGGTAGTGCACACCTTTGATCCCAGCACTCAGAAGGAGGCAGATGATCTCTGGGTTCAAGGCCAGCCTGCAGACAGAACAGCCAGGGCTATACAGAGAAACCCTGTCTTGGGGGAAGGGAGGCAGATACAACACTTGACTCCATAGAATGTGGACTCCATCCACTGTTCTCACATAAATATCTAAGAGTAAGAATCCAGCAGGGAGGTGGCCCAGCTCTTTAAGATGCTTAAGCAGGAGGAGGACTGTCATGCTGCTACACACAGCCAGATACTACACACAGCAAGAACCTGTCTAAAAAAAAAAAAAAAAAAAAAAAAAGTGGAGGGGGGGGGCACTTAAGAGATGGCACAACAGGGCTGGAGAGATGGCTCAGTGGTTAAGAGCACTGACTGCTCTTCCAGAGGTCCTGAGTTCAATTCCCAGCAACCACATGGTGGCTCACAACCATCTGGGGTCTGATGCCTTCTTCTGGTATGTCTGAAGACAGCAGCGGTGTACTCACATAAAATAAATAAATAAATCTTTAAAAAAAAAAAAAAAAGAGAGAGAGAGAGATGGCAAAAACAGTTAAGAGCACATTCTGTACTTGCTCTTGCAGAGGACCCAAGTTAGATATCCAGCACAGCTCACAAGCACCCATGGAATCCTAAAGCCTCTTCTAGCCTCTGAAGGCATCTGCACTCAGGTGCACATACCTGCACACACAGATATATGAACAAGAAATAGGCAGGGGTTTTTTTAAAGGATTTATTCGTGTACTTTTACTTCTGCATGTGTAATGTTCATACAATGAATTAAGTTATAAAAAAAAATTTCAATGTTTATGTCCAGTGTATTTATATACCAGAAAGAGAAGAAAAATCCCTGAGAATCAAAGCTGGGGAGAAAAAAAAAATCCTTTCATGGGTGCTTCTGTGTGACTTTTGTGTGGAATGAGTCAGTGACTCTAAATTCTGTTCCTACAAATTAAACTCTGTAACATCTTAATGAAAACCACGACTACATCAGTTTCTGGTAAGTCTGCTTAACTATAGGCTCAACTGGCAGAAAAGAGCTGAATGAACCAGTAGAACAATTATCTGGACACCTGTGAGTGATTTCTCAGAAGCTAACCATCAGGAAAGGAGAGGGAACAGGGTGGAACCTTATGGCAGGCAGACCCGTAACAACTGTCTCTACATAGAAGTACATTGTATCAGCAGGAAAACTGAAATGAAATCCTGCCTAACAGAGTAGACAAACAAAGGATAAACATAAGTACTTTAAATATTTAGGGGCATCTTTTAGGTGAACACTCACTTGACACTGGAAAACATCAACAGGAAAAGGAAGTTCTGTCTCTGGAGAAGCTGTTATGGTATGATAATGGAATTTGGCCCCTTTAAAAATCAACAAATGAGTCGCACAGTTGGGTGAGACTCTCTCATTAGGAAATTAAACTGCTTTCCGCAGGAGCACTACTGTTGCTCTTGAAGACTTTCCGTCTTCTGCTTCAATTATTTGGTTGTTTTGTTTTGTTTTTTATGACAGCAATTTGAAGGTTGACTTTTAAAAAGGCAGGATAAAATTTGGAATTAATATACAATGTCATAATTAAGTTGAGGAATAAAATATGCTAAAGGACCCAACTTGCTTTCACTAAAAAGAACTCAAAAGACCTCTTAAGTGAAGAACTACACTTGGACTACAAACTCTACACACCACACCGTGTCACCCGATTAACAAACAAGATCCACCTGCCATAACTAAAACAGACCTAGGGTTTACATCTCTTAAATGCTAGGGCTTATGGAAGATGAAATGTAAAAAAAAAAAAAAAAAAGAATAATTAGAAGCAGGCCCCATGATTTTCTCTCATTTCCTTTAGCTCCTGGAAACTGTCCCCAGCAAGAACCCGTGATTTACTGGTAATGTCAACATTCTAGAAAATTAGGTAATTAATAATTAAACACTATGCAGGTCAACATGTAAAAAGAGATCAGAGTCACAAATCACCATGCAGAGGGATGAAAATTAAGTTCACAGACAGAAACTCCTAAAACTGAGAGTCCTGAACTACCACAGGTCTGGAATCAACCCCAATGATGTACCAATACCCACCGACCTCAAGGTCTGACCTTCACCCAAAATGACCTCCCTTCTGGTTCCAAAATGAGTACACAATCTTAATGCACCCGACAGAAAACCACAATCATGGTTTTCCTTCATTTCCTCTGAGAATATGGGGGAAAGTTTCTCTCCCGAAAAACTGCATTTCCAAATTCAATCAACCGGATAACTTGGCAACAACCCTAGACTAATTGCACAGCTCCGAAACAACCCTCTTTCCTATGCCTGTCAATTGCACTAGCTGAAGGCAAATCTGCAATCACTGACGCCCCTGCTGCGTGGGGCCGAATCCAGGGAAGGTTAGCGACCGAGGAACTTCATACCCACCTGTCCGTGATAGTAGACTGTGTGCCACTCATTGGGGCCCTTGGCGAGAGGTCTTCTTTTTATCCAACTTGCATTTTACAGTAACACCTCCACACCCCACCCCCAGTGCTCTGGGATCAGGCCCAATTTCGGCAGGGACACAAAAGTCCAACTCAAAACTCCATTCAGTCATCTAGAACATCCGATTGCAAGGGGTCAAGGAAAGGGGATGCGGGTTGAAGCAAAACAAGTTATCTCCCCCAAACCAACCGAGCAAGTCGGCCACAAGGCGAGCTCAAGAACTAAGAACGATCCTCAGCGAGGCACGGGGAGAAAACTTCGTCACAGAGGGAAGTCGCGAGCCGTAGGACGGGAACCCAGATCCCTCCGGGGCTGGGGCAGGATCGGCTCGGGGACGGGCGTCGGCTCCTGTCCCGAGTCGGCGGGGGCCCAGCCCTCGGGTCCCCGCTCTATCTGGGGCTGCCGGCCGCTCGTGGCCGCAACCTCCGCCGCGTCTCGCGCCGTCCCGCGCCGGGCTCGCGCCGCCCCATGTCCCCGGGCCGAGGGCCCTGAGCTGCTCCGCGCCGCCCCCACCCGGCTCCGGCCGCCGCGCTGACAGGGACCCTGTCTCAGCGCCCGGGGCAGCTCCCCATCCCTCGGAGGCCCCCGCGCTTCTTCCGCAGTGGCACGGCGGCTCCTCCCCGACGCTCTGGTAGGCGGCGGCTCCCGCGAGGAGCGGGAGGTCCCGGCCCGGCCCGGAAGCCCGGCCCCCGAGCAGCGGCGGCGGCGGCAGAGGCTCGGTGCGCAGGGCCGTTCGCCGGGTCTCAGGGGCACTCGCGGGAGCGCGCACAGGGTGGAGGGGGCCGCTGGCGGTGACGAGCCTTGCGACCGCTGCGGGCGGGGGCGCGCGCGGGTTCCGGTTCCGGTTCTGTCCCCTCGGCCCGGCGCGACTGGAGCGCGCCGAGCCGTCCCCTCCCCCGCCGACTTTTTGGGCCCTTCTCCCTGGGACTTCGGGAAGCCGCTTCACCCGGGATCCCTCCGCTTCCCGGACTCTCTCTCTCTCTTTCCAAACTTGCGCGGATGCTTCCGCGCAACGCTGTCGCGGGGGATAGAGGGGAGCGAAAAAAGTAGTTCTGTGTGTCACCACAGAGCGGGCGGCTTCTTCCTCCTCCACCAACCGCGCTGCCTTCGTGGTCCTTGAATGCCCTCGAGGTGCAACCACCACAGTGTAGGTTCCACCCGGGACAGCAGAGGAGCCATGCCACACTCTTGAAGAGTTCACATCTAGAGGGTCTTCGGGAACTCCCCGCCCCTCTAGTGCTGGAAACTTTGATTCTTTAAGAGAATGTGTTTGTTCCCGGTGTCAAATGCTTTTGATGACTGCCTGCGAGCCCAGGTCCACGGCCCCGATGGTGTTAGGCAAACCTGCACACACACAGGTTTGGGGTGGGCCACTCACCTGGGGCACCTGCTGGCCTAGCCCCGCAGCATGGAGAGGTGTGGGTAGGGGCGATGGCCAGAAGAGGCTGTGGAGAAAGGATCTGGGCCCCCACACTTGAGCCAGGAGTTCTTGATATAAATATTGCTTTTAGGCTGTTTTGCCTTGGCAAAATGAACTGTATTATTTGCCAAATCGAGAAAGCATGGTGCTTTCCACGGCAAGTTAATAAGCTTGCTGTGAAAAGGGATGGAAGAAGAAATACATCTGTCCGGTAAACAGCACTAGGGATCCCTTTGAAGAGTTCCCAAAATGTTTTCCGGTTTCTTTTTCGATGGGGTAGAGACGTTCAGCTAACCATGTAGTTTTATGGTTGACTAAATCTGCCCCTGAGGAAATGAAGTACCACGACACAATATAGTTCTCCCACTCTGCCTGTAAACATCAAGTGGCTATTCCTTTTATACAATTATCTTCAAGACTTCTGAGCTTTCAATCCGTGTAGGTGGGAAGAGACTTCGGCCATTTTGTGGAAATCAAATCTAATAAACAGTGGGTGTGGAGAGGAAACAATTACCTCTTAATAATGCTGTTTCTAAGTCATTCCACAACAGTTCGCGAAAGGATTGGATCATTATCTCTGAATAGATGCATGAGCTCAAGGTGACGTTAGAATGGGGGAAAGGGGGAAAAGATAAACAGAAGCCTGAAATGACTCTCTTGCTGGATTTTTTTTTTTTTTAAAGTTCGGGGCACAGCCAGCTAATTTTGTAATGTTTATTTTTGGAAAGAATAGAAGCAGATTGGAGTTCCAAGCCACTTTCCTAATGACCAGACCTGGACGCGTTGCCATCTGCTGGTAAATCCCAAACATGGCAATTCTAGCCTGAAGACTCCATTTGTTTCTTATGGTTGGAAAGAGTTCCAAAAAAAAAAAAAAATCTATATACAATGAACGAAATGTGAACCTTCTCCCAAAGCTTAATCGAGTTTTCTTGAATGTACTGTCCTCCTCTCCCTTGTCCTAATAATGTCACAGGACAAGGATCAGGTGAATGGGGTCTGACGACTCATCAAATCATGAATTTTAAAATTAAGTTCCCAGCTTCCTTTCCAGTCTGCCTCAATGCTCGAGCTCTTCGGGAGTAAAACGAACTGGGAACACTTCCTAGTCCACCTTCTCTTCCTTGCATACAAAACCTTTTGGCAGGCTCTTTTCAACAACTTTCCAAATTGAACAGCCCCAAGGTTCTAGCTGTGAGCAAAGAAGGCGTTTTTGCTGTGGGAAAGCTTTCAGAAGATGGTCAGCAAAGGACTGAATAACTACTGTTTCAATGAAAATCTCTAATCATTCACAAGGTTCTGATTTTTTTTTTTAATATCCTGATGAAAGGCTCATTATAACGGTTCCACTAATAGTCCACCTATGGAATGCCTTCAGAAGAGCCAAGCAAACCAAGGCCCCTTCCCTAGGTCATACGTAGCCCTTTACCTAGGAGGGTGGCACCAGAGACCCAATCCCTGGATATGCAATTTCCAATGGAACAGGTCACATCTGTCCTCTTATTCAATGTTTCAGTGTGCTTATTAAGGACCTACTATGTCCAGGACTGTTCTAAACACTAGAAATCTACTGTCTAGCTGAATATGGTAGCTTACACTTTTACTCCCATCACTTGGGAGGCTGAGGTAGGAGGATTAGTTGTGAGTTTGGAGGCAGGCTACTTAGTGAGTTTCAGGTCAGCCTGTGCTACAGAGTAAAGCCCTGTCTCAAAAAAGGGGAGTAGGAATGAAGACAGAGCTCAGGGGTAGAGTGCTTGTCTGCATGCTTGAAGCACTTGGGGGGCCAGGGTGGGGGAGCAACTGCTCCAACAGGTGGTAAGATCAGAATTTATTCTTCCTCTTTTAGGCAAATTATTTTTCTGTGCTGATTATGTGCTGATTGCTATCTTCCATATAAAAAGTAGGGGACTGGAGAGATGGCTCAGTGGTTAAGAGCACTGACTGCTCTCCCAGAGGTCCTGAGTTCAATTCCCAGCACCCACATGGTGGCTCACAACCATCTGTAATGAGATCTGATGCCCTCTTCGGGTGTGTCTGAAGACAGCTACAGTGTACTCACATACATGAAATAAATAAATCTTTTAATAAATAAATAAATAATAGAAATGATTAATGCTAAGAAGCAGATTACTGTCACCACTAAGTATGAATAGATGCCAACATTCCTACTTTGGAGTGGCTTTTCTCCTTGGCAAAACTGCAACAAAGAGACAAAGGCAGAGTCTAGGTTTATATAAAGTTATTTTATTTTATTTTTTTTTATAAAATTTAGTACAAATCGTATTGAAATATAAATCCTTCTTGAGCAATATCAGGGATGATTACACAGTAATTCAAATGCAAGTAAGTGTTCCCTTTTGTGTCTGGGGACACGAGGAACACTAATCTGCCCTTCATTTACCTGCATAGTAAAAACAGGCAACCTCTTAACTGCTGGGTCATCTTCACAGGAGTGTTTAATCTCTGAATTTCCTCATAGTTACTAGTTAGACCATCAAGAAGAGCTGAAATAAGGAATTCCTCCCCACTTAGCACTTGTTTAGGTGTCTTGTTATCAAAAAATAAATAAATAAAACCCGACAGGCATTTCCTTGAGTTGGCCTCAAACAGAAAGATCTACAATCCTTTACTTCTGAGGAGGGAGGGAGAAAGGAGCCAGTATTAGATTAAGCCTGCTCACTTGTCTGGTCTGGAGCAGGTTGCAATGGTGCCAAAATACAAAAGCCAGTTTTGTTTTGTTTTGTTTTGTTTTGTTTTGTTTTGTTTTGTTTTTTCCTTTATGTCCCTGTGCCAAGCCACTCTTTCTGACTATGCTTTTGCTGAAATCAGCATTTCCCCAGTTTCCATTTCTGCTCGAAGTTTTGCTGGAAAGGAACACACCACCAGCATATCTGGAACACAAGTCAGAGAAAAGGGGGGCATGGTGCTATCTGTCCAGAAAACAAAAGCAAAACAGCTACACGATACCTCTTTAGCTACGTAACAGTCACCTTAAAGGTCCCACTGTTCAAAGACCTTTCCATTTTCGAGAATGTCGATGTGTTTCCGACTGCCCCGGTGACAGGTTTCTGTAGCCAATGCCACTCACTCATTGGGTTAGTGTCCCCAGTGACTATGGCATGAACTGACATTACTCACTGACCGTTAACCATTTCCTGGCTTACCACCTGGATTAACCAGTCACCATTGATCTAAATATCATGGTAAAAATAACAAATACATAAACAATAATACTTTTTTTTCCCCCATTAAAGCCCTACACTGGAGCCAGGCATGGTGGTACAGGATTCCCAGCACTGAGGAAGCTTAAGCAGAATAGAGTTCAAGGCCAGCCTGAACTACACAAGCAAGACCAGGAGTCTCAGGAGAAGTCTCAGGAGAAGGGAAAAGGTGATTTTAAAAAAAAAAGGGGGGGGGGGGAAGGGCATGTATCAAAAACAAAGAGAAAGGAGAAAGGGGAAGAAGAAGAAGGAAGGGAGGGAGGGAGGAGGAAAGAAAGGAAGGAAGGAAGGAAGGAAGGAAGGAAGGAAGAAAGGAAGGAAGGAAGAAAATAGCTTGAGGCTAATACTTACATTAAAATCTTTGGTTCTAGTTTACAGTGTGTACCAGGAGCTGAAACCTGAACTCTATCTCAAGTCCAGTGGAATCCACATGGTAAATCCCCGTGGAATTTAGCCCTGGCCTCTCATGCCTAGCCGATTAATTCACAAAAGCCCTGAGAACTGGCATACTTTTCCTGGTAGGGCAGAACCCGTACGACTGGACCAAGTAAATCTAAATCTACCCACATCTCATTCACCATCTGCACCCAAAGCACTAGCTCTACAGTTTTTGTGCACGCAGTTAACATAGGAATCCTGAGCTGCTATCCGTGCAAAGGTCTGCTTGCAAGGTTGGAGAGGGCTCCCACCAGAAACGGTTAAGATTGCCCTCGCTGCTTGCTGTTTCTGAAACACTATGGTTTACGCCAAATGACCACTATGGGGAATCTTGAATTTTGCCTTAGGCTATTTAGAAGGTGCCTTCGTGACCTGTTGCCATAAAAGCTCAGGACACCAAGTGTTTGATGACTTTCATGTGTGTTGTCATGAATCACTCCTGTACATCCAAATAGGAGACTAGGAGCTAGCTAGTGCTTAGATCCCATGAGCTTTGACAAAGGTTCCTTTTCCCTTTGCTGAGTCGTCTCCATATCCTTTCATCGTCATAGATCAAAGCCCCGAGTCTTCTTGATTAATCATGGAAGCCAAGGGTGCCCTTGGGAACCTCCGACACAGTCAGTAAAGGGAGGCTCAGTGGAAAGTTCCTGCCATTGATGGCTTCACTCCCACCTTCTGTCCCTCTTGGCATAACAGCTCCCTTTCACAAATACTTGAATGCCTAACCCATGTCCCTTCCTGAGAGTCCCTCCCTTTACATGGGATGAACATACTTAAAATGTCTCGTGGGAATCGAGAGCGTGGGAAAGGAGTTATTTCCAAAAAGAACAAGAAACAGCACTGACTTGACTCAAGTTCTTTTCCAAACTGTCTGAATATCAAGGCTTCCCATGAACATGGGGACCCAAAAACAAGCGACAGTGGCCATCACTATAGAGTTCTGCCCACTTGTCAATCATCACTGAGGGTGCACAGATGCCACTACGGGAGAAGGTGTTTCAAAACTGCATGTGCTCAGCCTAGAAACTGAAGTGATGAACATACCTTTAGCCCTTTTTCAAAACCTAAGTGCTCTCTCTATAAGGTCGCTTTTAAAGCCCTATAAGCTCAGCTCTGTTTCTGACCCTGGTCCCATAGCCAATTCAACCCAATCCATTGACTGGGAACAAGCCTTGGCTAGTGCATCTTCAGATGCCCGTTATGTCTTAGCTATCGCTCCTCATTCCGTCTGCTTCTCCACGCATGGTACTTCTTGATGCTTTTCTTCCACGCAAAGCGCCAGATGCTAACCATAAAGCACCAAGACACGGCATACATCGCCACACCCCCGACCTTCACAAACCACTTGGGGGTGGGTGAGACCATTTCGCAGAAAAGGAGATGAGCGCCCACACCGATCCTCACGCCAGTGAACAGAGCCACAAAGAGGAAGTCCACCACATCCCCCGTGAAGCTGTGATAGTGGCCAGTTTCCCGGAGAAACCATCGCATCTGGAGCAGCGGGTTGGTGATCTCACTTCCAAAGAGAACGGCGTTGACCTCTGTGCCCGACTCCCCAAGCGCTAGGGCCATAATGATCCCCAGGATGCTCAATGTGTGATGAGCCAGCATCAGGGCACCCTCAGACTGGAAATAGATGCACCAGCCCAAGTCGAAGATGAAGTAGCCCAAGGTAAGACACAGAACGTGAACTTGGAGAGGTGTGTTCGGTGAGCCTGAAACAGATCGAGACAGAAGACGACATGGCTAGGAACTGGGCCACCTCCATAGGGGTCCTCTGCCACTGTCTCTCAAACCTTTCTGAACCACGAAAGAGGCCCAAAGCAGGGACAGGCTAGAGCTTTTAAAAATGATAACAATTAAACAAAACCTAAAATCTAGCCTTACGATCTCAGCACTTGGGTGGTGGAGGAAGGATCAGGGCAAGGCCAGCCTGGGCTACACAGGGAGTCAGGGCCAGCCTGGGTTACACGAGAGCCTGTCTCCAAAACACAAACAAACCAAGTTAGTGTCTACAATGGTGGTCTTTCTTGTTTTGCTTTTATTTTTGCTTTTTGAGACAGGGTCTTCCTGCTACTTGCTATGTAGCTAAGGCTGGCCTGGAACTTTTAGCAGTCTCCCTACTTCAGTCTCCAAGGCTATGGATTACAGACAGGGGCTACAGAGTAAACTCAATGCAAGCCTGGGCAGTGAGACTCTGTCTCAGAAGGATATCAAGAAAGATAATAAAATAGTAATAAAACCTCAAAGACTTTAATGAATGATTGTTCAACCACAGTATCTTTCCTATGGAAGAACATAAAATACTTACTTTGTTGTTTCAGTGAATATTCTAATTCCCTCCTTTTTAACTAGCTATAGGTTTGTTTCCAGACCCTTGGGCCACTCTATCATGCATGTCAGATTGATTTATTAACCTAGAGAATTAGGTTATTGGACACTGGCAACTCTAACTCATCATGAAAGCAGACTCCAGAGAGAACTTCCAAAGTAGAGTGTCCTCCTGTCCAAGAAAATGCAGTACAAAGACCTGACATACTTGAAATCACTAAGAACCCTCAAATAAAACACAAAACTTAAGACTTTATTTCATTTCAATTTGATAGAAGATTACAAATTTGAGGCCATCTTGGGCTATAAAACAAGATCCTGCCTCTAGGGGAAAAAAAAAAAAATCAACAACAAAGTTGTACAAGCTTATAATCCCAGCAACTCAGCAAGCTGAGGCAGGAAGCTTGTAAATTCCAGGCCGGCTTTGACTACAGAGTGGGTAGCCAGACCAGCCTGGTCAGCTTAGTGAGACCCTCTCAAAAAGTAAATAGCCAAACAAACAGCTAGATGGATAGCTAAACAAACAAATAAATAAGGAAACAGAGAAGAGACCAGGTTCACAGTCCAGTGGTAGAGCATTTGCCTAAATGTGCATACCCCTACATTCAATCCCCAATAACAACAACAACAACAAAAAAAAAAAGGCAAGAAAAGAAAAGAACCCCAGCAGCACACAAGGATTATGAAAAGCAGAAGCTAGACCCACACAATCTCAAAGTTGACAATGAAGATTTGCAATACAAATTATTAGAATGGGAATTATTCTTTAATGTGACACGAGTTTTTTTTTTTTTTTTTTCAAGTCCCTAAATCATAAATCTCTTAGGAAATATCTCTAATGTCCCTTCTACCTACCTGGGTGGGTAAAAGGCCAAGGACCATCGATGAAGCCAATATAAGCAGACAGGCCTATAGAGAGGACTCCGTGGGTGAAGGTCACCAGCCGACAGCTCCACTCACAGCTTCGGTGTTTATTCAAGCAGCAGAAAGATGTATAGAGTGAGAGCCAGCCACCCAGGCTGCACAGCACCTGCACACACAGACCTACGGCCATCCTATGACAGAAGAGACCAAAACCAGGAGAACAAAGAATGTACCCCAAGAAAACAGCAGAAGCTCATTTTGTGCACATGCCCAAATTGCTATTATTAAAAATAATATGAAGACAGGGCCTGTACTGATACTGAAACTCTTCACTCCACACGAATCCAAGACTTTTCTAAGTAAATGTGGCTGCTTTGTTTATAACTCCAAGCCCACTAGAGATTCGACTTTGGCACCTGACGAAAGTTGTGAACTGGAAACCAACAACTGTCCTCTGAATCATTAAGGTAATTCCTCACTCAACTAATGATGACCAACTATCAATAATAACCTTTCAGAGATTACCCACTTTGGACAGTGACACACAGTCTATGAAGCATGTGCATCTGGTAATGTGCTCACACTTCACAAATCCCAGCGCTAGCCAGGGATTGGTGTGTGCCTATAATCCCAGCTACTCAGGAGGCTGAGTTGAGAAGATGTTAAGTTTAAAGTCTAGTTTAGTTTACATAGCAAGTTCAAGACCAGCCTGGACTATTTACAGAAGCCATGCCTCAAAATAGAATGAGAAAGGACTAGGGATACAGCTCAGTGGTAGGGCACCTGTGTTTCACCACACCACAGAGGGGAGTGAAGACAAGCACAGCAGTACATGCTAGGAACCTCTGCAGGGGAGAGTGAGGCAGATGAGTTCCTGTTGAGAAACTAACTCTCTCTCTCTCTCTCTCTCTCTCTCTCTTGTTTTGTTGTTGTTGTTGTTGTTTGTTTGTTTGTTTTTAGAGACAGGGTTTCTCTGTATAGCCTTGGCTGGCCTAGAACTCAGAAATCCGCCTGCCTCTGCCTCCCAAGTGCTGGGATCAAAGGTGTGCTCCACCACTGCCTGGCGAAACCCTATCGCAAAAAGCAAGGTAGACAGGGACAGAGGAATACCACCAGAGGTTGACCTCTGGCCTCCATATGCAAAGCTCTCATAAATAAATAAATAAATAAAATACCACTTTGGTTTCTGCTAGAAGTCACATGACACCAGACATTTTAATGTGGTTAAACTGAAACTAAATTTGGCTGAGGTCTGGATATTTGGGTCATAGGTTTATCAGTGAAAATCAAAACTTGAGGTACACGTAAATAGAGAGTCAAACAAAGACTCCAGACATCTTGGAAGGTATCCCAACTCTATTATTTATCAACAAGGAAGCAAAGGGATTTTTAAAGTAGATGTTGAGATACCAAAAATATCCTTAAGGCAAGAATTCGGTTAAAAGTGAAGCAAAGTAGCTGGCGGAAGCCTATAATCCCAGCATTGGTGCAGCAGAGGCAGCAGGATCACCTAGAGGTGCAGCTCAGCCTGTCAACACAGAGAATTGCAGACCTGATGGGACTACAAAGTAAGACCTTGTTTCAAAATGATTGATTGATAGATAGATAGATAGATAGATAGATAGATAGATAGATGGATGATAGAAAGATGGATGGTAAAGTCAGAAATTTTACATTTTAGAATTTTTGCTTATACATTTAAACAATAATCAACACTGAGTTACTTTAGACATACAGAAGAGACTCCCAAAAGACCAACATATCATTGTTAATATACATTAGCTCCTCTGTTGAAAGCACAAATAAGAAAAGAAATCCCAAACACGTCAAGTACGCTTCTCATCTCTGCAGGAATTCTCTGCATGGCTGCACTTAACCGCTCACCCTTTTCAGACCAACACCCCTCAATACACGAGCCACTCCCAGGAATGTTATCCAGAGAGGGTTTGGGCAAAGGGCAAGTTTTGTCCAGCTTTCATGAGAAATCAGGTTCCCGTTCCAAAAAAACAGTAGGTGTCCATCAAAACCTGTAAGTGGGGAAATCTCTTTAACCTGAAGAATGTGTTTAAACTAAAATTAGGGAACAGGGCGGGGGGAGGGGGAGGTCAGTTCAGTTCTAAGACACATTTTCTGAAACTTCTAGGCCAATCTTCAGACATACAAAGTACCCAAGTGAAAAGCTCTGTCCCTCTTCCTTTCAAAGGCCAGGGTCACTGGCCAGTAAGGCGGATCAGCTGATTGGGACTCGGCGATTAGTATTTTTAGAGTCCTCTTCTCTGAATCCTAATTCCCTGGCCCAAGAGAGAAAACAGTAGCCCATTTACAAACACCCCAGTAAAAAAGCAGGCATTTGTAAACTGCAGACACAGCTCTGTGACCTTGAGCCTGCGTGTCTGGTGTGGGGTCTGGGAGGTTCCCAGGCCCTCGAAGCTCGGTGCCCAGGCTCCCCCATCCCGGAGAACCTCGGCGCTGGGCGGGCGCCTGGCTCCGGGCCTCCGGCGAGCTGCAGCCCAGGACTCTGAGCCAGTAGCAAGGTCGCATCCCCCGGAGGGACGTGCCCAACTCCTGGACCACGCCCGACTTCTAACCCGGATCGCCCCATCCTGGACCGTTATCTAGGCATCCAGCCGGGTGCCCAAAGCTTGGCGCGGAGAGGCCCCGGCACCCCGGGGGCAGAGGAGCCCGCGCGCACCTGGCCGCCCGCCCGCTCCTTCCCCGCCTGCGCCAAGGGCAGGCCGGTGCCCATCCCTCCGGCGAACGCTGTTACCTGGCGGAGCGCACCAGGAAGCCTCTGGCGCCTGGGCGCCCACAGCCCAGGGCCCGGATCGCGCCGACAGGAAGCTGTAGAGGGAGGGGGGAGACAAGGCTGTGACGGCGGAGGAGGAGGAGCCGGGGGTCTAGGGGCACCTGCTGGCTGGGAGGACGGAGCGCAGAATGGATGCTGGGCCAAGGAAGGAAGCGGATGGAGGGACCTTCCTTGGATAGGGAAGGGAAGGATGGTCTGTTGCTCTTGTTTGTTGTCTCGTTTAAATCATTGTAGGACTGTAGATTTAGAGTGTCTGGTTTTTTTAGTGGTGGCACGTTAGCCTAACGCTAACGAAAGGCCCTGGATTCAATCCCTAGTACTCTTTCTCAGTAAATCTTGATCCACTCTGCCATCTGTGAGATGGAACAGGCTTTTCACTGAGCATGTACTGCGTACCTACTAAGACCGTCTTTGAGCTCCCACTTAAATGGGAAGAGTGAAACAAGCACACTGAGTGTCAGAAAAGTACTTGGGCCTGGGAATCACACCGATCTCTTTTTAGCACTGACCCTGACTAGGTGTAAACCAAAACTAAGTTTAAAAGTAAGCGGTTGGAGAGATGGCTCAACAATTAAGAGCCTTGGCTGCTCTTACACACACAGGTCTAGAGTTCCGTGCCCTGCACCCACGTACATGTCTTTAACGCTAGCTAATTCGAGGGTCCGACTCCCTCTTCTGGGCTCTAGTGACAGCACACTCATGTGTGCATATGCTTGCAGACCCACACATACACGACTTTAAAGTTAATTATGCTTGGTATGCAGTGGGGCAAGTTAAGTCTATGCCTCCTTCCTCTTTCACAGAATGGGGCGTGAGATGCCTCTCTCATAGATTATTATCAAAATTAGAAAAGGTTATATTAATAAGTGCATAGACCATTAGCCAGAACGTGGAAGTATATATACATATCATCTATTGTCTTTAACTTTAAAATATTTCCCCCAATACTGGGATTAAACCAGGGGCCCTGGGCAGGCTAGACAAATGCTGTATTCCCGGGCCTTTATTTTATTTTTGGACAAATCGTTAATTCTCTTTGGGTCTGAGGATAGTGAGTTTGAAGAAGTTTGAACATAATGTTGTTGTATCTGCCTATAATCCCAGCATCTGGGAGCCCGGGGTGGGAGAACTGTAAATTAGAGGCTAGCCTGCATACTTGGTTTCAAAATTAAAACACACACAACCGGGGGTGGGGGTGGGGCTCAACTACAGTGAGGTGAAGGAGGGAGTCTGGCTTGTTGATCAAGGCTGACAATGATGGGGGGGGGGTTTGCTAAGGAACTCTTAGCAAAGCTCCTTAGAAGAGATGCGTTTTGACAGTGTGTAGGAATTATAAATGTTCTCACTTTGGTGATTTATTCTGCTAACCCTTCAAAGGTAAAGATGCCTGTTTCCCTAGAACCTAGTATGGTCGAGGTATAATGAAGGTTTGTGGGTTGAATTAATGAAGGAGAAACTCCTTTGGGATGGTTCACACCTGTAATCCCAGCACTCAGGAGGTGGAAGCAGGAAGACTAGGAACTCAATGTTATTCTCGGCTATATAGCAAATTCAAGCCAGTTTGGGCTACAGGAAACCTCTCTCAAGAGGAAGAGAAACCAGAATTAATAGGAAAAAAAAACAAAAACAAAACTGCGTTTGGAGCAGCACAGGTGACTTCCAAAGCTCGTTGGTCATCAGCACTACTTGGAACATGATATCAAAACACCCACGTACTGACTACATCTTAAATGTTGTGATCCCGGAGGTCTGATGTGGGGCAGGAAAAAGTGTGTTTTAAAATCTTCCCCGGGCTCATTCAGAGGATTTAGTCACACTTCAGAGCCACTGCTGTCAGAGAACCTTAGCTGTCTTGATGGCAGTGCCAAGGTTATCTCCTTCAGTGGCTAAGAGGAAGCCTATGGTGTCATGAGCAAGACAACCATATTGCTATGCTCGCCCAGCTTCCACAGTTCAGTGTGTGGTCTGGGACCAAAGAAAGATCACCAACAAAATCAACATCTCCCAGCCATCTGCTCGCACACACAACCTCAGAACCTAACTCTGGGCATACTTGGGAATCTGTATTTTTAACGGTGATTCTCTGGCAGTGCTGAACATTGAACCTAGGGCCTTGGACGTACTAGGTGTGCCACTGAACTACTATATGCAAGCCTTGGGCAGCGATTCACAATCTCTCAAAATAGAACTATTTATAAATCGCTTTTTAAATACCAGTGCCAAACACCCCAAGACAAGAAAATCCAAATTATCAATGGAGACATCAGTTGCTGGTAGCTCTCCAGGTGACTTCAGCTTGCTACCAAAGTCAAGCACAGGTGCCAGAGGCATTTGGCTAAAATCAGTTAGAATCAGTGTGAGGGCGATTGGAGAAGACCTGTTTGAAGCATCCTGAGAGACCAGATATCAGTGAGATCTGAGACACAGCAGGACTATAAGCAGCCCCAAACCCTTTGTTTGGTTTTGCTTCAACATTTTGTTTTCATTCCAGTCTGTTGAGCTGGGACTTTCTCGCTGCCTCTGTGTTCTACAAAAGAACAGACTATTAAGGAATTAAGGAGTCTACAGGTTCCAACGGGGAAGGTGTCTTTTCTTCTAAGGATAATGGATTTTTATTTAAAAAAAAAAAAAAAAAAAAAAGTGCCCGGGGTTCTGAAATCAAGCTTTATTATTTGAAATGAAAAGGTGCTGATTTATCTTTTGAAAAGATTTCTTATGCTTATGGGTGTTTTTGACTGCATGTATTTCTGTCCACTAATTCATTCCTGCAGAAGGCAGAGTGTAGAGTCAGATTCTCTGGAACTGGAGTTACAGATAGTTCTGAGATGACGTGTGGTACTAGGAATCAAACCTGGGTCCTCTGCAAGAGCAGCCAGTGTTCTTAACCCCCTGGACCATCTCTCCAGCCACCCACACTATATTAGTTTATCTTTACTCTTATCTCTGCTCTCCCAAATCAGCAGTGTCCCCCACCCTTAGGACAAGCAGATGACAGAGCTTTACACTAAGGTTAGCACAAGGACAACAACGACTACAGATGACGTTTGTAAAATGTTATCATACCGCACAAGCCATTGTTACAAGTCCTTTGACTGTGGTCATTTGTGTAGGCTAGAGTCTACCTTATAGTCCCAGTTTACAGTTGAGAAATGAAGGCACAGAGCTGGCCAAAGCATGAACTCAGACAAGATGATAGGGGACATGCTGAAATGTGGCACCTGGAGTCAGGTGGTGGCACAGGAGCATCAGGGGTTCAAGGCTATCTCAGCTACATAGTGAGTTATTTCCAGCTTGGGCCAGCAGGACCAATTCACAAATTACCGTGTTTTTATTGTACATAAAAAGCTCTCTGTTCTTATCCAGACCTCATCTCAAACAACCAAAAAGCAACATTAATGACAACTGCTGCCGGGCGGTGGTGGCGCACGCCTTTAATCCCAGCACTTGGGAGGCAGAGGCAGGCGGATTTCTGAATTCGAGGCCAGCCTGGTCTACAGAGTGAGTTCCAGGACAACCAGGACTACACAGAGAAACCCTGTCTCGAAAAAAAAAAACAAAAAAGTAAAACAAAAACGATAACCTCCAATACAAGAGAAAAAAAAGAAGTTGTCTCTGCTTGACAATTACTCCCCACAGATGTGTACTACATTTCTGCATTCACAATCAGTGAAAGGCTTCCTAAACTGTGACACACACACACACACACACACACACACACACGCACACGCACGCCATGGGGGTCATGTAGAATGTGGGGTCATGGAAATTGTACATCAGTACAGTTTAGTTTCTGAATGCCTACAGATTAAAAAAAAAAAAAAAAGAATTAAAACAGGGCTGGAGAGATGGCTCAGTGGTTAAGAACACTGGCTGCTCTTCCAGAGGGTCTTGGTTCAATTCCCAGCAACCATATAAGAGCTCACAACTGTTTGTAACTCCAGTTAGAGAGGATCTGGTACTGTCACACAGAACACAGGAGTACATACAGGCAAAACACCAATACACATAAAATACAAATAAATAAATCTTTACAAAAATTAACTCAAAGTCAAACACATAATCTCAGGGTGTTAGCTAGGTGTGGTGGGGTAGCACAGACCCTTAATCCCAGAACTCAAAAGGCAGAGGCAGGGGGATCTTTGTGAGTTTGATGCCAACCTGGTCTACATGGCAAGTTCCAGCCATCTAGAGCTATATAGTGAGAACCTGAATTAAAAAAAAAAAAAATCAAGATTTTTCTTTATAAAAACAAGCAAATCCATTTCATTAGTATGCAAAGTTGTTTATGTATTTTCTTGTTTTTAACTTATTTATTTATTCATTTTATGTATGTGAGTACACTGTCACTCTCTTCAGGCACTAGAACAGGGCATCCGATCCCATTACAGATGGTTGTGAGCCACCATGTGGTTGCTGGAAATTAAACTCAGGATCTCTGGAAGAGCAGTCAGTGCTCTTAACCACTGAGCCATCTCTCCAGCCCCTGTTTATGTATTTTCCAACTAGTAAAATTATTGTCCTAACTGGCAAAGGATTGTCCTTAAATAAATTAATAAACTTCTTTATGGCTTTTCTACCAGAAATGCTTGACTTATATACTGTAAATATAATGCAGGGTATCTTGGAAAAGTTTCTCTGCTGAAAGAGGGCTTTGAGTGAATAAGTTTATAGTTCCCTAGTTTAAATTCCCTGTGTGCAGCAGTATTTGAGACAAGGTCTAACTCAAGCCCTGACTCACTTTGGGCTCACTATTATAGCCAAGGCTGGCTTTGAACTCCTGATTCCCACGGCCTCAGTCTCCTGAGTGCTATGATTACTGGCATGTGCTGCCATGCCTGGCTTTAAAACTCTTCTCTCCCTGTTATGTGCAAGTATCAATACTAGTCATTAGAGACAGCAGAGAACAGGACAAACCAGGGAGACAGGGGCATCCCAGCGATATGCCAGAGGGCCCATGGCAGAGGGTCCTGTGCCTGGATACCTGGGGGCTCGTGGCAGGGTTTCCTGATTGAAATTATCTCCTGAGTTGGACCCATAGTTCTTCCTTTGCCTTAGAGGGTGGTCATGGTGGCACGGGCTTGTAATCCCAATACCTGATTTCTCAGTAGCTTAGTTTTATCCTGATCTATCCTGTCAGGCTAACCTGTGCCACAAGGGACCCAAAAAAAAAACAAACATACAAATAAAAGATCAGACAGAGGGCTGGAGAAACGGCTCAGTGGTTAAGAACACTGATCGCTCTTCCAAGAGGACCCAGGTTCAATTCCCAGCACCCACATGGCAGCTCACAACTGTAACTCCAGTTCCAGGGGATCTAACACCCTCCCTCCCACACATGTATATGCAGTCAAATCACCAATGCACATAAAATAAAAGTAAATAATTTTTAAAAATCAGAGTCTGAGCTACACTGTAGTAGTACTAGACCATCTAAAGGCAAGAACCTACTGTAGACAGACAAACAGACAGACAGACGGACAGACAGACAGACATGATCAGAATCCCTAATCTTTTCCTTTTTTCTTTATACTTCCATACTGGCTGATATCGCTCTTAGGTGCCTGTCTCTTAGATGCTCCTAGATGAAGCAGCTAAAATACACACACACATACACACACACACACACACACACACACACACACACACCACAAAAACCAAACCAAAGGGAAAAAAACTTCCATTAAACTTCTTTGGAATTATGACTTTTTGTTTGTTTGTTTTTTGTTTTTCAAGACAGGGTTTCTCTGTGTAGCCCTGGCTGTCCTGGAACTCACTCTATAGACCAGGCTGGCCTCAAACTCAGAAATCTGCCTGCCTCTACCTCCCAAGTACTGGGATTAAAGGCGCACACCACCACTGCCCGGAAGGAATTATGAATTTTTGCAAAATCCTGCAGCTATGAATGTCGAGTCCATGCCCACCTGCAAGTTTGCTTCCACTTAACAAATGGGTAAGACCAAGCAAGCTAGCACTAACTCACAGTAATCCACCTGTCTCTGACTCCCAAGCACACCACTACCACTGTTGTTTACTTTTTGTACAAAATATGGACCAATGGGTGAAATCCAGAGTCTTGGATGGTGCAGGAAATGGTTTCCATAACTACCAGGACAGGACATCAGGATGAGCAGGACTGGAGCAGGAAAGGTTCAGCTTGGACCTGTCAGCAGCACACATGGATGTGCAGTGAGAGCTATGCACAGATGTGCAGTGAGGGCTGTGCACAGATGTGCAGTGAGGGCTGTGCACAGATGTGCAGTGAGGGCTATGCACAGATGTGCAGTGAGAGCTATGCACAGATGTGCAGTGAGCACTATGCACAGGTATGTTTGTATTGGCAGTGTGTACTTTCATTAGACACTTAAATCTCTGCTGAGAACACCTCTGTTGTCTCTCTGCCGCCTTCCACATGCACTAGCCTTGCACTCCTAGGCTCAACCAACCTTCCTACCTCAGCCTCATGTGTGATTGGTTGTCTGGTTGATTTTTTTTTTTTTTTTTGAGACACTGTTTTTTTGTCTGGCTGTCTTAGAACTACCTCTGTAGATCAGGATGGCCTTGAACTCACAGAGATCAACCTGTCTTTGCTTCCCAGGTGCTGGAATTAAAGGCATGTGCCACCACTGCCCAGCTCAGATCATCTCTTTCTTTCAAAAGTAACTACTACCAACAGGACTTGCCCCACTTTGTGGCACAAAACAGAAGTCTAAATATAAACTGCATCCAAACACCAACAACAGTAGACTCCTGATGATTTGTGTGTAGGTTTCCCATGTGGGTGTTATTATTATTTGCAACAAATGTTTAATCCTATGATGGCTAATTTTGAATTGCAGATTGATTGGGTTTTGAGACACTGGCAAGGCATACTGCTATCTATGGTAATGTTTCCAGAAGAAGTCACGAGGGCTGAGACATAAGGAATGGAATAATCTTCTGACAGAATCATAACATGATGGCATTAGTGGGGGTTGGGAATTAATTAGAAGAAGGTCTTCTAGGCTATGTAGCCATCTCTCCTTCCTGCAAACCCTTTGTAGTTTCCTCTCTGCGATGTTGAGAGTTTTTTCACTCTGCCTTGCCCTTCCAAACCCATAAGCTAAAAGAAATCTTTCCTGCCTCAGGTTCCTCTGTCAGGCATTTTGACCACAGCTATGTGAAAGTAACATAAATCCTGACCCATCTCTCCTCACCAGCTGTTACAGCTGTTTCTTCCCCATAGATCAATGTTCCTTTTAGGAACTACAACTATTTACTTTTTAAATTAAGCTGCATGACTGGTTGTGGTAGCTTCCAGGACTGTGATGCTAGCATATAAGAAGCCGAGACAGGGGGATTGAAATGAGTTTGAGGTCACTCTGGCTAAATAATGAGCTTGAGAAGAGCCTGGGCTACAGAGTGAGACCCTACCTAAAAAGACAAAAACAACAACAAAAAACCCAGCAACATAAAATCCTACCACCAACAAAAATGAAACTAGCGAAAAGCTCAACAGTAGCCTTCCTATCCTTCGACAGTCTCGCTACATGGAAGCCATCTTCTCAAGCTGATATACACAGTCAGGAAATTATCCTCTGTGTTAAGCAGCTTTTGCTTTCATTGTAAACCACAACAGCGGAATAGTCAGTATTTCGGATATGTGAGCTAGGTTAGCCTTGGCATCTTCAAGTGACACGACCTGAAATATTCACCATACTTCTTTCTCATAAAATGAGGAACAATCTTTCACCTCCTCGGCTCCCAAAGCAGGTCTGTCCCGCAGGGTAGGAATGTGAGTTATTTGGGGGCATCCCCAGAACCCACTTCATGTCCCAAATGGAACTATTTCCCCATCTATTTCCATTGTTGGCACGGACATCCCCCACCCCCGTGTCCCCACCCCCACAAACACAAAGGCACAAAACACTCCTCTGAACATCTCTTATTAACAGTGGAATAGTTTATGTCATTGCTGTACAAATATATTTAGAAACAAAGAGATTCCGTTGAGTCTCAACAGTTTCCTGGATATTCAGTCTTTAGAAAAAAAAAAAAAAGTACCATTTCTGGGATGGCTTTCATATGACAGCTTTACACACAGACCCACAGAAGGAAACTCCACTATAACGTTGGCCCCAAAGTCAGCAGAACCCCAGCTCACGCGGGAATTCTGTGGGGTGGTCCACAGTTTGGTAGCTCCCCCCTTTCCTAACAGAAGATAAAATAATATAGAGACAATCTTCAAAATTCACACCTGAGTTAAACATTTGGCTGGAAAATTACACATTGAAGAAGAAAGGTCATAGTGCAGAATAGGAAAGGTCTATGTACAAGAAGGAGGCCATCACTTTTCTGTGGCCAGGAGAAAGGAGAGGAGACAGGACGAGGAGACCCACAGGGAACAGAGAAGACACGTGTCCTTGAACTTGGGTACATGTGGGTAACAGAAGAGTACCTTCGGGTGGAGCACTACGGTCAGAGGGGAGCTCGGCCCTTTGTAAAGAGGAAGGGACTTAGTAGGACCCAAGAATAGACAGATTTGGTTGTAGAAAAGGGGGAGTAAGAGCTAAAAGAAAACTGGGCAAAAATGGAGATTCCATGGGAAAACTGTGCTAATTTAACAATATAAGGCTTTGGTGAAGATGTGGGATTTCAGTCTATCCACGGGATTTGGGATCAGTTCAGGATTGTGGCTGAGGTCAGAGTCAAAGCCATAATCTACCCTTCTTGCAGTTTGGCACACCGAGCAAAAGGCTGTCCCAGAAGCCCACGGGTGAGCTGAAAACTAACAATGGCAGAATGCCCTTTTTCCAAAAGATGAAGCCATCAGGAGAGCATGGAGGGGCATGGCAAGGCAGGCGAGCACGGTAAACTCCCAGCGGGGTGATGGAGAGCCCAAGGCAAGAGTGTGGCCTTTGGTCACAGTGTGGTGCTCTGGAGGCTCTGGATCCAGAAGAAGGCAAGATCGTGGGTCTGCTCGTCGGCAGCAGCCGCCGTTTCTCCCTCTCTTCTCGAAGTGTCTGTCCATATGTGTGGAAGGCGTGACTCTTCCTCCTGGCGGGAACCAGGGGCCAGGTGGAATGGGAGGACATTTTTGGTCTCAGTGGAGGTAGGTGGGATGATTCCAACGGTACCATGATCTGGGAGGAAGAGAAAAACAGGCCAGACTCTCAGTTACAAACCTGACAGGAAGGACAAGGTAGGAAGAGATGAGAGCTAAAGAGACAGGCAAGGGGATCCTTAAGGGGTGAGGGAAACATTCTGTAAAACAGTAATGGCTGCACGACCTTCTCAATTTTATGGTATATGAATCATATTTTCAATATTAAACTACTAGATTTGGGTCTCCTCACCCCCAGAAATTTTGACTTTCTAGGTTATGAAATATCTAGATGATAGAAACTAGATGCCTTGCTGAACTAACCGGATTTGGACACGTGGATTCATCGCAAGTGCATAATCTGTCACTCAACTTGGTTTGTTTGTGTGTTTAAGAGACAGTCTCTCGCCTGACAATGGTGGCACACACCTTGAATCTCAACACTTGGGAGACAGAGGCAGGCAGATCTCTGGTTAAGGCCAGCCTGGTCTACAGATCGACTTTCAGGACAGCCAAGGTTACACAGAGAAACCTTGTCTCAGAAAACAACGACAACAAAACAAAACAAAAAAGACAGAGTCTCATTGTGTTTAAAACAGGCTGCTTCCAAATTCACAGTCCTCCTGACTCAGCCTCTTGTATGCTGGGATTGCAAGTGTGTACCATCATGACCAAATTTCTTTTTTAAGAAAAAAACGTACGTGTATGCATCTGTGTGGTGGTTGGACTAGGTCTGGCTGCCTGTAGACTCATGTGTTTGAATGCTTGGCCCATAGGGAGTGGCACTATTAGGAGGTTTAGACTTGGTGGAGTGGGTGTGGCCTTGTTGGAGGAAGTGTGTCACTGTGGGACAGGCTTTGAGGTCTCATATATGCTCAAGCTATGCCCAGTGTGGCACACAGTCTCCTTCTGCTGCCTTGGGCTGAAGATGTAGAACTCTCAGCTCCTTCCCCAGCACCATGCCTGCCTGGACACTGCTATGGTTCCCACTGTGATGATAACGAACCAAACCTCTGAACTGTAAGCCAGCTCCAACTGTAAGAGCTGCCTTGGTCTCTTCGAAGCAAAGAACCTTAAGATAATCTGTGTGACCAGAGGACAACCTTGGGTGTCATCTTTAGGAATGGTGCCGACATTATTTGAGATAGGCTCTCTCAGCGGCCAGGAACTCAAAGACCTCTCTTCTCACTCCTACCCCAGCACTGGGATTACAAGTACACTGCCACACCTGGCTGTAGCTCTGGAGTTCAAACTCAGTCTTCGTGCTTGCACTTTACCAACTAGACTGTCTGCCCAGCCCCCACACCTCTGTCTTCTTCTGCACCTGGGCAAGTTCTCATGGCATCCCTTCAAAAGACACTTTTCCAGTAGTTTATTCACCTTGGGAGCTAAGGTTCGTTATACCCACAGACAACTCCCAGGTATGACTGGGAGACAAGGCTAGGCAGCACATCTTTGTCTCCCTGTGCCAGCCGCACCTGAAGGCCAGAATTGGTCAATGCCTGAGCTCCAGACTCGGGTCAGAATGTCCTGGGACTTGAGTTCCTGGTATGGAGGACTCCTGAGCCCAGCGGAGGACCTGATCATCTCTCACGTGAGCGTTTGGAAATTTCCACCGTTGAAGTGAGGATGGAAATTTTGGCTTTGTTGACATCAGCCCTTGCCAGGACTGCTCACTGGCTACAGCTTCTTTTTTAAATCCTCCATCCCTGGGGGATGCAGTCCAGTCTCCCTCCTCCACCCATCCCCATTGCTACCCCACTTTCTGTTTCCAGTTCTCGCCTATGGCACTGGTCCAGCTCTTCACATGCCCCTGAGACTGCCAGACGCCTCCTCACTGCCCTCTACTTACCCTGACGAGTTAAAGCTGGAGGAGGAGGAGGAGTTCATTGCTGCTTTGGAGTTATTTTGAGATGCTGTGGGGCTGCTGGCATGGAGTCCTGAGCCAGGAGACGAAGGCCTGCTGTTGTTCCCAGGAGAACAGGATGACGTTACTAAGGACAAAGAGAGACAAAAACAAAGCCAAAATAATGCTGCCAGGTCTGGAGACCTTTGTGACACAGCCCTTCCAACACACGATTTCCCGATGGGATCTCCAAAGGGCACCCTACCCCCACCTATCTGCCCACCTTCCACCACGTGAATAGCAAGGCCCACCCATGAGCCCATCCTTGGTGGGGTTCTCATTTCAAGTGCTCTCTGCAACCCAGGCCCTCAGAGTAGTGTGGCTGGTTCTGGCAGTCCAAGACTTGCCAAATGCAGAGGACAGATGCCAAAAACCATCCTACTGTAGGACACACCCTGGGGGGGAGGGGCAAAGAATATGAACCTCAGGAAAGGAAGAGGCACAGGAGACAGTGAACCTGAGAGCAGAGGGACCTGACAGAACCTCACATTCTCTGACTCCACAAAGAAAACACACACGTGGTCCCCTTAAAGGGGACCCTAGCCTCCTCTGGGCCACCCTGACCCTCATTTTTATCCTCTGTAAAATGTTGGCTTTGGACTAAATAGATATTCCTTGAGTTGAGAACCCCAACATGTGTTTCATGAACAGAGCGCCATATATTTTACTATTCAAACTAAGATAAAAAAAAAAAAAAAAAAAAAAAAAAAAAAAAAAAAAGACATACTGAGACTTACCCCACCATTTGAGGAGCTATTAGTGATTCTAGAGAGTAGCTGGATATATGGCCACCTTACCAAGCTCTTTGAAACACTACAGGTGCTATGGAAAAATAGACCCCTGGAAACATGTTTAAAAACCCATCTTCCTCTGGCTTTTGGTAGAGCTCATTTTGGAATGCATTATCCACCCTGAGTGCTTGCTAAGCCAAAGGGCGATTAAAATTAAAAAAACAAACAAACAAACAAACAAACAAACAAAAACATCAAACACTTGTTTAATCTTTGCTTACAAGCATTTCCCAAACTTACGAGATCGTGGAACCCTGTTCTTTTCTATACTGATTTTTCGATGTCTTTCGAGATACACTGAGGGAATGCTGATTTCGGTTGAGTGATTTAGGTTGTTTCGTTTCCTTTGAGACAGGGTTTCTCTTAGGTAGCTCTGGCTATCCTGGAACTCACTTTGTGTACCAGACTGGCCTTGAACACCCACCTCTGTCTCCCAAGGGTTGGGATTAAAGGTGTTTACCACCCCTTAGTCCTTTCAGTTTTAATATGTTATTTAGATTAATTGTGGTGTCTGGAGACCTCATTTGAAAGCTCACCTGTTCCAGGCATGGTGCTGTGGACAGGAGGGACTGAGAGGGAGCCCAGAGACCCTGAGGGAGAGACCTGAAAAACAAGAGAGGCTTGTCAACGTCCATGACATCCTGTTTCTTCTCTCAGGACACTGGGCGAAAGGCCACAGAGCGCAGTCGGCCTTCCTTAATGACGTTCTTCTCCAAAATTTTCTTCATAGGAAGACCAGTGGGCTACGACGTACCAGCCCCACTTCCGGCCTGCAGCGGAAGCTCCCCGGTACAGACACAGACCACTCCCTCTTCTGCTGAGGCCCCTGGGAAAGTTTCTCTGGTACTGCCAGGCTGAAGGCTTGTCCAAGTGCCCTGGTGGTGAGAGGAGCAAGCCTATGAGGCCCTTATTCGGACAGATGCTGCCGGCTGCCTGCTCCATTACTACGTTCAGCACTCGGGAGACTGAGGCAGGGGGATAGCTGTGAGCTGAGTCAGCTACTGCTACATAACAAGACCCTGTCCAAGGGAGGGGAAGAAGGAGAGAGGCAGACAGGCAAGTAGAGACTTAAAGTGCTTGACTCTTAAGCCTGAGGACCAGAGTTCAGATGTCCAGCAGCCATGTAAAAGCTAGGTACAACAGTCATAGCCTGTAGTTCCATGCTGGAAAGACAAAGACAAGAGAACCTGGTGTAGCCAAACCAGGGAGCACCAGGCTCAGTGAAAGAACATATCAAAAAAAAAAAAAAAAAAAAAAAAAAAAAACCAAGATGAGAAGCAATTGAGTAAGATATCCAACATTGACTGCTGCCCCCCACAACTCACACACATAAACGCACATGCGCGCGCGCACACACACACTCATATGGAAGATGCATAACGTTTAGCCTCCCCATTCAGGAATCTACCCCCTCGCGATGATTATCCAGAAAACAGCCTGGGACAAGAATAACAAGGAGCCGACAGATAGAGGTGTGAGACCTGGCTCTGCCATTCACCCTCTGCGTGACTCTGAGTAAGCTCTCAACCCCAGGGAGGCTTGGTTTTCTCATCTGTGAAACAGCAGCAGCAGCACCTCCCTGATATTTCTTTTAATTAAGATTCAATGAGATAATGTCCGTACAGCTTCCAACCCCGCGGCTGGCAGAAAGCACCAGCTTTGTTCAGTGCTAGTTCCCTTACTCCCTGAAGAGAGAGCTATGGACTTCTGTTTATCTCCAGATGTCCTTTTTAGCTCCACTTTTGAGCTGAGGTCTGCAGAAGTTTAACTCTTTTGACCTTTCTTCATGTTGACCAGGAAGCTCCGAGCAGCATCCTCTTAGGACACTGATGGAGACGCTCCACTTAGGGAGCTGCCATCTGCCAAGGTCCTCTCCTCCTTGGGAGGAGCAGCAGAGCGGCAAGAGATGCTATCAATCACCTCCTCTCCAACCCTCTCAGATGCCACACCCAAGAAATTGGTTGTTTTCCAATAGATATCAAGGTGGGCAGTCACTGTCATTAGCTCCTTCCATTACCAGGAAAGACAGGCTATGCATATGTAAGCATGCATGTGGAGGGCTCCTTACTTTAAACAAGTTCTTTTTTTTTTTAAAAAAAAACATGTGGTAGCAAAATGATGCCAAACTGATCTGTGCAATTGTGCCGTGTGTGTGTGTGTGTGTGTGTGTGTGTGTGTGTGTGTGTGTGTGTATGAGACACAGCCTATGTTCTTATGCCTACTAAGCCGGTGTTAATTAATTAATTAATTATTAATTAATGGTAATTGAGCTACATACATCTTCCAAATCCCTCTAAAATGTTGTTTGTTCATCTTTTTAAAAAGATTTTACTTTTAATCATGTCTCTATGTGCTTGTTGGGGAGGTATGTGCATGTGACTGCAATACCCGTGGAGGCCAGAAGAGGGCATTGGCTCCCCTGCAGCAGGTAGCTGGGAGCAGAAGTGGGTGTTGGAAACTGAGCCCAGGCCCTCTGTAGGAACAATATGAGCTCATAACCACTGAGCCATCTTTCCAGCGCCAGCCCTTCTTAATTTATTTTTCTAACTCAACTACCTTGAGGTTGATTTGTATGAAAAGCAAAAGACACCAGTTTTTAGTCCATCAGGGTGTGAGGATAGGACCTGGAGAGATGGCTCAACGGTTAAGAGCACTGACTGCTCTTCCAGAGGTCCTGAGTTCAATTCCCAGCAACCACATGGTGGCTCACAACCATCTATACTGGAATCTGATGTCCTCTTCGGGCATGCAAGTCTACATGCAGATAGAGCACTCATATAAATAAATAAAGAGGTAAAGAAATAAATAAATAAATAAAATCTTTAAAAAGAAAAGACACGAGGAAAAAGACAGGATCAGAATACATTCTCTACTCTCTTGTGATACCTGGTGTGGAACTTTGTCTTCCAGACATGATGTGGCCATTTTTATGACAAAATTCTTTATGTGCACAGGTAGTTTGCCTGCATGTGTGTCTGCAAATGCCTGTAGAGAATGCCCTGGATAGTTTTAAGTTGCTATGTGGGTGCTGGGAATCGATCCTGGATTTCTCTGGAAGTCAGCCAGCACTGTTAACTTCTAAGCCACCTCCACAGCCCCCAGCTTAAGGTTCTTAAACAGCACGCCTTCCCACAGGCTGTTCCTTCTGCCTGCAGAACTACTCTTGCTAACTCACCACGTCCTTCAAGCAAATCATGGGCTCCCTGTTTGTGGCTGCCCTGCCGACTTGAGTGTCTTTTATCTGCAGTCCCACAATGCTCCTGTGGAACTCCTGTCCGGCTCTCACACATACTTGCTTCTACTTCTTGCCTTCTCAGGCTCTTCCTCCTCTGGTTCTTGCTTTCAGTCCACGGATGTCACAGGTTTGGAAGAGAACCTTTCTCTTTCTTCACACAACTTCCATAATGGAGCTTCTCCTCACCTAGGACTTCAACTGTCACCCGTATGCTTGTGACACTCCCAATCACTCCCAATCCGTGTCTCCATCCCGGCTTCTCTCCTGACCTCTGCATCCACCATTCCGAGTCTCTAGGGGCAATCCCACTTAGGTGTCCTGCAGGCTTACATCATAATGATGCAAAGAAGTGGAGTACCACCTTTGCCCACTCCAAAACCAGCTGATCCTGTTGGATTGGTCCACACATACTGCTACCTGCTACCCAACCAGCCCAGCTTGAACACTCTGAATCATCACAAGAATTCTCCCTCCGTCACTCTCCCTGCCCTGAGCCAGCTTTCAGTTCACTAACCAAGGCCTCACGTTTATAGTTGTGTTTGGTTGTTTCTGAGATAGAGCCTCGTGGAGCTCAAATTGGTTCAGTATTTTCTAGGTCACTAAAGATGACCCTGAACAACTGCTCCACCTCCTGAGTGCTGAGATTATACTGTGGGGCTCAGGATGGAACCCAGAGCCTCACACGTAGTAGGCAGGCACTCTCCCAACATTACACCCTTAACCCTTGTTTATCATAACCCTTTGTTTATCATAACCCTTTGTTTATCATAACCCTTTGTTTATGGCTTGACATTCTTCTCTATCACCTGCCCTACGATCAGTCCAGTCTCACTTTTCGACATTCCTCCGCACAGAACCACCTGCGGTTCCGTGAATGCACTGCTTACTTCCTCACTGTCACTGTGCTCACAACTCCCCTGGAGACAGCTCCACCCCACACTTACCTGCCTCTGGCAGACTCAATTCAGGCATTAATGACCTCCTTGGGGGAGCCTTCCGAGCCACCCTCCCCAAGGTGTGTCAGCTGCTCCTCCTAAGTTGCTTAGAGAACCTGATGTTTACCTCTTGTTTACTTGTGTGTGTGTGCCCTTTGCTAGACACAGAGGTCCGCTTGGACTGGAAATAAAGGGTATTTATCCTTCTCTCTCCAGTACTTGACATAAACACCAACATAGAGCTGGCCCATGGCTATTTGGGAGTGATATCAACAATGTGGTAGTTTTTAAGTCGCTGCTATGTCTTACCTAGCCTGCAGCCACTCTGGAATGCTAGAAGACTGGAGGACATCATTCTTTCCAACTCTTCTAGCATAATTGTTCCAAAACTGGAGAACTCCACAACGCTAACCAGGTCCCCATCTCTTTCTGAATGGGACAGACACTTTCTAAGTCCTAAACCTCCATGTCTCCCTAGAACCTCAAGATATTCTCACTCAGCCTTAGCTTTTCCCTGCAGCACCAGAGGCTAAAACTGCCTCTTGGGTGCCTAGTCAACACATCTAACGTCCTGGGAACTCACCACATACACCAGGCCGATCTCGAACTCACAGAGATCGGCCTGCCTCTACCTCCTGAGTGCTGGGATTAAAGGTGTGTGCCACCATGTCCAGCTCAATATATTTTTATAAAAGGGTGGGGCCAATAATATGCAAGGTGGCCTATGCCTATAATTCTAGTTCTCAGGTAGCTCAGTTGATTAAGAGTGCTTGCCTGGCATGCAGGGAGTCCTGGGTTCCATACCTAGCACGAGAGAAATCATGTGTCTTGGTACACACCTATGATACCTATAAACCTGGGAGATAGAGGTCATTCTTGGTTGCCTATGTAATGAGCTTAAGGGTAGCCTGGGCTACATGGGACCCGGTACCATAAAATGAACAAAACAAAGTCAACAAAGCCACCTAGAAAAAACATGGCAGCCCCTTCCTGCCTGCTGACCTGCTTTTTGAATCTGAGCTATTAGCACATCTTCTTGGCTTCACAGTTGAGGAATATGCACATCCAGCCACTTCATTCATCACCATGGCTACCACCTTCCAAGCCTCCTCTACTCTCAGCCTGATGGTTGTCTCCTGGCTGGTCTCCTGCTTCTACCCAGCAGCCCATGGCCCAGCACAGACTTACGCATCTGAGCTTCTCCGATATCTTCCTATTCCAGTCAACTGAAGTCCTGGGTCCTCTCATTGAATTCCAAGACCCTGGGGGGGTCTGCTCCCTGCTGCTTCTCGGAAGTCCCCTGCTTTTTGCCCATTTTGCATAGACTTCCTTGTTGGTCCCTCTATCTTAAATACCCTTCCCCCTAGAGAGCTTCATATTTCATCCCTGTATGAAGTTTAGATTTTTCATTCAAATACCAGTCAATCAGACAGGCTATCTCTAGTCTTCCTGTTAAAAAGGCGCAAATCTCCCAGTCCCGTTGTTCATCTTTATGCATGTTTATAAAACTTGGATTACGTTGTATTTATTTTACATACGTGTGTGCTTACATGACTGCCATAATAGCATGTATGATGGTAACAGGACAACTTTTGGGAATTGGTTCTTTCCTTTGACTGGGGGGGGGGGGGTGGGTCCCAGAGATGGAAAATGAGTTGTCAGGTTGGGCAGCAAGCACCTTTACAGGCCATCCTATCTCAACAGCCTGGTCCACCCATGTTTAATCTTCTCTGTATTATGCATTTTTTTATATGTCGTATCCATTTGTTTACTCGTGTACGGAATCTCCCCTACCCAGGTTCTATACCACTCTCTAGGATGGAAGACTCTTAGCCTCCAGGTGCGAGTCCACCAAGGGTTTGGCAGTCAGCCTGGCTCCACACCACTTACCAGCCGAGAGTTGTAGATGGGTGGCTTGACAGGGGTGGCCACGGGGCAGTTGATTCTCTTCTCCTTTTGGCGTCGGTTGCAGAACCAGACTCTTACCACCTCCTTCTCCATGGACAACTGCTCCGCAATCATGGAAATCTCTTCCGAGCTGGGTTTAGGGTTCTTTAGGGACAAAGGGATAGGGTGTGGTCAGGAGATAGAAAGAGGCTCAGGAATTGGAGGTGAGCGTCAGATGTTCCAAACACAAAGAATCCAATATATGGGTCAAAGGCCTTAGAGTCAGACCAAGGGTGGAATACTGGTTTTATCCCATGTGTACTGAGTGTCTTTAGAAATCCCCTTTTGCCGGGTGGTGGTGGCGCACGCCTTTGATCCCAGCACTTGGGAGGCAGAGGCAGGTGGATTTCTGAGTTTGAGGCTAGCCTGGACTATAGAGTGAGTTCCAGGACAGCCAGGGCTACACAGAGAAACCCTGTATCGAAAAACAAAAAAACAGCTGGGCGGTGGTGGCACACGCCTTTAATCCCAGCACTTGGGAGGCAGAGGCAGGCGAATTTCTGAGTTCGAGGCCAGCCTGGTCTACAGAGTGAGTTCCAGGACAACCAGGGAAACCCTGTCTCGAAAAGAAAAAAAGAAAAAAAAAAAGAAAGAAAGAAAAATAAAACAAACAAACAAAAAAATCCCCCTTTACCTCAACACCTGTCTTTCTTTATATGGAATGAGACAAGCAGCTAGCACATCAAGGTAAGGGTCACAAGAGAAAGCATGTGTATACCATCAGGCACAGGGCTGGTACAGGACAGAGGAAACAAAAGATAGATCTCTTCCTGTACTCCTTCCTTGGAAGTAGTTCCACTGCACGGCCTCCACAGGTGAGTGATGAAGGGCTGGACTCCGTGGGAAAAATGCATCCCTCTAAGTCCTTCCTCATAACATCTCCCTTTCCATCTCTTAGACAATGAGGAGGCTGGAACTCTCAGGCCTACCATGTTCTGTGGGAAAGCTGTAGGCGATGTGATATCATCGCTTTGTCCTTCTGACCTGCCACCCAGTCTGTGGCATGAGCCCCTTTCCCTCAGCCCGGCATCCTCCTTTAACTGTCCTAAGAAACCTAAAAAGATGGGAAACTCATTTCCGATCATCCTGCTGGCAGGGATACAGCCATGAAATGCTGTTCCCTCCCGAGTCATACTCTTTGGTGAACCTGTTCCAGGGCAGCAATCCTAGCAGCCAGGTCCTCCAAGGCTGGATTGAGGAGTTTTCAGTATCCAGGGAGGCTCTAGGGACTGCTACCCAAGGGATCTCGATAGAGGCTCTCAGGAGTCACCTGGGTATCCCGTTTCTCACCCCCAGCTCCCATGAGGCTCACAGCATACACACACTCCCTCAAGGATATGCTTTTCCTGTTCTTGAGTGTGTGTGTTCAGAATCGCTAGCTAGAGGATGTCATTTAGAATATGGAAAGATCTAAAAACTTTTAATTTAAAAAAGACATGAATGCATGTTTTAAAAATAACTGTAAGAAATAAAACAGTTTAATTGGTGAGGGGGGGGAAGAGATTGTGCGGTATAACCACCAGTGTGGAAATGTGTAAGGGAAAAGTCACACAAGCAAATGCTTTCGGAAGGCACTGCAAACTGGGGGATGGTGGCACAGGCGGGCCTAACACTTGGGGACAGACTCGGGAGGAATGCTATAAGCTTGAGGTTAGCCTGGGCTACATAATGGGCTATATACAGGTCGGCCTGGATAAACTCCAGTGTGAGACTATGTCTTTAAACAGCAAAGGTAAACAAGACATAGACAGACAGACAGACAAGAAGCAAAACAAAATCAAAGGCCAAAGGGTTGTTTTTCCTTTGTCCTTCTCTCCCTGTGTTTTTCAAAATGTTAACCATGAGCGTTTATTCCATTGTTTTTTTTTTAAGTTGAACCCCTTTTTAAAAAATGTAATGTTGGGGCTGGACAGATGGCTCAGTGGTTAAGAGCACCAACTGCTCTCCCAGAGGTCCTGAGTTCAATTCCCAGCACCCACATGGTGGCTCCCAACCATCTGTAATGGGATCCGATGTCCTCTTCTGGTGTGTCTGAAGACAGCTACAGTTTACTCATATAAAATTAATTAATTAATTAATTAATTAAAAATAATGTTTATGTGCTTGGGAATAGGAGGTCATACACCACGGCAAAGGTGTGTGGAGATCACGGGAACCTGGTTCCTTGAGGGAACTTTCTCTTCTTCCGCCCCCTGGATCTCATGAAGGTAGGTCATCAGGCTTGGCAACAAGCCCCTTTTGTCCTCAATAATTCATCGTGCAAGCTCTTAATTATACTTTTAAGTTGAAAACTAGCCGGGCGGTGGTGGCGCACGCCTTTGATCCCAGCATTTGGGAGGCAGAGGCAGGCAGATTTCTGAGTTCGAGGCCAGCCTGGTCTACAGAGTGAGTTCCAGGACAGCCAGGGCTACACAGAGAAATCCTGTCTCGAAAAACCAGAAAAAAAAAAAAAGTTGAAAACTAAAATTTGCTTCAAAAAAGACAGAGACTTATGGCTCTCTCCCATTACCTCAAATATAGAGACCCCACCACCACCACCACCACCACCACACACTGGGATGCTGTGTTCTATTCTTGAATCTTGCAGTGAGAGGGACCATGAGCCCCAAATAAATGTCAGAGAGAGAGGAAGCTTTCTGGAACTTTGGAAGGTCAGCATTCCTGGGTTCCCTGGGTAGAGGGGTGACTTGGCTTCTTCCCAGGTGGGTGCCTGGGAATGAGGGAGTCGTGCTTAGGGTCTCGCACTGAGCCCAGCTTTTTATCTACACAACACACGGTCGGGCTACCCACTCCCATCCAAGGATGCTGCTCACATCTTGAAATCGCTTTTCCAAAGTCAGGCGGATGTTCGTCTCGATGCTGGTCCGCTTCTTCCTCTTCCTGCCAAACACTTCACTGAGAGCCGGGTAGGAGCTGGGTGTGCTTGCTGAAGGGTCTGACGGGGAGGACTCTGGAGAGAGGAGCAAATGAAGCTCAGAGATGGAAATGTGAGGCCAGCCTAGCCTGCCAGAGTAAACCTGAGACTTATTAGGCCTTCCCATGGATCCTGCCCTGACCCCAGCAAATAACCCAGAAGGGACCACATGATGGTTTGTATATGTTTGGCCCAGGAAGTGTCGCTATCAGGAGGTATAGCCTTGTTGGAGTAGGTGTGTCACTGTGGACATGGGCTTAAGACCCTCATTTTAGTTGCCTGGAAGCCAGTCATCTAGCAGCCTTCAGATGGAGATGTAGAACTCTTAGCTTCTCCTGCACCAAGCCTGCCTAGACACTGCCATGCTCTCACCTTGATGATAATGGACTGAACCTCTGAACCTGTAAGCCAGCCCCTATTAAAATATTGTCCTTTATAAGACTTGCATTGGTCATGGTGTCTGTTCACAGCAGTAAAACCCTAACAAGACAGATCATATCCTGCTTCTCCAGGATGCTCTGGGCAAAGGTGCCCGAGGGCTCCGACCACAGAGTCTCCAGGTGTTTGCAGTCATGGTTCAGGGATTCCCAGACATCAGGCCTGTGTGGGCAGAAGGAATGCAAGTAGGACTATGAGTCACACCACATGACCTATTTTAGATGTGCCCATCTGTAAGTACTGAGTGGAATGGGTTTTCTCCGCCACTTAGGAACCTATGCTAGTTCTGAAGCCATTTGTCCACGAGTGGAAGGTGAGAGCCAAGGCCCGCAAGGTGGGGAGAACCCAAACTAATAATACTATAAAATCCTTCCCCGAAAGACTCAGGAGCTTCAGATCACTTCTTTCATTTGGATGTTCCAGTAAAAGTTGTCTCCTAGGTGGTATGTTGAGGAATGGGATGATTCCCAGGCACTCTTCCGAGGGAGGGGACTTCCTTGAAGAGAACCATCCTGGCCACTCAGCCCACCCCTCCTGCCTTTACCAGTAGAATAGTAATCAATAACCCATACCCCTGCTTAACAGAACCTGGCCCTGGGGAGACAGGCCCGTTCTTTCCCTCTCCACATAGGCTAGATGTCTCAAGCAAGGGCCACCCTGTACCACCTACTCCCCTGGGCACACTTAACAATGTATGGAGTCAGGTGGGGAGATGTGGCAGGCACTCTGGTCAATGCCTAGGTAGAGAGCCAGGCTGCTCACCTCCAGTGCTTCGTCCAGCCTCCAAAGACAAACAATTGTATTTGATCCAAATGTCAGAAGCCTTGCCCCTCACTCTTTCTGCAGCTATGTTCTCTCATTCATTATTCCAGATGCCCCACCCCTTGGCTTCTGCCCCTGGCCCCCTGGTAGGCCTCTATCCTGACAGAATCTATCTCCTGATCCCCCTTCCTTCTGACAGGCTTGTCTGGTCAGTCCTGATCTTGGCAATTGTCTGTCCTGCTCCAGAATAGCCAAATAAAGACGTGAAGCTAGGCCTGGGGCTTCTTGCCTCAGTGGGATCCTACAGGGCCCTCTTCCTGGTCTTCTGTCCTAGGCTGATCCCATACAATTTGAGTAAGTAAATCGAATCTAGCCTCTCAACAGACATCTTGAAATATAAATTAGCTCTAGGGTAGGGAATAGAATAGAATAATAGGACAGTCTGCGTGCCCATATCCTAGGTCTCACTTCTTGGTTTGTACCAGGCTGGAGAGGAGAAGTAATCCTCTCTCTCACCTTGCCCAAGCCCCATCACACACATGCCCCTAGAAAGCGCCCCGTGGAATCTCGGGGGCGGGGGGGGGGCTTCTATGTTTATCATTTCCCTGCCCCCGCACCTGCATCATTCAGCCACTTCTCCAGCAGCGGCTTGAGTTTACACATGTTCTTGAAGCTCAGGTTGAGGGCCTCGAATCTCGAGATGGTGGTCTGGCTGAAGTCATTGCCGTACAGCTTCCCCATCGCCAGTCCCACGTCTCCCTGTGAGAGGGGCCGAGAGGGAGGGAGGTGAGGGACAGATGTCCTTTTCTTGCCTGTGTTCTCCGCCGCCCTAAAACTACCACACAGCCAGAGCCCCGAGCATCTGCCCACAGCCTTGCACCTTCCCTGTCTTTTTTCCTCTAGGATACAAAACCGGCTTATTTCTCTCCTTGTACTTTTCTGAGCCATACAAATCCTGGTCTTTATTCCTCTGAGCAACCCATACTCTATTCCCAGGGAACAGGATGTAGCGCACTTGCTCCTGAAACCTGCACTTGGGAAGACACAGCCTCTATCTATCACACAACCCAGTTCTTCCAACTCCGGCTCCCAAAGCAAACCTGTGTGAAGCCGAGCTTAATGCGCCTCTGCTTGAAGGTCTTGGCGAACTTCTCCAGCTCCTCCAGGTCAGTGGGCTCGTCGTTCCCTCCGGGGCCAGGCAGATGCTTGGGCCCTGACAGATGCTGAGGAGCTTCCAGGTGGGGCTCTAAAGAGGATCCTGACAGCCCAGGACGCCCAACTGCCTGATAAGGAACACACACCACAGTGAATTACAAAGACTCAAAAGACCACACTGAGGTGTCTGCAGTTATTACTGAAAGATTCACTTAGAAAGAGTGACAGGGCCTTGGGTTCACTGAACCCTGTCGTTGCAGATGGATGGAGATAGAAATTAGCATTTCTGTGATCTGGAGCAAAAACTGGGTATGGGGCAGACACAGAAAGAAGCAAGACCAGGAGGTGGTCTCTTTGGCTTTTGGTCTGTGACTCACTGACCCAGAGTAGGTGACTTCCTCTAGTCAGTTTTCCACCATAAAAGGAACTGGCAGAGTTGTTTACTGTGAGATCTGAGATCTCAGCTTGGGACAAATCTCAGCATGGGACAAGGAGAAGGTCATTGGCTTGGCCTGTTCTTTTCCAGAGAAGAAAATGACAGAGGAGGCACACACAACAGTCACAGACGGAAGACAGTGAGGGACATCTGGAAATCCAAGACATTAGTTATGAGTGTCACTTTACTGTTCTCTTTAATGAGAATGCCGTGAGTTGATTTTATGTATTTTTTTTTTTTTTTTAAAGAAAGGGTCTTGTTATGTATCTCAATCTAGCCTGGTCCTCACAATCCTCCTGCCTCAGCCTTCACAGTACTAGGTTTACAGATATATACCACTATCCCTGGAGAATGTTGTAGCTTTCATCAAAGGTATTTTTAAAAGATTTATTTGTTTTTATTCTATATGTTTGAGTGCTTTTGCCTATAGATATGAATATGCATGCACCCTGTGCACCCATGGCCTGCAATAACAAGAAGGACGTTGGATCCCCTGGGAGTGGGGTTACAGATGGCCATAAGCCACTATGTGAGTACTGGAAATGGGTAGACTGCAGAGCCATCTCTCTGGCCCCAGTGAAAGGTTTTGTTGTTGTTGTTTTGTTTGGTTGGTTTTTGTTTTGTTTTAACTAGTGCTATCTCAATGCACCTTGTCAGAAGACAGCCCCCCTTTAATCTTATCTCATAGAAAATTCTACCATTTAATATAGAGCCATGATGCACTCCAGTGAGATCAGGAACATATCTAGTCTTGAGATATCTACTTTCTAAAAAGATTTACTTGTTTACGTGTATGGGTGCATGTGTTTTGCCTGCATGTGTTTAAGTGCACCAAGGTGTGTTCTTGGAGGTCAGAAAAGGGAGTCTGATCCCTTAGAACTGAAGTTACAGGTGTTTGTGAGCCACCCGTTAGTCCTGCGAATCACCAGGAAAACCAACGACACCATTTTGGGCCAAATTTAAAGCAAGCATTTATTGCATATTAGTAATACTGACCAAGAAATGGACTTGGGTCAGGACAATTCCCTGGAATTTCCCAGCTGGAATTGCCTCAAGCCACATGCTTCAGAGGCTTATGGAAACAAACCTATAGGCCACCTGGACTTTCCCATGAGGCTTTGTTATTTCTCAAAAACTGCAATTCCCAGCACCCCAGGAAGTTAACTGATTCCTGGGCAGGTGAGACTTATGGGTTAGTTTTGGGTATTACATACCATGTGGATTCTGGGAACTGAACCTAGGTCCTCTGCAAGAATAGCAAGTGCTCTTAACCCCTGGGCCATCTCTCCAGCCCCTTGAGATATCTATTATTTCACAAAGGTGGGGCACAGTCCAGATCTTGAGGGTCAAGCACTGTGGTCCAGCACAGAGACTACTCACTGCCTTTAACGACAATGAGTATAAATCCCCTTGTCTCTTCTTTGGTTTTTTGCTTAGAGAAAATTAAATCCCTTTCCTGTTCTTGTTTACCAGAGACCAGAATCCTCATGAAGAAGAAGATAAGGAGTCAGACTCAAGTTTAGAAAGAGTTATCTCCTCATTCTTAGAAGAGGAGTCTCCTAGATGAGAACGGCTAGAAACGTCAAAGATGGGCCCTGCTTTGCAGGAGATGAGCGTCAGGAGATGGCAATGGAGGAAGTAGCCCAGACAGATCCTCAGAGCAAAGTTCTAGTAGCTCCTGAACATCCCTTTTCATTAATTCACCTGCTATTTCATTTGACAATATTGAATATTCAATATTTATATTCAATACTCATTGAACCGCACAGTTACCTCCTCCACCAACTGCCTAATTATATCAATTTGATATCCCAGAGCTCATTCATGAATCCCTGTTTGCTCTTGTTTCTGTGACTGTTGGTCAGCCCCTAGGAGGACCTTTCTACTTCTTTATGCATACATGAGGTCTCTTTGTGTTCCCCAAGCTAGTCTTCAACAAGCTACACTACAGACAAACCATGGTACCCTGAGCTGAAGGATCTTAATCGTCTTCTAAATGGCTCTTCTGACCATCTCTTTATGTCATAGACTGGGGGTCTATAACTATGCCATGCTTAGTGCATCCTCCAACTTAGCTGTCCCCATTTCTCTCAACCACTAGGTGGCGCTCCCCCTCTAGCTATCTTCCGTGGACATTAGGCCTGGGAAAAGCCAGGGTCCTTCAGTGAGTCTTGGGGATTTTAGTCCCGAGAACGAATATTACAAGTCTCTGTGGTCGCTTCTGGTCATCCCTTATAGAAACAATTCATGGATCTGCACCGGCAATTGACGTCCCAGAGGATCCCTGACAAGAAACAGACTTTTATTTCCCAGTTGATAACAGGTGTTCTGTGCATGATCCCCATCGGGTCGGCTGCTTAGGGCTCTCTTGCTAGATCTCAGCCTGCTTGACCCCAACATCTGCCCATTGCAGGGTGTAGTCAGCTGAAGTGGTCCTGAGGTGAGATACTGGCTTTGATACCCCGCCCTCCTTTGGACTTGAGGGAATCTGGGTGGAACTGGGGGATATCAGCATCCCTGAGTAACTGGCTAAATTCTGAGAGAGGCAAAGCCAGGAATTGAAGCTGCTGGCCAGCCGGGGAGCTTCATTCTAGTGACAGGACAAACTGCCTCATCCTTAGGAGTAGGTTGGGGTTTTCCCATGTACCAACAGGGAGAACCCCCAGAGTGAGTATCCTGCTAACAAGGGGAAGACTGAGGAGATGAAGTTTGCCCAGGGCTGAGACAATCTGTGAAGAATCAGCATGGGTGGAGGGTAGCAGTTACCTGGGAGGCGAGGCCAGGCCCTGTCTGTGGGAGGAGTAGAGTGCTTTGTTGCTGTGGAAAGGAGAGAAGATTCGGCTGCAGACCTGAGTGACAGGGGAGGGACAAAGGGACAAAGGAACAAACAAACAAACAAACAAAATCCAGGCCATTTGAAAGACAAGCTGAGCATTGAAACCATGCTAACTGCCCCCCTCCTCCTCCTCCTGCTAACCTAATCAGGTCCCACAACCCACCCTAAGCCTGGTTGAAAAACCCTGTGGGCACTGCCAGCAATTGCCACATACTGGTGGAGGCCAACCAGACTCGGGGATAAACACCTGTAAACAGCAGTCCCCAAACCTGTCCTGCCTGCCTGCCTGCCTGCCTGCCTGCCTGCCTGCCTGCCTGCCTGCCTGAGAGCTGCAAAGGCATAGGAGGGTCAACACACGCTCCCTGAGATCTGATTAGCAGGGTGAGCAGCCCAGAGAGAGGAGGCCACAGGAATCACTACAGAGCCCCAGGGGGAGCCGGTTATTTCAATCTGCCTGCAAGGGAAAGCAGCTGGGATGTTTAGGCCTGCCAGATCTGTAAGGGCAGAGCAAGCAGATGGTACCATATTTGTCGGGAAGTGTACTGGGTCAGAGGCTCCTGGAGACCAGGTCATTAAATTCATGGGAGGGAGGACTGGGAGCAAAAGGAAGGCCAGATGCTGAGGCCTTCAAACTCCCTTGGGCAGTGTGGATTCATCTACAGGCTACCTTGCCTAGGGACTTCCCTGTCCTTTTGTCCTCAGGAAAAATGCCAAGAAAAGGCCCTGCCTGTCTGGTGACTGTAGTGTATAGTTTCTGTCTTCTGGTGGCCAGAGTCAGCACCCCTCACTCACAGCAGGAGGAAACCCCCCCAGACCAAAGCTGACAACAGGGGCAGATCTCGGTCACTCAGCAGGGACAAGCTCCTTGGCACATCTACCCTTCCCAGGTGGCTCTGGGTCACTAATGTATCACATCTGCTAAAGTTGTCCCTCCCGCTTTTTTAGTCTCAAAAGGTCCAAAGGTGGGAGAGGTCTTGGGGGAACCCTGGGCTGGGAATGAAAAGGTTTGGGTATTAATTTTGCTTACACTGCATTCTGCAATGTGCAGAGAGGCCTAGCATATGAACAGAACCACGCACCCGTCAGTGATCTCGTTGTGGGGGGGCTTTACTTTTTTTTTTTATTTTTATAGGAGGAATCATAAACTTGCAGAAATTACGTAAATTTTCTACAGACACGCAGCCAGTAATTTTTTTTTTAAGAAAAGAATTTCTCTGACTTCACATTTTAACCTGTTTTTCTGTCCCTTTTATTGTACCATATGCCTGTACCCATGCATTCTGTGCCTGGGTCATACTCACACCACAGTACAGGTCTTCCAGAAACAAGCTGAACTAATGCTTATCTTCTCTTTCCTAGTCCAGGGGCATGATGGGTGCTGGGTAGCCAAAATAAACACTCAGATGTGTTCCCATTCATTCTAGTGCTATTCTGAGACACCCTATAAGCTAAGCATAGGGCCCGTGTCTTGGGCAGGTGCTCAGAGTGGGGTGTAAGCTACCTGGATTTCCTACTTCCAACATTTTCAGCCCTGTTTGTCATAAGCGAGTAGGGAGACAAGCAGTACAGTGTGATAATCTCGGAGCACGGGGCTCAGACTGCTCTGGAACTTTCTAGTAGGTCACCAGCATGCAATAAAGCTATCTATAGCACAAGTGCGCTCTGAGGAATAAGTCAGGAAAACAACTCAACAGACTCCCGGGCATATTAAGCAATGTTACCTAGTGTTAGTAATACTCTGATCTGTTTGCTCAGGGCTTCCTGCCAAAGACAACCAGAACCTATTTCTATAGCCTGTGGGAGGCACTGTAGTTCCATCCGGACAGAATCACAGCCAGGCCAATGGGAGGGAAAAGGTTCAAAGCAAGCAGACTTCCAAAGAACTGGATTCATGGTTCTCATTTCCCATGGAGCTTCGACTTCCTGTGTTACCTCCACCTACGTTCCCACCGTTTCTTTAGACTCAATTTCTATGAAAATGTAGTTCCAGCAAGAGACTTGGCAGGAAGGAGAAACAGGAACACGGAATAGTCTGGAGAGGCCCCACAGAGATTCGTCCCTAGGTCACAGGCAGAGAAACTAGTCCTTTTCAGACAGGATTTCCGTACACAGCCCAGGTTGACATTGAACTTGCTATGCAGCCAAGGGATGAGCCCCCCCGCCCCCCCCGCCTCCACCTACAAGTGTGCTAGATTTAAAGATGGCACTGTGCCTGGTTTTGTGTAATGCCGGGAATCAAACCCAGGGCTTTCCGTAGGCTAGGCAAGCTTTCTGTGTGCTAAGAGCTATTGCCAGCTCCAAGCTGGTTTTCCTACCAGAAGGGTGAGTAATATCTGTGACACCCCCGTGCCCAGTAAGTAGTAACAGCCTTTTCTAGACTCCGGTAAAGACTGCACAAAGTCCAGGGTACTTACCTTGCTGCCCAGGTGGGGTCTGGGAAAGCAGGAATTGGGATACAGACTGTAAGTGGCCAGGGACCAGCACAAGCTGCTGGAGTGGATGGAGAGAAGCCATGTCCTGCGTGTGGGGAGATGCACAGATGTCATACCGTCTACAGTATGAAGTATGAAGGCTACAACTCATATAGTCTCTGGGGCTGCAAACTCTGGAGGTCGTGGGCAGTAGTATTCTTGCTTTGTGTTGCTAGGCGTTGGGGACATGTAGCACAGGACATGGTGCACCGTAAGTAGTTACTCCATTAGTTCTGGGGTTGCTCCTGCAATTATCTCAGCAGTCCCTGCAGCATAGTTACTGAACTCCGTTCTCATGCTTCCATCTCTCTGTGCCCTGACTCCCAACTGCAGATGCCCTGAGGGCCAATAGTAGGTACCCCCCAACCCCCCGAAGCGCAGAGGATGATCCTAAAAGTGGCAGCAATCTTAACCATCCATTTCCTTAAACTATCCTGTCACTTGACTATGCTAAAAGCCACTCTTCAGTTATTTCCTGTACCCAAGTCTTTCCAGACGGTACCAGGGGATGGGGCGAACTACCAGTTATGTTTGTTGTTGTTTTGTTTGAGACAAGCTCTCATTCCATAGACACGAAAGCTGCAAACTCACTGTGCAGCCCTAGCGAGCCTTGAATTTGTAGTAATCCCTCTGCCTCAGCTTCACGACTACTTGGGATTACCTGCACGCTCCTCCATGCCTGGCTCTGTTGTTTTGTTTTGAGACATGGTTTCTTATGACAGGGCTTGCTGTGCAGAGCAGGCTGGCCTTGAATTCACAGAGATCCACCTGCCTCTGCCTCCTGAGTTCTAGGATCAAAGGCATGCAAGACCAAGTTCTGTCCCAGGCTTCCATTTTAATAAAATCAATTTGGTTAAACAGGAAGTCCATCACTCTGAGCCTCTCTCACTTGCTCAAGACCCCACATAAGGAGGGTGGGGGTGGGCAGGGGGGCGTGTACATACAGTTGACAATCCTGGTGGAATGGAGGTGAAGGGGTAACTATGTATATTGCTTTCAAGTATGTCTGGGAAAGTAGATCTTTCTCTCCCAGGTGAGCCACAAGCTCTCCTTAGAGGCTTTCATCCTAATGACTCAGGCAGTTGGTCATTGCTCTCCCAACGCCAGTCTTCGCTCCAGTTTAATTTTGTCATATAATCTTTAAAGGACACAGAGAAGGCCACTGTCTGTCATTGGAGGCCCTCGACATTGGACCCACAGCATAGCTATTGAGACCTTTGTTTTTTGGGTTTTTTTTTTTTTTTTTTTTTTTTTTTTTTCAAGACTGGCTTTTGGTTCTGCAAAAGCAGTGATGTGTCCTTTGTCCCTTACCAGACCTCACTTCTGCAAGGACTGCTTCTGGAAACCCTACATACACAATCCTGGGCCTCCTTTGTTTGTAATGGGGGCTCTTTGGATGGATTCACAGCGTGCTAAGAGTAGCAGTCCAGCATTTTGTAAGAAGGGCTGGACCGAGCTCACCAGCCCAGTAAACACACCTGGGTCAATGGCACGGGCTGGCACCTACCCCAGACATTTGGTTTCCAGGCATCATGGTAGGTCCTTGGCTCAGGTGGCATGGCCTGTGGGAAAGGGTCTGCTGCAGAGAGTCACCCAGATCCTCTGTCTTAATCTGCAAGTAGAGGGAGAGAGAGAGGGTGAGTCCTGGGCCTCCCTGGGAAGATCGAAGCAGAACCGTGAAGAGCAAAGCAGGAGATGAGTGGCAAGTCTGGAGAGAAAGAGGGTAGCTAATAATTCCCTGGACTGAAGGGATGGATGGATTCTAAGTGGACTCTACAGGACCAGTCTACAAGGCAGAGCCATCTACCACCACCACCTCCTTGCTGGCTCTGTGAAGGCAGTACTTTTCCTCCTTGGAATGAGAAAGCCAGAACAGCATGGTGCCTTATAAAAAGAAAAAGCTTACACTTGCTCATCCTTTTGCTATGAAGACCTTTAGCAGGTAAAGTACTTGTCACCAAGCCTGATAACCTGACCTTTATATATGTGCCACGACATATGTCTACACACACACACACACACACACACACACACACACACACACATGCATGCACGCACACATACAAACGAATGAGTAATAAATAAATATAATTTAAATTCTGTTCTGAGAAAGCTGAGCCAGGAATGCATTCCTGTGATGTCAGTGCTTGGGAGGCTGAGATCGGAGGGTCTCTACAAGTTTAAGGCAGTTGGGGCTACATGGTGAGTTTTGGGACTTGTGAAAATTCTTGCCTTGGGGAGACATAACAAAAATCTGGCCACAGATTTATAAGGCCACAGTGGCAAACCAAAGTATGAGTCTATCAAAGTATGCTCTGGGAAAACAGTGGGTTTAATGGGCTTCCTTACAGAGCAGGAGAAGGGGTACACACAGGAGCATGGGGGACCCTAGGGCAGCCATCCTGGAGAGTCCTCTTACAACATTGATTAATATGGATTCCCACAGCTGCATAGAATACCCCTCCAGTTAATTGTCTATGGTTTATACACACGCATGCATGCATGCACGTGCACACACACACACACACACACACACACACGGGTCAGAATTACATACAACTGGTGGGAAGGAACAGAGAGAATGATATGAACCTTAGACCCTCCTCATCTCCTCCTGGGTGGGAGTGTTATCAGTCAACAAGCCTGATCTTGGAGGTCTCTTACACACAGTCGCAGCTGCTCTGATGACAATAATGGCTGTTGTGATTGAAGGCTAGCTCAGAGGATAGCACGACCCTGTCACAAACAAATCAAAACAAAACAAACCCAAACCAGAAAATAATCTTCAGTGGCTAGGTTCGCGCATGCACTCTGATCACAGCAACTGGGAGGGTGAGGCAGGGGGGTCCAATTTGAACTCAACCTGGGCTGCACACAAAACCAACCAACCAACCAAATAAACAGACCAACAAAAGAAAGAAAGAAAGAATGCTTACTAGAATAAATGTTTGTAAATCCTTTGCTTTGCTTTGGTTTTTTTTGAGACAGGGTTTCTCTGTGTAGCCCTGGCTGTCCTGGAACTCACTCTGTAGACCAGGCTGGCCTCGAACTCAGAAATCCGCCTGCCTCTGCCTCCCACGTGCTGGGATCAAAGGCGTGCGCCACCACTGCCAGGCTCTCCTTTGCTTTTCTACTGTAGTGGGCTATCAAAATTTCCTTTATGAGATGACTGTGTTTCTAAATAGTAGCTTTAAAACTGTCTCAAAAGAGAGAGAAAAAAAGACATCCTTTAATTGATCTCCAAGTGTGTTCTGTATTTCCATGTATGGATCGCCATCAGTGAAGCCCGGAAGCCTGGAAACTGCCTGTCAGGGGACACTGTCCATTCATTCCTTTTCTCTACCTTCTCAGTACTAAGCTGCATCTGCTGAGGTCCTCTGGGTCTGCATGATTTTGGTGACAGGGTGGCAGTCTCCCTACAAGTAGAGGCATGCCTTCCTTACAGGAGCCTGAGGGACCCTTGGTGATTTCCAGTTCTTCTATCTCTACCGCCCTTCCACAAAACACACAAGATCCGCCTACTTCTGGGCTTCCCAGGAATCCCAGGGGAAGACAGGAAGTCCTGCCTGTGCCCATCCTTCTCCTATGCCAGAACAACTAGTCTCTCAAAAAAAACTTAGGAAGTCCACGGGGAGGGGAGCCAAGTGACTTTGAAAGCATACAATATATCAAGGGATGAATGGAGAATCCTTTCGAGAAAGGCTTTGCTGGGACCTTCTGAAATAGACCAGTTGACGGCTGGTTGTTTTCTCCACAGTGTCTTCATTCTGAACCATGAAGACACTGGCACAAACCGTGGTCTTAGTCTGTACTGGGAATATCACTGGTAGCTTAGAATCCTTCCTGCTGGGTATTTGCCTGACCCAAGCAAAGAGTTGAGAGTATGAGCAAGACAAGGGGGAGGGGTGTACGCTGCTGCCAAAGGATGAGGCAGGAAGGTCTCCAGTATAAGGACTGCCTGGACCACATAGGAGACCCTCCCTCAAAAAACAAATGACAAAGACACATACATACATACATACATACATACATACATACATACAAACTGAGATTAACATCTGAACCTGTGCTGAATCCCTACGAAAAATGAACTTTGATCACCAAGGAAGGGATTCTCATTGGCTGACAGGAAGGAGCTAAATAGTGGGAACCCGAAGAATATTAATCGATTAAAAGACAATAACGGGGTTGGAGGGATATCTCATTGATTAGGAGCCCCTGATTCTCTTCCTGATGACCAGTACCCACATCAGGTGGCTCACAGACGGCCCACAACTCCAGCTTCGAGGGAACCCCAATGCCTTCTTCCGACATCCAAGGGAACCAGCCCACACGTGTTCACACATACAGATATGCACCAATAACTAAATCTTTTTTTTTTTTTTTTTTTTTTTTTTGGTTTTTTCGAGACAGAGTTTCTCTGTGTAGCCTTGGCTGTCCTGGAACTCACTCTGTAGACCAGGCTGGTCTCGAACTCAGAAATCCGCCTGCCTCTGCCTCCCAAGTGCTGGGATTAAAGGCGTGAGCCACCACCACCTGGCAACTAAATCTTTAAAAACAAATAAGTCTACTGTTTAAACATGAGACAAAACTCCTCTCTGTAGATCAGATGAAGCAGAAAGGAAAACACAGGGCAGTGAGCAAGGTGGCCCCTGTTCCTCATCCTGAGTCTCTAACTTTCCATGTGATCTTGATGAATAGGCATTTCCCCACCTGTTAGGTGTTCTTATCTGTTTTTTTTTTTACCCCTCTGGTTCTAAAGGGGAAAAAGAAAGCCAACTCTAGTCACATGCATAGATGTTAGACTCGGTAGTCCAGTGATGAAACCCCAGTGAAGCCCTGGACAGATGGGTTGGTAAGAGGTTGGCTTTTCCAACAGACTTTGCAAGTCACTGCCCACACAGAACATTCTGGAATCTTGAAGCAAAGGGGAGTAAGGAAAAGAAATGGTAGCACTAGGTGAACGGAGAGAACTCTAAGAATTCAAAAGGCATGGCAGATGGGTCGGACCCTAGAGTTCCCTCCCTAGGCCCCCTTAGCTCTGCTCATCCCAGAAATGTTGATACCCGGCTTCGGTCCACAGACCTTAGACCTAGATTCCATTGAGACATTTGTTAGCCAGGTTTTAAAAACTAGATAACCAATGGCTTCTTCTTCCAAAACCCCTCCACCAAAACTAATCTGCTATGAAAGCCATTTTGACCAGTCTTTCTGCCACACCTCTCTGTTCTCTGCTTTCTACTCTTTTTCTGCCCTCAGGCATCCCCATCCCAGAGAGGCTCTGGGAGGCATGGTGGGGGAAGAGGGACAGGGGAGAGCACGGGAACATGGAGGTGGAGGAGCAATCACACTGGTCGAACCATCCCAGGCAGCCTGGCCTAGTTCCAGCTCAAAGGCAAGTGTTGGGTTCCTTTCCAGGCTCATTATGCTCCGTGGAGAGAGATAAGGGGGTGTGGCTATGACAGAGCTCAGAAGCATGCGCTCTGCCTCCAACCGGGGTGCTATCTGTTAGGATCGCTGCCAGGTCTTCCTGCAGTGCTGAAGTTCAGAAACCAGCACCAGCATAAAAGAAAAGGCACCCTTTCATCTCCCTCAAAGATCGATGCCCCCGACACTCCTCTGGAGGGGGCCACGCCCACTTTCTCAGCTCAGCAAACAGAATGCCTGATGGTAGAGACCTCCTTAAGGTGCAGGCTGGAGCTTCTTGGTTAACTTCCTGTGTTATTCTTCAGAGATGGATTTGTCTCATTTTTTTCACTCATCAGTCTTTTTATTCATTTATTTTCTCACAATCCCCTCCCTCCCCACCCCCTGGGGAAGAAATGCTGAGTGTAACCCTCAAAGAAGACAGCCCAAACCCAAGAAAATAAAAAAACGACACAGGAAGCCAGGTGTGATGGCGCCCACGTCTTTAGTCCTTGCAGGGAGGCAGAGACAGTCAGATCCCTGAGTTCAATGACATCCTGGTCTACAGAGTTCCAGGAGAGCCAGGGCTACACAGAAAAACTCTGTCCTTAAAAACAAACAAATAAAGACACAGGAATACTTCTTCCAGAGTCTCAGCTTGTGGGGCCAAGGTGTCCCTTTGTTTATAAAAACAAAACAATGCAGAGCAGAAATAGCCAGCACAGGGCACAAGTACCGCCTCCAGCGTGGTTTTTTGGACACTCTGAGGGGCTGAGAAACATAAGAAATTAAGAAATAAAGCCCTCACTAATCCAAAAAAAAAAAAAAAAAAAAAAAAAAAAAAAAAAAAATCCCTTTTCACAGCTGTGAAAAAGGCTGTGGAAAAGGCTGGAACCTTTCCAGGCAACTGGGTGTTGGCTGTGGGTCTTCCAGATGAGATAGGGAGACTTGTGTTGGGTCCCGTTGACTTCTAAGATGAGAACCCCAGGCAAATTGGACAATAACCCAATCAATTCCCCTCCCCCCTCATACTTGTGACAACCTAACTGAACCCACAGCCTGCTTACCACCATGAAGATGGTCTTTGGGACCTTGTTGACAGTTCTTGTCACCTGAGTGGAAAGGCTTCTCTGTGCTCGATCGGGGATGGCTAATCCCCCGGGGGAGGGTGGGGGGAAAGAGGGGCCATAGTGTGCATTTGCCCTGGTGCAGATACAGAGCACCCCATTCTCCTAGCAGATGGTTTGATGGTGTACGATCTCCTCCACCCACGTCTCTGTGCAAAGGTATTATAATGAGTCTTGGGCAGTGACCAGAGAGGTAAAGAGCTATCGTGAGTGATTATCTTTCCTAGTCCAAGTGAACTCCCTGACTTTACTATTTTAGAAAGCAGTCGTCTTCTTCTAGAAGGTAAGTGCCCCTCATAAGGAGGCAGAAGCCCCTTCCTAGCCTCCTTGGTGTCTCTCTCAGCCTAGAGAATGTGGAAACTTCTCATCCCACAGAAACCCGGAGAACTTCAGATGTGGATACAAAGATACATAGCCAGACACCCCCAAATCTCAAGGCTGTGTTCTCCTGACCCTCCTTATCCCCGCTTCTCCTGGAAACGACTAGAAACAGAAACATCCCAGAAACAGATCAGGAGGGATGGACAAAGTGGCGCTTGAGCCTTGCACCTCCTCAGATGGACAAGTGTATGGTGGGGCTGGGGTCCTTTTCTTTAGCTCCCCCCCTCCCTCAACAGGACACAGTCACATGACCCTCTCTGGGGGGAAAACAGTCTGACACTAATGAATCTATCACTGACGATGAGAAGGATCAAAGCTGTCGCTCTGGTTGCGTAACTCCTTTGTGGAAAGTGTTTCATAAAACATTTCACAAGAAGGCGCATTTCAAAGCAGAACAACTCCCAACCTGCCTTCAATTACAGGCAAGGTGGTGCTCTCCGCCCCCCCCCCCCCCCCCCGTTTCTCCTGAGCAGTGAGGCAGAGTTTCTATAGCTTATCTATTAAGAGCTGGCAAAGGTGCATCTCAAGAAAACATTCTAAAAATATATTCCAAGTAAAGGATTGGGGCAGGCAGGTAATACACCTCCAGCGAGTAGGGTTTAAAGCACCCCATTCAGGTGAGTGTCAGCTGAGGCTGGGTTTTGGTAACCTCTCTTTTTTTTTTTAATGTTTTTGTTGTTGTTGTTTTTCTTTTTCTTTTCTTTCTTTCTTTTCTTTTCTTTTTTTTTTTTTCTTTTTTTTTTTGAGACAGGGTTTCTCTGTGTAGCCCTGGCTGTCCTGGAACTCACTCTGTAGACCAGGCTGGCCTCGAACTCAGAAATCCACCTGCCTCTGCCTCCCAGGTGCTGGGATTAAAGGCGTGCGCCACCACCGCCCGGCTTTTTAATGTTTCTGAGACTGAACCTCAAACACTCCATGAAACTGTTCTAGCATGAACCAGACACCCCCCCCCCCCCGCAACATGGCCGATTCTACTGGGAAAACCTTTTCTCTCCAGGGTTATTGGCATCTCCTTCAGAATCCAAAGGCTCTTGTCTGCTTAGACCCCTCCAGGAAGTCCATGCAGCAACAGCCTTATCCAGTCCTTGGTCTCACCTATAACAGACTGGCTTGCTTGGGCTGCTTCTTCTCTTGTGCAAACGGGGGTCAAATCAAGAGAAAAAAAAAATCAAACTTCTATACACTAAAGCAATGGAAGAGTGTTGGCAATGATCCTTTATTTTTATTTTTGTTTGAAGTCAGGGTCTCATATATCCCAGGATGGCCTCAAACTAGATAGGTAACGGAAGATGGCTTTCAAATTCTGATTCTCCTACTTGTGCCTACTAAGTGTTGGGATTGCAAGTGTGGACCACCATGTCAAATGTATATGGTGCTGGGAATGGCACCCAGGGCTTCCTGACTGCTAAGCAAGCACTCTACTGACTAAGTGAGAGCTTCATCCTCAGCCCTAGAGCCTCTGATGGACAGATGTGGTGTCTCATGCCCTGTCCATCCTCTCTCCCATCCTCCGCCCCAGCTTCACCACCACCACCATCATTCCCACTACCACCTCTTCCAAAGTAGCTTTCTGATGGGAGGGTCTGGTGTTTTCTACTTGTTCTGCTTGCATCTTCGCAAGAAGGGCAAGAGACTTCTCTTTCATGTTCCTGAATCTTTGGCAGCAGGACCCAGCAGTGCCGGTGCTAAACAGAATAGGGGCTATGCCCTCAGAGAAGCCCTATTCCAGCTGGTATTTCCTGTGGTGCAGGACATGGGCAATTTTGAGCAGGGGTGCTGCTGTACAGCCACCTGGGACACCGCTGTGGGAAACTATATCCATGGATGCTTGCTCTGGTTCTCTGATCCCCTTTTCGCTAGAGTCTCCTGGTTCTCTTGGTGGCCACCCTGATAGACCAGAGGACAGTGGTTGCTCCACATCTTTAGTCAAAGAGGGGTACCACAGGGAGCTTTTGAATGGCTCTGGAGTCTAGAAGGCTGTTTGCCCCTAGATGAGGCAAGAGGTGAGCTGGCGGGAAAAGATGACCACAATACTATGAGAGCTATTTCTTAGCTCCGTGGCACTTCTCAGAAGAGTCAGTGTACAGAATGCAGCATGTGCAGTGCCCAGGCTGCTTACTATGGAAGGAATTTGCTGTTCCAATTCAGAACTGGGAAGACAGGAAACAAGTGCTTTGAACTAACCAGGGCACCCGACTCAGATACAGTGGCCATTCCTGGCTGAGTTTATCTACTACTAAGTTCTTCCTCTCAGTCTTCCTTCTCCTTTTTAAGACAAGATCTCTCTATGTAGATCAGGCTAGCCTGGAATTTGAAGCAATTGCCCTGCCTCGGCTTTCCAGATGCTGGAATTACACATACGAGCTACCACAACCAGCTTGTTGCTGTTTTTTCCCCCATCTTCTTCCCTCCCTTGCTCCCTTCCTTCCTCTTAAAACAAGGTCTCATTATTTAGCTCAGGCTACCTCTAACGCAGCCCTCCTGCCTCAGCCTCTGCAGTGCTAGGATTACAGGTGTGAACCACCTTCAGCCTCAGTGGTTTTTTTCAGACAAAGATTATTTCTCCATAAAAGAAGGGAACGACTCTAAATGTAAACTACTTAAGGAGTTTATCACATGGAAAAGAAATTCGTTATTACTGGACCCATTTAACAAATGAAAAGACTGAGGCTTGGTGCCCTTAAGAAATGTGTTTAAAGTCACATCACTGGCAGAGAATGGCGTTGCAACTTCAACCCAAGCCTGTCTGACTCCAAAGCCTTTTTCCATAATTCTGACTCACTGTGGGCAATGGAGTCACTGAGTTACAGACTCCTTAAGGCATCGGGGTGCAGTGTGCCAGGTACCTGCGGGTATTTGGGAAGTATGGCTTCTCTTCCTTCTTCATCAGAGCTGGAAGTGCAGACATCACAGGGTTTACTTTACAGACATGACGAGAAGCTCGCTGTGGCTCTGCTGCCAATTTCCGCCCTTCATGCTGCTGCCTCCCTCGGCTGCAGTAATAACTTAAGGGAGCCTGACCTAGGTTTAGCGTCAGTCAAGAAAAGACCCCACTCAGTTCTGGATTAGAACTCAGGGTGAGGTTCAGCACAGATGAGGGGACCAGCGGTCTGCATCTTTGACTCCTGTGTATACATTTAAGCTTTTGGAACGTAGTGTTTGTCTTTCCCTCTTGCATTATGAGGAAGAGATGAAGAAGAAGAAGAAGAAGAAGAAGAAGAAGAAGAGGAAGAAAGAGGAGGAGGAGGAGGAGGAGGAGGAGGAGGAGGAGGAGGAGGAGGAGGAGGAGGAAGAAGAAGAAGAAGAAGAAGAGGAAGAAAGAGGAGGAGGATGATGAAGAGGAGGAGGAGGAAGAGGAGGAGGAGAGATGGAGGGAGGGAGGGAGGGAGGGAGGGAGGGAGGGAGGGAGCTCAGACTGGCCACCTCTCCATCTTACTGTGGATGTTGCCAGCTAGGGTGGGATGGGGGCGGGGTGGGAGTGGGTTCCATATGAACTTGACGGGGGTGGGGGGGTGGGGTGAGGCTGCCTTTTGAGTACGTGCATGTGAGCAGCACCAATGTATGAATGTGAATCCCTCCACTGAATAGCTATCTCCGCTGGGGAAAGACAGAAAATGTTTTTCAAGCACCTTGAAGAGTAATATAATAGCATTTTCAAAAATAAACAAAAAGTATTCTCACAAAAAATTTAACAAGGAGCCGGGCAGTGGTGGTGCACGCCTTTAATACCAGCACTTGGGATTAAAGTTCCAGGACAGCCAGGGCGACACAGAGAAATCCTGTCTCAAAAAACCAAAAAAAAAATAACAAGGAGTCTTGTCAAAAACAATGAGAAAAGTGAATTCATTTTTTTAAAACATTGTGTTTATTTGTTTGTTTGGTGTGTGGGTGTGTGCACATGCATGCATGTGTGCGCATGTGCGTGTGCGTGTGTGTGTGTGTGTGCACATGCACGCACATGTGCTAGTGAGTTTCATGGAGTGCCCTTGGAGGTCAGAAAACAGCTTACAGGACTTGGTTCTCTCCTCTCACCACATGGGATCCTGGGGTTAAACTCAGCCCATCACTCTTTACGGCAACCGCCCATACCCACGAAACCAGCTCATATTTTTACAACTTTGGTAACTAAAGCTAAGAGAGTGTAAACAACACGCCAGTGCCACCCATCGAGGCAGGGCACAGTCACACCGACCGCTTGGACCCTTGACCTCCACACTACCCTCCCCATCCTTTCTTGGTACCTTGCCCTGAGCTGCTCTACTGTAGCTTCTCTGTATAGTCTCAGGGAGTCTAGAACCTCCACCGGTATACGTGGCTGGGTTACTGAAAGTGAAAGCCAAGTTAGGTGGTACTGTGTCCACAATCCACCTGGGACACCACTACCATGAGTTCCAAGGTTCCCGGCTTGAGTGGTAAAAGTCTGTTTCAAAACAAGTTCAACAAATCGGAATGGGATTTTTCTTTGGTATTTTGTGGTAACTTCCAAACTTGTCTTTAAAAAGGAGTTGGAGAAGGGATTGACGGAGCTGAGGGGGTTTTCAGCTCACCCCATGGAGGGATCGATAGTGTCATCTGGCCAGACACCTTCCCCCCCCCACCCCCAGCTCCCAAGGACTGGACCATCAACCAAAGAGTACACATGGAGGGACCCATGGCTCCAGCCGCATATGTGGCAGAGGGTGGCATTGTCAGACATCAGTGGGAGGAGCGGCCCTTGGCCCTGAGGTTGTTCGATGCCCCAGTGTAGGGGAATGCTTTGGCCAGAAGAAGGGAGTGGGTGGGCGGGTGGGTGGGGAACACCCTCACAGAGGCAGGGGGAGGGGGGATGGGATAGGGAGCTTCAAAAGGGGAGACCTAGAAAGGGGAAAACATTTGAAATGTAAAGAAAAAAAAAGTCAGAGCACTGGATAAAATAAGTGGGTTTCCCTGGGTAAGTTTCATCCTTTAGACTAGCCTGGCAGTAAAGGTGAGGTTTTTTCTTCCATTTTTTTTTTCTGTTGTTTGTTTTGTTTTTCGATTAGGTCTCACTACGTTAGCCTCTGCAAGCCTCAAATTCATGATGATCATCCTGCCTCATTTTTTTCCCAAGCTCTGGGTTAGCAGGCTTGTACCACCATACCCAGACTTCTCCTATACGCCTGCGGCATTAAAAGAAAGTATGACATCACCGGGTCTGCTCCAGCAGCAGTGCAGTAAGTAGGGTGGTCTTCCATGAGCCAGGAGTGTAACACAGAGCAGTCCTGCTCCATCATGGGCCCCTTCCTGGTACAGTTTAATTCACACATCTATAAAGCACCTACTGTATACTAACAGGAACACAGATGCACAGGGGGCTCTGAGATTAGTCAACCAAAGTCAATGACCACAATCAAAAATAGGTACGGAGTCGCTAGGAAAGGGCGGCAGCTCGGCAGCTCGGGGAGGAAGACACCTTGGCAAAAGGGAAGGAAGGAAGCTGGGTGTGGTCGTGCACACTTGCTATCCCAGCTCTTGAGGCAGAGGCCAGAGGGTGGAGAGTTTGAGGCCAGCCTCAGCCACATAGTGAGATATTATCACATCCCTCTCCCCCCAAATAAGATATGAAGGAAGAGAGGAAGAAAGGAAGTGACAGAGGGAAAGAAGAAATGGAGGAAGGAAAAGAGAAGGAATGAAGGAAGCAGGAGAGAAGAAATGGGGGAGGGGGGTGCGGGAGCATGAAATGGGAGATGAGACAGGGATGGCTTTCAGAAACTCCTTCGCAGCCCTGACGCAGCCCTGACGTAGGGAAGGAGTTAATAAGCCAAGAAGGCAGGAAGGGCTCCAAGGGAAGTGGAAGCACCTAGTCCAGAGTCAGAGGAGAAATGGGAGCTCCTTGCAGTCCCACTCAGATGCCTTGAGGGCTGGAAGCAGGTAGGGGCCGCTGAGAACACTGGTGGTGGTGTGTGAGCGAACTCAGGCTGGGCTCTGAAGGAGAGCATGCGTACGGGAAGAAAGGTGAGGCAGCAAATGGGTCTGAGGAGAGCACAAATGTACAAACAGGTAGCTGGCACCCTGCTCCTTATTGCACAGGTCTAGGCTAGAACCCACTGGGGTCTGCAAAAGGCCGAGCAGCAGGTACAAACGGAAGAGACAGGGCAGTGAGTAGCAAGCCTTTTAACGTGTTTGTAGCGTAAAGGTGTCGAGGTGTAGCTCAGACTATAGAGTGCTTGTCTAGCATGCCCAAAAGCTCTAGGTTCAGTCCTGGCATTGTGCATATGTACAAGTAGTGTGTATAGATAATGCACACACTCGCAGACACGCTGAAAGCAACAACTGGGAACCTGCCACCTTGTCCCTCCACATCCCCGAGGTCTGTCATCTTCCAGCAGTCAACATCTGGGGAGTGACCTGCAGACCTGCTTCTATGTTTCCACCATGCTCCACAGTTTACACCACACCCTCAAGTCTTATCGCGTCTGCTGCCTTTCAAAATATTCCCCGGAGACTGAAAGGGCTGCCAGGGATTGTGATTCTGTCTTTAGCGTTGAGGCGAACAACATTCACGAGGAGGAGGGGTTTGTCCCAAACAGGAGGCTGATTAGCAGAAGGGCCGTGTTCAGAATCTACATCATCTGATTTAGAAATCAGTCTCCTTGTAGATGCCCAGGCTTTTTTTTTTTTCCGAGGAAGTCTTCCTTAACAAGGGGACTTTTCAAAGTTACTGAAATTTATCCCTTGAAGCCTCAAAGCCTTGTTCAGTCTGGGAGCTCTTTATTGGTTTTTGTTTAAATAGAGATCTTGCTAAGAGAAATTATACGCATTCCCACATTCCCTTGAAGAGCACCTGAAAGCTAATTTAGGCAGTGACTCAGAGCCATAATTCCAACTCATTTGGAAAGCAAGCATGCCCTCAGGGATGCTGAGGGCTTCGGTCATTATTGGCCAATACGCCATGTAGCCAGACACTGCCTTTTCCCTGCAGCTTGGATCTCTGCTTTTCTGGGACCTTTGGTTATTTCTTCTCGACTATGTTTTTGCTCTGCTACTATTTGTGTGTTTGCTTCTAGCTTCTCCCTATGCCAACTGTTATTTGCCAAGGGATGAGAAAACTGAAACATTCACTTCAAACCAGACAGTTTAGAGACAGGATCTCACTACGAAGCCAAGGCTGGTCTCCCGACTCAAGATCTTCCTATTTTCGTCTCACTAATTCTGAGATTACAGACAGATGCCACCACAGCTGGATTTTACCACTGTGTGTAAAACTCTGTGTATAAGTTTGGGATTCTGAGAAGCACCTAACCTGCGGGTGTCATTATGACACTCAAAAAGATCTTGGGTTTTGAAACACTTTGAATTTCAGGTCAAAATCCTCAACTTCTTTTCTGGCCTGGAATCTATGAGGATGCTTCTGTCTCTGTCTTCTGAGAGCTTTTGTTTCTTTGCTGCTTTTGTCTCTGTGGTAAGTGACATGGCTACCTGCTTTCTTCTATTACCCCTTGGGCACTGGATCTCTCTTTGGCCTGGAGCTTTCCAGGTGGGCTAACCCTGGAAATCCTCTTTCCTTCATCTCCCCAGAAAGGGCATTGCAAGTGCACACCATACACCTAGCTTTTTTCTTGTTGGGTTTTTTTCTTTTTTTCATGTGTCCCTGGGAATCACATTGAAATCCTCGTGCTCAGTAAGGCAAACGCTTAACTGACAAAGCAATTACCCCAGCCTCCATTTTAAGTTTAAACCCTCCAAGGCTGGCTGCACTCCAAGGCTCGAGCCTTTAATCCCAGCACTCCGGAAGCAGAGGCAGGAGGATCTCTATGAGTTCCATCCAGCCAGGTCTACAAAGCAAGGTCCAGGATAGCCAGGTTGTAACATAAAGAAACCCTCTCTCAAAACAACAATAAAAGTCTCCAAAGCTGGGGAAACCAAGTCCTTATCAAAAGGCCAAGTGAACGTGAGTCAACAGTCTCTCTTCAGAGCATACAGGTTGAGTGCGTATCCTTTATACAAAATGCCTGAGACTCTATTTAGAACTTTTTCAGATTTTTGAATATTTGCATATAAATAATGAGATATTCTCAGGAATGGGGTCCAAGTTTCATTATAATATCCATTTGTTTCATATACACTTTATACACACAGACTAAGGACAATAGGATATGTTTTTAGTGCACCTGTAAGGTGTCTGTAAGTAATCATACGAGGTCAAGTTGTCAAACCTCTCACTTGCAGGTGTCATTATGACACTCAAAAAGATCTTGGGTTTTGAAACACTTTGAATTTCAGGTCAAAATCCTAAACTTTTTTTCTGGCCTGGAATCTATGAGGATGCTTCTGTCTCTGTCTTCTGAGAGCTAAGATTACAGATGTAAGGTACCACACCCAACAAGATACCCAATTTGCATCTTAGGTTTTTTTTATCTATGAAGAGAGATAATCTGGGCATTTCCCTCAAGGGTTAGGGCTATGTGTTTATAAAACCTATTCCACCTAAATCTATCGCCACAAAAACTATATACACGAAGATTAGTTTTGCACACTGGTTACACAGGTGACCCATCTTTATTGTAAATGACACCAAATAGGTATAGAATGGGTATCCAAATACTTTCTTTTTTTTTTTCCTTTTTGCTCTGCCCTAGGGATTCAACCAAGGACTTCATGCATGTTAGGTAAGTGTTCCTCCACTGAGCTACATCTCCAGTCCCTAAAGACTTTCAACGAATCTCAAATACAGGAAACCAGATCTCAGAGGCTAAGTGATTTCCCCAAGCCTAGAAAGTGGCAGGACTAGAATTTGAATCCACATTTATGAGATCAAGTTAATGAGATTGCATGACTCAAAAGTCATGCCAAACCACGGTCATCGTATGTAGGGGGTCCCACGTGAGGAAACAGATAGATATTGGAGGTCAGGATAGAGTTATCAAGATTAACAATGGATCCCTAAACTGGGTGTGGTGGCACATGCTTGCAATCCCAGCACTTGGAAAGCAAAGCAGGAGTACTCCTGTAAATTGGAGGCACAGTGAAGTATCAGGCCAGCCATGGCTAAATATCGAGGTCCTATCTCAAAACTAAAACCAGAGATTAATGGGTCACTGCCACCCATGATGGTATGCAGTGACACTCAACAAATGCTTATAGTTTTGTGGTTGACGATAATACATGGATACATCGAAGTTCCATGAGGAGCAGGACCCTATAGTATTTTGCACAAAGACATTAAGACGAAGAAAATGTAAAAGCTTGAACACACTTAGGATGGGAAGAAATTAGCCACTAGACACCATACAGAAGCAAATGTTGACACCCCTTACTTAGATTATGGACATTAACTGTACATATTAAGACAAGAGTTCCTAGTTAAATAAGTCAACTGAGAGGCAACAACTGCCTGTAATAGATGTCACGTCAATGATATGATCTGATTAATATAGGAAATGCTGGGGGCAGGGTGCATATGAAGAGGCACTAAGGCAGGTGGATGTCTGAGAATTTGAGGCCAGCCTGGTCTACATAGCAAATTCCAGGCCAACCAGAGTTACAGAGTTACACAGTGAGACTCTGTCTCATAGACAAACAAATAAACAAATAAATAATATTTATAAGAGGCTAGGATAACACAAAGGGAATCAAGGGATTCTGAGTGGTTCAGGTGTTCCTTCAAGGACAGACCCTGTTGCTGGCTTATTTATGAGTGCTCTGAATGGACATCAGATCGTTGGAAAGAAATCTTAATTCTTGGTCAAACGGGTATGAATGAGTTACTACATTGATGGGTGATCAGTGGTCACAGAGTGATCTGACCTCCCTGGGCCTCCTCTGTGCATCCTTTTTGTACGCCATGGATGACAGACTTAAGGAACAGCTGGTAAACTAAAACCTGTGTACATGAACACAGCTAGATATAAAGGAAGCCAGAGACGTTCCAATCTCAACTCTGCATGGTTACAAAAAAAGAAAAAAAATCAAACAAACTTTTTTTTTGAAGTCAACTTAACAATTATTAATAGGGGAAACAGAAAAGGTAAGATTAGGAACAATTAGAATATTTCATGGTCATTAACAAAAGTCACAACTCAACTACGTATTGCTAAGAAACAACGTACCAGTCATATTTTTAAATTTAAAAAGAAAGGCACAAAAGAATACACACTTTATCATTTATATACATAAATATTTTTGGGTTTGTTTTTTGTTTTGTTTTTTGTTTTTGTTTGTTTTTCAAGACAGGGAATCTGGGATTAAAGGCGTGCGCCACCACTGCCTGGCGAATGTTTTTAAATGCCATTAAAAAAGACACATTTTTCCTTTAACTGTATTAAGAGAGAAAGTCTTCTAAATGTATACACAGTGCACTAGTCATAGGGATGAATGCCAGCATTCATCTCAGGACTAAATGCTTTTTCTCTCAGTGGGAAAGAATGCATTGCTCTAGGGAAACCAGGAGGAAACAGGATTCGTGGAATGGATTGCTGAATTCTGGGTGTTTGTACAGAAAGGTTATGGGGTGTTGACTTCTCAAATACTGTGAAGAGATACCCCCCTGGGTTCAAGGCCAGCCTGGTCTACAGAGTGCGTTCCAAGACTGCCAGGGCTATACAGAAAACCACCAAAAAAAAAAAAAAAAGAAAGAAAGAAAGAAAGAAAGAAAGAAAGAAAGAAAAGAAAAGAAAAGAAAAGAAAAGAAAAGAAAAGAAAAGAAAGAAAAAGGGCTGGTGAGATGGCTCAGTGGTTAAGAACTCTGTTCTTCCGGAGGTCATGAGTTCAAATCCCAGCAACCACATGGTGGTTCACAACCATCCGCAATGAGATCTGATGCCCTCTTATGAGATATCTGAAGACAGCAATAATTTACTTACTTATAATAAATAAATTTAAAAAAAAAAAAGAAAGAAAGAAAGAAAAAGAAAGGAACCCCTTTACCCTGCAGCATTGATATGGGCTGCCTTTTTATGCAGTGAGCTGAAAAGGCCTGGAGGAACTATGGCAGAGACACAGTTGATGTGGGTTCTGTGTGCTGAGCTAGCTAGACTGCAGTCCTCCAGTCCCAGGCCTTTAAGGTTCCCGACTGCAATACTATTTGTCTCTTGGAGAATTTGAGTAGCTTTATTTTGCCAAACAACACTGTTAATTAGATGTAGAGATAGTCTGTAAAGTGCTGCCCGTGCAAGCATGGAGAACCGCGTGTGAGCCTCAGAACCCGTGTTAAAAGCTGGGCATCTGCTTGTAACTCCAGTGCTGGGGGAGGCAGAGGCAGGAGCATCCCAGGGCTCAAGGGCCAAACAGCCAAGCTTTGGTGAGCTTCAAGCAAAAGAGACCGTGTTTCAAAGAAAGAAAGACAGACAGACAGACAGAAGAGAGGGAGGGAGGGAGGGAAAGAGGGAAGGAGGGAGGCAGGAAAGAGAGAGAGAGAGAGAGAGAGAGAGAGAGAGGAAAGAAGAAAAGGAAGAAAGAAAGAAAAAAGAAAGAAAGAAAGAAAGAAAGAAGAAAGAGAAAAGAAAGAAAAAGGAAGGAAAGAAGGAAGGAAGGAAGCAGACAATGTATGAGGAATGAGTCCCATATTTGACCTCTGACCTCTATCCACATAAGCATATGGATGCACCTATCCCCATACACCTGCATGTGTGTACGCATGAGTGCACACACAGGAAAGATGCTGAAGTCGTGCTGTCTGCTTTCACCACTCTTTCGTTACATAACATAAATATGTTAGCACCAGGACAGACAAAATCTTGACTTATAAGAAGGGAGTGAGTCCAGTTTTATCAAACTTCATTTTTCCCTGCTTGACTTTCACTGTAGAGGGCATAAACTGAGTCCTGAGACCTCCGACTCGGAATAGGAAACAGGACAAGGCACAGAATGAAAGGCAGGAAGAAGAAAGCCCCCTCTGTGACTCTCTACTGAGGACAGGGGCATCAACCTTGTTGCCACTATGGCCCTAAGAATCTGGGTGGCCCTGTGCCCTAGAGTTAGGGTGTCAATGCAAATTTATATCCATGGTTTATAAAAAGTCAAATCAGCATGGTACCAGATGTCAAGGATGGCCCCATCCCCCACCCTGTGGGCAACACCATCAAACTTTTTCCATTAAAATGGGCAGGACAGCAGGAGACCAGGACTTTGATAGTTAGCTGAAGGACCAAGTTTATACAGTGTTGGCAGAGTCCTATCCACACCCGGGGGAGCCCCTAGAGGCAGGCCCCAGCACTCAGCACCCACTTGGCCAGGAGCTTGGGTGCCTCCGCAAACAGCTCCGGGGGGCCTAGAAGCAAGTGGAGTTGGGAAATAGTCACCAGAGCTGACTGGAGTGTCTGTTTGCATAAGCCCAACAAGCTCACCATGCTGGGAAAAGAATTTTCGGAGAAAAGACTTTGACAACAGATAGCAAAGCTACAGGAGGAGAGGGCAGCCATTCATTCAAAATCCAGGAGGAAGTGGATAGTGGATGGAGCAACTCATCCCCCGGGCTACCCATGTAGGAAGCATGCTCTCCTATATCTGCATATACACCATATACACATACACACACACTCACACAAATACACAGTAAGGAAAAGTGAGATTATTATGTACCTGGTGCCACGGCACACATCTGGAGGCTTAGCCTGCAGAAGTCAGTTCTCTCCTTCCACCTTGTGGTTCCCAAGGATTAAACTTACACACTGTAAGACTTGATGGCAAGTGCCCGTACCTACTGAGCTATGATACCATGGGCCCAAATTTCCAAACTTATTAAGAAGTAGGCACAGTGGCACATACCGGTAAATCCTGGCACTTGTGAGGTAGAGTCTAGGAGGTAAGGAGTCCAAGGCCAGTTTTAGTTACATAGAAAAACTGAAGCTAATCTGGACTACTTGAAATAATCTCAAAAACAAACAAACAAAACCAATACCAGGGGCCAGAGAGAGATGACTGTGGGTAAGGGTGCTCACTACTCAGACAGGAGCATCTGAGTGTAAGTCCTCACACACAGTGAGGACAAGCCAGACCTGGTCACAGCTCTGTGGCGGGGATAGGGAGGGTTAGAGACAGGAGGATGGCAGGCCACCAGCCTAGCTCCAGAGAGAATCAGTGAGTCTCAAAAAAATAAGAGAGGCCGGGTGGTGGTGGTGCACGCCTTTAATCCCAGCACTTGGGAGGCAGAGGCAGGTGGATTTCTGAGTTCGAGGCCAGCCTGGTCTACAGAGTGAGTTTCAGGACAGCCAGGACTACACGGAGAAACCCTGTCTCGAAAAAGAGAGAGAGAGAGAGAGGGCAAGAAGCACAATGTAGTCCTTTGCCTCTATATGTGTGCATAGATGCTTGTATCTGCATCACACACACACACACACACACACAAATATACAGTAAGAAAAAGTGAGACTAGTATGTAACTCACATTCAGCAAATCCTATATATATTTGCATTCCAACGGACCCCTACCTCCCCCCATCAAAAAAAGCGTGGTCTTCTGAAAAGAATCCACCTAGCATTTAAACAAAACGTATTCCATGTATTTACATAGTGAGAATTTTGGTTTCTTTGAAAAACACAGAAATATTAGGGGGATGTGTCTGTTTGATATCCTAACAGCCAAGATCAAAGAACGCCCCTAATCGGCGGGAAGTGGTCTAATGATAAGGTTGCCCCTCCCCCCTTCCTCTTCGACTCTGTCTTCTTTCTAATGTTAGGGGGTTGAAAGGTGGAAGAAAGGAGAACTCCCAAAGGAGCCAAAGTCTGGTTACATATTTACTTTCCACATGTACATATATATGTGTGTGCTCAGGTATGAGTATGTATACATGTATGTATGTATGTATGTATGTATGTATGTATGTGTATGTATGTGTGTATGTATGTATGCAATATGTATGCATGTGTGTATGTATGTGTGTATATATGTGTATGCAGTATGTATACAGTATGTATGTGTGCAGTATGTATGTATATGTATGTAGTATGTATGTGTATGTATGCAGTACGTATGCAGTATATATATGCAGTATGTGTGTACGTAGTATGTATGTGTGTATGTATGCAGTATATATGTATGTATGTATGCAGTATGTATGTGTGCATGCAGTATGTATGTGTGTATGTATGCAGTATGTATGTGTGCATGCAGTATGTATGTGTGTATGTATGTACGCAGTATATGTGTGTATGCATGTAGTATGTATGCATGCAGTATGTGTGCATGTAGTATGTATGTGTGTATGTATGCAGTATATATGTGTGTATGTATGTATGTATGCAGTATATGTGTGTATGCATGTAGTATGTATGCATGCAGTATGTATGTATGCATATATGTATGTATATATGTATGCAGATTGTATGTGTGTAGGTGCTCATGTGCCATGGCTCACATGTGGGGGCCAGAGGTCAACTTTCTGCAGTCTCCTCACCCCCTCCCTTATGTTTTTTTAAAGACTTATTTATTTAATGTATATGAATGGTCTGTTTTCATATACACCCAAAGAGGGAATCAGATTCTATTACAGATGGTTGTGAGCTACCATGTGGTTGCTGGGAATTGAACTCAGGACCTCTGGAAGAGCAGCCAATGCTCATAACCACTAAGCTATCTCTCCAGCCCCATTTTCTGGTTTTTTGTTTTGTTTTGAGACAGGGTTTCTCCATCTAGCCCTGGCTGTCTTAGAACTCACTCTGTAGACCAGGCTGGCCTCAAACTCAGAAATCCACCTGCCTCTGCTTCCTGAGTGCTGGGATTAAAGGCATGCACCACCACTACCTGGCTTTTGTTTGTTTGTTTGTTTGTTTTTGTTTTAAAGCTGGGGTCTCATGTAGCCCACGTTGGCCTCAGACTTGTTATATAGCTAAACTATTACATGCCTTGAACTTCTTGCCACTTTACGTCCAAGGGCTGGGATTACAGGCTTGGACCCCTGGCTAATATTTCTTTAAATGCAAGGCTCTCTTGGTAGTGAAAAAATAAGATGCCACTTACCAAACTGATTTATGTAAATATGTCAAAAAAAAATCAGCCTCTCAGGTGCAGTGTGGCATGCCCATGTGTATCAAGACTACCACAGCTTCCTCTTTATCGCTCTTGGAGGACATAGGTAAGGAGACTGAGGGAGAGCAGCGCTGTTGCCTACATAAGGGCAAGCCTGAGAAAAAGAGGAATTAGAGGCAAGCTGGTGGGAGGCGATGCATTCAACCCAATATTGCTGCAGAATTTGAAACTCTTAACAATAACACCCAACCCGTAAGGGCATTTATTTTGTCCGGATACTTTATACTTGAGTTTATCTCATGTTTAATGTTGTTATTCCCTCCCATTTTACAGAGGGGAAACTGAGGCTAGTGATGCGGTTGCATAGCTCCCAAGAATAGAGCCAGTACAATGTACCCAGACGTACTACGGCTGCTGCACTGACCTCTTACAAGGCTGGACTAGCTCACCATGGCAGTCCATGTAACCAAGTCCATGGAGTAGACAGAAGATGCCAGACAGGGGCGGGGCTGCCTGTGAAGACAAGTAATGATATGATTCGGATCCTCGGGGGAACTGGAGCCAGGGGGATTGAGGAAAGGTGTGCCATGGGAGAGAAAAGTTTCTGTATACTCGAGCCAGATACAAATAGCAGAATCCTAGAGGGCTGCTGCCACGGCAAAAGCAGAACGGTTGGTAGAACCTGGAACGGCATACGGGGCCGCAGTAACCATGACCAGTGCGCACTAAGTGAAGGTGATTGCTTTAAATTCCACTCGGCCACTTAATTCAGGTGGCTTTAGAATCCTATGCTTCCGTTTCCTTATCTATCAACGAGAATAGCAATATTTGATAATGTCTCTGTCTCTCTGTCTCTGTTGAGATGGTGTATATCCCAAGCTGGTGTCCAACTTTCTACATAGCTGAAGCTGGCCTTGAACTTCTGATCCTGAGCTGTCTCCAGATTTCTTTCTTTCTTTCTTTCTTTGGGGGGGGGGGGTTTAAGACAGGGTTTCTCTGTGTAGCCCTGGCTGTCTTAGAACTCACTCTGTAGACCAGGCTGGCCTTAAACTAATCTGCCTGCCTCTGCCTCCCAAGTGCTGGAATTAAAGGCGCGCGCCACCACTGCCTGGCTCTTTCCTTCTTTCTTTCTTACTATATATAACTTTGACCTTGGACTCAGTCTCCTGAGCGCTGGAATCAAAGGTGTTTGCCAGTGTACCTGGCCACTTATTTTTGTTACTCCATAGCTTAGGTTGGCCTCTCAGCAACCCTCTGGCCTCAGCCTCCAGCGCTGGGTTTTGCCACCGTTTACCTGCCTTTTGCAAGCTCTGTTCTCTGTAAATCATCAAGCAGAAGGATGTACAAGGTGGATGTAAGGTGATCTTGATGGAACTAAAAGTAGCGAATTAAGACGCCACGCAACAGGTCTCCTGTGGGAAGATGGTATCAAAAGGAAGGGATACAAAGGCTGGCTCTGGGTGGAGGAAGGGAGGGGGCCCCGGGCTTTTATCCAGGTCTTGATGCACACGCAGGAGGACATGCCACAGAGGCGACAATGGGAATGTGTTGCTTCTGGGCAGCTAGTGAGGACGTGTGCCACTGCTGGGTCCCTTGGGGCTTGCCATGGAGGTGCCTGATTGCCAACAGAACATAAACTGAGCAAACACTGAGACCCAATAGATGGGCCCAAAGCCACCCTCATCACAGGGGTTACAGGGGAAGGTGGAAAGAGGAATACTTCCAGTTGAAGCCATAATTCATAGAGAATTTCTCTTAAGAGATGCTAAGGCTGCCTTCCCAGGAAGCTCTCTGCCCCAGGGCAGAGAGAAAACCAGGCCCTGCCCCTGGCCTGTGGGCACAACATGCAAACATGGCTTTCCTCCCTGCGCCCTTCTCACGCACAGCCCAGGGAGGTGGTAGCTCCCAGGGCCAGGGGAACCCTCTCTGGGTGGGAATGCTTCTGCACCCCGCCCTTCACCTGGCAACCCTCCATGAGCCTAAGATACAATCTCTGCTTTCCCCATTAGCAAGCCCCAGGCAGGAGAGGTCTGCAGGAGTTGGTAGGAGTGAGAAGGCTCTGTAAGCATGGAAAAGTACAGGCCAGCAAGAGAGGGGCTCTGGGTAAGAACCAATCAATCAGGCAGGCATCGATCAGGAGCCTCCTTTCTCTCTCGCTCTCCCCTGCTTCTCTTTCTCAAACTAGCCTGGCGTGGCGAGAAGTCAGACAAGCCTGTCTGACACCTGAGATCCTCTACGGGGAAGTTACTGAACCTCTCTGAGCTGTAGTTTCCCCAGCTCTATAATGGGAATAACAATGCTTACCTCACTGCCTGTTGTTAAGGATGAAGCAATCTCCAACAAGGTAGACTCGGGAAAGTGCCCAGTACACATGTACCTGGGCTGGAACCCAGGCTCTAAGGGAGCCAGACACTTTTCCTCTTCCACACTCACTTTCCCCAATCTGGGTTTGTACGGGTGTGTATGTTTGGGTTTGTGGTGTTACAGCCTCGGGTTTGGTGCATACAAAGCAAGCATTCTGCCACTGTTATATATATATAATATTTATTATATATAAATATTATATATTATATATTATTTATTATATATAAATATTATATATTATATATTATTTATTATATATATAATATATATATATAATATATATATATATATATCTCCCTAGCCTAGTGTGAGGCTTTTTTTGGTTTTATGTTTTTGATTTGTATTTGTTTGTTTCGAGACGGGGTTTCTCTGTGTCCTGGAAGTCACTCTGTAGACCAAGCTGCTAGCCTTGAACTCAGAGATTCGCCTGCCTTTGTCGAGTGCTGGATTAAAGGTGTGTGCCACCATGCCTGACCCAGTGTGAGGTTCTAATGAGCTACCATTGTACAGTGCACAGCCTATTGACTGCTAGAAACTAAAGGCTCAATGAACGCTATTGACTCTTCCTGTAATTTAGAACCGAACCCAGTTCTCTTTCAAGACCTCTGCTCCAAAAAGAGTCTGCACAGGAATCGAGATGGCTGGTCCCGCCTGTAGCATCACCTGCAGTATCTTTACACAGAAAGGCCACTTACATCTCCCAAGAGAGCCCTCTTTTAATGAATAGAGAATAAGGGAAAGGACCTCAACACTTTCCTTCCCTGCCTTCATCCTTAATGCTGCCCACCCAACAACCTGGGTTGAGATCAAGAATGTTCCAGAAGGAACCCACAAGTTAATAGCAGTACTGGCCTGAGCAGCTAAATCCAACCTCCTCGCTGCAGAAAGACTTTCTGGTGGTTTCTGTGACTGTCCAGAGAAAATGGAGAACTAAGACAGGGCCTCCTGTTCTGTCTGCTAGTCACCACCCCAGCCGCCTCTTTAAAAGGAAGGTTTTACTTGGTTTCCTTGGTACTGAGGGAGCTGGCTAGGCACTAAATATGAAACAGCTGTCATGAGCCTTAGGCCAAAGCATCAAGTATGGATGGCAAAGGGGGACAAATATTCAGCTCTGCAAACGCACACATGCGTTTATTGTTACTTCCCTGTCCAAGCTTGGGGAGGCTTAGACCAGGAGATGACAGATCCAGGGGAGGAGAGAGGCATGACCTTTCTAGAAGCACCTGTGGCCTGACCTACCTGGGAGCCATACACAGAAAGAGACAATAGTTTCCTGTTCATCAGAACATATTGAAGGGCCGGTGACTATTGGCAGAGTCCTGTATGCTAGAGACTCTTGAATACCATATAGATCTGCGTTCATTCTTAAGACTGGAAGTGGACCTGGTTACTGTTCTCAACTTTGGGTGAGAAAATCAAGGAATATAGGAGTTAGCCTACAGGGCAACCTGGCTATGCCCGGCTGTCAAACCACCCTATCTATGCAAGACCCAGGAAGAGCATCGGGGTGACAGAACCATGGACCAGGAGACTCACTGGCAAAGCTTTTAACCTGTGGATATTGTGGATCGTAATGCATGGGTAGTCTCTCGGCCCCTCACAGCCTCCATTCGCTCGTCTGTAGACTGGGGATGATGCCAACTACTTAACAGGGCTTCTAAGCACAGTAAAAGAAATGTTTGTAAAACATTTCTTATTTGGTGCCTGGAATACAGTCAGATGCCAATGAATATTATGTTATATCACACACACACACACACACACACACACAATGGCTGTGGTGAGGAAATCACTACAGTCACTTGATCTTGTCAATTATCTTCTGCCTGGAAACTCTGCTCCACCCGCCCCTAGTCACCCAGTCAAGCCAGCTTATTCTCTGCGGAGGTGGCCCTGGCGTGCAATGCTCTCCATTCAATGTGTTTTTTTTCCCTTTTTTTTTTTTCTTGACAGAGAATTTGAGACGGGATCTCATGTAGCCCAGGCTAACCATCATATTGCTATCTTGCTGAGGGATGATCTTGAACTTCTGTTCTTCCTACCTCTACTTCTCAAGGGAGCTGAGACCCAGCACCGATGGAAAAGCACTCATGCACACTTTTGGGGGTGAAGATTTGCCCTTTTGTCAGCCATGCTTGGAACTTTGGTCTGAAGCTGAGTCTCTGCTGTTCCCTGTCTGTGGCTCTGGCAGCCGCCTCAGTCCTAAGTGGCTAAGCATTGCAGACAGCAGGGTAGTGAGGGGCAAGAGGGAGCAGAAGCGACTTCCCAGTTCCTCTGACATTTTTAGGATGGATAGAAAACTGAGTTCTAGGAAAAACAGAGGCTATATTTTACTTCTGGGGAGCCTGGCTCCAGGGCCAGGGTGAGCCTCCCATGTCTCACTTCCTGTATCTTTATGTAGAAGGAAAACAGCCAGAGGTCCATCTGGCTCTGCCTCTTGGCGCAACATGGCAGGCTGAGATCAGCTCGCTTGCTGAAGTTTAAGGGGTGATTTTCTGGCTGTCTTAAGGATAGGAGGCTCCACTCAACTTTATTGGGCAGAGTCCACATTCTAGCTGTGCCACGCCGCAGGACACAGAGCCAAAAGAGTTTCAGTGCCATCTTCAAATGCCCGCCCCCCCACACACACACATTGGACATTTGTGTTGACAAACAGCTTGTCTTTAATCACGAGATTCACACCCCAGTTCCATCTTGCATGCAATCACATGTGTGTGTGTGAGTGCATGTACACACATGTGTACATGGGAATGCTTGCAACTTGGAGGCGGTGGTCTACATCAGGTGTCTTCTCCAGTCTCTGTGTTATCTCTGGAGACAGACTCTCTCACTGAACCCAGTGTTCACCGGCTGGCTCAGCTACTAGGCCAGGAAGCTCTGCCTCTGTGTTAGGTGACATATGAGATTGACGATGTCCAGATTCTTTTCATGGGTGCTGGTGATCCGAACTCAGGTCCTCGTGCTTATTCAGTAGACTGCTCCAACCGGTGCCCGTCTTCCTGGTCCTTTTGCTCTCATACCCACATATGCTGCTTTCGGTGTTTCTATTTCAATTTTCTTTTTTGTTGGTGGTATTCATCCAATCAGGGATTCCCACAAGCCAAACAGATGCTTTGCCACTGAACCACACTCTCAGGCCCAATTTCCTTTTGAATTAAAATTTTATTTTTGAGACAGGATCTTATTATGTAATCTAAGCTGACTTTGACCTTACCATCCAAGCTTGCCTCAAACTGGAGATGATCTATCAATCCAGCCTCCCGAGAGCTGGACTACATGAGCGCATAAGATGCCTGGTTCCCCGTTGACGAGGACATTGTTTCTCTAGAGCTTTACCAGATCTTAACACATTTTGAAAACCATGGCTTTTGAAATGCCAATGGACGGAACCAAACTCTGTCTTCATCTGTGCCCATCAGGGTCAGAGAGGCATAAGCTCGCTACCAAGTCCTTAATCCTTTGAGGACTGTTGCCCAAGGAGTTGCTTGCTGACAGCAAATTTTTTTGTTTTTGTTTGTTTGTTTTTCTTTTTCCTTTTGTTTTGTTTTTTTTTTTTTTTTTTCTGAGACAGGGTTTCTCTGTGTAGCCCTAGCTGTCCTGGAACTCACTCTGTAGACCAGGCTGGCCTCGAACTTAGAAACCCACCTGCCTCTTCCTCGCAAGTGCTGGGATTAAAGGTGCATGTCACCACTGCCTGGCAGTAAATTGTTTTAATTGTAAATTTTTTAGCTTTCTTCTTTTTAATAAAATTAAAAATTTTTTATTATTATTTTTTTTAATACAAGGTCTCACTATGGTGGCCTGGCTGTTCTGGAACTTACTATGTAGACCAGGCTGACCTTGAACTCAGAGATCCACCTGCCTCTGCCTCCCCAGTGCTAAGATTACAGAGATGAGCCATCATGTCTGGAGATTTTAAAAATTGATATCAATTTCATTTTAAGATTTTTAATTTTTTTAAATTTAGTTTTTCATTCATTCATTCATTCATTCATTCACTTCTAGACAGGGTTTCTCTGTTAGCCCTGGCTTTCCTGGAACTTGCTCTTTAGACAAGGTTGGCCTCGAACTCGAGAACCACCTGTTGCTCCCCAAGCTGAGATTAAAGGTGTGCGTCATCACCACCACCAGGGCATTTTAGGATTTAAAGGGAGCTTTTCAGAATCTTGTCATGCTGTGTCTGGTTTAGAGAGAAGTGTGAGAGGATATGAGGTTCCGCTTCTTTGGGCATCCAAGATGGAAGTTTCTAGTTCTTCCTCTATCAAAGTCTGTGTGTGTGTGTGTAAAACTCTCTAAGGTCCTAGAAAAACTCATCACAGGCATTCATCAAAGCCCTATTTCTAATCTAGCCCCTGATAGGTTCTGCTATTCCCAATTGCTTTGCTGCCTTGGAGCAGGGAGGAATGTTGTACTGGTTCCCTGAATCCTACTCTGCTTCATAGAGGTATCACATGTGCTTTAGTGGTCCTCCCCCTCCTCCTCCGTTTTATTCCCAGTGCTGGGAATTGAGCTTGGATCCTTGTGCATCCTGGGTAATTACACTACCACTCAGGTACAGCCCTGGCTCTCTCTTCTTTCTTTCTTTCTTTCTTTCTTTCTTTCTTTCTTTCTTTCTTTCTTTCTTTCTTTCTTTCTTTCGAGACAGGATCTTGTTAAGCTGTCCAGGCTAGTGTTGAACTCTTTCTGTAGCCCAGGGAATCTTTACACACACCATCCTTCTACCTTGGTCTCCTGAGTAGCTGGACTACAGCCTTTTATCCAGAACCCCCATCTTAGAGAATCCATCTTTCTCCCAAATGAACAGTTCTGGAATGCCACAGCATCCTCAGAGCAACCAGAGAACCTGCCGCCCCTCATTCTCAGTCTGTTGGGTCTTTCAAACAGAAGGATCTGTGTTTCCCTCTGGCATGGTAGGCTCTCCCTGGGAGTTGTGTCTTCTTGTGAGACTCTTAAACTTAGGCATTCAGTCCATGGATGCTACTGTACACAGGATCCCCTCCTGTAAGACACACTCGGTTTCCCAATCTTGGACTGGGAGTACCTGTGGGCACGGACTGCCCCTCTCCTCTACTCCATAGCACCCAGCCAAGCACAGGTTTGTAGAACAAAGCCAAACTCAGTTCCTTCCTTGGCTCTTTAAACTCAGCTGTTCCTGGGTGCCCCATTCCAGGAGCTTATTCTGGTACCCACAAGCTCTTCCATGCCAGCTGGAGAGCCTGGTGTTGCCACTCTGTGTCTCCTCCATGCTGAATCCTCAGAGACCTTTTCTTAAATGGAATCATTCTGAGTTTAGAGAGGGTGCCCTGCAGAACCAATTAATTAAATACTACAAGTCTGTGTATATCTTAGCAGCCAGAGACAAACTCAGTGCTATGTAGGGGCACAGCGGGGTGATTGCTCTGTATGAGGTGGCATGGAAGTCACCAGAAGAACAGAGGCGAGCCATGTATTGTGTCAGTGGGCCCCAAACACTGCTCAGCTGGGACTGACAGGAAACCCCACGTCAGTGGTTCTCAGCTTGGAGGACAGGATGAAGCTTCTTTCCAACTTGCTTTAAAGTAAAGGCGGTAGGATTCAAGGCCAGCCTTGGCTACATAATGAGGATGAGGCTAGCCTAGGCTACATGAGATCATACCTCAAACAAAACAGCGGAAAACTCCCCCAAAACATTCAAGGCGCCCTCCATCCCCTACAGAAGAGAGTTGCTTATCATCCAAGCCCTTTACCGGGGTCCCTCGAGTGCCCCCAACACACCCTCTTTCTATGTTGTATCTCCCCACCTCCCACCTCCTCAACCCCAAAGCTTCTCTTTCCACTCTCCTTTTTTAATCCAATGCTTTCTTATGTTCACAGTGCCCTTCCTTAAAAGGGGATATCCTGCTGTACAAATCCCATCATTGCTGTAAGTCCCCTTCAACCCTCACCAATGGTTGCTTTGGTATTTGCTCTCACTGTGGACTACAATGGCTGCCATCACTGCTTGTCTCTCTACTTAGTCTATTATTCTGCTTTTAGACTTGGGGCAACATCAATGGTGCTTCTCATGTTTCCCACCATCACACAAGCTCTCCTGCCGTGCTGTGGCTCTCCTCCAGTCCCTTTGCCACCCCTTCTGAGACTCACCTACAAGCACCCAGTCTTGAACCAGTCTCTGAGTGCTCCTTCTCCATTTCAATCTGCACCCTGGCTGTCCTTGGGTGAACTCCTCCCCACCTGTCACTTCATTTAGCCAGAATCGGGGTGACCTTGGTCCTGACCCATCTCCATGTGCGGAGTACTTACACCTCCCTACCTCCCTAGACCCTGTGTTCCCTCCTCCATCTGCCACTAAAAGAACTGGCTCTGCTGACATGTTCTTTGATGGCAGTCCCACCAAAGCTCCGACTCCCAGCCAGAAACCTCAGGGGCACATTTACTCGTCCCTCTCTTTTTAAGGGTCCCACAACCAACCTGTTGCCCTAACACTCCTGGTCCTGTCTCAAGAGGCGCTCTCTCCAACCTGGCTCTCCTCATATCTAGTAATGCACTTGTGGCAGAAAAATGCAATGATCTACACGATCAGGTGCTTGTGTAAGGAGCGCACACTCGTGTTCACCTCTGATGCTCACAACCACCCCACACAACAGATATCATTAGTCTCCGAATCTTACAGATGAGACCAAACCACACAAAGATAGAAGAACACGCTCAGGGTCACACAGTCACATAGCACAGACCCAGGACTGGAGCCCAGGTAAAGTGGCCCTGACGACACACACTCAGCGTCTTGGCTCACATCCCTGGCTTACCCACCTGTGTTCATTACAACACTATCCCAGTTGGCTTTTCCTACAGGAGTTCTCCATCTGCCTTGCCTTCCTCATCCCCAACCCCCACACCCCCGTCAGTGTTCTGCTCTTGACTGACATTAGTTACATTTGAAATGCCTTGTGACCTCCTGCTTCCTATAGGAGAAACTCTGAGCTTCATGGCCAGGTTCTCAGAGACCTTCCTAGTTTGGCCCAACCCACAGCTCTGGCTTCATGTTCTGCCAACTCATTTTCTGATCCTCTCCAGGTCCTGCCAAATTACCAAATTAAGGTATCTCTCTCTCTCTTTCTCTCTCTCTCTCTCTCTCTCTCTCTCTCTCTCTCTCTTTCTCTCTCTCTTTCTCTCTCTCTCTGCATGAAGTCTTCCTTCACTCGGTCTTCTATGCTTGGGACACTCTCAACACTTCCTGCCAGCCAGAGTCCCACTGTTCCTTAGCCACCCACTTCCAGGACCATCTTTACAGAGCAATTCTCAGACAGTATCGGAGCTCAGCACCCTCATTCCTCACAGGAGTCTCTGCTCAGACTATAATTTCTTTTCTTACAAGGGACACCCTCTGTCTCACATATAAGAACTAATATCCAGGGAATCAGCAGAGGGTCCCAGCTGTGACTCCATGGGTCTTTCTGCCTTTGCTTCAACATTACAAAGGATTCTTTACACTGCATACATAGCCCAGGATCAAAAAGTCTAGAAAAGCCTTCTGGAACCCACTTTTCCTTGCGTTCTACAGCTTGACTCTTGACCCCGTTTCTTTTATAAGAAAATAAATAACGCCAGCTGTGGTAGCACACTTGGAAGTCAGAGGCAGGAGGATCAAAGGTTCAAAGTCATCATCGTCTATGTATCAGCTACGTGGTGAGCTTGAGGAGAGCCCGAGCCACTTTCTCAACAAGCAGAGGAACAAAAAGTGGGAGCCGGACTCCAACCCATTAGTCAGGATGTAGTAGGTGGTAGTCAGAGAAAAATGGCAGTTCCTTAGCTCACAGACTGTAAGAGTCTTGGAGACCATCATACCCAAACCTCTTCATTTCATCCAGGTAGACACTGAGACCCAGGAGGAAGAGACATGTGAAAGGCCAGCAACTAACAAAGGGCAGGCAACACTAGAGGCCAGGGCTTGCCTCCATCTGGGCATCTGGCCTCTGCCTACTGCCTTTCAACCCCATTGAACATGCCCTGGGATGAAGAGGCAGGCACCTCTGCTCCTAAAGATCTCCTGAAGATTACTGGCACAGCATGGCAATGCTTCATGTTGGGTGAGCCAACAGCCCTGGTTCATTCGACTTCAGGACTGTAGTCCATCCAGCCTCAGGTTGCAACTCTTAGTTGTACCAGCTAGCTTAGGGTTTGGCCCAGGGTCTCCCAGGGTAGCATGCTCTTTTGCTCTAAGGAGTCCAACAACACCTTGTTTGTGTCTGAGCACAACCACGCTTTCCTCCTGTCCTCTCCCCACTCCTTCTGCCTCCCATTTAGTCATAATGAGGTCATAGCCTCTGCTCCCAGGCCTCTCCCCAAGGATGGTGTGTTTAGACGGAGAGAAGCAGAGGAGGATTCGACAAAGGAACCCAGGGGGGAAAAGAAGCTCTGGAGTGAGAGGCATGTTTTCAAATCCTGCCCCAGCCAGTTGACCAATTGTATGACCTTTGTCAACTTGCTTAATCTCTCAGGTCCTTGATTGAAAAGGGGCGGGGCTGCCTGGAAGGCAGTTTCTTCACCGGTAATTATCTCCTGGGCCATGGTAGGATGGGAGATAGAGAGAGCCTGCAGCATTGGTGGTCAGTGACTGCCAGCTGCCTTCCCTTGAGGTGAAGGACAGAGGAAGTAGACATGGCTGCCAGGCAGGGGTCTATATACCCCCACTTCACCCAGTAGAGGTGAGATGAAGGTCCCAGCCTGTGGATGTTGAGATCTGATGGTCTTGGAGGGTCAGGTTCAAATAGGAACCTTCCAGAGGCAGTGACTATGCCTATGAACAAAGCCCCAGGGAAGTGTGCAATGCCCAGGCTGCAGACTCCCCCTCAAACCCCTCCCCAGAAGAAAAGCCTATTCCATTTGTTCCTGTCAGTGTTAAGAAACCAGAGGCCAATCAGTGACAAGACCACTGGATGTGGAAAGGGCCAAGACCTCCATATTGGACACCTGGGCTGTCTAGCACCAACTACATCACACAGGAGAGCAAACACACTGCCTGGCAGCTGGCATGGCCACCTTTTGGTGTGAGTTCACGTCCTGGATGACCTACTAAAGCCTGAAGGTAGTGAGCAGCAGGCCCAGATTTAGGGTCCTGAGGCCTCAACCTACTCAGTACTCCTTCAGAGTTACAAAATCTTTGGATATCTGCCTTTCTACAATCTAATGTGCCTGGTTGACTTCCCCACTCCTCCTTTTTTGGAGAGTTGGGGAAGAAAGTTGAGAAAGGGTCTAACTCTGCACCCCACCCCAGGCTGGGCTCAAATTCATGGTAATCCTCCTGCCTCCCACGGCACTGACTGTCCCAGATGGGGAGGGACTCCCATGTCTGCCTGGCTGGAATTTTCTCTCAGATAACAATCAGTCTCCCATCTAACAACATTGTGCAATAAGTTGCTTCTGTAGCCTTCCTCTCTAGTTATTGCAGAATTTATTATACTGCATAGACTGGGAGTCCTTCCTCATAGCTAACCCAGATCTCTTTTTAATGGGGCCCATGGCCCTTGGTCTCCAGGGCAGACAGAAGCAGTTGGTTTTTATTTTGGTGACAAAATTCTCAGGCTTCTTGATGAGCAAACCTGCATCACTTGCCTGAGAGGTTTTGGTTTAGGATTCTAGATTATCTTCTTTCTTAACTATGAAGGATGCTTCTAGAATGAACGCCCTTTTAGGAAATGTTGGTAGTAACTTTTGATTCCTTCTTCGGCTACAAGAACCCAAGAATATGTGCAATGAGAGTAGTGCATGTTTGACCCTGTTCTTTCCCAGATTTCCAGCCAATTTCTGGACTGGGAATATGAGTATGGTGGTCGTCTGAGGCCCTACACACACACACACACACACACACACACACACACACACACACACACACACAGAGCAAACAACCAGCTAAAGGCTGGCAGAAACAGGAACAGATACCAGGCTTCCTGGTCTATCCTTAGCTCTACTCCCTCCCCGGATTCACATCGTTGTCAGCAGCCCAGTCTTCTCCCCATCACACCCTGCCTTACCTCCCACCTCCCAGGCTCCCTCCATCAGCTTGTCACCTAGAGGGACATGTCATTTTAACCTTCTCTCAAGCCATTCCTATTGATTTCTCTGCTATCTTCCAACTCCATCTGGCTCTGGGCAAAGCCCTTCCAAACTAAGTCTAACTTCATTCACTTTGGGTGACTTCCAAAGCCCTTAAGCCAGTGCCTCCATTTCTCAAGCCTGGTTACACACTCCTTTTCTGAGACAGAGTTGAGCTTGCTATGTAGCAAAGGATGTCCTTGAATTTCTGTTCTTCATTTGTCCTACGTGCTGGGCTTTCGGGCTTGCAACACCATGCCCAGCCCCCATGTTACGATGGAGAAAAATCAAAGCTTCCTCCCTGCTAGGCAAGCACTCTGCTCCCTAAGCTGCTTCCCCAGCCCCCAAGTGCTCCTGTCTGAATGATTCTTCTTCCCCCTACTATGGCCTCTATCAACATGCTTTTGATCAAAAGTTTCTTCTGGAAGAACAGCCATTCTGTCCCTTGTGGCTCCATAAATTCCTCTCAGATGTCATCAGATATCACATCATGAATCCAATACCTGGGGAGCTGAAGCTCTGTGGTAGTTATGCCAACTACAGATAAGTGTGAGCAGAGCATTCTAGAAGGGAGAGCCCAGCTCTGGAGTGTGGTGGTGGCTGAGAGGACACACTCAGGGTCCTTTTATCTTGAATGCTAGCTGATCGAGAATGATCACCAACGAGTGTTATATTTGTCTTCCGTCCCCAGAACTTACAGGATAAATGTCCGACCCAAGTTCTTACCTGTCTGTTGAAATCTAGGCCATTTCGATCATTTCCTGGAAAGAGATAACAGATATATATGTATCAATCCTGTGTAATGAGGACAGAGGGAAAAAGGATGCTGGGAAAGGAGCTGACTTCACCTATAGCCAAAATCTCACTGTTCAACCCATTTTCTGGAAACATAAAGGGTTACATGAACAGCCAAGGAAAGAGTCGCCTTGGAGGGCAGGTTGACTTGCCAAGGTCACACAGGAAGACCCAGAGTGCCGGTTCTATCACATAAAGCCTACGTGCACCAGATGTTCTGTCCTTCACTGATCAGTAAGAGGGGACTGGTGAGAGAAACCAAAGGGAGGGACCATCCTAAGCCAACTGAGACTTCCTGACAGCCCTGCCCTCTAGGCATTACGATGCCTAAATTCTGTCTGATATGTAGGCATCTGTCTTGTCCTCCAACCCCCAGCCTTGTATTTTTTGTTTTGTTGATTCTATTTCCTTTCATTGTTGCTGACTTCGAGTGGCCGGGTGTGGTGGCACATCCCTTCAATCCCAGCATTCAAGGGTCTCCAAAACAGCAGCAGCAGCAGCAGCAACAGCAACAACAACAACAACAACCCAGAATCGCCACCACCACCAACAAAAATGGTGGTGGTCAGGTATAGTCCCGGCTGGTCTCTTTCCTGAGGAGACTTTGAACTCCTGATCCTCCTCCCCTCAGTCTCCTAAATACTGGGATTACAGCTGTGTGCCACCACACCCAGCCTTTTTCTTTCTTGACAATTACACTGAAAAAATAAATATGTGCTTTACAGAAAAGCTTCGAGGTGCCAAGAAGCCTACAAATGGCAAGAACATTGCTCTGTAGAGACATAACCAATAATGAATATTTGGGGGGTATTTTATAGCATGCCCCCTCTTTTGACACTGACTCCTGATCCTCCTGCCCTTGCGGCCTGTGTGCTAGAATTGCAGGCGTGCACCTCCATGCTGGGTTTATACTGTGTGTGACTGGAACCCAGAGCCTGTGCATCCTAAGCACCCTACCAACTGGACACATCTCCCACTCACTTTACAGTCTTTTCATTCTAGTTTTATTTTGTGGATGTTGACCGTCTGTTCAGACTCTTATCCTTTTTCCCGGGAGTATTGTAAACGTGCTTCTGTATGCTTCTTGAACTATGCCTACTTCTCCTCTATCAGTAAACTTCACTGTAATTGACAAATAATATTCTATTATGTAGACATGCCATAATGTGCTTAAACACATACTTTTTGCTAGATAAGCTAAAAGAGAAAAACAACTTCTGAATGCTGTCCTCTGAGGGTATGGAGAGATGGCTAGGTTGTTCAAAACACTTGCTGCTTGCTCTTCTGGAGGACCCAACACGCACACTGAGCAGCTCACAGCTTGCTTATCAATCCAGCTCCAGAGGATACAACACCCATTTTCAGCCAATGCCAGCAATACACACAAACATACACATATGTGTACATACACACACAGGCGCTCGCGCACGCACACACACACACACAAATAAAAAAATCTTTAAAAAAATGTATCGTCACCTGACCTTCACAAAGTGCCCAGGGTGGCACTTGCACACACCCCACAAGTAAATAAATGTAATAAAACTTTATTAAAAGCACTGTTCACTTATAACCTGGCAGTAGACTTAAAATATAATAGACTCTCAATATACTGACTGAATGAAAGACTAAGTTCATGGGAGTTAACTCAGAACTTTGGTCCACCTTAGCATGGCATCTAACTCCTCATTTGTCTTCTTTCTGCAGGCTTTTGTGCACGTTGTTGTCTGAGTTTTCTCCCTCTCTCCCAGGCACCCTGAGTTCTGTTCACACAGAACCTTCAGACAAGTCCACATGTTACCACTCCCCCTCAACACTGTTAACGCTGCGTAGCCTTGGTCCCTCTCCTCTTGGGAACACAGAATCCTCCTCACTATTGGCTGGGAGACACACACTACTTACTCTGAATTTCTTAAGAACGTAACACAAATCAGAGGCTTGAGAAATGCCAGAGACGTAGCTGGATGGGACCTAAGTGACTTCCCTAGAACCTTAACTTGTAATCCCCTCAGCCTAGGGAGCAGCATCTTCCTGCACATTTGTCAGCCATCTCTAAGGGTACCTAGGCTAGCAGAGTAGAGAATGAACGGCCCTAGGGCTCAGGGAGAAAGAGTCGAGTGAAGTGCAAGGGAGCTTATCGCAGAAGATATGCTTCGAGTAGCTAGGACCGTTCCTAAACACACAAAGGAAACTTAAGTCAGAATGGCCACCCGCTAACCACTGTACTTGTGGTAGAGACTAAAAAGAAAAATTACTTTTAATCTAAAAAAAAATCCTTTAGTCACATTTTAAAGTTTGCCTAAAGAGGTTTTTTTGTTTTTGTTTTGTTTTGTTTGTTTGTTTGTTTAGATTTGGCAAAAAAGAAAGAAAGGAGGGAAGAAAGAAAGAAAGAAAGAAAGAAAGAAAGAAAGAAAGAGGGTTGGAGAGATGGCTCAGCACTTGTTGCTCTTGTAGAGGACCAAGCCAGGGTTCTATCCCCAGCACCCACAAAGTGGCTCACAGCCATTCTAGAGCCCTAGGCCAGAGGTTTTCAACCTGTGGATCGCGATGCCTTTGGGGGTCAACTGACCCTTTCACAGGGGCTGCCCAAGGCCATTGGAAAACACAGGTATTTACATTACAATTCATAACAGTAGCAAGGAGAAAATTTTATGGCTGGGGATCACCACAACGTGGGACACCGCATGAAAGAGTCACAGCACCAGGAAGGTTGGGAACTGCTCACTGCCTTAGGTATTCTTGTGGTATACATTCTTTTTTTTTTTTTTTTTTTTTTTTTTCTAGACAGGGTTTCTCTGTGTAGCCCTGGCTGTCCTGGAACTCACGCTGTAGACCAGGCTGGCCTCGAACTCAGAAATCCGCCTGCCTCTGCCTCCCAAGCGCTGGGATTAAAGGCGTGCGCCACCACCGCCCGGCTTGTGGTACACATTCATACACATAGGATTTAAAAATACAGAGGAGGGAGAGGAGGAAGAGGAGAAGGATGATGATTTGGCAGAAGAGAACGTATGAGGTGGCTCATTAGGTAAAGGTACCTGCTGTCAAGCCAGATGACCAGAGGTAGATCCCCACACATGCACCTACACACATACACACATTAATAAGAATCTGGCAAAAGAACACACTGGTCCATTCAACCAATGTTTACAGAACACAGTGCAGGTGCCAGCCACTAATCTGGGCCTAGACTAGACTATTGAGATTTCTGTCTAGTTCTCCTGATCTCCAGGGTCTAATGTACAGCTATAATCTGGAGGTTTGGGGCCAGACAGGGTCCCCCTTGAGACAGGGCCTCGGATGCTCCAGAATAGAAATAGATATAGCTAAGCCTGTAGTAAAGGCTCAGCTGCTCAGAGTGAGTATTAGTTTGGTCTCTGTTCTTTTCTGATTCACGGGGAGACATGTGATGGGGAGACAGGGCTTTCTGCCTGGTTTCCGGTCTGGAGAAGGAGCTGGGAGCACGGTCTGGAGAAGGAGCTGGGAGCACGTGGAGGTCTAGGTTGAAACAATACGCTATGGCTCAGCAGAGGCACGAGGCACTCGCCTGACGGCCACCATGACCCACCTCTCTGGATCTGGGCGATGAAGCTGCCTCATCCTTCACTTTGCTCCTGCATAAGGCCTGGCTTTCCCTGGACTTGTTCATCTGGAAGCTCTCCCCTCCTAGCCTTCAGGAAGGCCTGGGAAGTGAAGCTGCGGATTCCAGGCTCGTGGGGCTCACTGTTGCCCCAGTGCTCCAGATTAGGATGAGAGATGGGTTGGTTATTCCTGGCTTCCTTTTATAGGGAAGAGAGGAAAGGAGGGAAGGGGAAAGGAGGAGGGGAGGAGAGGAGAGGGGGAGGGGAAGGCAGGGGAGGGGAGAGGAGGGGAGGAGGGGAGAGGGGGAGGGGAAGGCAGGGGAGGGCAGGGGAGGAGGGGAGGGGAGGAGGAGGGGAGGGGAGGGGAGGAGGGGGGAGAAGGGAGGGGAGGAGAGGGAAGGAGAGAGGGGAGGGGAGGGGAGGAGGGAGGGGAGGAGAGGGAAAAAGGGAAGGGAGGGGAGGAGAGGGAAAAAGGGAGGGGAGGGGAGGAGAGGAGGGGAGGAGAGGAGAGAAGAGGAGGAAGGGGAGGGGAGAAGGGAGGAGACAGAGGGGAGGGAGGGAGGGGAGGAGAGGGGAGGAGAGGAGAGGAGGAAGGGGAGGAAGAGGAGGGGAGAGGGGAGGGGAGGAAGGGGAGGGAGGGGAGGGAGGGGAGGGGAGAGGAGAGGAGGAGAGGAGGGGAGGGGAGGGAGGGGAGAGAAGGGGAGGGAGAGGAGAGGAGGAGAGGAGGGGAGGGGAGGGAGGGGAGAGAAGGGGAGGGAGAGGAGAGGAGGGGAGGGAGAGAAGGGAGAGGAGGGGAGGGAGAGGAGAGGGGGAGGGGAGGGGAGGGAGGGGAGAGAGGGGGAGGGAGAGGAGAGGAGGGAGGGGAGGGGAGGAGAGGGAAAGAGGGAGAGGAGGGGAGGGAGAGGAGAGGGGGGAGGGGAGGGGAGGGAGAGAAGGAAGAGGAGGGGAGGGGGGGGAGGGGAGGGGAGGGAGGGGAGAGGAGGGGAGGGAGGGAGGGGATAGGAGGGGAGGGCAAGATAGGAGAGGAGAGAGAGGAGAGGAGGGGAGGGGAAGAAGGAGGAGGGGAGAGAGGGGAGGGAGGGAAGAGGAGATAGTAATGTATCAAGTACAGCCACCAGTATCTTTGTAGGACGCTATGCATTCTTTCCAGGTGTGGGGCACAGCGGGGCATACTTAGAAAAAAATCCCAGACTTTTAAAGAACTGTGGTCCAAGCCGGGCAGTGGTGGCGCACGCCTTTAATCCCAGCACTTGGGAGGCAGAGGCAGGCCAATTTCTGAGTTCGAGGCCAGCCTGGTCTACAGAGTGAGTTCCAGGACAGCCAGGGCTACACAGAGAAACCCTGTCTCAAAAAAAACAAAAAAAAAACAAAAAAAACAAAAACAAAAAAAAAAAAACAAAAACAAAAAACAAAACAAAAAAACAAAAAAAAATAAAATAAAATAAAAAACAAAAAACCAAAGAACTGTGGTCCAGGCACCAAGCCATGTCAATGATCCGCACCCCCCCTTTCAAAACAGGGACCAGCTGAAGCCTCAGGCTTCTCAATGTTAAACAAGAATGTGTAAAGTATCATCTTGTCCTTCCTAGGGACACAAGGTCCTGAGTGAGACAAAGCTGGAAATGACACTTTTTCCTTTGGAAAGTACTGGTCTGTATTGGGCCATGTCCCTAAGGACATGTGGAACCTGTGTTAGAGACTGTTAGAGACTTTTTGCCCCTGCCAGCTGGGAAACCCTTCTCTACCTAGAAAAACATTATCCTTCAGGACCCAATCAAGTGTCACATCCTCGGTGAGGCAGTCTCAGGACAAATGATTTCTCCTTCTGCATATCCTGGCCTTTGTGTTTCTTATGGTACAGGCTAAATTGTTCATGTTCATTTTCTTCATGTATCCTAGGGTGGCCTTGAACTTTCAATATAGTTGAAGGTGACCCTGAATTTCTCATCTTCCAGCCTCTACCTCCAGAGAGGATTACATGCCTGGTTTATACCATGCTGGGGATAGAACCAGAGACTTCACGCATGCCCTGTAAGCACCCTACTAGATGAGTTATAACCTCAGCCCTATGTACTTAATTTGTTTGTTTGTTTGAAGCAGGTCCTACTATGTAGTCCAGGTTTCCCCTTAAACTCATGATCCTCCTGTTTGAGCACACACACACACACACACACACACACACACACACACAGAGACACCATTTCCATTTCTAAGTCCCAGCTCCCTCTTCGGTCTCTTGCAGAAAAACACGCACATGCAGCCAGGAACATTCCTTTCAGAGTCTACATGCAAGTCTAATATCCAAAGAGAAAACCCCTTCCCAAGGTCACGTGGCCTTAGAAAACGTAAGGACAAGAGTTCGGATTCCTATGCAATACAATTAAATTCTTGACCCAATAGATCCACCAAGTCCTGTGTCTGATAAAAATGGAAGCTGCCATTAGACTTTAATAAACAGCTTAAGCAAGCAAACAGAATAGATGTCGATTGACTCTGGAAGCGATTCAAACGGAAGACACTGTGAAAAAGTAGGCGACGGCACTGGCGTTAGGAAAGATTTGGTAGGCTCTAATAGAAAGCCAAAACAAACACGGCAAGTGGTAAATGAGAGACAGTAGGTGCGTTTCCACAGTTTAAAACGTTCATGACACAACTCCAAGATAGGGAGACTGAACTACATACTTAGAAATGCTTGCCTGCCCCCACCCACCTCCAGGGCTGGAGAAACGGCTCACTTGCCTATAAGCTTGACAACTCCCGAGTTCAGTCCCCTAAACCGAAGAAGCCAGATGTGGTGGCAAGCATCTGCTATCCCAGCATTCCCCGGAGAGATGAGAGGTGGAGACAGGGGAATTGGTGGGAAGCTTGGGGGTCAGCAAGCACAGAAGTGCAGAGACAGAAACAATAGAAACTCTGCCTCAACAAGACCAATGTGATCTACTCCAGAAACTCATGTGGGATGTGAGCCTCCCTTCCCCAACCCCCACCCCCATAATCAATAAGTCAATTATTTTTTAAAATTAGTAAACCAAGAGTTCGTTCTAATTAGGAGATTGTTTTTAACAAACAAACTGGAAATCTGCTTTTGTGTTCATAGTAGGTAGTCAGTGGAAGCAGTGGAATTACACAGATGCATCCCAGTTTTACAGTTGCTGCGACAATGCAGATCCTGATAAAGGCCTTCCTTCTATCAACAACGCTAATGGCCAGTGTCAAACTGGAAGCAAGAACGGCGATAATCACAGCCGATACACCTGGCAATTGAAAACCCAAGTGGCATCTTTTAAGACACACGACCATCAAAACTGCCATGAGAATTAAAATGAGAGATTAGTTTTGTTAAGTGCGATAATGATAATTGTGATTAAAAAGGGAAATGTCTTTATGTTTTAGAGATGCGCGCACTCCCACACACAGAGCTGAGAGTTCTGATGTCTATAATTTACAAGAAAATACCCCAGCCACAGGAAAGCAGAAATTTGGCCGCAGCAGCTCAGAGCGAGGGATGATTATTAAGTGGGTGGTGTGGGGGAGCTGATTGCACTAGTGCCTCTACTTTTTGTGTTGTTGAAAGAGTACACAATAAAAACATTTTTACAAAGTAAATACAACCAAATCAAACAAGGGAGAAACAGTGGCTTAAGCAACTGTGGTAGAATGCTGAGCTGGTCCTCTCCCGACAAAGGACAGGCCCAGTCTTCTCTCCCCAGATATCTTAGCTGAAATTTTTTCTTGATATGTCCATCTGGGGTATGGGTTGTAATCAGAGTCTAATCAAGTATGAGTTATAGCGTTGTTGACAAAAGGCCTTTATCAGGAGCTGCATTGTCGCAGCCACTGTAAAACTGGGGTACATCTGTGCAATTCCACTGCTTTCACTGACTACCCACTATGAACACAAAGCATACCTGCTACAGACAGGACATCTCTGGCAACAGACTGGCGTAGGTCTACTACCAGCATCTTTAGAACACAGAATCGAACCTTAAGTATAGGGAATAAAAAGTATGGAGATCTGGCTGGCCTCACATTTGCGGCAATCCTCCTGCCTCTGCCCCCAAATGCTGGTATTACAGGTGTGTGCCACCAAGCCTTCTCAGAGCTCTGAGATGAACCACTGTTCCCATTTTGGACAACTGGGGGCTTTACATGGTAAAACGCCTGTTGTTTAGGCTAAGGGTTAAGCTGAAATATACCACCTTGGTTAACCCTTTGGGCTGGTTGACTATGGCCGTTACTTTGCTTGGTACTATTTGTAAAACTGGGCTCAGGAAGCCAGGTGCAGTGGCACATGTCTTTAATCCCAGCACTCAGGAGGCAGAGGCAGGCAGACCTCTGAGTTCAAGGTCAGCCAGGCCTGCAGAGCAAATTCCAGGACAGCCAGAGAAGGAAGAAGGGTTAGGGTGATGACTCTGTGGGTCAAGTCACAAGCCACACAAGCCTGAGGACCTGAGTTCAATCCCCAGGACACCCATGGTGGAAGGAGAGAACCAAATCTGGCAAGTTGTCCTTTGACCTCCACAAACAGCAAGGTGGGCATCTTACTCCCAAATAAATAAACATAATGTTAAAAAAAAAAACAAAACAAACAACCCTGTAAAAATGGTAAGATTTTAAGAACATCAACGTAAAAATAAATTTTAAAATTAAAATAATAATAATAAAATACCGATGACCCGGGTACAGTGGTAAAGGCCTGTACTTCCAGCACTCCAGAGGTGGATACATGGGGATCAGAAATTTAAGGTCACTTTCAGCTATGTAGCAGCTCTGATACCAGCTTGGGCTACACGAGACTATTACACACACACACACACACACACACACACACACACACACACACACGAGTCAGACATACAGACAGACATGAGATTGAAAGATAGAAAAATCATAAGTTGATCCCCTGAACCCTACTTTTAAAAGCAAAGACATAAAAACCTGTAAGTCAAACACTGTGTTGCCTCAGTCCCAGGAAATTAGCTGACCATTTGAACAGATGGCCCTAACTAAACAAATCTTAAGATTCATGGTGTCAGGATGCTATGGGCCCGAGATTAGCTTGGCCGGGCTTTGAACTAACAGCCCTGAGACAGTTGGTGCCAGGATGCTAAAAGTTTGAGATAAGCCTGACCCCCTTGAACTGGAGCTCATGATATATAGTGTGAAACTACTTCGAAATAGCCAATTATAAAGTGACACACCATGCATCTTAGGAATTTGAGATCAAATGTATCGATGACCTAGTGACCTGTTCCCCCTCCTTCCCCCTTCCCTAACTCCACTCTCAGCCTTCCCCCTTCCCTAACTCCACCCCCACCTGGTTTGTAGATTCACCCTTAAAAGCTGTAAACTTCTTTTGTTCTTTTGCTGAATTCCGCTGCCCCTGCTTGGGCTTGAAGGAAAGACAGCCCTGGCTAGCCAGTAAACCTCTTGGGATTTGCATCAAGTTGTGTTTCTCGTGAGTGATTTGGGGTGCGTCTGCAGTTCTCCACGGATCGGTGAGGTCCTTTTCATTTGGGTTTTACAAGATCATTCTTAAACTATTTTTTTTTTGTCCACATGACTAAAACTTTTTAAAGTAAAAGTTGAAATGGGATCAATGAGGAGAAATGTGAAAGTTGCTGCCGCGTCTTGTACACAGCAGAAGGTAAAATTAGCTGTTCTTTTCTATCCTTCCCAAAGTCTGGTGTGGGAGAGAAGCGAGCTTAGTTGGATCCGTTCAAAGACGGAGGGAACTGGGGGCTCTAGGCCTTGTGGGAAAGAGAGGAGGAAATGGGGGCTCTAGGCCTTGTGGGAAAAGAGAGGAGGAACTGGGGGCTCTAGACCTTGTGGGAAAAGAGAGGAGGAACTGGGGGCTCTAGGCCTTGTGGGAAAAGAGAGGAGGAAATGGGGGCTCTAGGCCTTGTGGGAAAAGAGAGGAGGAACTGGGGGCTCTAGGCCTTGTGGGAAAGAGAGGAGGAACTGGGGGCTCTAGGCCTTGTGGGAAAGAGAGGAGGAACTGGGGGCTCTAGGCCTTGTGGGAAAAGAGAGGAGGAACTGGGGGCTCTAGGCCTTGTGGGAAAAGAGAGGAAGAACTGGGGGCTCTAGGCCTTGTGGGAAAAGAGAGGAGGAACTGGGCTCTAGGCCTTGTGGGAAAAGAGAGGAGGAACTGGGGGCTCTAGGCCTTGTGGGAAAGAGAGGAAGAACTGGGGGCTCTAGGCCTTGTGGGAAAAGAGAGGAGGAACTGGGCTCTAGGCCTTGTGGGAAAAGAGAGGAGGAACTGGGGGCTCTAGGCCTTGTGGGAAAGAGAGGAAGAACTGGGGGCTCTAGGCCTTGTGGGAAAAGAGAGGAGGAACTGGGGGCTCTAGGCCTTGTGGGAAAAGAGAGGAGGAACTGGGGGCTCTAGGCCTTGTGGGAAAGAGAGGAAGAACTGGGGGCTCTAGGCCTTGTGGGAAAAGAGAGGAGGAACTGGGGGCTCTAGGCCTTGTGGGAAAGAGAGGAAGAACTGGGGGCTCTAGGCCTTGTGGGAAAAGAGAGGAGGAACTGGGCTCTAGGCCTTGTGGGAAAGCAGGCTTCATCTCTGAGTAAAGGGGAGTTCTACTGGAATTGCCCACCGGGGAGCCTCCAGTTGCTGTGGCTCTGGGACCACTAAAGCAAATGCTGCTGAGTTATCAAATGATCCTGAAGTTCTCTCCTCCTCTAAAGAGCCAGGGTTCATGGTGTTCATCAAAAGATATCGAGGCTTTTTCTCCCTTCTGCCTGGTCCTCTTCAGTAAGGCTTGCTGCCTCAAGGGTGGAAAGAGAAGGGCAGGGCAGAAAGGCTCCTGAAGCTTGTTCAAAATGTCCTATTTGTGACCTTTGTGATGTGTGGGTGACATCTGTGTTAAACTGGAAGAGTCACCTTCTGGGACCTCCTCAGCCAGCTTCTTTTAGCTTTCATGGGTCTTTATGAATCCCTGGGCCAGAAGGTCTCCTTGGAGAGAAAGCAAGAGGCGAGGCAAACTCCTTGGAACCTTGGCTCTTGGGCCTGCCAGAATCCTAGGGGATTACCCAGGTAGGTTTTCAGCTTTAGGGAAGATGACGTTGACCATCTATTTCACTTCCCAAATGGAGAAGCTGAATCTCATTCAAGGATCCCTGAAGCATTCTTCCAGACACATGTAGACAAGACAGCGTGCTGGTCGTGGGTGGATTTACAGCCCAGGCTGCTCAGGACAGTCTATTCTACCAACACAAGTCCGCTGTGCTGACTTTTGGGTTTTAAAGTGTTGGTGTGTGTTGAGAATGATCCCCAAAGGAAGACCAAAGCTCTAGGTCTTCAACGCTAATGTGGTATGGCTTCCCACGCTAGCACAGTCCCATTGTCAACAGCACGAAGTCACAGAATGTCTGCTCATTCATCCAAGGCTCAGCTTAGCCTCCCAAGTCTAGCATCCCCTTGATCCTACCTGCTACCCAAGACCTCATCTCTATCAAGAAGCTCTCAACAGAGTAAGAGGGCAGAGGCTACAGGTGAAAGCGTTGAGGTTGAATAAGATGCCAGCATCCTAGCATATAGACGGTCAGTGGTCAAAACAAGGCAAAAAGGCATATTGAGTCTTGAGTCTCAAGATTCTAGGCAGACGCCTCTAAGGCCAGGGTGGTTATAATACCCAACAGATGAGAAGAAACCAAAGGGTCAGAATGCAGGAGGTTTGAGTCTGAGGATAGTCCCTGCTTTCAGCTCTCATCCCCTTAACATCTGATGAGCACTAGACCAGCTCTGATGCCTGGCCAGGCCTCCCCAACACCAGGACCTGGGTCCCACAGAAGGCCTGCTCTCCCACCCCTGAACCAAGAGCGCTGACACCCAGACTGATGGGCCTCCTGCTTTGCATGGCTTTGGCAGCAATGGGATGTGATTTTGCCTGAGGAACAATTCTCTGGGTGAGGAAGTTGGAAGCCCAAACCAAGAACTGTTCCAGCAGGATTTTTCACTTCTACCTGGTAAACAAGACAACGAGCACTCAGCAATGAGACTGGGCCTCTCCCATTTCTGGATGGTTCTCTGCAGCTCTACTCCCCGGTATAACCCAGTAGGACTTCTGGAGACACTTTAGGACAATTTGAAAACTTGCTGGTACTTCTTAAGCTAGAGATTATGAAGGTAGACCCTTGAAAAGTTATCCTGAGACAAACACACACACACACACCCCAAAATGATGATGATGATGATGATGATGATGATGATGATGATGATGATGATAAAGATTCCATTAGTAAACTGGGAATTACGGCCCACTTTTCAAGGTTCTGTCCTGAGAACACATGAATGGGCTGTTGGGTTATTTTCAAGATGGCTTCACATTAGATTTACTGCAAGTGTTCATCCTCATAGCCTTCAGTCTCCCTTTGATATGAAAATGAAAAGTGGCTGGAGAGGAAGAGATGGCTCAATCCTCTAGCGGACCAGAGTTCAATTCCCAGGGCCACATCAGGCAGCTCCCAATCACCTGTGACCCCAGTTCCAGGGACGATAATCTGACAGCCTTCAGCCTCTGAGGGCCCCTGCACTGACACACACACACACACACACACACACACACACACACACACAGAGAGAGAGAGAGAGAGAGAGAGAGAGAGAGAGAGAGAGAGAGAGAGAGAGAGACAGACAGACAGACAGACACAGACAGACAGACAGACAGACAGAGAGAGAGAGAAAGAGACAGACAGAGAGACAGACAGAGAGAGAAAGAGACAGACAGAGAGACAGAGAAACACACAGAGAGAAAGAGAGACAGAGAGACACAGAAAGAGAGAGAGAGAGAGAGAGAGAATGAATGAATGAGGAGTAATAAAAACAAACATTTCTAGCCACATTCCTGCCATGGTTTTCAGGAAGAAATGCCTGGAAGAATCCTAAGGACAACTTCTGAAGCTGCTCCGTAAGCAGGACCCAGAAGGGCCCGAGATAAACTGTGAGAAGGACACTGGCTTAGGAGGTAGGAGGTAGGTTTCATTTTGCACTGGCTGAGTATCCCTGGTCCAGTCAGAGCATAGATCACAGTGATGAAACATTCTACACATGCCCAACACGTGCCCATAGACGTGCACACTGTGCCAGGGATGACCTCACTAATGAATTTTAGTACCTTATCCTTTTCCCTAAAGTCAATACCACCGATGCTCAGAACCCACTTTTCTAAAAGGAGCTGCTTATTACTATAGGACAGGATGACCTCTCCAGTTCCCTCCAGAATCTCAGTGTGTGGACTGTTAATCTAAAGATTTATTTATATTTATTTATTTATTTTATTTATATGAGTACACTGTAGCTGTCTTCAGACACACCAGAAGAGGGCATCGGATCCCATTACAGATGGCTGTGAGCCACCATGTGGTTGCTGGGAATTGAACTCAGGACCTCTGGCAGAGCAGTCAGTACTCTTAACTGTGAGCCATTTTTCCAGCTCCCCACCCCCTTTTAAAAAAAAAGATTTATTTATTTTAATGTATGTGAGTACACTGTCACTGTCTTCAGACACACTAGAAGAGGTCGTCCAATCCCATTAGATATGGTTGTGAGCCACCATGTAGTTTCGTGGAATTGAACTCAGGACCTTCTGGAAGAGCAGTCAGTGAGTGCTTTTAACCCCTGAGCCATCTCCAGCCCAGGATTCCTAATCTAAAACACCCATTTTTCTAGTCCAAGGACATGAAGAGCAGAATTCACAGACTTCAATAGACACGGCCTACTGAGCTATCTGATGTGTGTTCCCGGTGTGTGTGTTCAGAAGGTCAAGCCTGAAGCCCGCTGGACATGCTTTGTGGTGCACTCTGAAGGTGAAAACCAGAGGATCAAGGCAAGCCTTGACTACACAAAGAGTTCAAGGCCAGCCTGGACTTTGTAAGACCCCATTTCAAAAAGAAAAAAAAAAACCAAACCTGAAGTTTGCTCAGCAGTTCCCTTCTCATAAAGGTCAGGAGCCTAAGGCGATGCCATGGGGGACAACGATTCTGCAACGACTCTGCCTGAGGAAGCACATCACTCTCCAGGCTCCCAGTGCAATTTCCCATGTTATTCTTTGATAAAGAAACTACCTCACCACAGTCTTCTGATACCTTGGGAAATATAATCCCCTTCTCCATCTGAGCTGTGAATGAAGCTTTCTAGAACCCCCATGCACTGCCTCTGCACCTCCTCTTGGTGAAATGTGCGGAAATCATTAGTAGAGGTTACCCAACTGGGCAAGATGGTCAGGGGCCAAAATAAAGGAGCACCCTGGGCTTAGAAAAGGTCCAGGGTCTCAGCTCATTGGTGCAAGGAAGTAGGACTCCATCAATGTAAGATTTCTCCTCAAAATCTCCACTCAGAGTCCCCTGACCCTGAAAAAACACTACAACCTGCAGTTAAAGAAGCTCTATGAAATAAAAGCTCTATTATTATTATTATTATTATTATTATTATTATTATTATTACTATCAGACCATAGAGGACCATGGAGGCCTAAAGTCTGTCCTCTGTGTGTTCATGAGGTCAAACCTGAAGCCTGCTGGGCAGCACACACCTGTAATCCCAGCACTTTGGAGGAAGAAGTAAGAGGATCAAGAATTCAAGGCTAGCCTGGTATACTTACCAAGCTCCGAGATACACTCTAAACTCCAGAGTTGCATTTTATAGGTAAGGATACTAAGTTCTAGAGAGGCAAGTGACTGGCTGTCCAAATGCCACCATATTACTGCCAACTGAAACTTTATTTGGAGTGGCCACAGTAACTCAAGTAGGCAAAAGAGAGAAGGCTTCGATTTTCTAAAATTGTAAATAGTATTTAGGCTTGTTGGCTCTCTCCCATCTCTCAGCACTGGATGGGAGAGGGCTCTTGCCTCAGATCCCTCCCTTTTTCTTGCTTCCTGAGAGACGGAGACACACATGCTAGGGCTAACACAATCATCACAGAAGTGGCATGTGTGTATGTTTGAGTGCGCATGCGTGTGTGTGTGTGTGCATGCGTGCAAGTGTGTATGCATGTATCCACTTAACCTTCACTGGAGCATGAGTCTAGCTCTGGAGTCCTGGACTACGGACCAGCCTGACCAAGAGACGGGATCTTCTAATGGAAGTTGCCTGGATTGGCTGTTAGGTCACTGTATCCAGCGCATGGACACTTTGCCCTCCAGGGATAAATACTAACAAATGACATTATTAACTGGCAGGCATTGTTCTGGGTGTTTTACAAACAAACTTTGATGCTCACAGAAGCTCTATGAGACAGATACTATTATTAAACCCATTTTATAGATGAGAAGAATGAGCAGAAAGCCTTTAAATAATGAGCAATGAGTGTAAGCCTTTAAGTAATGACCCTGAGGTCAGAGCAGGCTGGGGGAACAGTACAGCCCTTCCCAAGTCATTCACCTCGCTCAAAGAGCCTGGAAAACACTGGGGCATCTATTCCACCGTTCTGGTGGGTTAGAACGGACCATGGCTAGAGAGACCTCAGTTTCACCATTCACCTGAGGCACAATCTCAGCCTCAAAGAAGGGGGGCATTGCCAACTTAGATGGGGTAATGGGAAAGATGAGTCCTCTCATCTCCTTGGACAAACAAACTACAGAGACTGTTTCCCCAACAATAAAAACTCAGACAGGACCAGTCCTGAAACCATCAGAGGAAGGAAGGTCAGAACCTAGAGGTACAATCCAGTAGTCCTGACCCGTGAGCTCAAATAGCATCAAGCCACTAAGAGGGTGCAGGGGAGGGAGAGACAGGTCCATCTTCCACAGGCAGGTCCCCAGGGTCTGGGGAGATGGGCTGCCAGGAAGTTAGCTAACACTGGGGACACCTCCCTTTGATAACTTTGAGCCCTTGAGCCAACATTTGCCAGCCAGCTTAACCCCTTTTGTCCACGCTTCCCTCCTCAAGAAAACCTTAATCAGCCTCATTTGAATTTCAAATGACCTCTATCTTCTCCCCCCCCCCTCCCCATCCCAACAGGCTTTGAGGCAGGAATATGGAAATTCACCTGGCAAGTATGGAAATCATCACCCTATGCAAATGATGAGCAGGACCCTCATCGTCATAGCAACCGCCAGGTTTCCTCTCCTCTCTGCACCCGTTCTGGGCTCCCAGGTTTGACTTTTCCTCTTCTCTCCACAGCTTGAACCAGGGTGGGGAGTGGACAAGCTCCGCTGGGGGGGGGAGGGGGCTTGTTGGAACTGACATTGACAGGTGGGGCCATCCAGTACCTGAGGTCACCTGCCGGGTCAGACCTGCCAGGCCACCTGCTCTAGAGCGAGTCTTGGCCAGGCACACCCAGGCAAGGCCAACCACTGTTTGTTCCGGGATAAGCCAAAGATGGGACTGGTGACTGAATGTGTGTATGGGGTGTGGGGGAGGTTCTAGATTCTAGGGGATAGGGCGAAAACCCCTCAAATGGACCCAAGAGAGAAGGGATGTAGGGGGTTCCAGTGTTGCAGTTTTAGAAGAAGAAAGGCCTGCATGGAACCTGTATGTAAAATACGATGCAAATGAGCGCCTATTATTGTTTGACTCAACAACGGTGTTTTACTGGTGCTTTTTGGGAGATGCCCAGAGCTCTGTTTCCCAGGAGCCTGGCTTGGCACAAAGGCCTCCCCTCCCTGCCTTTAGCCATGACCCCACACACACACATCAGTGAGCTCACAGGTCCCTGGAGAAATCAGAGGGTACGCTGAACTGCTGGTGGCTGAAGTCCCTAAATATACAATCTGGCCACCTTAGAGGACCTTGGTCATAGCCCTGCCCTGCTCTGTCCTGTACACTTAGACTCTCGCGGGGAAACTCAGATGACTGCATGAAGCTCCTCTCTATGCACACTCAGTTCTCAATCTGTTCCCGTGCCCTCAGACCAGAGGCTGTTGGGAAAGAGACTGGGAGAGACTCTGGGCCTCCTCATCCCTTTCAGTTCTTTTCCTTGGCAGCGCCCCCTTTTCACAGCAAATGGCTTAGAAGTGGGACTTCTTAGCAGGTGTTGGCCTGAAACTCACTAGGCTTCCACCACTGGGCCTCATTTTCATCTGCTTCTGGGGTGGGGGGTGGTAAAGGATGAAGGCTGAGGATGCTGCAATGGCCTGGAATCCTGACAGTGCTTGCCACCCAGTCTGTTTGTGTGCTGGATGCATTTCATGAATATACTGGGGCCTGTCTCCTACCAGAGCCTCATCAGCACCCCACCCCCACTATCTCTTGATCAAGAGATCTCTTGCTCTATGATCGCTTAGCCATAAGAAGACGGTGCCTAAGTTCTGGTATACCCACTGCTCCAGGAAGTCAAAGGCAAAAAGACATCCTACGACAAAACACAAAGTGTTCCTCCAAGTGTGGCCCAGGGTGGTCTGCAGACTTGCATTAACATCTCTGATCAGGTACAAACTACAAGAGTAAGACCTTAGAGACGCCAGTAAAACACCAAGGGTCTTCCCGTTGAGGAGTGTGTAGAGCTGTCTGGATGTTGCTCAAAGTGGTCTTAGGTGAGATCTCAGTATTCAATGCCATCACACACAACAGGAACAGGATTGGATACCGATCTGGGACGGACTGGAAAAACAAATGGTTCTCCATCTGGGATTGTTTTGGAAACAGGAATGTCCTCAGAGACAAGGAAGGGAAGCCAGGTAGTAACGACAGCTCACACATCCCTGCCTCTGTCCCCCTCAATCTGCCCCGTTAGGCTGGAAGGAAAGGAAGTCGTTTCCTTAAGTAGACCTCCAGGAGGAAGAGGCAGTGGTATAAGGAAGGCCAGCAAGTGCTCATGGCTTGGCCAAGCCTTGGCTATCCTGTGGGGTGGGCTGGGAACCCACAGACAAGCTGTGTTACTAGCTGGAAGTCCTTGGGATAGGTGTGAGCTACCACTGCGGCTGTTCCATTTGCTACAGTTCTCCAAGGGCTGGAGATGACTGATAGGCAATTCCAAGGAGTGTAGGCCACTCCCTGAGACCGTCAGCACCTACAGCCACAGTTGCAAGCACAGGTGGTGAATCCGTACCTTCTAATTTCCCTGTCACAGAAATCAGAAATAAGGGGAAATGGAAACCAATCTGAAGTTAGCCAAGAGTTGTAGGTGAGGGATATTAAGGCCTTCCAGACAGTGAGGTATTGATTCCTACATGAACAAGGAACCAAGAGAAAGTATGAGTTTGGCTTCTCTCTTTTTCTTTCTTCCTCCTCCTCCTCCTCTTCCTCCTCCTCCTTCTTCTTTGGTGTTTTTTTGAGACAGGGTTTATCTGTGTAGCCCTAGCTGTCCTGGAACTCACTTTGTAGGCCAGGCCTCAAACTCACAAGAGATCCTCCTGCTTCTGCCTCTTGATTTCTGGGATTAAGGTGTGCACCTTCTTAGGGATGAAAAGCAAAGGAGAATGGTACTCTCATTAATGGAAGCTTTTATTCTCCAAGGATGGTTTTGAATGTTTACAAAGGCACAGATAGGAATGTCAGAGTCCTACTACTAAAATCTATCCAGGTTTTGCAGTAACCTGGGATGGTAGTTGGGGGGTGGGGGGGGACTCACATCCACAGAGGTGAGGGACAGAGCTGGGACAGACTGAGGCTCAGACCTTGAGAGCAGCTCTCCTTCCCCTTGCTTTGTTTTTGCAGATCCTCCATTCCCCTACCCCCACCCCCATTGCCACCATCACAAGGAAATCGAAGTCCCAGGCACTTTCCCCATGCCTCTCCATTATAGCACATTTCATTTTCTAGTTACCTTCCTATGACAATGGTCTTTCTCAGTGGTGTGTCCTTTTCAAGATGCATTCACACCCACTCTCCTTTAGTCATAAGTGCTAGGACGTGTGTGTGTGTGTGTGTGTGTGTGTGTGTGTGTGTGTGTGTGTCTGTGTGAGAGAGAGAGAGACAGACAGACAGACAGAGAGAGACAGAGAGAGAGATAGAGAGAGACAGAGAGAGAGAGAGAGAGAGAGAGAGAGAGAGAGAGAGAGAGAGAGAGAGAGAGAAAGAGGAAAGGAGCCTCTTTATACACCATCAGAGTCTCATTTGACCTTCAAGTACTTCCGGGTTTCTCTCCTGTCCTTCCAGCCTTTATGAACTGAAAGCTATCCTCCTCCTCCTCAGCCTTCTCTTCCTCCCCAGAACCCCACTTCCTGGTAGCAATTTCCAGCTTAGTTCCCAGGAAACTTGAGGGTGGAGTCCAAGGAAAGAGCAGACCCTTACCCAAGAGAGGGAGTTAGTCCTAGGTCATCACTACTCTCCTTCAAAAGCCTGAGAAGACCACTGACTTGTTTATGTTTCACTGGTCCTCCCCTGGACAGACATATCCATCACATTTAAAGCCCTGTTGGAAGTTCTTCAGTCCCCCAGAGGACTGAGTCTCCTGGGTGGTTCCAGACTGCAGACAGATGTTAGTCATTCAGTCTCAGAGATAAGACAAGGGTGTCTCAACTTGGAGGAATGAATGACAAAGCTACCCTCCCTCCCCTCTAGTGAGATGATTACTGCTTCCCAAAGGAGGAGGGGGAGAAAGTTTTTGCCCAGGCTAGACCCTCCACTGCTCACCAGCGGGAGCAGCTGGCCCTGCTTTTTCCTTGTAATCCCCACTTGTGCTGGCTGGTTTTATGTCGACTTGAAACAAGCTAGAGTCATCTGCAAGGAGGTAACCTCAATGAGGAAATGCCTCCTTAAGATCCAGCTGTAGGGCATTTTCTTAATTAGTGATTGATGGGGGAGGACCCAGTCCATTATGGGTGGTACCATCTCTAGGCTGGTGGTTCTGGGTTCTATGAGAAAGCAGGTTGAGCAAACCATGTGAGCAAGCCAGTAAGTAGCATCCATCAGCTCCTGCCTCCAGGTTCCTGACCAGTTTGAATTCCTGCCCTGACGTCCTTCAGTGATGAACAATGATGTGGAAGTGTAGGCCAAATAAACCCTTTCCTTTCCAACTTTCCCTTTGGTCGGTGTTTTATCATAGTAATAAAAACCCTGATTAAGACACCCAGCAAGCACTCTGGCCCCAGACAGGCCTTTGTATCTTAGACTGGATCAATCTTCCTTTTAGTCCTGCAAGATCACCCTTCATGATTTAGGCATCTAAACACTTTCTTGTGTTTCTCTCTCTCTCTCTCTCTCTCCTTTCTCTCTCTCTCTCTTTCTCTGGTTTTCCCATAATGGGAAGCTCTTGGTCTTCCCACTAGCATCTATGGGTAGAGTCACTGGAAAAGTCCACCCTTCAGCCTGTCATGTTCTGGATAAGAGACCTGGGGAGCCTCAGCTAACACTCTTATTGTCAACCTCAATTACCCACACCTGTAAGGTGGGATAATGGCACCCACTCTTGGTGCCTATGTTCCAGAACATGCTTACAGCTTGTTAACATAGCCAAGTTATCAGTGTTATCTACAACAAGGGCTGTGCCCCTGAACTATACCCCCCACCCCCAGTGTGTGGGCACATGTGAACACATACAGGAGTGCATCCTATCATTGGAGGAAAGTTCCATGGGGACAGAGACTCCAGAGCCCAGCATGGGCTGCAAAGTGGAGGTCCTAGACATTGTCATGGGACTGCCAGCTAGGCCAGAATAGGATGGGAGCCATTGGAAGAAGCAGTGCTGACCTGGGAGGAAGGGAGCTGGGACCTGGGACTCAACTCCCTGGAAAAACCTACACACACTTGAGATGTCCAAACAGATGGCAGAGCATGCTGAAAGCAGACTTTACAGGTCGGCCTCCCCAGCTGATCTAATACAAAGCCTTCCTTCGTAAAGAAGAAACTAAAAGGTCCATGTTGGCATGGTGACCGGATGCGAAGTTCATTCGTGGCAGAGCCAAGATGAGAACGTAACGACGTCACACACTGTAAGTTCAAGTCCCGCTTCTAAACAAGTTACATTTTCACTCTCAGCCACGATGTTCTCCATGGAGAGAATAGAGCTAACTAACTGCGTCTCTGTTTACTGTACGAGTTAAACGAGATGATGTCCATAAAGCTTTTACATGTGGGAGATGTGCCCCAATGGGTTTTTCCTTCCTTCCTTCCTTCTGAAATGTTGGTTTTTGTCTTTCCTCGGGTGTTTGAGGCTACAAGTGATCAACAAGGCAAAAAAACAAAACAAACAAACAAACAAAAAAACAAACAAACAAACAAAAAAAAACAAAACCAAAGGTCTGCTGCTTTGGTGTTTGTGGTTGTCAGTTACAGCCTGGGGGCTTTAATGCATGGATAAAGTTATATTTTCATCCAATTGCTTGATTGAGAAGAGTAATGGAGTGGCTGAGGCAAAAAGGCTTACTGAAGCACAGGCCAGCTGAGCTCCAAGAATTTCAGGCCAGCCTGGTTGCCTCAGACAACCAGACAGACAGACAGACGAGCTGATGGCTTGGTACAGTGCTTGCTACAGAAGCATAACCCCTGGAACCTTTGCAATAAGCACTGTGGCCATGCTTTTGCAATCCCAGAGCTGGAGGAGAGGTGGAGACTGGAGGATCCTAGGGGCTTGCTTGCTACAGCGCTAGCCTAGCCCACTAAGCAAAACAGTGAGAGACCCTGTGTGAAAACAAGGTGGCCGGAGGAAAGACACGTCCTCTGACTCCTGGCGTGTGCATTCGCACGTGTGCACACAGCTGGGGGTAGAGTTCAGGGGCAGAGCCCATGTAGAGGATGCCTGAGACTCTAGGTTCAATCCCCAGTACTGCAAATAAACCCTACGTGAAGGAATGTGGCAACTGGCAGGAGGTAATAAGAATTCACAAAAAGCCAACAGCTGCCACAGGAGGAGGTAGGCTTCCGTGCTCTGGGAAGAGAATTTAAGGGGATGTGCAGACGTGCAGACCAGGTTTCCAGAGTCTTTGTCGCCAGTAAAAAAGAGAATCTGAGCTCCTAAGCATTTTGTTCTAGGCTGGGGGTGGGAGGTAGAGGGTGGGGGGAGGTGCAAATTGCCCGGCAGGTCTGAGAAAGTTCTCCAAGGATTTCCCCGCCAACTCAGAGTGGACCAGGACAACTCCCCTTTCCCAGCTCCCAGCCCTAATGCCCTAGGGGTTTCACACAATTCTGTGGATGCTCTTCAGTACACAGAGGGTTTCTGGGTCATCTTTGCTTATAGTTCCCTTTAAAACTCAGACACAAACCACCCATTAACTCATACCCTGCTGGGGAGGTGAATGTGTCTTTTAAAAATTCAAAGGAAACCATTAAACTAAGTTGGTAACCATGTAACTGCTAATAAGCTTTCCTCGGTTTAAAAAAAAAAATCAGAACACTTTCCAGGAAGTTTTGTTACTTTAATTAGCGACTTCTTTTTTTTTCTTCCTTAATTTAGGATCACCTAAACATTAATCCTACCACTGAACAAAAACCCTGAAGGGGAAGACGAAAGAACAGGTAAACTTCAGAGGTCAAAGACATTAGTATCTCTCAGGGGGTCTACCTCTAGGACCCACAAAATCTTTTCTTGATTGGTAAGCAGAGCAGAAGCAACTTCTGGGGCTGACTCCCTTGCTCCGGTGAAGGGGGAGAGAGAGCACCCCAGGCACTTGTAGCCCTGCGTAGTACAACACAGAATTACAAAACAACAGCATTGATGGAGCTGGAGAGAAGGCACAGAGGTTAAGTACCCTTGCTCTTATAGAGGAATGAGGTTTGATTCCCTGCACCCACATCGTAGATTACAACTTTCTGTGTAACTAGCTCCTGGGGATCTCTGACAACTTCTGACCTCCACAGACACCAGGTACTTTGAGTTGGTCTTTTTGTCGGGGCAAAAAGATCGCGGTAGTAGCTAGGTGTGGCGGTGCACACCTTTGATCCCAACCTCAGCAGACAGAGGCAGAGGGGTCTTCGTGAGTTCAAGGTCAGCCTGGTCTGCACATCAAGTTACAGAACAGCTAGAGCTACTTGGTGAGACCTTGTCTCAAACAAATAAACAAAACCAAACCAACAAGACAGCAGGTGCCAGCCTTTACACAGTTCAGCTCATTGTCAATCTATCCTCATTTTCTCACAGCACTTCATGAAAAGGATCAGTGAGCAAATCAGGTCCCTAGGAAGTGGTCCTGTTTGTAGGCTTTTTCTTGATGTTGTGGAGGGAGAGGGCAGGGACTCAGTGTGTAGCCCAGGCTAACCCAGAACTCCTTCTAGCCAGGACCGGGCTTGAACTCTCTGTCAATCCTCCTGTCTTAGCCGGAGTGTTGGTTACAGGAGGGCAGCATCCTCCCTGGCTTGTTTAGCCCAGGTCTGTTTGACTTGAAACTATGCCCTTCAAAGTCTACCTCCCAAAGAGGTTGGCAGCATGTCAGGGTGGATTCTGACAGGCCTGGTTCATCCCTGGATTCTCTCACCCATAATCCTTTAGTTCACAGCTCCCAGTCTCCTCTAGGAGTTTGAATTTGCCCAGGGAACATATAACACATTGGACTTGCTGGTCTCTTCCTACGGTTGAAACTCCACCTTCCTTGGCTCATTCTTGGGGGGAATCGGGGTGGCTCATTCTGACTCCTCACATGGATCCTCAGCTGGGTCAGGATAACTTATAGCAAAGCACTGGTTCCAGCAATGAGGGTGGTCATTTCCATGAGGACACTGCTCAGCTGAGTCCTGGACAATGGGGTCTGGGGAAAGAGAGTTGGTTCCAGGAGAGGGACAGCTTCTCTAGAGCCACACAGCTCTGCTCTGGGAAGGGGATCAGAACAGGCACTAACAGACTAAAGTCACAGGCCTGTGATTTCAGCTGAGGCTGAGACAGGAGGATTGCAAGTTGGATGCCAACCTGGGCTACAGATCACATTTAACGACGACTTAACAAGATACGTTGTCAAAATGAATGAATGAATGAATGAATGAATGAATGAATGCAGTAAAAAAGGTTCAGCTTGGTTACCATGCACAAGTACCTAAGTTCAATCACCAGTATGGTTTGAGTGAACAACACCCTGAAAAATGGGTGTGCCTAGTCCCCACTGTTCAGTCCAGCTGTCCTGTACAAGGGAGAGCATAAAGTACTGTAATTCTGCATTTTGCATGCATTACTGCCCAAACAAGTAGGCCCTGCATCAATGTTAAACTGAAGAGCAATGTATCTTGAACGTGGATCCTGAAGACAAGCCCCTCATCACAATCCCCTCTCAACTGTCATGCCTCTCTTTTAGCTTCAAGAACTAGAATGTTTCAGAACCGTTAAAATGCTTTTAGTTTGAGAGGACATCGACTCTCTTCGTCTGCTCACTTCTGTCTGTCATGATCCAGATGAAACACTAATTGGGGCCTTGTTGGGAGGCTACTAAAGTTATCTTTCTAGCTTTCTTTCTTCAGATTCCTTTTAATTACATTCATTTTCAAACTAAGGCTCGGGCTAAGGTGGAAACAAGAGAGAAGAAAGAAACGACTCAGTTCTTTCCTGTCTCCGTGTTCTTTTCTTCAAAAGACAAAGTCCTATGTCTAGACAGCAATTCCTTCTTTGAGCTACCCATACACCATACCAGCTATGTATGCGGCATCAGAATGCTAACACTTACACACAGGCCTGTTTGCTGAGTTCCTTAAGAAAGACTGCTAAGGACCTTGGATGGAGCAGGGTGTGGTGGTGCATGTCTTTAATCCCAAAGCAGAGGCAGGCAGATCTCTGAGTTTGAGGCCAGCCTGGTCTAGAGAGTGAGTTCCAGGGTATCCAGGGCTACACAAAGAAACCCAGTCTCAAACAAACACAGAACCTGGTCCTCATCTACCAGAGACCGGTCCTCTCAGGAGCTGACAATACAGCTTGTTGCTTCTGTGTTAAAGTGAACCATCAAGGCATGAATCACAGTCTAATGAGATGGGGTGGGAGTGGGGCCAGTGGTGCCTGCTGTGCAAGCTGGGGGACCCGAGTTCTATCCCCAGAACCCACAGAAAGACAAAAGAAACTCTGACAAGTTGTCCTCTGACCTCCACTCAGGCACACATGTGCATCTGTGCACACACATACACACACAATAATAGTAAAACAAAAAAATAAAGTTTGGTTTTTGGTTTTTGTTTTTAATGAAACATGTGCTTATAGCAGCTTCCTAGGAGGCTAAGGCGGGGAGATCTCAAGTTTGAGGCCAGCCTGAGTTACATGGGGAGTTTAAGACCAGCCTGGGCAATTTAGGAAAACCTTGTCTCAAAATTAAAGACTTTAAGTATGGCTCAGTGTAGAGCATCTGCCACTCTGTCATGGCAATGCTCTAGGTTCTCTCTCTTTCTCTCTCTCTCTCTCTCTCTCTCTCTCTCTCTCTCTCTCTCACACACACACACACACACACACACACACACACACACGACTTCACAGGATATGATGGAAGAACACTGGTCTAGCCTGGGCAAAGCCATAGGTTTGATGTCCAGCACCACCAGAGCGACTGTACTCCCTAACTTTTTGTCTTTGTTCCTAAGGATCTGGCTTCTTTCTGACCTGGTTCCAGAGGTTTGTTCTATCAAGGTCAATATTTCTTATTGCAAGGCTCCAGAGTCAGGGCCAGCTATCTCTAGAGAGGTCACTCAGGACCCATGATCCGGCTTTGGATCTAAAATACTGAGCAAGAAGAGACAACCACGTCGCTGGACAGTTTCCCCTAACTACTCACACCCAGAAGAGAACGCCTTACCTGACTCCACTTGACCGAAAGTGCTGCGGGCGTCCGTGGAATCAGCGACATCCCCACTCATCTTGATCTCTGCAGGGAAAACACGACTGGCTTTAATAACAGGTCACCGTTTTTTTCTCGCCACAACATACGTGACTTTAGCTAAACAGCAAAGATGAATGGGTGATTACAACAACCATCAGACTTTCAAATTCCTGATTCCCCCAAACACGTAGCCATTAGAATATTCATAAGCCTGGAGGTACAGATCCCTTCCTTCTGGGTGAGCTTCCTAGACTATCTACCTAGCCTTTCCGCCCAATTTTCCACAGCTACTGCAGGGTCTCTCACCTTTTGCATCATTCATCACCACCCTCCCATCGCTCAGACAGAAGGATGCGGGTCCCTGCACATCCCCCACCCTTAATTTCTTTCGGGGAATATGTCTCTTAAAGTTTCATAGAAATCCAGGTGTAGCCAGGTGGTGGTGGAGCCTTTAATCCCAGCACTCAGAAGGCAGAGGCAGGAGAATCTCTTGATCTCAAGGCCAGTCTGTTCAACAGAACAAGTTCCAGGACAGCCAGAGACACACAGAGAAACCTTGTCTCACAAAACTTTAAAAAAAAAAAAAAAAAAAAAAAAAAAAAAGCTTTATAGAAATCCAGGGCATGGTGGAACATGCCTATAAACTCAGCACTCAGGAGGCTAGGTCAAGAAGACCATAACTTGAGGCCAGCCTTGAACTTAGAGAGAAGACTTTGTCTCAAAAAATAGTAATAAAACAATGATAAATGCAAATCAAGCAGCATTCTTCTGATCCCCATGTCAACCCAGCTACCCTAGGAGGTTCGCGTACGTTAACCAAAAGTTTGCATTTGCTCTTCTTACCTGTCTGTCCCCAAGTCTGCTGTCTGTCTGGTTCTCAGAGGTCAAAGCGCTGCCTGGGGAATCAAGCCTTGCCTCCTTGCCACCCTTCTCAGAGATCTCACCCTTTAGGGCTCCTTCCCTTCTCTCTTATTCCTTCGAATTGCTCAGTGAGAAGTGAATGCTCGGCTGAGAACGCAGACCTGGGCAGGGTCCCGTGTCAGCCCCCAGGCGCTGCTGCTCTGGCCTCTCCTGTCTCCTCCATTGCAATAAATTAAACATTTACCCATAACAGCAAGCTGTGACCACCTAAGAGGCTCTAAACCTCCTCCCTATAGTCAGTTGAGGGAAAGAAAGAGGCAACTCAGAACTCACTCTCTGGAAGCTCCTCTCCTTATGGCACCATTTAGATCCTGATGTTTAAGACAGAGAATATTTTATTCAAATTGTGTCCAACATCCCCCCCCCCAACCCCCACTCCACCCTTTTCTCTGGGGCAGCGCGGTTAACTCTTTTAAACTAGATAAAGTCTTGGTAAATTCATTTGCATATGAGGTTCCTCGGCCAATCCCAGTCAAGGAGGCAGACTTCATTTGCATCAGGTAATCAGGCAGTTGGCAGAGTAGACATCTGAGGTCTGGAGATGATCAGGATGAGGGAAGAGGGTGGACCTCTGCCCCAGGAGAAGAGAGAAAGCACGGCCCCTCTCCCTTTTGTAAAGCGCTAATGTGTGTAGCTCTTAAATATATTTACAGCTCTGTAACGAAGCGACAAGTCAGAGATGCAGACACCAGCAAATGCACCGGAAGTGGGGGGGGGGGGAGAAATAAGGCAATCCCAGGAGTCTCTGATTTTTGAGGACACCCAGGTATATAGTGAGAGCTCTGTAGGGCCTTCCTAGACGGCCATGCTGCACTCTGTGGTTGTGGAAGTCTCAGGGACACCCCCATGCTGCTCTGCCTTTGGGAGGCTTTTGTTGAACCAAGCCCTTCCTTCTGCCCTTGCTTCTTTTCCATACGGTTAGCTAAGCCTGCATACACATATGCATGTGTATACAGAACTAGCAGGGGCCTCCGCTGCTTTTCGATTGTTACTGCGGGAACACTGGGCTTTGCTTTGTCTCAGCTTGGATCTGGGAAATGCCATATCCCACACTTGAGTGAGGAGAAAAGGCTCCAAGCCAGAACCTGCTGGCTAGACACTGGAGGGAAATCCTCTCCCTCTGCTGGTTTTGAACCGGCTTTAGCAGAGGCAGAACTCGGGACTTCAGAGCATGGGTTTGGGCAGCAGAAAAACCGGAAGGTAAAACCAATGCCATCGCTAAATAGCTAGGGGATCCTAAGTACAAAGGATGATGTGAATTTTGAATCTTCCCACTCAGAGTGGGGATGATGAGCAGCTCCCAGATGCATGGGAAAGATAAAATAAAGTGCGTAGCTACTAAATGGCTTAGACATAAATCCCGGTCCCCTCTTGCATCCTGGTCATGGCCTCTCCTTAGCCTTTCCTGATTCCCAAGGACAACAACTATGGCTTTCAGTCTTGCACCTCTGTAACTCACTCAGGAAGCCATTAGAATTCTCCTGATTCCACCTACAGAGGAAAACTGATCATGGGAACCGGAAAAGCTTGAGGGACAGTGAGGCCGCCAAGTCTATCAGAGTTTCCAGTTCAACTTATTTCAAACCCTGCATTTAGACAGACAACTGTGTGAGTGTGTGTGTGTGTGTGTGTGTGTGTGTGTGTGTGTGTGTGTGTATGTGTGTGTGTGCATGCATATGTGTGTTTGAGAATAGAATCCTGGTCTTATTTTTACTACCTCTGAGACATATCCCAGACCTCTTTTTATTTTGAAGCGGGTGCCCAGGCTAGCTTCGAAAATACTCTAGCTCATGCAGGATTTGAACTTGCGATCTTCTTGTTTTAGCCTCCCAGGAGTATCTGGGACTACATGCCTGCACCACGAGGACCGACTTAAACAGGTAGCTTTTCGAGCTGAGCCTTATTTGGTTGCCCGACACCCCAACTTTCCTTTACATCATTTCTTCCATCACCTTACATGAAGACACCTTGCTTGTCCTTTGAATAAACTTAAAGCTTAGTCTTAATCATGTCTGAAACTTAGTTCTAAAGACATCCAGGACCCCTCATGCTGCCATGACCTGGTGACAGCCAAACTCTTCAGGCTTTGGAGCTTTGAAAGGGCTAGGATGAGATAGCCTGGCAACCTTCTCTTTCAGTCCCCACATGCTCTGATGCTAGGAACCTGTTTTTGTTGGGTAGGAGGCTGATGCTGATGGGTGGGACAAACCCTTGGGTCTCGGCCTAAAAATGGGCCAACACCGAAACTCCCTGAGACGCTGGCAGTAACCCTTCACCCGTCGGACAGCACTGCCGGGGGTGAGGGAGAGAAGTGTGGGGTGGGGCCAGCTCGGCTGTGTTCTTATCAGTCTGTCTGAGTCGGCTCTCTGCCACGCTCCCTCCCCTGAGGAGGCTCAGGTGTAAGCTCCCAGATACTTCATATAGACCGCAACCTGCCTCGCCTGGCACCATCATAGCCTGAAGTTGTCCCGGCCTATCCTGTGACCTGGTGAGAAGTAGTTCCCCCATAGATACCTGGAAACACAAGGCACCTCAAGGCAGTGCTCAGTCCAGGCAGCAGGCTGAGTGCCCTCCTGAGTTCAGACTGTTCTGGACAAACAGGAGTTTCACCCATCTCGCCTGTTGTCCCTGTTCCTATTCTAGGAAGGGACTAGCTAGAGCTGCATCTAGGTTCTTTACTCAAATACGTGCTTTTTGTGGGTCCCTCTACAGGGAGGACTTCCTGGGGCCATCCAGTGCCACTTCTGAATCAGTCAAGGTTCCAGCTCTACTAGTGCAGACTTTTCTTCTCCCTCCCCCTGACAGGCCTTTTGGCCCAAAAGCATTTCTGAACTCCAACTGGCACAGGTCTGGGGCGTCAGGACCTCCCTCCCTGATGGTGAGATTCATAGAAAGGCACCCATGGCCAGACACTGGTACCTCTGGCTGACTACGCACCACTTTTCGCTCTTCTCCCTTCCTGACTTGTCTACCCCTCTATGCCTGAGCACAGGAGTCCCTCTCTGCCTGAGAACCCCCTTGCTACTTGCTCAGATCTCCAGGCTCCACTGTGAAAGATGTTCGTTCTGTGAGGGCACGGAGAGGAGACTGTGGCAAACCTGAATCGGAGCTTGTACCCAGGCCGTCAAAGCAGGTACACAGAGCTGACTCCAAGGACCACACAGCTATGACGCCTTCTGGATGGGGACCCAGGAGCAAGTCTATGTCCAAGTTTATGGACTCCTGTCACACTGATGCTACCCAGGAAGCCAACTTGGAGACGTCCCTAAGAGCCTGGTGTTGGGAATTCCAGGGGAAGTAGAAACAGCAGAAAATGGGATTACTATGGAGGGACTGAAATACACAACGTTTCTAAAATAAAGAAGAGTGTTCCTCCCTTCGTACACAGCAGACCCACACAGGAAGGCCCTACAAAGACCTCAAAAGCCCGGCACAGTGGCTGATGCCTGTAATTCAAGAATTGGAAAAGCTGAGACAGGAGGATTAATTTGCGTTTCATATAAGCCTAAGCTATGGAACAAGACTGTCTCAAATGACACTGAAGACCTTGAGCTGAGAAAGCAAGGTCAGCCTAGAAAGCTCCAAGCCTGGAGAACCTTTGGACGGGCCACTGAATGGTAAGCAGGTAAGCACACAGCACAGAGGGGCCGAGACTTCATGAGTGACGTGGAGGAAGACCAATAATGGGAGGGGGTGCGGGGCGGGAGCTAGTTAAAGAATGTAGCAGGGAAGCCTTCAAGACAATTGGAGAGGTAAATCAGGGAAAGTACACAAAGGCAGATAACCCCCCATCCTGAGGAATCACCCAGAGCACTGTGGGGCAGAGCAGCTGTACAGACCTCTGAGAAGCATCAGCTAGGGGCTTCATGGGTGGAGGGGCTTGGGCTTCTCTCCCCTCTTACTCTCTAACAGACCCTCCCAGTTCCCAGGCTGCTACTGTCAGGATCCAGCTGTTCTCACTATTTCCTTATGGAGAAGCCTCCAGCAGACAGGGAGGTGGAAACCCCCCCAGGAAGTCCCTGATTTTGGTTCTAGACAACTTTCTATTGAGATGCCGTTGGACAGAGTTCCATTTGAACCCTGGCTTTCCTGATAGGAAACGGGGGTGGGGGTGGGGGGGATGAAATGACTGCCCAGAGGACCTGTCCCCAGGTCCTTCCAGTTCCACGGTAGTACTTTGGATCTGAAGACTCTCCTCAGACACTGGATTACACCCAACTGGATGGTTCATTCAGCCTCACCTAGTCCTTCCTGGCAAATCCTTGGGCACCAGCCACTGAGTGCCAACAGCTCTCCACCAGGAACCCTTGCACTCAAGCCCTGCTGGGAAACAGCTTTAGTGAAACTAGGCAGCATAGGCCTCCTGGGCCCCGACTAATGTCTGCTTCCAGGCGTGATGAGCGGTAGGAAGATCTAGCCTGTTCTGCTTCTTGGAGGTGGGTCAGAAGATCTGCTTTCTTCCCCCACTCCCTCTTTTTTCTCTTCTTCCTCCTTTCCTCCCTCCCTTCTCTTCTAGAGCAATCCACACAATCTCTACAGCAACACTCAAGTCCTAAGGGAAAACTTACTAGGCCCCCCGCACTGTGTGTGAGGTAGGCTTTGAGTGGCCAGATCAGGTACAGCTTTTTCCATTCAGATTCTGTTACTTTGCCCAACACCTCAGGCGGCTCATGAGAACATCAGCCCTTCCCCACCTCAACCCATCAGCAAGTCCAACCTTTTAGCTTAGTAGAATGGCAGAGCTGGGTCTCTCCACACCCACCTCTCATTTGTACGATACAGGGATACAGGGGAAACTGACTCCGGGCCTTTCCATCTCGTGGGTTCCTCAGGAAAGGAGGTCATGGGATATCAGACTGAGATGTTGTCATCCACTTTGGCATATACACCTATTATGTACTGAGCCCATAACACAGGTGACCAATGGATAATGAGTGGACACACCTCCAATACATCCGTAACACGTGTGGTCCAAGACTCCTCGGGTTCTTTGCTGTTTATCCCACCGATTCTCCCTCCACACACACAGGGGACAGGCAGACACTCAAGATACACATACACACACACACATGCTTGCACAAGTTCTCATCAATGAACGATCCTGTGGCATGGCATCTGCCCCGGGTGCGCCTTTGGATGGGCTCCACCCTACCCACTTCCCCTAGGCACTCCCCCATACCCACTTTGCCTGCATTTCACACAGGTGCCCGGACACCAAACACACAGCATGTGGATACACGTATTCACTCCCAGGTCCACACCCTAGCTGAGTGAGTGAACCACCCTGCTTCTGCAACCTCCTGGGACTCCAGCACTTCAGCACACCCAAGTCCCACGCACTGTCTAACTCCCCAGATCGGGGGGGGGGGGGCTTCAGGAACTTCATGCCCCTCTCCATCGTTCTCCAAGGTTTCCTATTCCAAAGTTGTTCCTTTTAACTGCTCTCCCAACACCTACCTATCCACGCAGGCCTGGAATGACCCGCTATCCGCATCGCCCTCTCCTGGCCGCCGAGGAGTTACCCCTCCCCCGCCAGGCTCTCGCGCGGTTCAATGGTGTCCCTGTCCTTGGTCCCTTCCCACGCGCAGTGACACCTGTAGGAGCTCACTCCTTCCGTCCCTTACCTGCGTGCATGGGCTCCAGATTCACCATCCTGCCCCAGGCGGGGCCAAAGCCAGCGCCCCCCCAGGTCCCTCGCTGCTGCCCCAGCCTGGCCCCCGGGGAAGCCAGGGTCTCCCACCTCCTGCCCTCTGCCGCCGCAGCTGCAGCCACTGCAGGAGCGGCTGCCACCTCGGTCGCGCACTCCGCTGCTCCGGCCCGGGCAGCACTCCGAGGACAGGCTTAGCACACTCCCCAGGTGAGCACGCGGCGCGGGGCGGGGGCCTCGGCCACGCCCCCTGGCAGGGCCCCCGCGCTTGGCCCCGGGCCCATGCAAAACAGGGATTTGCATACGTGGAACTGGGGGCCGGGAGAGGGGTGTCAAGGTGCTGCCGGGGCGGGTCCGGACCCTGAAGAACACCTGTCTGTCGAGACCCCGCCTGGCAGTCCCTCCCCATCACGCCCTCAGCCGCTCACACTCCAGGGGCAGCTTGCCCTTTGAGGGAACCCCAGGTTTCTGCCTGGTTGGGCTCAAGAAAAGTAAGCAGTGCTGCACAGAACCTGCCAGTGTTTGGAGAAGACAAGGGGGTGCTGCGAATGGTCTTGCCTTGTAACCATTTACGACCCCTGTGGCTTGGGTCAGTTTGTCCACCACTCTGACCCCATTTTAAGCATCTATACAACGGGACCTGTGTTAATAACTGCTATCTATGAGGGCTAAGCAGGTGACCAAACAGGGCTGGTTCCCCGTGGCTTGCCCTTGTCACTTGCAGCAGCTTCTCCTGACTCTTTCCAGAGAGACAGAGCTGCCCCTTTTCCGTCATCAATCACCTCTGGTCCCAAATTATGAGAGAGAAGGGTGTGGGGAAGATTCTCGACAATGTCAGCAGTTGTGATGAAGTTCACTTTCCAGGGACTGGAGTGACTTCTCCAAAGCCTGTAATTTGCCAGTGCTGGAGCCTGGACTCCCATCCATTGCACCCCCTGCACGGGTAGAAATCTCCTAACTCTTCAGGGGCCCGTGAGTGGCCCTGTGGCTCAGGGGACATATCCAGCCAGCTCAGAAAGCCACGTGCAGAGCGGAGGTCAGATCCTTACTTTTCATCTCTTTTCCAGATAGGATACCCATTAACAACCCCCCCCCCCCCATCACACTGAGCCCAAGCCATTTCCAAGGATGTTCTAGGGCTTTCCTGCCTTAAAATACATGTACTTTTTCCTGAGATGTCCATTCATAATTCCCCAAGTTTACAGTGCTTCTGCTCTGGACTGAGCATGGAGCTGAAAAGCTTCAAGGGTATCTTTAATGCTATTATATTATTATTATTATTAAAGTGCTGAAAGCTCAAAATCAAGATGTTTACATATTAAATAAATTCTGCAAATAGTAGCATGGTACCTATTTCACAGATGGGAACACTGAGGCTTAGGGAGTTTAACTTGCCAAGCGACACAGACCATAAACACCAGGAACAGAATCTCCCCTGTGTTCTACAGTGCACTACTCTCTCTCTCAAAGATTTATTATTTTATTTATTTCATGTATATGAGTACACTGTAGCTGTCTTCAGACACACCAGAAGAGGGCATCAGATCCCATTACAGAGGGTTGTGAGCCACCATGTGGTTGCTGGGAATTGAACTCAGGACCTCTGGAAGAACAGTCAGTGCTCTTAACCGCTGAGCCATCTCTCCAGCCCATGCCCTCTCCTTTTGAAGCTGGAGATGTTGTCCTCTCTATAGTTACCCCTGGCACTGGGGGCTGACCTTTGAGCATCCTGTATGCAAGATTCTGGACATGATTAGAATGTTTGCATCCTGTGTGGAGGTTATGTGGGCTCCTCTTAGCTCCCCTGCCCCTTTTCTTTTACTGACTGGATGTTTCCTTCTGTTGCCTTCAGGTCCTGGAACAATGTTGGGCACAGTAGACATCAGAAGGTCTAAGTGCCAAGTGGAGGAGCAGGGATGGCCTAAGTGAGTCTTCAGGGCTGGGCAAACTGCCTGGCCCAGTCATACCCACCTGCCCCTCCTGGCAAGAAGGAAGGGACTTTCTTTTCATTTCTTCTGGTCTTGGAAAGAGGTCATGTAAGGGCTTTTGGAGGTACAAGTGACCCTGGAAGTCCCACTCAGGAACATTCTCAGTTTGTCCCTTCATTCCACGCAACCTAGCCTTTCCTTGCTGGGCTCTTTCCCTGTGCGCAGTGTCTGATCTACAGCTGCTCCATCCCAGAAAAATGCCTACTCCAAGTCTATAGAACCCAGTGTGCTCACAATTTCCGTATCTCTATTTGCATACATTTGCATGGCCCTGTGTGCTCAGGGTCTGGTCCTCTGAGCACTTTATCTAAGGCCTGGTGCAGTTTTCCCCACATGGCTTTAGTATTCTAGAAGCCAGAGAAATTTATATCTGACGATATCCTAGAGCTAACTACCTAGGATTCTGGGGTTGGAGGGTGTGTGGGCAGGAGTGTAGAGTTTTTCAGGGAGGGAAGCACTGAGAGAGACAGGATCTTGTGTGTTCACAGTTGGAAGCAAAGCTTGAGGGTTCCAAAGATTGGGACTGGGGACGGGATGGGATGTGATCCGGAGAAGGGGAGAAGTTGGCAAACATTGTCTTAGCTATTGTTCCATCTATTAGTAGTACGTGCTCCACTAGTAAGGAGACCTCTGCTCCATGCTAAAGCACGTGCTCCACTAGTAAGGAGAACTGTGTTCCATACTAAGTATACAACATCTTTGGGTTTGTGTGTTCCTGGGGTGTGGGGGGAGCACAGAGCAACCTCAAATGTCATTCCTCAAGTGCTAGCCCCCTTCTTTCTAGAGACAGGGTCTATTTTTGCCCAGGAATGCACCCAGTAGGACAGGCTGGCCGGCCAGTACAGATGCAGGGCACCCCACCCAGCTATTTCAATGCGGGCTCAGGGGATGGAATTTGGATCCCGGTGCTTGCAAAGTAAGCATTTCTCTACCAAGTGAGCTCTCTAAGCCCTGTGGGGCATCTTTGTTTTTGTTGTTTTGCTTTAAGTTAACATTCATTCATTTAGTTGAAAAGTAAAGTCATTAGCTCCCACCTATAGATGGGGAAACAGGTTCAGGAAGATTAAGACAGTCAGGAGATGATAAAGTTACTGGTTTAAATCTAGTCTGGCCTCTCTCTCTCTCTCTCTCTCTCTCTCTCTCTCTCTCTCTCTTTCTCTCTGCCTCCCTCCCTCTCTCTGTCTCTCTCTCTGTTTCTCTGTGTGTTTGTGAGAAAGAGACAGAGGAGAGAGAGAGACAGAAAGAGAGAGAGAGAGAGAGAGAGAGAGAGAGAGAGAGAGAAAGAGAGAGATATGGGGGAATGGGGGAAGAGATGTGTTGTATGGACCAAGGAGGAGAGCTAGCCTGGTAAGCAACAGTTCCCTAGGCTATCCTCCTGCCTGTGTTAGCAAGAGAGAAACCAGAGAAGAGACTGAGATAAGAGGCTGCTTGGAGGTTTAAAAGGGGCAGAGGAAAGAAAAGGAAAAAGAAGGGCAGGAAATTTCAATGCCTTCGGACATCAAAAGAGTTGTATGCAAATGAAATGTAAATACAATGCAAATTGACCCTCCCTCCCTCTGCTCCGTAGAGCTGGAGGATTCATTCAGAGAGTAGCCCAAATTAGATGTCTTGGTTGTGAAGCCTTGATTGCTCTGACCCTTTCCTGGGTCTTTGTGGTGTGACCTCTGACCCCTCCTTGCCTGCAGCTCTAGTTGCCGCAGAAGCTTCCCCAGGCTCCATGTGTCCTTGATCAGCTTCTCTGGCTCCAAGGCCCAAGTCTGGAGTCTATCTTCTTCCAACGTTTTAGCTGGGAGTGTTCTGAGACTCCTGAGAGGGGGTGGGTGGGGGAGGGGTGAAGTGGGGGAAGGGTGCCTATCTCCAGCCTTGTTTTCTCCCCAGAGGGAAAAGTGTCCTTCTTGGCAGCTGGCCTGCTGAGTACTCCGGCTTCCTGTCTTGTCAGCTGGATTGAGTTGTCAGGGCTGGGAGAAGGGTGGAGAGCAAAGCGTCCTGGAAGGCCACCAAGCAACAAGTCCCTTCTAGCTCGTTCCCTCTGCCAGATGGGCTGCAGGGCCCTGTGCATGGGGCTGTGGAATGGGGATGTGTGTGGGGGGGAGGTCTCTGTCTGTCTTAAGTTCATAAAAGCCATTGAATCCAAGCTCAGCTCCCCCACCTCAAAGAAAAACACAAGGAAGGAAGGAAGGTAGAGGCCAAGGAGGACTCCCAAGTCTGTTTTGAATAACACCTCTGACTAAATCAGATGGCATCAATGCCACGAGGCATATTGCAGAAGACAGACAGAGCAGGACAGTGCCAGGGTGACAAAGCCAGAGATGTCTTGGGAACCAGGATAAAAGCAGCTGCATCTGGGGAGTGGAAAGGAAAGGACACAGAACACACAGTGCTGTGCTCTGTCCTGATGTCCCCAATGCTGGCTGTCCTGTGCCACTCTCTCAGCCTGCTCCCCAACTGCCTGCCAGCATCCAGCCCTTACCCTCATCACAGAAACTCAGAGCTCATTTTGTTCTTGACGTCCTAGAATGGTAGATATATTTTTTAAAAGTCTTTAATTTAAAAAATAGAAACACAAGAATTTTTTTTTCCCCAATCAGCTTTTGACCTTGTGCCTTGCCCCAGGTCAGCCAGTCCTCTCTTGGCTCTTGAAGACGAGGTGATATTCCAGGACACCTGCACTCTCAGGGCAAGCCTGGACCCAGCGCGCCCTCTTGTGGATGTTCAGAGTGTAACCCTTGCCTATAAAATTCTAGAAAAGAACACTTCTGTGGACAGGACAAGCACAGATCAGGACCGCAGTTCCAGACAGAGATATTGATGCAGTATTCCCATCAAATACTGGACCTCTCTATGGATCTCAGGTTTATCAAAACAGTGAAGAAGCTCCAGGCTTTTCTTCCCACTGCCTTCTAAAGCTACCAGGAACTGCAATTACCCGGAACTCAGCGGTGTTATGGGCCAATGCATCTGAAGCTATATGAAGTAACCCCAGAGCCACACACTGGCTCAGGACCTAGAGATGTCACAGGTATTGTCTTTCTCCTCTACAAGATTCCAGTCTCTTGAAGCTTATAAATCACGAACAGATGAGTTCTTTATCCTGTGGTAGCGATCCAAACAGGAAAGTGTAGGTTTGTCTTGAGGCTCCAGTGGAGAGGGGGTATACCCTGCTGGAATCTGGGGATAGACCTCAAGAAGAACCAGCCCAGGAATACACAGCAGTGAAAAGTAGGGAGCCATGAGCCACACATGCAGGGGCAGGAGACAAAGGTTCGAGAACGGGGTGACTGTCCTGCTGCGGGACAGTCAATCAGCCTTACCTAGACAGAGGAGATGCTTGGCTGGCTTCACTGATGGCCCAGCTGACTGCAGCCCAGCCTAATGGGAGCATTTCTGGGGTGGAAGCTTTTGGGGTAGAGACAGTGCTGATAAGAAGTCTGGTACGTAATTCCAGAATTTGAGAATTTAAGGCAGCGGGGTCGCTTTGGATCTGAAGCTAACCTGGTGCCATGGTTTGTCTATGTTTGGCCCAGGAAGTAGCACTACTAGGAGGCGTGGCCTTGGAGTAGGTGTGTCACTGTGGGTGTGGGCTTTCAGACTCACTTCCTAGATCCCTGAAAGCCAGTCTTCTCTTAGAGGCTGGCAGATGAAGATGTCAAACTCTCAGCTCCTCCTGCACCATGCCTGCCTGGATGCTGCCATGCTCCAGCCTTGATGACAATGGACTGAATCTCTGAACCTGTAAGCAGCCCCAATTAAATGTTGTCCTTATAAGAATTGCCTTGGTCATGGTGTCTGTTCACAGCAGTAAAACCCTAACTAAGACACCTGGGCTACCTACTGAGTTGTGGTTCAGTTTTGGCTACAGGGCATGACCCTGTCTGAAAAACAAGTCCGGTACGATGGTGCACACCTTCAATCAATACTACTGTTCAGGAAGCAGAGGCAGGTGGTCCTTTGTGAGGAAAAGAAATGGAGGTAAAGAGAGGAGAGGATCTGCCCACACAGGGAGGCTTCTGAGGAAGTTTCTAGAGTTTATTCTCAATAGCACAAAGCCCCCTGGATCAATTGAGTTGGATGTTCTCCACCACTCTTCTTGTTCTTTGAAGGCCCCAGAAGGTTGGTCCCTGCCCACTTCATCATCCTCAGGCCTCAGCGAATGTAAGTGTTCATGGCCAGTGAGGGCCTGCAGCCCCAGCTCCTCACTGCTACAATGTTACTCATCTGATGTTAGCTTTTACTCTTCCCAGACCCTGGGGCTCCTGAGACCAAACAGCCTTTGCCACTATTGCTTCTTCAGCCTTGCCCACCAGCGACCTGTTTTCCCCTGGTCTGGGTCCCCTTAGACCTGCTGGCACCCGGTAAATAAACCACAGTGTCCAAAAGGCAAGCCCAGTTGATTCTGTTTCCTGCTGATAATCCCAGCAGGGGACATTGGAGGACAGCCATGGAAAGGAAGAAAACAGAGTAGCTGGAGACATAGGGTCACATGGCAGGGACTCCACGGAGAACTTCTGTACCAGACCTTGTGAGCTTCCAGTTGAGAAGACTGTGTGTAGTCGGTCACAAGCCACACCAGAACCTAGACTCAGTACAGCAAGACTGACTGTTGCTTTCCAGGAGTGGCAGCTTTGTCTCTGTCTTATGGAGTGATGGCTTCCTTGTCTGGCTCTGGCTTCTGCTGCGTATCAGGCCTTGAAAGGCAGGGAGAGAAAGACAGACATTCCACTCCTGCCACCACCCTCCCTCCTCCTCTTCTCATAGGAAACAGAAGCCCCTCGCCCCTAGCCCCACTCTCTCTCTCTCTCTCTCTCTCTCTCTCTCTCTCTCTCTCTCTCTCTCTCTCTCTCTCTCTCAGGTTTTTGAGATAATGTTTCTCTGTGTAGCCTTGGCTATCTTGGAACTTCCTCTGTAGACTAGGCTGACCTCAAACCGTCTCTGCCTCCGAAGTGCTGGGATTAGTTGTGTGCACCACCACCACCCAGCTTCCCACCTACCCACCTACCTTTCTTGAGTCCCTCTTTTCTTCCCATCCCCTGGATCTCAGCCCCTCCCGGATTTTTTGGAAGCCTCCCTGTGTGGGCAGATCTCCCTTTCTCTTTACCTCTACTTCCCTTTCCTACCCATTAACCTTTTAGCCCTGAAACCACTCAACTCTGTCCCTCCTAAAACAAAAACTGAAAACAGCAAATATGCAACCCAGCCCTGCCTCTCCTGCTGCTTCAGCAAGCAATGCATATTTATATTTTTTGTTGTTTTTATTTATTCATTAGTTAGTTAGTTGGTTAGTTCGTTTGTTTGTGATGGGATCTCTCCATGTATTCCTGGCTATGTTGGAATGTAGAACTCACAAAAGATCACCTGCCTCTGCTTCTTGAATGGTAGGATTAAAGGTGTACACTACCATGCCAGACTTGTTTTTTAGACATGGTCTTGCCCTGTAGTCAAGGCTGAACCACAACTCAGTAGGTAGCCCAGGTTAGCTTCAAATCCAAAGCAACCCCTCTGCTTTACACTCTCAAGTGCTGGGATCATAAGACAGGCTTCTTCCCAACTCTCTCCCCACCCCAAAAGTTTCCACCTCAGGAATGCTCAGGTTAGGCTGGGCTGCAGTCAGCTGGGCCATCAGTGAAGCCAGCCAAGCATCTCCTCTGTCTAGGTAAGGCTGACTGATTGTACTCCAGCAGTGGCTTTACGGTAACACCAAGAGATGGCAGACATGGTGGGATTTGGATGGGTTCTGGAGTCCTGCTTTTTTGGTCAGACATCAGACTAGAAATTGCCCTGGGGATGTTCTACCAAATGCATTTACAATCTTTGAGGCAATTGTGCTGAAGATGAGAGCAGGCCTCATCCAATCCAGTGAAGGCCTCTACGTATACTAGGGCTTCTGCCTCCCTGCAGCGCCCTGGCAGTGTGGGGCAATGGGAGTGTCCACGTGCTATCAGTGAGGGGTACGTGGGAGCATCTACCGCAATTCCCTTGCCTAAGATCCAAATGCTTTCTTACCACCTGGCCCTTATGCTCTCCCTCCTGGCTTGTAAGAGTGACTGACCGCAATCCAGCTGTCTACCTGGAGCCAAGCAGCTAGGAACCTGATGGACCCTGAGTGGGGAGGGTGGGGTCAGTGTGGGAAAGTAGGGGTGGGATGTGGGGATAGGAGGTGAGGTACAGTTTAGGTGTATTCAAGTGAGGGAAGAAGAGGGCTTGTGCATTGTGATAGGTGGGTATTGGGGGAGTATCTCCATGAGGCAACCACAAATTTGTGATTCCCCCTCAGCCTCCCAAGGGTTGGCATTGCAGGTAAGTGTCACCATGCCAGGCTATGCTTTGGTTTGTTTGTTGTGTTTTTTTTTTTCTCCCTTCCTGTCTCCTTTCTGGGATAGGACCAGACTGGAACTCACTATGTGGCCTCTGAGTGCTGAGAGCACAGCTGCACATTTGGTTTGTTTCTTTGAGACAAGTTGTCACTCTGTAGTCCAGACTATCCTGGAAGTCACTATGTAACCCAGGATGACCTTGATCTCATGGTGATCTTCCTGCCTCAGCCTTCCAAATGCTGGGATTATACCTTGTACCACCATCTTTGGCACTTAGTAAAGCTTCAGTTCTCTCTTTTCTTTCTTTCTTTCTTTCTTTCTTTCTTTCTTTCTTTCTTTCTTTCTTTCTTTTTTTTGAGACAGGGTTTCTCTGTGTAGCCCTGGCTGTCCTGGAACTCACTCTGTAGACCAGGCTGGCCTCGAACTCAGAAATTCGCCTGCCTCTGCCTCCCAAGTGCTGGGATTAAAGGTGTGCTCCACCACTGCCCGACTAAAGCTTCAGTTCTTAAGAGGGACCCTTGCCCACCTCATGTGAGATGCTATTTCTATGCTGTCCTACGGACCCAGGTCCCACAAAGACTCTGGAGCCAATTCGAATCTTAGCATCACCCATGTCTCTCTTCCCCAAGTTATCCAGTGACTACTACCACAGGGAGCTAGTCCCACACTTTGGATTTCTCCTCCCCTCAAACCTAAGCCCTCTTTTACAGGTGAGCCCTTCAAGCCCCGTTCTTAAAGGCTCTAGTTGGCTTCTCAGATAAACCCATTGTCTTAGTCAGTGTTCTATTGCTGTGAAGAGACACCGTGACCAAGACAACGCTTATAAAGAGAAACATTTAATTGGAGCTCACTTAGTTTCAAGGGTTTAGCCCATTGTCATCATGGCAGGGAGCATGGGGCATGCAGGTGGGCATCGTGCTGGAGAAGTAGCTGAAGATTCTACAAATCTACATTGGCAGCTGGGAGAGAGAAACCCCAAAGGACACCCCCAGTGACACACTTCCTAAAACAAGACACACCTACTCAACAAGGTCACACCTCCTCATCTTTCTCAAATAGTGCCATTGCCTGATGACCAAGCATTCCAATATAAGAGCCTATGATGGCTGTTCCTATTCAAACCACCACCCTCATTCTGGTTAGAAGTGACGTCACTAAGTGCCCTATGCTGAAGCTCAGCTCTGTTCTTTTTGTGTTGTTCTTTGTTTGTTTTATTGAGATAAAAGTTAATCCTGAACAACTTATCTTCCTGCCTCTACCTTACAAGTGCTAGGATTACAGGTGACCCACCCCATGCTGCCTTGGCTGTGTTTTCACTAGTCACTGGCCTTGGGTAGATGTCTTAGTTAGGGTTTTATTGCTGTGAAGAGACACCGTGACCATGGCAACTCTTATAAAGAAAAACATTTTTAATTGGGACTGGCTTACAATTTTAGAGGTCCCCATCGTCTATCACAGTCGCAACAATGTTTAAAAGCCCGAAGTTCAAAGTCTCTTTTGAGATTCTGCAATTTCTTAATCATATGATCTCCAATAATATCAAAATCAAAAAGCAGATCACTTAGTTCCGACGTCACAGGGTATATACATTACCATTCCAAAATGTCATACCAAGGAAATACTGGACCAAAGCAAGACTGCTGTTTGCAGCTTTCCTTGGCAGGTATACCATGGCTCTCACATCTCTAACACCTTGGGGTATCCAAGGCAACTTCAAGTTTACAGCTTCTTGTTCCAGTGTCTGGGGCTCACACACCATCTTCTGGGCTCCTCCAAAGGGCTTGGGTCATTTCCCCAGCTCTTTCTTCTGTAGCACTCTAGGCTCTGGTTGACTCCACTCCACTGCTGCTGCTGTTCTTGGTGATCATCCCATGGTACTGGCATCTCTAATACACTGGGGTCTTCCGCTGCAACTAGACTTCACCAATAGCCTCTCATAGTTTCCCTTCATGGTGCCAAGCCTCAAGTTTTTTTGCATGACCCCTTCAGTCCTGGGGTCAACTGTTGAGGCTACACCTTCAACAATGGCCTTTCCTGGCCTCTCACAGTGCCAAGCCTCAGCTGCTCCTCATGACCCCTTCATGCCTTCAAATCAGTACCACCTGGGAGATTCTTACATTTTATCAAGTCTGACTGCCAGCAGTCATGGTCCTGAAGAGGGAATGGAGAGTTCTACATCTTCAACCCAAGTCAGCAAAAGGAGACAGTGTGCCACACTGGGCATAGCTTGAGAATATGTGAGACCTCAAAGGCCACCCCCATAGTGACACACTTCTTCCAACAAGGCCACACCTCCTGGTAGTGCCACTCCCTATGGGTAAACATTCAAACCCATGAATCTGTGGGGGCTACCACAGCAGGCCACTCAATTTTTCATGAGAGTTGTAACTCTAGTATTACTCAATTCCCACAAGGATTCAACAGAATATTTGACACAGAGACACTTTTGTTGATGTTTTGTTTTATAAGACAATATCTTGGTAGGTAGCTTAGGCTGACTTCAAATTTTCAATTATTTGGACTGGGTTTTGAAGTGCTGTGACCACAGGTCTGAGCCTCCACACCTGGTTAGAAAGGTACTTTGTAAAAACTTGAAGTGTCACAGAGGAATGGCTACTGATAAAATGGCCTCTCCCAGGGGCTTTCACAGGACCTCTAAGACAGTGTGGTGGTTTGAATAAAAATGACTCCCATAGGCTCATATATTTGAATTCTTGGTTTCCAGTTGGCCAATGGGTAGGAAGGATTAGGAAGTGTGTTTTTGTTGGAGGAGGCGTGTCTTTGTTGAGGAGACGCTGAAGACTGGAGTTGACACACTAGAGCTAGTGTCTCCCTCTGCCTGCTACTGAAAGATCAGATGTATAAAACTCTCAGTTCTGGCTCAAGCACCCTGTCTTTCTGCTTCCTGGAGTGACGATCACTGAGTAACCCTCTGAAACTCTAAGCAAGCCCCCAATTAAATGCCTTTTTTAAATATAAAAGTTGCTGTGGCCATGGTGTCTCTTCACAGCAATAGAACGGTGACTAAGACAGACAGTAAGCAAAGCCTTCTCTGCCCGTGCTGGCCTGCCATACCTGACCACCTATAGCTATCTAAAGGTCTCAGGGTTCGGTGATGACTTGGCACCACTCACCCCACTGACTGCTGTGGTGAAGCTTCGGGCAAGGTGACAGAGTCGAGGATAAAGCTGGGCGGAATTTACCATTGTGATTGTTACTCAGACCCCCGGATATCGGTATCAGGTAAGGCCAACCCCAAAGTCTTAGGGAGCTTTGCCTTCCACTCCCACTCTTGATGTCCAGCAAGGGTCTCTAGTCAGAGAAGCCTGGACAGACAGCCCTCAGAGCTCCCTCAGTGCAGGGGACAAGCAAGCTTGGAGCGCTCCAGCCAGGAAGTTGAGAAAAACATTCCAGGTCATGAAACATTCATCTTATTTATTGTTTGTTTTAGAGACAGTCTTGCCATGGCTGGCCTGGTGCTTGATACATAGCCCAGGCTGACCTGAAACTCTCAGCAGTCCCCCCCCTCCTTAAACCACCTGAATGCTGGGACATTCCAGATTTGTGTCACCACACCCAACTGTCACATTTTTATTGTTTGTTGTGTTGAGATAGAGTCTCATGTAGCCCAGGTTGGCCTCAGACTTGCTATGTAGCCCAAGCTAGTCTTGAAGCTCTGATCCCTCTCCTTCTGCCTCTCAAGTACCAGTATTAAAGGCATGTGGCACCATGCCTCGCTTAAAACTCTAGTTTAAAACATTCTTGATGCCTTCATTTTTTGTTGTTGTTGTGTTTTTCAAAGATTTATTTTATTTGTATCTCTTTTTGTGCTGTGTATGTGGGAGCCCTTGGAGCCAGAAGAGGGTACTGGATCTCCTGAAACTGGAGTTGTGAGCCTCCCAAAATGGGTGTTCTGCTACCAGCAAGTGCTCTTAACGGCTGAGCCATCTCTCCCGCCCCTGTTGTTTTAAGACGGGATCTTACACATTGGCTAGGCTTGAACTTGCTTTATAGCTCAGGCTGGTCTTGAACTCTTGGTCATCTGGCCTCTGCCTTCCAAAGATCATAGGCAAGTGCCACCACACCTCCTGGATGGATTGAAGCATTCTTCTGATAAGGATGACAACGACAAGTTCTCATTTTGTAGCCCTACCCTAAAACTATGTTTGGCAAAACATGCATTTGGAAATGCATTACTCCTGGACATTTGGAAGCCAAACAGAAGAGGGAAAGAAGGAAGAGACTCCACAGAAGGACAGGGTGCCTTCTCCAAGAACCCATCTTCCACCCAGAGCAGATGTTCGGGATCACGTGCAAATACTCCTGGAGGCCAGAAGAGGGCATCAGACGGAGGCCTGCATTAAGCAGGAGGGAGAAAACTAAAAAGACAGACGCATCTCCTTCCTCGTCTGCTGGCCAGGTTGCGGCAGGCCCTTACAGATGTGATTAGAATAAAGGCTCAGTAACCCGGGAAGGCTGCCTCCCCACAGATCCTCCACTAGACCTTGGTCCAGCAAACCTGGCTCTCAGCAGACCCTCTGGCCCGGAGGCAGTCTTTTTCTGGAGGCATTGGATAGATGGAACTGTTCTGCACTCTGCTGCTTCCTTCCTCAAGGCCTTTGAAGAGGGTTTGAGTCTGTCTCTTCTCCTCTGAGGAGCTCTGTGGAATCAGAGGCTTTGTTACCCATAAACCTCTGCGGCCTTCACTTTGCCAAACTCACTGTCAAGGCTCAGCTCACACCCGGCCTCTTCCATGAAGTCTTCCCAAATAAGTATAGCTGCCCCCGCCCTGTAATTTGCAGCTGGAGCTGTCCTTTAATTTGCATAGAACCTTCTGCCTCTGCCTCCTGAGTGCCGGAAGTACCCGTGAGCACCATGACTTCCGGTGAGGGCCCGGATGTGGATGCTGGATGTCTAGTCTAAGATCGCTTTGACCATGGCCTTGCCCATCCTGAGCAAATGCTCTATAAATCATCTATGTCTTCAATCTTGGTCTTATTTTTTTATATAACTTATTTGTACCGGTGGTTTTGCTTGCGCGTATGAGCGCCACGTGCAGTTACTCTTGGAGGCCAGAAGAGGGTAACAGATTTACCCTCTTCTTGGTCTTGGGCATGAGAACATGGGACCTCTGGAAGAGCAGCCATCGTTCTTAATTACTGAGCCACCCTCAAGCCCCAAGGTTTTTATTTTATTTTATTTTATGCGTGACAGCCCCTGGAGGCCATAAAAGGGTGGCAGATCCCCATATGTCGACGTTACGTTACAGGTGTCCGTGACCCTCCCCACCCTGGAAGTAGATGTAAGGAATTGAACTTGGGTCCTCTGTAAAAATGCAGCATGCTCTCTTCACTACTGAGTCCTTCCCAGTTCTTTTGTGTCATCATCTTAAGCACAGACCATCTCACCGGGCACACAGTAGGAGCTTTAGAAGTTGCTTTGCCCAGACAGGCACTAAGTAAAGGCACATTTCTGACACTAGGTGGCAGCATCGGACAAAATTCGCTCAGAAAGCCTAGACTGGAGCCATCGGGTGAGTGAAAAACTTAAAGACTTTTATTTCTGGTACAAATGATAAATATTTTGCATTTAAAATCTGGAATTCAAGTTTTTCTTGTACTTCATGCTCCCTCCCTGCCCCAGAACCTTGCCAAAGTATTTCAGTCCAGAGGCAGGAAGAATCGGTGCCTGCCTGTGGAATTATCCAAATTGGGTCTCAGGAAAGGCACACGTGGTGATCTTGGGGGTGGCATCCCTGCTCCCCGTTGTCCCCAGGATAGAGAGAAGGCACTGTAACCAGACACAAGAGCTGGGGCATGAGTCCTCAGCTGTCCCTCTCCAGTTCCCTTGCTGGTGAGAAGGTGTGCTACGGGGCCGGTGCAGTTTGTCCACGTATGTGGGACATTTCAGGGGAAAGGAGGGGAGGGCACCCACCAGTCTGGAGAACTGCTTTTTCACCCTCTGCTTCAGGATGGGCACGGGTGGCATCAGGGCTGCCTCAAGGTGGCTTGTACTGTGACACCCTTTCACAGTCAAGCAGATGAGGCTGTGGTTTCAGGGCCAGAGGCTCAGGAAGAGACCTTAGGCCTCGGATTGGGTTCCCACGCCCTCTGGTCGTCAGAAGAGCTTGTGGGTCCAAGCATCCATTCTTGGTCCTCTGTCTCCTGTAGTTAGGGGTCCTCATCCCAGAGGCAGAGCTGCCTCTGAGGTACATAGAAATCAAAGCTGTAGCTTTTCCTACAGCTTCGGATGCCACACTTGTAGGGTGCTGGCCGATCACGGCTGTGGCAGTACTTGAGCATGCAAGGGTACCAGGCCAGGCTCAGACTGTAGTGGCAGGCACAGGGCTTTCCTCGGTCCCCCACTTGTCCACAACGAGGTAATTCCACCTGTTCTAATGCCTTCGGCAGAGCCTCGAACACAGAACTGTCCACACCTGGGGGAAAAGGCAAGCATGAAGAAGGTAGGAGCACTTTAGCCCAGGATAGCCTCCTCTCCAGTCACCCCTACCAAGGCTGCCCTGGGGATGAACATAGATGAGCCACAGGCCCAAGGGTACGCTAATGGGCTACATTAAATGACAGTCACCCTCATCCATTGAGTCTCTACTGTGTACCAGGGATTCAGAATTGGTCCAGAGTTTACTGATGGGGTTGGAATTGATTGTACAGTGATAGAGGAGTCAGGACCCAAACCAGACCTGACTTCAGAGCCTATACTGGACCATGTGGCCATCAATGCTTTAAATTAAAAAACTACCTAAAGGACATGGCAGCTGAGTAGGCAGGGCAGGGATGGGTCAACAGAAGCAGAGTGGGTATGACCGTAAGAAGAACATGCATGAGAAGTCCTGGGGCAGTGACAGGGGCCTGGCCAGGGCTCTGCTTAGAGACCGTGAAAAGGAACAGCTTCTGAGGTACTAATGTCAGGCTTGTGCCTTCATTTGGGATGTGTCTGTGTGGAGACGGGTGTGTTATGGGAATGACCACAAAGTCCAGCGCTGCCTTGGGAGGGGCGGGCTTCTCTATGTGCAGAAGGCCCAGGAGCAAGCAGCTTGAATCTCCCTGTCCCTTGTACACAGAGGACCTGACAGTCCTAGCAAAGGGACCTGGAGAGAGGCCAGGAGAGTAGCACAGGGGCCCTGCGGAGGTAGGAGGAGGTCCTGAGGGCTATGGGAGAGATGCTGGCACCAGGAATAGTGAGATGCTGACTTCTGAGAGGTGGCCAGCAGACAGACCTACAGGAACATGTGTGTCCTCAGGACGTGTAGTAGTAAGAATGATGAAGAGTCTTTCACAGGACTTAGCAGGCCGTCTTCTGTGAGTCCTCTTATTCTAGCTGCAGAGACACCGTCTCCTCCAAGAAGCCTTTCTGACATATCACAGCCTACCTGGGGGATTTCACCCTCGCCCCCAGGATGCCTGTCACTCATGACTGCACACTCACATTTACTAGTGTCCTACAGATCTCTCTCTTGAATACAGCAGAGTCACTCAGCAAGGTCTTCCCCTCCCCGCTCCGTGCTTCCCCATCTGCCCACCCAGGGCGGTCCCCAGCTGACCTCGCTCTGTCCAGAACTGGACATCTTCCTGGCGGGTGTAGATAGCATCTGTGGCCTCAGCACACACGTTGTGGAGATGGGGACTCAGCAGCCCCCCCTGGCTGAAGTTAACGGCGACGTCCATATGGAGCTGCTCCAGGCCCCGCACTTCTTCAGCCTGCCGCACTGCGCGGGGGTTTTTCTGTAGGTGTAAGGTGGGTGGGAACATGGACATTGTCCTTCCTTCCTTTCCTCAGGCTAGCCCAACCTGATACCCTAGAGCCCGAGAGGCAGTTAAAACCTTTCTGGTTTTGCTTCTTAAATTTCTGGGGCTTTCTGGCAAGTTCAAGGAGATAGGGTACATGACAGTGTGGGCCATCCGCTTCCTGAATTCAGGGGACAAAGTCTTTCCCAGCAGGGTAGACAAAATGTAGAGCCCTGGATGAAAAGATGCCATAAGGCAGGCCTGCAGCACAGGTCAGCTTAGCTAAGCTATGGAAGGCTGGAACTCCAGGGAGGGATCCATACAGGTCAGTGGGTCAAAGGGCTCTGGTGTTTCCCCACACACTTTTTTTTTTTTTTTTTTTTTTTGGTTTTTCGAGACAGGGTTTCTCTGTATAGCCTTGGCTGTCCTGAAACTCACTCGGTAAACCAGGCTGGCCTCGAACTCAGAAATCCGCCTCCCGACACACTTTCATGGATGAGTTCTGATTCTAACTTAGTCCTCAATATGGAGACTGGGGCATTAAGGCAAGGCCATTTGTCCAGTGTCACTAACGAGGGACAGGGGACAGATGATGTTCAATCTCAATTTGGAGTCCACACCTCTATCTCCACCCAGAAAAGAGTGGATCAGTAGCTTGGGGTTTCCTGAGAGTTGGGCCACAGTACAGATTAGGAATCTGGGGCTCTGTGGTTAGTTTGGTCAGGAGCAAAATCAGGGAATCAGGACTCTCCATGGTGAGCGAATGTTAAGAGAAGGCTGGGAGGAAGAGTGGGGGAGGGAGCTACCTGAATGAGGGTGACAGGACCTAGCCAGGGGTGGGTACTCACCTGCCGGAGCTTGGCCATGGCTTCACTGGGAATGATCTCATTGTGGTGCAGCCTTGTGACAAAGCACAGTGCCTGGAACTGACTCTGCCCCTTCTCCAGCTCCCCCAGGATCAGGGCTCGGAATATCTTCACATCCTGAAAGGGAGGGGCAGGAGGATGGAGACCAGCGGGATGGAAAGGTCCCAGACCAGTCCTGGAGAGGACAGGCCTGGACAACTGTACCAGCGCCTGCCCCTCCAGACACCTCCCTCCTCAGATAACCAAGAAACTGCTTATCTTTTCCATTCATACCCGTGACTTCTGAGATCACACCTCAGATGTTTCCATAGCTTTCTGGAACACTGACAAAGTGAACCACCGGGAGAGATTTTCCAAAGAACCCTTTGACCAGACAGACCTTAAGCTCAAAGAAGCCCCCACCTGTTTTTGGTTTTTGTCTACCACTGATAGACTCCCCTCGGTGGGGACCCAAGTGTCCTTAATCAGAGCACCATGGGAGGAGGAGGGACTGCAAACATTCTTAACAATCACACATTCCCGAGCTTTCTCTTATTTTGTTACTCTGTAGCTCTTGGGGGCGGGCTTCAGAAAACCCCTGGGTTTTCTGCCATCAGCCTGGACCCTAGCCCCCCACCTCCAGTAGGAACTGTGGGGACAAAGGCAGCCGGCTGCAACTGTTTCTGTCTTCCAAGACTGGAATGGCTCACCTTTCCCCTGTCCCTCTCCATTTCCCCTTTCCCTCTGGCATGACCAATGGGCCAATGGTTCCTTCCTATTCTGAATCACAGTGTGCATGAGGGAGGCTGGGACAGGAAGAGGGGGCGGGGCCTCAGGCACCTTTTGCTGTCTGTTTGCAGCTAGAACCCTCAGCTATGTCAGCCTGCATACCCCACACCACCAATCTCTATCTCACCTACCACAGTGCCTTCCTAACTCTGCAGGGGAGAAGGAAGGTCCCACTCAGAAGAGGTCTCGATCTGGCAAGAGCCCTCCTGCTACGGGGGCATCCTGGGCTCAGCAACTATGGCTGTGAACCTTCCTGGTCCCAAGCTCACAGCTCTGCCCTGACACTAGACGATGTAATCTTAGGGTTTGCATTCCTCTGTGTTTGTACCCTGGGCTGCCTCATCAGAAGCCCCCTTCATAGAGGGCTTACTGAAACTAAGGGTCCAAGTGTTTGGAGAACAGGGTGAGAGTGTACCCCAGGATTCTAGATCCAGGGAGGGGCTGATGGTTCCACCATAGGCAGCATGTATTAGCCGCCCCAGGCTTTTCCAAGCCTCACTGTGATGGGACAGACTGCTCATGTACCTGGCAGGCTTGGGTGGAAGTGATGACCTGGAGGAAATGACAGTATTCAGCACTGGAAGCAGAGGCTACTGTCACTGCAGTGGTGACCAATGACTGTCAGGGATGATCTGTGACAACTGCCCTTTGTCTTTTTCTTTTTGCTTTGTTTTGCTTGAGACAGGGTTTCTCTCTTGTAGCCCTGGCTGTCCTGAAGTTCACTATGTAGACCAGGCTGGCCTCAAACTCAGAGATCTGCTGCCTCTGTCTCCTGAGTGCTGGGATTAATGGTGTGTGTCACCACTGCCCTGTTAATAATCTTCTAATAGATTTCACCGATACTGCAACTCTATAAGGGATCTCCCTGACTGCTTTTCCTAGAGACGGCTTTACATAACAACTTACTTTAAATGCAACAACTGGGGATGGGCATATGGAGAGGGAGCTCCTAGAAAAGAGAAATTGAAGCCCAGCTGGGGAGAAAAGTTCCGTGGGCTCCTCACCCCAGAGCCTTGGAAGGAAGGTGAGTCAGTCAGCTCAGCTTAACACCCACTTCCTCTTGACAGGAAATCCCTTCTTGGGTCACCGTGTTGGCATCTCCTTATCCTGCCAGCCTGAGCCATCTGATCCTCCATCAACTCAGGTCGGCTGAGGGGACACTGGAGGGTGATCTGCTGGTGGCAGATCTCATTCTAGCTAGGCACAGTTCTGTCAGGTGGGTGCTACACAAGATCTCCCATTCCCAGAGTCTGAGGCAGGCAGTACCTGGGAGGAGCCTCAGGCAGGATCTGAAGTCCACCTCACTGGTATCTGCAGCTCTGACCCTTGTGGGAGTCCTATCTGGATACCACTGTCTTCTCAGTGAGGCATGAACTAAGTACCCAGTGTTCTCGGGGCTGCCGGGGGGGGGGGGGGCGGCGTTAGTGAATGGAGATACCCTCCCGCCATCACGAGGAGTGGAAGGCATTAAACACTTAGAACCAGGCCAGAGGCTGGAAGAACAATGTTTGAGGAGCTGAAGAGACGGTTCAGTGGACAAAGTGCTCGTCACACAAGCATGAGGATCTAGTTCAATTACCAGCGCCAGTTCCATGTGGCGGCACATGCTTGTGATACCTGCACTGGGGAGGTAGAAGCAGGAGGATCCCTGGAACTTACTGGCTAGCCAGGCTAGTCTAATCTACGGATGCCCGGTCCCAGTGAGAGACTATCTCAAGATACACAGGGAACATGGTACCTGAGGTTGACCTTCTCCACACATGCAGATAGATACACATATGTCCACATACACTCGAATGCTCGAGTGCATCTGTGCACACATGAGTACAAACCTACTTGTGTGCACATACAACATACAGAGACAGACAGACAGACAGACAGACAGACACACACACACACAAAACCTGTTTTATAGTTCCTTTCCTGTTTCTGAATTAGATAGTAATAGCAATAACAACCCTAGAAGCTGCTGCCTGGGCGCAGAAGGGAAGTCCTCTGTCACTGTGTAGGGCAAAGAGTCACTGAAGTTGATAACTGGGAAAGAGAAACTGCTGTTCCTGTGCTTCAAACAGATTGCATCCTGGGCTCAGAGGTCTTCTCCACAAGAGAGGCGGAGCTCTGTGACAGAGCTTGGATTGGGGACCTTGCTCAAGGCCATGGACTTAGGAGAGATGTAACCGGGATTTTAACCAGGTAGTCCAGGCTGTCCCATGGCTGAGCTCTTTCCCAAGAAAGCACAGTTGCCTCCTGGACCAACTATAGAACTACAGAGACAGGCTGAGTGGGTACAGTGTATTCCTAGCACTTGGGAAGTAGCGGCAGAAGGATAGACAGTTTGAAGGCCATTTGAAGAGACATTTTGTTTCGAAGGCAAAACGGAAGGAGTGAGAAGGAAGACAGGCTGAGAGGGAGAAATATATGAATGAACAGACTGAAGCTCGGGTCCACACAACCTGTGAATGGCAGACGTAGGACTAGAACCTGGGTCCCTCCATATCATACTCACTTGGCCACTATGCCTAAATCCTTAGTTGATTGCCTAGGAACATGGCAGTTCCCGTTCTCACTCTGTGTGCCTAACCAACAGCCTGATACATATAAAACAGCAGGCAGGAATACCTCCTAGCCACTGTCTGCCCTTTGAAAAACCCCTTTATACCCGGGTCCTCAGATCTTCTTGAGCCTGCTTTTCCCCAAAGCCACATGCCCTTTGCTGGCTCCTCATATCCTGACCGTGGCCTTCCCATTTGATCCACTAGCAAGGCTCCAGAATACACAGGACGGTGTGTAAGAGCTTGCCTGCTTTGAGAACATCTGTCCAGATGTTATGTTAAGATCTGGTTGATTGCAAGCCAGATGGATACCTGGCTCCCAGTCCCTCTCCTTGCCCGGAGTCCCCTAGGATGATTCACCCAGATGTTGTCAAAAGCCCAAGACAGATGGCACGACTGGGCAAGGGACAGAGGCTTAGAGTCTGGGCTGGGACTCCCAAACTGGGAGACAGGGTTTATCTGTGTAGCCCTGGCTGTCCTGGAACTCACTCTGTACACCAGGCTGGCCTCAAACTCAGAAATCCGCCTGCCTCTGCCTCCCAAGTGCTGGGATTAAAGGCATGTGCCACCAGTGCCCGGCAACAGTACCGCCTTGAGGGACCATCGTAAGCAATGAAAAGACCTGACCAAGCTCAGAACACACGCTAAGACTCTGAGTTTCTCCTGATGCTGCAATCCCTTGTTTCCAGTGTCACCATCTCCTCTAGGCCTGACACGTGGTAAAGATTGTTCTATAGGTGGACTGGAGGCCTGGGCTTGTCAGATGAGCCCCCGTGAGGCCAGCACGCATCAACAGGAGATCACCGAGGGCAATCCCAGAGGTAAAGCCTTCACAGGAATGGCCAAGTCCAAAGTCCCTGTCATCAAAGGACTCCTGAGATCAGGAAGGCTGACTTCACACAATCAGCTTCAGTGCCAGGGTGAAAGGCCTAGGGTTCAAGTTTACGCTGACTACCGTGTAGGCCAAGGATGGGCAAGCAAATGGCTGTCCTTGTGAGGATGGGGCTGGGTGGAGGGAGGGTGCGAAGGCTCCCTACAGTGAGGTCACTGAGTCGGTGTAAAGAATGCAGGGCTTTCTAGCCCAGACAGAGTACAGTATTAAATCCAATCAGCCCCCCATCTTACTGTCATCCGAGCATTTAATGCCCCTAAGAATTATCCCTGTTGTCACTATAAAGTTTCCAGAGGCTGGCATCCCATACTACCTCTATATTGAAACACATTTTCCAGAATGATCAGTGTTGGGTCACTCCCTGGACCTTCCTGCAAGCCCAACACTCTATGGGGACGCCCCACCCCCATTTGTCCGCCCTCCAGAGGCCTCGGCTCCCAGACATCACCTACTCTGCCATGGTTGTGTGTTAGGACTTCCAGCTCTGCAGAGACACCTTCCCAGTGCCCTGCCTGCGTCACTGACCTTCCCTCTCTGACTCATTCTCCAAGCCAGGAACACATCTCATGGCAGTGTACCCCTGCTGGCTATCTCATGGCAGTGTACCCCTGCCCACTAGAAGACCATGGGTGCTCCAGAAACAACCATGCACAGACAACTGAGCAAGAAGAATGAGAAGGGGGTTTGAGACCGGCGAGGGTGGTGGGGTGGGATGTACTAGGGCCCGGTGAGATGGAGAGGGAATCGGAGTGGGTGTGTGGGTGGGTGGGGTGGGAGGTGGCTAAAAAGGCAGATAACAAGGGGGGGCAGGATTTAGGGACTAGGAGCCATCTAAAGAGTCTGGGCTTAACTTTAAAGGTCACTGGTGGGTTGAGCCTGGAGCTGGTATGAAGTCAAGGCTTGACACTTGACTGTACTCCGGAGAGTACCCACTGACTCTAAAGCCACCCACTGTCCTTAACACTGCCTCTGCCTGGGCAACGACTCATTCAGGCTCTCTGGGGTCCAAGGCAAGTGGCTCCAGCCTGTCTCTGTGGTAGCCAGGAGCTAGCAGAGGGCAGAAGCTCCACATTCACAGATGAGTGAACGGATTCCTCCTCCTCAATCCAAGCCTTATCTTCTTGGCCTTATCTATGGGGGAGGGGATGAGGGGGTACACTCCTGCAGGCCCACTCTTTTGTGTTCTAAAAGGGGACCCAGGTGTAAGGGGCTTTACTGGTCACACAGCAGTAAGGCCAGCAGTAGAAACTCAGACCTCCCAACCCTCAGGCCAGGGCTCTGCTTCACCCGGTGGGGATGGATATTCCACCCCTCTGTGCTTTCCCCACACAGCTCCACCTTTTATGAGACCCACTGTGTTCCCCAGAGAGAAGGGCTTCTTTGGCTCAGCTTCGATGGGGTTTCCACAGGAACAAGGAAATGATGGTGGACAGCTGTCCTGGAAAAACACCCGTGACAGGAGACACCCTGTGTGGGCCCTCCCGGCTGCTTTCCCAGAGAGGCCCAGGGAGTGTTTCCTGCTGGGGGGAGGGAAACAACACTGTAGAGGAAGGCCTGGACCCGTGATGGGCCAAGGCAGAAGCAGCACTGTCTTTCCACAGCTGCCTTTCAGACTGAGTCAGGGGAGAAGGTAACACTGCGCTGCTTGGGCCACTGTTAGTGGGGTCTTTCTTTATTCTCAAATCAAATCTAGCCTCCGCAAACGCACCCAGACTTCTCCCGGGTTTCCTCTACCCTCAGGCCACAGGCTGCCATCTTTCACACAGATCTGTTGTTTCTAAATCTCCTCTTCGCACAGAAAGGCTCCCATTACACACGCACGTGCATGCACGGACACGCTCAAGCACACACAGAGGCTGAGTTCTCTTCCTCAGTTTCTCCACAATGAAAAGTCCATCCCACACCCTCTATTTCAGCCACTTTTCCTGGGTGTCCTGTGTCCCCCTCCCTCTGTGAATCGCCTGCTCCACTGTCATGCCCAGCAGGCTCTGCCTCACACACAGTCTCACCCACAGCCCAGCTACTCTCCTCACACAGGCCCTTCAGCCTCACATCTCAGCTCCGCTTACCCTCCCAGGCTCCCAGATTCCAGCTCCTAGCTTTCAGGGCTCTCACGATGCCCTGTTGTGGTATTTGTTCTAGAAGCTTCCTTGGGGCATCAGGCAGCTAGGTGCTTAGTCTCAGACTCTTGATGTTATCACACTTCCCACTACAGAGCAGGTGAAAACTGAGGGGGCCCAGGGAACAGAGCTCCTTTCTGGTGTGTATGTGTGTGTGTGTGCTTGTGTGTATGTGTGGCACAGCCCAGGCCAGAGGCTACTGGCCACTCACTGCTCCAGGGCCTCCACAAGCAGTGCCTACCCCCACCTCTGCTAGCCCCAGCCCCCTTGCTACTGGACACTTGGGGCTCACTGCCTCCCAGGAGTGTGCTCTACCATCTCTGACTCCTCATCACCAGACCTCGTGACTCTGGGGCCCAAGCTTGGCCAATCTAAATATTTATTCCTCCGCTCCCGGCTGAGATTACTTCATGACTAGACAGGGGCCAGCTTCACTAGGGTGGGGCCTGGGGACTGCAGAGTTAGAGCCTTCCCTACCTAGGCTGTCCAACGGCAGATTCAGGAGCCCCTCTGCAGCTCTGCCTGGCTTTCCCAGGAGTAGGGTAGATGCACTCAACCCAGAGGCAGGATGCTACAGGAGACTTAATGCATCCCCGCTGTATACACAGACTCATCCAGGCCTGGACAGAGGCTTCTTGTTATGGGGTTAGTATGACTATTAACAGTAGCCCTCACTGCCAGTCTCTAGCCCCTCATGCTCTGTCAGCTAAATCCCAAAGGTCACCGCCACCCCGACTGCCCCAGGGGAACAATGGAAGGCTTTATGTGGATCAACTGCTCCCCACTGTCTAGCTGACTCAGGGCTCCTGACATGGGGTGTCATACTTCTCTCTCACTTAGATTCCAGCTTCCCTCATCCCCTGTCCTTCATCTGAATCCCCAGTAACAGGTAGGTAAACATTTGCCAGTTTAAGGGACGGAAGCTCCTGGTGATGAAATGGTCCCTAGTACAGACAAAAAAAAAATAAATAAAAAATAAAAAAAAAAAATACATTGTTGCAATTACATGTGTGGATGGAGAGATGCAGCAGAGGGGCCCACTTGGCTGGCTGCATCGGAACTACACGTCTTTTCTCATGGGTCCCTTGTTCTGCAAAGTCCCCCTTGGTCACTCTGCCTAGGAAATGGAGCCTAGGCATGGAGCCCAGGTTCAGAGACACTCAGTGACCTGTTGCGTTACACAGCTAGGAGATAGCTAAATAAATAAATAAATAGATAGATAGATAAATAAATGAATAAATAAATAAAAAGTGCAGGAATAACTGCAAGTATTTGGGACCTATTTTCAAAGCTAGCCTGGCCTTTCACCCTCCGGGACCACCCACGGCACCGCTGAGGAATCACGCCTGGATCCCCCTGCAATTATAAGTCTGGGAGACAGGGCCCATTCCAACTGCATATAAAGAAGTGTTTGTAGATTCCTGGGCACCAGGGCTCTTCCACACTCCTTCCTCTCCATGGTGTGTTTCATCTTTTTGGGAGGAACTCACACAGAGAACTAGAGTAGCCCAGTTAGCCAGAATGCGGTACAAAGATCTCTGGGAGCTAATCCTGGGTCGCCACCAGCTGTCAGATCTTGTCACCAAGGTCACTTTCAAGCTCAGCTTGTGCATCTGCAGGACAGAGACCAATGTCCTTCATGGAGCAGCAAGGCAGATGACTGAGCCACGTGTGGCTTTGAAGTGACTGTTGAATGCAGGATGCTATATACTTATGTAGTCTGCGTCTCCAGGTTGTATCCCCTGCCTGCCTGTCTGTGGAGTAAGTGTCTGTGAGCTTACCCACTATTCATCTATAGTTTAAGAAGTCCAAGAACAAACTCCTTTTTTTAAGCAGTCTCTCTAGCAGGGCTACACCATTGGCTCGGGTGGTGGTTTTCACCAAGAGTCAGGATAGGAGTCTATCTGGACATAGCATCTCTGTCAGGAGTAGGAGATGCTAGCCATAGGCCAGGGCGCACACCTAAGCCATAGGCAAAGCTTTGCACCCTGACCCAAGGAGGACTTCATCCGATATAGAGGAAGGATTAGAATTGGACCCAAGAGCCTGGTCTCTTTACTTCCTGTAAACGCTTGAGAAAATGCTCTGTGCTTTGGAAGTTCTCCTTCCTCAAAAGCACTTCTAGGGGGTTGGGTGATGGTTTAGTTGGTAAATTGCCTGCTATGCATGCCGACCTGAGTTCAGATCCCCAGTACCTGCCGTGTTCCTAAAGCCACAGTGGCCAGCCAGCCTTGCTGAATCCTTAAGCTCCAGGTTCAGTGAGAGACCCTGACTTAAAACTAATAAGGTTGAAAGTGATCGAGGGAAGACACCTGATGGCAACTCTGGCCTCCAACACGCAAGTGTACACACACAGACATGTACACATTCATATGTACCTCGGTAATGTGTGTGCACGTGCTTCACGTGTGCACATGCGCGCGAGTACACACACACACTTTTACTACCCTCTGCCTTCCAACCCATCACATATCTTCCACGCCACAAACCACAGGGGGCCCGACACAGACAGAGTAGGATTTAGGACCTTAAAAGCGTCTCCTGTTGTCCTGCCCCAGTGACATTCTCTTGGGACAGTGTCCGTTCCCTGTGAATACTGCAGGTCCTCACTGGCTGCACCCCACGGGAATCCTGCCTTTGATCTGGGACACGGAATCTGATGTTTTCTGGATGGTTCTTTCCTCTGTCTTCCACTTATCACTGGTACCCAGGGCGAGGGAGTAAGCTTCTAATCTCCCTGGATCGTTGTCCCCCTGGAGTAACCCTGAGGTAACTCTTGATGTTGGCATCCCTCTCAGGTTCCAGCCCATGGGTCCCCAGGATGCCCTTCCTCTTCACTTTTTTTCCCCTCTCCTTCTACATTTCCTTCACCCCGATGCAGCCACACGTGACTTTCTTCTTATCTTACAACCTTCCCCTTGCGGCCATCCCCAAACGTGACTCATTCCTTCCTCTGCTTTTGGACATTCAGACAGGGGGACAGAGAGCTTCGTCAGAGATACCAGCGTCAGGGAGGGAACTCAGAGGGCTGTCAGATAAGCAGCCAGAGCCGGGGATGGCGGCATGCCTGCTACCACTGTGTTCAGTGGCTATATATATGCAGGTCAGATTACATATGCAGGGCACGGATGATAATGTGTGAAAAGAGTGTTGCTTACTGTATTTATTTAGGAGTTAGGGTTCCTATGTGGGGGGCCGTATTGATTTAGGCCCAGAGGATAATGACTGCTTTTCTAGTACATTGCGGGCTGGAGAGGGTAGGGTATGAGTCTCAGCAGCAGCATGTGTGAGACCCTGGGTTCAATACCTAGAACCAACACTAACACATTAGAGTAAGGGGCGGGGTGGTGGTGGTGTGGATCTCATGTAGCCCAGGCTGGTCCTAAACTCACTATATAGCTGAGGATGACCTTGAGCAACTAATTGTCCTGCCTCTACTTCCCACGTGCTAGGTTACAGACATGCACAGCCATGCTGAATTTATGTGGGCTTAAGGATCAAACCTAGGGTTTCCTGCATAATAGGCAAATACTATCCACTGAGCCCCATCCACAACCCCCCTTTCAACGGATCTCCTGTAGCTCAGGCTGACCTTCAGTTTCCTGCCTCTACCTTCACCTGGCATTCCTCAAAGAACCCCATTCGCCCGGCTCTCCTGTTCAGATGTCCTGATTTAGTGAGGTGGAGTTCACTACTGGTATTGAAAACCTGCAAACTCCCCCAGGTGACTCTTTAGAGCCACTGAGCCATGGCATGCAGGCGTTCTTTGAGTTCTAGCTCGGTGAGCCTGGTATTAGCTTGAGGAAGGGCTCCAGGGGACACAGGACAACCATGTGACACAGGACATTCCATGCTGGCTCATGGGATCTGCCAGCCAGGTCCAGGCTCTAGTGTCCCACAGATGACGGATTGCTTTACCAGCCTCAGGGCCAGGATGCAGGAAAGGTGAGGAACAGTCTATTAGTCCTGGATACTTATCTGGGAAGAAGGCGGGGCTGGGAAGAGGTTGCGTAAGGGTTAAAACCACTCTTGCTCAACGGTGTCACTGAAGCCCTAGGCTTGCTTAGGCCAAGGTTGACCGCTTCCCTGGAGGGGCTGGCTAGCCATTGATTCAGCAGCTTCCAGGAGAAGGTGGTTGTTTGTGGAGGCTCGAACCTGCGATCCTATCACTTGAGGCTGTGAGTCAGGCAAGAGGTCAAGGCTAGACTTGTGTAACAGTTTCTTGGGAGACTGAAACATTCTATCCTGCAGGGATGCTCCTGATGCAGGAAGTAAAGCAACTCAAAAGAGCTTCGTGAAGTCCCTGAAATTGACTCGATTCACTAGGCCCCTCCTTTCGGAGTAAAAAATAAACGCTAAATTTCAAAGACCAGCCTAGCTCTGTGAAAGACTGAAAGATGCAAAATCCAGACAAACTGCTTGAAAGCGGTTTAGAACGATTGAGGCACCTTGAAAGGACACTCTCCAACCTGCTGAACTGCCTTCAGGTTGTGAAGATGCTTGTGTGAGTGGTCACAGAGGCAGGGGTGGGCCTTGGTGATGCATCTGCTTTGAGTCATTTCTGCTCCTGTAAGTAACTCCTCATTCATATGCCTGTAACTAACCCCAAGAAAACTCACTGATTTGCTAAGGTGGACTTTGGTGGTATTGGTATTGTCCCAGGCTTCATATATTTGGGGTGGGTAGACCTGTGTGTAACATTTCCCCAGGAAAAATTTTGTCACATTATATAGTGAGACTGTGATTTTTTTTTAATTAATAAAAAAGATAAAACATATGTTTCAGACTAAGCTGGACCACACATAGACTTCAAGGCCAAGGTCAGTCTGGGCTTTATTTGGAGACCTTGCCTCCAAGTCAGTAAGAAGACAAGTGGCAAAGAGAAACTCTACTCTTCCCTAGATTCCACGTGGACTTTCTTTGATCTCTTGCTTACCCTTCAACCTCTTTAATCTAAACTGACCAGGGAGGAGGCTGGCTGAGAAGTGGAGTGAGCCAGCCCGGGGAGTGGGGGGGTGGGGGGGTGGGGGGGGTGGGGGGTGGGCTAGCTAAGGGCTTCTTCATTTCCTGAGCACTTGACAAAGCACCAGCAGCAGAGAGGGCAGACTTATGTGCTTTGCTCCATGTTCAGCTCAGCCCAAGGCCTTAGGGCAAGTGCCAATGTGAACCCATTTTACAGACGAAGAAATGAAGGCCCAGAGAGCTCAAACAGCTGGAAGGAGGTTGACCTCCTTGAGCAGCTCACGGGTGATCAACCAGACTTGCCTTCTTCAGTCTGCACTGTGTCTCCCAATGGTGATTAGATTATAAACATTCATATTCCCAAGAAGATTCAGGATTTTTTCCTAAAGCATTTCCTTAATGGGGGTGGTGCACAAAACACAACTTCTAGGCCATTTTCTACAGGAAAAAATCATTCCTTCTAGACAGAACTAACCAAGGCTTTGAAGTAAGAGGCCTTGAGAAGTGAGCGAGGGGCAGCATGTGGGAAGGACAGGCACAGAGCGGCTCTGGTCAGTAGAGGCGACATGCTGGAGTAGACTAAACACTGTCCTCCCTAGTCTCTGTGTACCCCACTCCACCCTGGCCAGGGCCAAAGAAGTCCTCTGACAGCTGACTTTCTACTTTCTGTGCCTTCTACTCCCCACCCCACTGCATAAAATTGAAGATGCCAGGGGCAGGTGGGAAATGCCAGCCTTGGGTCAGAGGCTAACCCGCAAAGCCGACTTTGGAAAATGGGGTGAAGGTTTGAGCCACCATGGGGATTAAAGGGAACACTTGCCATCGAGTCTGAATGTCACCTCCATCTGAGCAGCCAGATGTCCTCCACCCCATACTCAGTCCAATCCCCAGTCTCCCACCTCCATGGCAGGCCACCACCCCATCACCACCTCTGGCGCTTTCTTTCCTGGTCGCCTTTCAGAGCAGAGTAATAACAACCCTTTGTAGCCAGAGGCTAGACAAACTCTACTCCACTCCCAGCCTTTCATGCCCCACCCAGCTTGGCTATCAGACTTCGAGCCTAGGGATGGATACATCTTTCTTTGAGGCTCCAGGGTGGTCACAGCACAGGGGCACAGGGCAGGTGGGTGGGACACTAACGGCACATTCTGTGGCTGGCTTTTAGGTCAGAGGCTTAGAGGAGAGATTAGATACTCACTCTTGATTGATTCTGCCCAGAACCCCACAGATAAAATGTTCCCAAAGTTCAGTTGGGCAAGTAGGGGACGTGTTGAGCAACCAGCTCCCCTTTCTCCACCCACAATGGTTCACTGGACCTATTTGCATCTAAGAACCCAGCTTGGGCCTGTGTGGCCAGCCTGGGCTACCATTCTTTCTGCTAAGTCCTCAGTCAGGATGATTCCCTGGGCCTAGGCTAGACCATCAGTCCAGGTTCACCTCTACTCCACCCAACAGTGGATCTCCACTGTACCTCTGATGCCTCTGACAATCTCACAGGAACCCTAGCTGGCTGCCCAAACTCTGCCTCCCTCCTCCCAAGGTCTCCAAATAACTCCCCGTTTTGGAATGGAGGGGAGAGGAGGGGAGAGGAGTGGAGTGGAGGGGTGGCTATTTCCTCACTTCTGTTCTTTCCCCAAAGACAGAGGGGTGCAAGGCCTCTTTTTAGGGGGAAGAGCTGAGAGTGGATTATTATAAGACTCTCTTCCCACCAACCATGAGATAAGGTCTCACTCTGTAGCCCTGGATGGCCTTGAACGTGTATTCCTCCTGTCTTAGGCTCCTGGGATGACAGGGGTGGTGTTCACCTTCTTTTCTTCCAGACTTTTCTGTTGTTGGGTCACTGTCACTCAGCACCCTGGCGTTCCATTTCCTGATAACTCTAGCATACCTTCTCTCTCCACACCACCAGATGACACTTACACAGACACACAGGCGCGCGCGCACACACACACACACACACAGAGAGAGAGAGAGAGAGAGAGAGAGAGAGAGAGAGAGAGAGAGAGAGAGAGAGAGAGAGAGAGAGAGAGAGAGGAGAGAAGGGAGGGGGCGGCAAAATTGTGGACTTCACCAAGCCCCTGTCAGGCGTGGGTTGAGACACCGACAACCCTTTCCAACGGAGGGGAACCTCCCCTTTGTCCCCCTCCCCTCCCCCAACTCTTCTGAGGTCCTCTTGCTCCAAGCGTTTCAGCCCTTCAGGTCACAGAGGAGAGAGCCGCTACCAGACTTGGGAGGGACCAAGGACAGCTGGCTCTGCAGGGAAAGCGATCCCTGAACGGCGCTCAAGGCTGGAAGTCTTGAAACCACCTCCCGGCCAAGTACATCCGAGGAAAGGAAACTAACTTCACACCGCACAGCGACAGGGAGAGTCATGGACCTCATGCCACCTGTGGATTTTCTCCCTTTAGTTCCCCCTGTGGCAAGAAGGGAGGCCTTGCTAAGAACTTTTGTCAGCGTGTCAACTGGGAGTGTTGAGGAGGGAGAGGGCACAGAGGCTGGTCAGTGCGTGAGTGGGGCCTTGGCTACTCAGAGCCAAGCAACAAAAGGCTAGAGGAGTTCACTGACGAGAATAAAGACCCAGATCTGGGTGCTAGAGAGTGGGCAGCGAGTTAGAGAGGTGACCTTGGGCAAGTCACGTCCCCCTTTGGGCCCTGCGTTTCTCTTCTGCAGGCTTGAGGGTGCCTGGGACGCCCGACAGCTAAGGTCGCAAGCCTCCCGCCGGCCCCCCGTGGTGGGTGGGACGGCACCCACGAGGATGATGCCTCACCTTCTTGAAATCCGCGATGAAGGAGATGAGAGTGCCGTCGGGTTTGCGCAGATCCAGGCTGATGCTGTCGGCGTCGCTGTCCGCCTGCAGACTCTCCTCAATCACCTGGCCGTCGGGCAGCCTCACACGGACCCGCAGCTCGGCCGGGGCGCCGCTGCCCGCGCCCACGCCGTGCGGCGCCCCAAGCAGCAGCGGCGACAGCAGCAGCAGCAGCAGCGGCGGCAGCGCGGGGCGCGCCGAGGGGACGTCGCGGCGGCCAGGGGGCCGCATCCCCGGGGCCCCCGGCGCGCCGCGTGGGGGAGGGGAGACGCGCCTACAAAGTTTGCCCGAAGTTGGGGGTCCGGTTCGGGGATTCCCGGCAGTCCCCCCTTCCAGAGGGGGAGACTCAATCCGGAGGTTCCCCACGACGTGCTGCGAATTCACGTGGGCCGCGTACAGCCACGCACCCCGAGTCCGGGACGGCGCCCCCCGTGCGTGTCCCCCCCAGCTGCCCCGATTCCTGAGCTCCCGACTCCGTTCAGCACTTTTCATTCAATCCCACCCCCCGTCACTTCCTTCAGAAAACAGAAACCACCAGGACCTGCCTTAAAGAGACCGCGCACCTCTTGGCCCTTAAAGGGACCGCAGTGGCCCAGAGAGGGGCGGGGATTGGGGACCGCGGCTCAGCGGCTTTGTGGCCTAGGCTGGCTTTCTCTGGATCCCTCCCTCCCGCCGCGCCCGGTCACCGTCCCGGCCTAGTCCAGAGTTTGCGCTCCGGGCAAATCCCTTCCTCCCATCAAGGGCGGGACGGGTGACTCTTCCCCCCGCCCCCCACACCCCTTCTGGCTTGTTCTGGTGCCACGTGGATGAAATAATCGGGCTTGGATTTTCAGAGGTTTTGCTTAGTCTCTTAGTTTCTCTGACACAGCGAATTTCTCTGATGCGGCTGGAAAAAAAAAATCAGGCCTCACCTAGCATTCTGGTCTTTTCCTAGGTCGGGAAGCGCAATTAGGGGTCGAGGGCTATCTGTGCATCCATCAGGTGTGAGCTGTTTTTATAAGTGAGGCGGCCAATCTAGATGCGACCATGAAGGAGCCTAACGCTTTGTGAGCCGTTATTCAGTTTTCTCTCCTGAGTTCAGTCAGCCCTTTTCCAGGCCAGCCCACCTCCCAGGGCCCCTGCTCTGGGAAACACCAGATTCCAGGCTACTGCGGACATCCAGATAGGAACACTCGTGCTCCCCAATCGAGGGCCACAAAAAGACACTCCTGCTGTGCCAGAGACTCCGAGTAAAGACTTGGGGAGTAGGATTCTTATCTGGTTGGTGACACGCAAGCATACTTTGAAACTTGTTTGAGTCTAATTTTCCGCTAGTGAACACAGAGGGTTGGGGGTCCATGGAGATAAGCCCCGCCCCCCGGGGGATGTTCAGGACAGTTTGTTCTTCCCATCGATTGCCACTTCTGTTTGTTCCAGGTGCCCTGTGGTCTCTAGAGTCTTAATGACAGATGGGTGAAACTGTCCCCTGCTCTTCAGCGTCTTTCCTTCCTAGGGGATCTACAGCAAATGATCCACCCTTACTAGAATGAGCCCTTCCTTTGACACACATATAGGACTGATGGGGACTTAAGAAGCCATCTCACTCAGGGCTTCCCAAATTTGCCTTACTTCACCCATCACTTTGATGTCCATTAAGACACAGTTTCCAGGATGCTTAAGCCTATAGGTTCAGACTTTGTGGAAGAGAACAGGGAGCCAACCTAGCACCAAGGTCCAGTGTGGTGCTTCGTGAACCAGGGGTTGGCAGACACTTGGTAGTTAACAGCATCTTTCTTGGGGTACCATCTGGCTCCTGAGGACCTTTTCCTCACCCTGGGGAGTTGGGACAGGCTGCCAGACAATAACTGGACTGTTTTCTTGGGGTCTTACAGCCTTAGCTGGCAGCACTGAGTTGCCTGGGGTCTCAGAGCTGGCCCCTTGCCAGACAGGATACTAGATCTCAAAGAGGCCTTCAAGCCGGGACTGCCCCCATGAGTCAGCTCCACAGTCACTAGGGGCCTCACCCACATTTCCTAACTTCCTCTGTTTCGGGTCCTGTCCCATCCATCACTGGTTCTGTCCTTGGTGATATTCCCAGGCCCTAGACCCTCTTCTCAAGTCCAAAGACCCCCACAACCCCAGTCCCCAACAAGAACCAAGAAGTGGGCAAAGAGTCCATATCTCTGTTCAGACTTTGTGGCTTAGAAACACAGATGGAAGTGTTTTTCCTGTGAATGGTCCTTCTCCATTTCAACTAGATCAAACCTAATCTGTCTTTTGTTTGTTTGTTTATTTGTTTGTTTTTGGTTTGGTTTGGTTTGGTTTGGTTTTGGAGACAGGGTTCCTCCATGTAGCCCTGGCTGGTCTTCTCAAATTGGCTGGCCACAGAGATCTATCTGCCTCTGCCTCCCGAGGGCTGGGATTAAAGGTTGTGTGCCTTCCACGGTCCAGCCTGCTCTGTCTTTTAAAAACGATAGGGAACATGCAGCTTTTTCCACCAGCCACAACCATGGCCCTAGTTTTCTGGTGACTGCACCAGCCAGGTCTTCAAGATTGGGGGAAAAAATACAGGTTTCTCTGCAAGAGTTTCTGAGTCACCTACCTACCAACCTGTATATGCCATGTTCTCCTCAGCCTCTGGACTACAGCAACAGTAATTACGCAGCTACCATTCATTATAGGGGATGTGTTTTGTCTTTGAGACGAGGTCTCACCATGTATGTAGCCCAGGCTATCTTTAAACTCATGAGCTCTTTGCTTTAGCCTCCCAATAGTATGAGGAGTATAGGCTTATGTTACCAACCCAGTTTCACTGTACTATCAGCTCCTCGTTCTGTTCCAAGCATTTTATACATATCATCTTATTTAATTTCAGGACAACCCTCCCGAATGCATTCTCTTTTCAGCCTCTTTTTTATTGGCTAAAAAGCCTGGATTTATACCATACCTCGGGTCACACAGGTAGCCGAGCCAGCAGCGGCTGAAGCAGGGCTGCCTAACCACAAAGCATTTGCTTTTAACCACAGAAGCATCTGCCAGTCTAATACCTTCACTTTCTCCCAGTCCTGAATGAGCACCCCCTCCCCCATGCTATCTTTTCCTGTTATCTAACGGTTTCTGTAGGCAAGATGCTGTCCGTTTAAACAGGCCAGCCTCAAGCTGGGAACCATCTGCCTTCCACAAGTCAGAGGTATCCATTCATCTTGGACTCAAAAGCCCTGGAAGGAGATGGTCTCACAACCCTAATATATCCTGGCTATAACCAAACAGTCCTTCATGTCAGGGAGTCCTTTATGTTTTATCTGTATGTGTCATGCCACACTAGGATTTCTGGCCTCTTCTCATCACTAGCCTGAGGGAAGCAAGTCCTCACTTCCCAATAGTGGCTCCAAAAGGGCACCCGGATCTCGGTGCTAGCCCCTGGCCATCACGAGCTGTGTGATTCTCTTTCTTTCTCTTTCTTCAGATGGGAAATGGGTGCCTACATGCTTAGCTCACTTAAAGATTTACTTTTCTCATTTTTAATTATGTGTATGTGTGGCGGTTTGTGTGTTTGTGGGGGTCTGTGCGCATGATGTGAATGCCCTTACGGAGACTAGGGCACTGATCTCCTCGTAGCTGATGTTACAGGGGGCTGTGAACCATCTGACAGCAAGACTTTTAACCTCTGAGCCATCTTTCCGGTCCCCTCTAGGGATGTTTTAAGAATTAAATAAAATGCTGTCTATAAAACAGCTCACAACATGATTTGTACAGGCTCACAGGAGGGAAGTTATTATAATTTATCATCAACATATCAAATGCTAAGTCTGACTACACACGACTTCCGGCCTTATAACCATACAGATACATTGGCACTCAGCAGTAGTTTCTGTCTACAGCTGGGTCGGGTCTTTTTGGTTGTAACTGTCTATGAACCCTGAAAGCAGAACAGGACAGTAAAACTCCAGGAGGCAATGTTCTTTGCTTATGGTCTGAGTGGGTCTCTACCTGGTCTGTCAAGAAGGAAGTGTCACCCTGATGTTTATCTTCACCGGTAAACAAGTGCCCATGGGACAGAAGAAAGAGAAACTCAGCCAATGACCTGTCTGGAGAGAGGGGTAAGCTGGCAAGGCAGCTTGTCCCACGGGTCAGAAGACAGGGAAGGTTGTTTCTCCACAGTGGCTGTGTTTGAGTTGTATTACAACCCTGTTCCTGGGCCCTTGTAGATAGGGCAAGCCACTTGAGTCTGAGGAAGAGTCCAGAATGGAGTGGGTCAGTCCATTCTGTGTCTCAAGACCACTTACAAAGCTCCAGCGACTTCACTGCCTCAGCAGAAGCGCAAATTAGGCTTATGGTGTCACCGGATTATCCTTCTGTCCAGCGAGGGAGTGATGGGAAACAGGCAGGAGCAGCAGTAGCCACTGCAGAGAGAGGAAAACCAAAATGCCTGGATGTCAAGGACGGCCATTCATCCTCGCGTGGGAAACCAGACAGAGGGGAGCCAGGCTCATTCAATGACTTTCAGGCCTGAATGATCTGAGCTACAGAGAAAGGCAGATCTCTCAGCTCATAGACAGGAAGCCCAAGGACTCCTGAAGGTCCTGCCTCCCCTGCAAGCTAGTTTCTTGACATACTCCTTCCTTCAGGCAGGCAACAGCTAGTCCCTGTGCTGTGAAGTGCTACAAACAGGTGATAGGTCACAGGGTGATAGGTCACAGGGTGATAGGTCACAGTGAGTGCAGCAGCTCCTTAGCTCAAGATGGAACTAGAGCCATCTAAAAAGTTTCAGTGGGCAGGTGAGATGGCTTATGGGTAAAAGCACTTGCTGCTAAGCCTGTCTATCCTAGCACAGGAAGGAAGGAGAGAGCAAATTCCTGTAAGTGGTTATCTGACCTCTACATGAACACTGTGGGATACACACACACACACACACACACACACACACACACACACACACACACACAGAGAGAGAGAGAGAGAGAGAGAGAGAGAGAGAGAGAGAGAGAGTGTAAAAAAAAAGTTTTCAGCAAAACCAAAACTTTATCATTGTTACAACTGGTACCATAAACCAGAGGAGACTGGCCTGGACCAGAAAGTCTGTTTGGAAGGTTCTGCTGGATCTTGCTTAGACTTAAAAACCCATAAATCGGGATTGATGGCCATAGGGGATGTCCCAGTCACAAAGTGAGCAATTCAACTTCTATACTGGTGCTGAGTCTGGTAGGTTTCCAGACACTTCACCAAGTAGCTGAGGCGTGACAGGGGAGGGCAGCTGCCCAAAATCATCCCGTAGGATGTTGCAGGGGCCAAGAAATGCTGGGCCTTGAGGGAAATGCCAGGACCCATGGTTGGTTTTTTTTTTCCCCTAAGAACAGTTGGCGGCCACTGAAAGGTGTTCAAGGGGTGACATGATCAGACTTGTGATTTAGATACCTGAGAGGTGGACTGTAGCCATCCAATGGGAGGTGATGATGGCCTGGGCTGTGGTAGTGGCAGTGGGGGGTGCAGAGGTGTCAGGCTTCAGCCTTGTGGGTAGGAAGGGGCAGGAATAAGGAGAGGTCACGGCCAGTGTCTATTCCTACTTCAGACACTTGGAGGACACCACACAGGGAGAAGCTCTAAGATGGCATTGTTAAGAGTTCTTCAGGTCCATGTCACCCTCTCTGCCTTGGTGTCAGGATTGCAGACCATCCAGGGTCTCAGGCCAACTTCTGGCGGCATGCTCAGATAGGAAACCTGGTGTCCTGAAGCCCGGCTGTGTTCTTGCCCACACATGGCTTCCACTTTCTGTTCTTCCCTCCAAGCCTCTGTGTCCTCGACGTGGTTCCTCTGTCTGTCCCCATTTGTGTCCAGCATTGTGCCCTGTCCAAAAGGTTCTCAACAGTCAATGGTACCTTCCATAGCTCTGTGTGTCTACACATCGAACTATGGGGAAAGAGAAGCTAGAACCCCATGTCTGCCCTCAGGACCCTGATGGTCACAGGGTCTTCAGAGAATGGGCCCCTCCAAGGGTAAGCTGGGCACCTCATCATAACAGAAGACCTCAGGCTATTTTGATAGCGGTGTCTCTGGTGCCTAAGAAACAGAATATTCTGTGGACCACTGGTGACGCAGGTGTCCCCTGAGACCATCCTCTCCTGTCCTTTGTACCCCAACCATCCCCATTACCAGGGCACTTATCAGAGTCATTATCAAAAGGTCATGCCCTCTGCTCTACACACTTTCAGAGCGCCAGCAGAGACCTTCGACAAGTCCTCCCGCTGCCGGAGGATCGATCTGGCAAGGTGTGTGAGCACCTGTGACATTTTCAGTGTCTAAGTATCACTTTCTGATGAAACCCTGAGGAAATTTATTTAAAAAAAAAAAAAAAGCACGTGGAGTTTTAACCCAGTTTTTACTGCTCCTGCAAAATTAATGTGCATGTTACAGCTTGGGAGAGAGGACCAGTCTTTTTACCAGAGGGCCCAGCATGAGGAGGCCAGGCCTGGAGAGGAGCCATCAACGTGTCTTCCTCTTATTGCTGCTACCGATGTCCTTGGGTCTAGGAATCTCCAGCTGCCATCTGGTTGATACTATCACTGGGGCTCAGGCCAGAGACTTTAAGGTTTTAAGGCAGAGAGGGCGGACCAGGGCCCACTTCCTGCTCTGATAGGAAGGAAGCACCTTTTCCCAAATCAGTCATTGCAAAACCACTTCTTGCTATCTTTATCTTTTTCTCTTCCTCTTCTTCCTTCTTTTTCTGAGAGACAGTGTCTCAAGCATACCAGGCTGGCCCTCAGTTTGCAACAGTGGCTTCCTGCCTCAGTTTCCCAGGCACTCTGACTATAAGTATGTGTTACCTAGCTTGGTTTCTCTCTCTCTCTCTCTCTCTCTCTCTCTCTCTCTCTCTCTCTCTCTCTCTCTCTCTCTCTCTCTCTCTCTCTCTGTCTCTCTCTCTCTCTCCCTCTCTCCCTCCCTCCCTCCCTCCCTCCCTCCCTCCGTTTCTCCCCCTCTGGTCCTCTCTCTCTTTTCCTTTATTCCTGTCAAGGTTCCTCAGCCTCCATAATGCCACCAAAACCCAGAACTTTTAAAAAATTGACTTTTTTTTTTAAATCGCAGAACCGCATGAATAGTTTGCACAAGCCCTTCTGCATCCACATAGGTAGAGTGGACGGACCCCTGCCCCGCCCGCCAGCCACGCATGCGCAAACCCCTGCCTGAGGGCTACTGCTAGGGAATGAGCCTGTGTTGACCTGCCCTTATCACTGGAAGTCCACCACTTCCGTGACAGACTCTCTCAGCATGTATTTTGTGGGTTTTGAGGAATGCGTCATTACACTGTTACACGGGTTTACTTCCCAAACTCCCTATGTTCTGCCTACTCAGCCCTCTTAAAAAAACCGAATGTCGTCGACGAGGAGGCTCAGCAGGTTTGCTGCACAAGCCGGAAAACCCGAGTGGTGTAAGGTGAGAACTGACTCCTGAAAGTTGTCCTCTGATCCCCACACTCTGGATATGCCTTGCATGCAAAAGCCCCGCCCCAACACTAACAATAAAAAAAAAATGTATAGTGATTTTAGGTCATTTGAGAGAAAATAATACCTGACTAATATTTACTTCAAATTATCTTCTGAACTTTGTAGTTTTAAGGAAATTAACACTGCCAGCTCTGTATTTTCTGCTCTGCTTTTCTCACTATTCTTTCTCTTTTCAATTTTTTTCTTTTTCTCTCTGTCTCTGTCTCTCTGTCTCTCTGTCTCTCTCTTCTCTCTCTCTCCAGGATCTCACTCTAAGCCAGGCTGAAGTGGAGCTCATTCTGTAGCCCCCCAGACTTAGAAAGATCCTCCTACCTCGGCCTTTCCTTCCAAACACTAGGATTACAGTTATGAAGCACCATGCTTGACTTTAATATTAATTCAAACACGTATGTCTAGTCACTGATGCAGACTGTGTGCTTTTCTTTAGATACAGGGTCTGCCATATATATATATATATATATATATATATATATATATATATATGTGTGTGTGTGTGTGTGTGTGTGTGTGTGTGTGTGTGTGTGTGTGTGTGTTTGTATACATGCACACACATGCTACCGTAGGAGCACAGAGGTCAGAGGACAAGCACTGGGAGTCCTCTCCTTCTACTCTGTGTGTCCTAGAAATTAAACTCAGGTTGTCAAGCTTGGTGACAAATGCCTTTACCCACTGAGCCATCTTGGCCAGGCTTCGTTTTTTTTCTCAATTCTTGTAAAGCCTCGGGTGAAGGTAGAATTGTTTGTCTGATAAGTAAGCTGGAAGAACTGAAGGCCTGTGCCCAAGGTCGAATTATGAAGTGTGTCTGTTTGGGGCACTAGAACTTGAGCCCAAATCTGACTCCTCTCATCCATGAAGCTGACCAGCACAGCTTTTAAACTCAAGACCTCAGGTTGGACCAGCCTTGGCTCCCTGCCCCCAGGGCAGTGCCCAGGCAGCCTTCCCTAGGGCACAGACCCTCCCCTGTGTCTCCCTTACCTTTGCCCAGGTAGTGCTAGTAACGGTGACTCACTGATCAAAGAATGCTCTGGCAGAGAACTCTGCAAATCGGACACAAGCCGTTGGGTGGACTGGCATTTTCCTACAAAGAGTTTTGGGGATCTCTGAGCTTCTATAGATGTGAGGTTAGAAGCCAGGCTCTGGGGTTTCTTTTGTGTGGGCTGGAACTTCTAGAATTTAGACGGCAATTTGCGATGTCAATAGTGAATAGATAGTGCCAGTCGCTAAAGGGTATAGGCACCAGAGATGAAGGATCCATGTTGTCCTCCGAAAAATTTCTGAAGGACAGCAAGTCTTCCCACTTCTCTTACTGGGCTTGAACCTGGGACTTTCCAAATGTTAGGCAAGGGTTCTAACACTGAGCCATTCCAAGACTTTAATTTTTGTTTTGAGATAACTTCCTTACTAAGCTGTCCAGGCTGGTCTTTAATGTATTATCTTCCTGCCTCAGCCTCCAGAGTACATACGCACCACAAGGTCTGTAGCAAGAAGGCAGGTCTTGTGTCCAAATAATGCAGAACCATTCATAGACTCTTTTTGTTTGGTTTTGTTGAGACAGTCTTATACTGTATTCCAGGCTGGCCTGGAACTCACTTGTATAGCCTCCAATCATGGTCATCCTCCTGTTTCAGTGTTTAGAATGATGAGATTATAGGGTTAGCCCACTGCTCTAGCTGAGACTCACCCACTTTGGGTGTTTTCTTTCTTGTTTGCTTGCTTTTAAAACCCCAAACCAGGCCGGGCAGTGGTGGTGCGCGCCGCCTTTAATCCCAGCACTTGGGAGGCAGAGGCAGGCGAATTTCTGAGTTCGAGGCCAGCCTGGTCTACAGAGTGAGTTCCAGAACAGCCAGGGCTATACAGAGAAACCCTGTCTCAAACAAAAACCAAAAAAAAAAAAAAAAAAAAAAGTTAAAAAAAACCCCCAAAAACCAGAAACAAGATTTTGCCTAACTGAAGCTGGCTTTGAATGATAGTAGCTGAGGCTAGCCTTGAGCTCCTCGACCTCCTTGCCTCCATCTTCCAAGAACCAAGAAGACAGGACAAGTATGGGCTGTCACACCTGGCTGCCACTCACTCCCCCCACCACACACACTCTTTCCACCACCAACATTCTTTGAATATTTACATGGCTGTGCACTGACGATGAACACACGTTGTTTCCGTGTAACTGATTTATTCTTATTGTATTTGGGCAGGTGTAAGTGTGTATGTGCTTGCCAGTGGGCAAGAATAATTTAGTGGCACACCCACTCGGAGTCCAGATGTCAGCAGTGGGTGTCTTCTTCTATTACTCTCTACCTTTTATATTTATGAGGCGTTTGTGTGTGCACAAGCGCATGCATGCACGGCGTATATGTGGAGGTCAGAGGACAGCTTGCAGAAGGTGATTCTCTTCTTCCACTTGATGGGTTCCAGGTTTTATACTCCTGTCACCAGGCTTAGTGGCATTCACATTGTCTGCTGAGTCATCTTGATGATCCCTCCACCTAGTGTTTGAGACAGGGTCTCTCAGTGAACCTGGAGCTTGCTGTTTTAGATAGTCTGGCTGTCCAGCAAAGGTTGGGAATTCTATCTGTCTCTAACCTCAGAGGAGTTGGAGTGAGAGATGTGAGCTTGTTTTATGGTTCTTTTTTTTTTTTTTTTTTTTTTTTAGATATGGTCTCACCATGAAACTTCTGCTGGACAGGATCTTGCTATGTAGATCAGGCTGGCCTTTACCTCTGGTCCCTGAGTGCTAGGGTTAAAGGTATGTGTCACTACACCCAGGTCATGCTTTGTTATTATATGAATGATGGAGCTCCAAACTCAGGTCCTCATGCTTGCCCAGAAAGCACTTTACCCACTGACCAATCCTGTGTCATTGAAAGGACAGTTCTGCAGACTCTGGGCACTCGGGAGACTGAGGCAGGAGGAGCCGAAGTTCAAGAGCAGTTTCCGTCTAGTCATGAAGATGCTGTTTCAAAGCAAACCAGGACATGGCGGCTCACACCTGAAATCCCAGCACTGTAGAGACTGCGGCAGGAGGGATGCCAGGAGTTCATGGGTAGCCTGGGCTACAGGGTGAGACCCAGTCTCAAAAACCAAACCAAACTAAACTAAACCGAACAAACTAACAACAGAAAGAAAACAAAAACCTATAAAACACGTTGCTGGTGGTGCAGAGTGTTAATGGGCAGCAGGACACGTGCTTAGCATGTGTAGGGTCCTGGGTTCAACACCCAGCACCAATTAAAAAAATTACAAAGGTTTCTGGGCCTCAACCATGGAGGTCACTGCCCATGACTGGGTGTTTTAATCAGGTTCCCTGGGGACACTAAATTATTCTGAGAGCCACTGTAAAGCTGGCATCTCCTCCCAAGCACTGTCCCTGGTATTGGGACTTTGCAGAGTGTCCACAGTCAGGTTGTACTTGAGAACAAGAATACAATCCTGACCCTTTCATACACGGTGGTGCCCCATCCCCCCTCACTCCCCAGTGTCCTCACACCCTGGCCCTATGAGAGATGAGAAATAGAAGGAGGTCCCTGTCCATTTTACCTCAGTCACTCTGGGTGAACAGTGCTGGGCACATTGTGAACCCCCAGGGCAGAGAGTCTGACCCAGCATGCAATGCTTCATCCTGACCGGGCAAAGATCTGATGGTACCAATTAATGTTAACGAGGCTCCTTCTCCGTCTGGGCCTGTCTGGAGGTTTTGCTAATTAATACCTCTATGGGCTTTTGGGTCCCTACAATGAGAGGTCTGGGAGACCTGGGAGAATTGTATGGTTTCATCCAAAAGAATCTGTAAGAAGACTAGTGCCTCGAATAGGCAATGGTAGACACGGCTGACGTTTCTTGAACAATCACTCCAAGACCATGGCTGGTACCAGCTGGAACACTGTACGTGAGCAAGCATTCATTTCTACCTTATCTGGGAAATATGGCTGCTATTTGCCATCCTTTATAGAGGAGGAAAGTGGGCACAGGTTTTAAGCCAAAGTCTTAGGTGGGTGTGGCAGAGTTAAGGCTCCACCTAGGCCATCTTACTGCCGAGGTTCGGTTCCCACTTTCCAAAGCCCGATGAACAGATGCCAGTCACCCATAGTTCTCGGAAATACTGGCCGTCTTGAGGTCTGCACAGGCTTCTCTCGCTGTGCCCTTCGACCTGAATGTGGACTTCCTGTTTCTGGGAAGTAATACAGTAATACAGGTGGGGCAGGGCAGGGACAAGCCCTTCCTTCTCCAGTGTGGGTGTCCACAGCTTATGGGAGAGCCTTCAGCCTATGCCCTCCTGGCTGTAACTCCTCTCCCTGTTTGTCATGAGCTCCTCACACCTCCAGGGGACTTGGTGTGGAAGTGAACTCAGTCACTGTGAACACTCAGGAGGGCTCACTCCTCTGCACTTGTCTCTATCATGACTGTGGGGCCCTTGGGAACAACTTTCAGATTTCTGACAGCTGGGTGTGATGGCTCTCCTGTACCCCAGCACTCTGTAACTCAGTACTTGATCAGCTGAGGCATGGAGGATTGTACATTGAAGGCCAGCTTGGGCTATATAGACATGTCTCAAAAACAAACGAAAGCAGGTATGGCGCCTTACACTTGTAACCCCAGGGTAGGGGAGGCTGAGCCCAAAGGATTCCTATGAATTAAGAGACCTGGCTGGGGTGTTTCTGGTATCCATTGGGCCTTTAAAAGATGAACACGGCCTGGAAGTTCAAAATGGACATATGTCAAGGGCCGGTGAGTCACACAGGACAAAGTTGAGAAGAGACTGTCGAGGTCTAGTTAGATGGTTTTGGAATAGTGACTTAACTAACCCCCAATTCCTATTGCCAATACAATGTTTAATTTGCGATTTAAAAAGAAAAGCTCAATTGAATCTATTATTCGTATGCACATGCACATGCAAGAAGGCGTGGCCTATGAAGGCCACAGGTGGGTGTGAAGGTCAGAGGCGGCTCCTTCCACCTTGCTGAGACAGGGACTCCCTTCTTTCTGTTGTGCTGTGTGCTCTAGGCTGGCTGTCCTGTGAGCATCTAGATGATACTCCAGCCTCAGTCTTGCTGTAAGGGGGCTGGGTCTGTGGATATGCGTCATCACTTTGAACATTTTTTTACGTGGGCTTCCCAGGACTGAACTCCAGTCACTAGCCTCGAATGACAGCATTTTTACCTGCTGAGCCATCTTTTGGGTCCTGTGTTTAGTTTTCTTTGGGATAGGGTCTTATGTAACTTAGGTTAGCTTCAAAACCTTTATGGACCAGAGGATAAACTCAGCTGAAGATCCTGCCTCTGCGCCTCCCAAATGCTGGGATTATAAGTATGCACCCACACCCCAACATTTTACTGCCATTAAAATGGAACTAATGGTTTCTAGTCTTTAGACTGTAGGGGGAATTAAAGAAAGTACTGTACGTAAAGCCCCGGACCCCTCAGCCAGCAGTTGTGCCTCTTAGTCACCGTTCCATGGTGCCTCAGGCCTTGACCCTACAGAGACATGCCTGATAAGCAAACTATAAAGGGCTCTGCTTTTCCGTACAGCTCAATCCACTGCCAATGGTGCCTGGGATTTAATGAGCAAGAGACAACACAGGCTGATTTTCGGTACAACTCGGTGTTCTCAAAGAGAGCTTGGGACAGCTTGGATCTGTAGCCGCAGCTCAGGCTCCTGAAGGGAATTCTGTTTCCCCAGTTCCCCTCCTCCTCTCCCTACCTCTTTCTCTTTCCAGCACCCCCCTCCCTCACACCCTCCTCCAACCACCACATCTGGATCCAACTAGGGAACAACAGGCTTTCTGTGAACACCCCCACCTCCTCTGCCCTCAGTCCACCACTTCAGAACTTTGCTTCTCACAGGGTGGGGGTGGGCTGGGGAATCAAGAAAGCTCTGAGCTCTCTTTCCACAAACCTGTAAGGTTAAGTCTCTCTCCCTCTCCCTCTCCCTCTCCCTATCTCTCTCCCTCTCCCTCTCCCTCTCCCTCTCCCTCTCCCTCTCCCTCTCCCTCTCCCTCTCCCTCTCCCTCTCCCTCTCCCTCTCCCTCTCCCTCTCCCTCTCCCTCTCCCTCTCCCTCTCCCTCTCCCTCTCCCTCTCTCTGTTTCTGTCCCTCTATTTCTCTCTATTTATCTGTCTCTGTCTCTCTCTGTCTCTCTCCCCTTTCTTCTTCCCTTCCCTCCTTTCCTTCCTCTCTCCCTCTTGCTCTGCATCAACCAAGAGGCCAGTCAGGGCTCCAGGTCAGAGTTCATGAGCAGTCTCTCTTCCTGTCCAGAGAGAAGCCTGGTGGGCTCCAGATCCCAGGCCATACACTGGAATGCAGTCGCAGTGGAAGGCAGCTGTAACTCTCATTAAAGTGACATCAACCCCACAGCGAGAGGCTGCTGTAAATCCAGGGAACGGGGGCATTCATCCAGGGAGAACCACAGAAGCAAAGAAAAGACCCCTTAACTAAAGGAGCCCTGGGGTCTGGAACTAATAGTGGGGCCCTCCCTACCCAAGGTGCTGTTGAAGAGGTGGGAGGAAGCTAGAGGCTCTGGAGATGACGGCTAAGCCAGGCCCAGTGCTCTGAAGGGATGTATCTGGAGTTCTTTCCTGTCATCCTTTTTGAGGCTGACAAGGTGCAGAGTTGGCTTGTGTCTTGGGGCCTGGCTGAGGACATGTCTGTTCACTGGCTTTTCCAAGGGAGTAGAAGAGGTATTGGCTTTAGTCATAAGGATTTTGTCAGCTTTGTTGGTGAAAATCATCTGTGATCTGAAGTCTAGGACTCACTGATGGCTTCTCTGGGTTTTGTATGTTTGAGTCTATAGATGACATATGATATATGATACATCATAGCTATATGATGTGTCTGTGCGGTGTGTGGTTCATATATGTATGATACATGCATGTGAATGTGTGGGTAAACACACATACAGAGGCCAGTGCAGGACATTAGGCACCTTTCTCTTCTCTCTCTCTCTCTCTCTCTCTCTCTCTCTCTCTCTCTCTCTCTCTCTCCCTTACTACCTTGTGACAAGGTATCTCACTTACTTAACTGGAAGCTTGCCATTTTACCTAGGCTGGCTGGCCAACCAGTGAGCTCTCAGAATCTGCCTGGCTTCATGCAGAATTCTCCTTGTCTTTCTTTGGGTTACAGGCACGGTGCCCACTCCCCAATCTAGGGTACAGGGATGTGCAGCTACCTCCAGATTTTTAGGTGTTGGGGATTTGAACTCAGGGCCTCATGATTTTCAAAGGCTCTTACAGAGTCACCTCCCCAGGCCCCATCGTTTGGTGTTGTTGATACAGAGTCTCAAAAAGACTAGGTTTGCCCCAAATTTCATACACAGCAGCGGATGGCCTTGAATTCCTGCTCTCCCTGCCTCCACTTCCTGAACGCTAGAATGACAGACTCTAGGCAACATTTTGAGGACGTCTGCCTTAGAATGGCCTCACCAGGCCTCAGGCCTGCTTTCTTCTGCCCCAGACCTGCAGCTGCTGCAGCCAAGTGCTGGCTCAGGCAGACTGCAGGGTGTGCACAGCACTGCATATCAACAGGGACCCCCAGGAGCTGTCATCCACAGCTGTGCTGAGCTGAGAGAGTAGTGTGGTGACATATGAATCTCCCCAGGTGGGTGTCTTCACTGCCCGGTTTAGGAATCTGTGCTATAGATTCCTCTGGTATGAAAACCCAGTTCCTGGGCTGGGGATATAGTTCAGCTAGTAGAATGCTTGCCTAGTGTGTTAGTCACTTTTCTATTGTCATGACAAAACACCGTGACCAAACCAACCTGGAAAGGAAAGGATTTACTTCATCTTACAGCTCAACAGTCCCCCATAAATGACAGGCAGAGAGGGAACTCAAGGCAGAAACCTGGAGGCAGGAACTGAAGCCATGGAGAACCACTCTCACCGCATTATTCTCATGGCTTGCTTGGCTTGCTCCATCCGCCTGCCCTGGATGACACTGCCCCTGGTGGGCTGGGCCTTCCCACGTCAACCTTTAATCACGAAAATGCTCCCACGGGCTTGCCTATAGGCCAATCTGATGGAGGCTTGCCTACAGGCTAATCGGATGGAGGCATTGTCTCATTCGAGGCTCCCTTTTCTCAGTAGACCCAATCTTGTGTCAAGTTGACAGAAACACTAACCAGCACACCTCGCATGTGCAAAGCACTGGGTTAGCCCCTAATTCTGGTGCTCAGGGGATGAAGGGTGGAGACAAGAGAAAGAAACTTGCTTCAGTTACACCAAAAGTTTGAGGCTAGCCTGGGCTACACAAGACATTGTCTTAAGAAACAAGAATAAATTGAGTCCTCCACCCTCACTCCTTAGGGTCCATCTTCCTCCTCACACCAAAGAGGCTTAGTGAGGGAAGGGAGGCTGAGAAAGGCAGGTGTCAGTCCAAGTCATGTGGCTCAGGCTGAAAGGCCTAGCACCATCAGTTGAAAATGAGCGAGGTGGTGGGAACATCCAGAAATGATACTCAGAAAGGTGGGTTTGGGGAGGAGGGGGTATCTGTTTGACTACCCTGACGATGTGGGTAGTCAAACAGATATACTTGATGCTGGAGGAAGCTCTGCTAACTTAAGGGATGCTTTAGGGGCTCTCCTGGATGAATGTAGCTGCTGAGACTTCCTGGGGACAGGAGCTTGGGTAGGAGGGGAGCAGAAGATGACCCGCTTCCCCATTAGGCCAGGAGGGACACTGGGTAAGACGCAAAGGGACCACCCGGGGTGTGATGTCTGCCACCTGTCCTGAGACCCAAGGGCCTCCAGGAGCTCTTGTGAAGGCCAGGTCTGAGTTCAGCTTCCCTCAAGTGGAGCATTTTTTATGGGGTTCAGGCCCCCGTTACCTGCTCAGCTGCTACTCCTCTTTCCAGTCCTTGGGGTGCAGGGATCCTTGTGTGGGTTCCCTGTTGTGATAACCCCACGGGTTTCCTTCAAAACTCAGGGCGTTTTATGCGCTCCTCTGCCTCATAAGGAATAGGTCCTAAATAAAACGGGAAAACTAAGCTGAGGGTGACAGCGAATAGCTGCCATCCCCCAACCGGAAAGGTGGAAGTAGGAGAGTAGCCGTGAGTTCAAGCCTAGCCTAGGCTTCAAAGGAGGACCCCATTTCAGAGACCAAACCAAACCAAACAAACAATAGCAAAAAAAAAAAACAAACAAAAACAACAGCAACAACAAAAAAAAAAAAACAAAAACAAAAAACAAAAAAACCAAGCAACCAAACCAAACCAACCAAACAAACAAAACAACAACAAAGGCCTGTTCAAATCTATACTACGTAAGAGTTGGAGCTCTCAGAAAATGTCACCTTTGACTTCCCACTGACCTCTCTGCTAATGCTAGTTTACTTTAAAAAAAAAAAAAGATTTATTTATTTTACATATATGAGTATGAGTACTGTAGCTGTCTTCAGACACACCAGAAGAGGGCATCAGATCCCATTACAGATGGTTGTGAGCCACCATGTGGTTGCTGGGAATTGAACTCAGGACCTCTGGCAGAGCAGTCAGTGCTCTTAACCACTGAGCCATCTTTCCAATCCCCTATAGTTCACTGTTTGAAAACTAGTATTAGGCCTGGAGTTAAAAGGAACAGATTCAGGGTTGTAGTGGATGTCTGTGTGCCTGCTGTAACCTGCCACGCAGTGGAGGCAGCCACTGTGTCGGCTGCTCCGTAATGTCTAGAGGGCCATGTTCCTTCCTCAGAGTGGTTCTGTGCTGATGGGAGCTGGTCAAGGTCATACTCCCTGTGGAAGTGGGAGCTGCTTATTTCCAGTGATTGATTTGGAAAAGAGTCCTGGCCTCTTTGCTTCAATATGAGCTATTGATATAGGCCCAGGCTGGAGCACTCTCCACGGAGCTATCACGGCCTTGATGACACTATAGAGTAGTCCCCTCAGCCCAAGCCTGCTTCTTTTCTAGTAAAAGCAAAGGCAAAACTCTGCTTCCTAGGAGCCTCGTCTGAGACAGAAAGGAGCAACAGAATGCAGTGTGTGGTGTGTGGTGTGGTGTGTGGTGTGGTGTGTGTGCATGCCAGTGCGCACGCTGGCGGGTGTATGTGCCATGGCATGCATGCGCTGATCAGAGGATTACTTCACAATCAGTTTTTTTTTTTTTTTTTTTTTTTTTTTTTTTTTTTACCTTTACACAGGTTTCAGGGATTGAACTCAGGTTGCTAGGCTTATGTAGTGTAGCCAACACCTTCACCCACTGAGCCATCTTGCCAGCAGCCCCTGTCTGTTCCTTTCCCCACAGATGTCACATGGTTGGGACTTCAGCTCTCAGTATCTCTGGGTACCAAAGACGGATCACCTATACTCAACCTAGTTGACAAGATCCAGTCTTAGTCCTGCCCTAGTGAGGGGTGAGGACACCCCTGATTTTTTTGGTTAATTAGTGTTTGCTATCTTGTCTCCATGCAACTAAGAAACGGTTCTTCCAGTGTGGTAATAGTCAAGGCAAGTTTAAAGTTAGCAGCCACAGTCACAAAGTTTCTCCCTCAGGTCTGGCTCCAGAGCACCCTGGAGACCGCAGTGTGAAGAGAATTCCGGAAACATTGTCCTTGTATACCACAGTACCATCCCACCCTTGACATATTCTCTACGAGAAGAAGCTCAATGCTAGACCCACCCCTTCTGCTGAGGAATGGTCGACCTGGGAGGGCATCTGGAAGCAAAATTAGCTGATATCACTTTGGTCCTGGTGGACCTATTAAGTGCTCCCTTGAGACCCTCTCAGGTCTCTTTGAATGATGGCATGTTCAGCTTTGCCTGTCACTTGGCTATTTCATACATGTATCTACAGTTTGCAAAGAAATAACTCCCTTGAATTTGCTGTAAAGTCAAGGATGACCTTAACTTCTGATTCCCCTGTCCCTACCTCTCTAGATGTGATATTACAGGTGTGCTCCAACCATGCCTGCTTCATAGGATGCTGGGAAAAGAATCAGAGAGTTGTGATGGTAGGCAAGGACTCTCCTAACTGAGCCACATTCCTAGCTGATATTAAACCCCTTTACCTACTCGTGTTAACTTGGAGCTTCCAAGTAGGGAGATGAGTTGGAGACACACAGCCTTCCCTGGGAATATATGGGAGGAGGCAGGCGTCTAGAAATGACGCCTACCTACTGAAAGGACAGTTGGGAATCTCTTGTCTTGTAGCTAGTGCTATGAAGTAGGGTGGTTCAGTGGTAGTATGGTGGGGTGGCTTGGTGGTTATAGTGCTTTAAAGGAAAATGACCCCGTGGATTCTAGGGAGTGGTGTCATTTGAAAAGATTAGGTGCTGTGTCCTTGTTGGATTGGTGTGGACTTATCAGAGGAAGTGTGTCTCTGGGGATGGGCTTTGGGCCTCGAAGGCTCAAGCCAGGCCCAGTGTCAGCACTCCTCCCTTCTTCTGCCTGCAGATCCAGATAGATGTAGCACTGTTGGCTACTTCTCAAGCTTTATGTCTGGCTGCATGCTACCATGCTTTCCCCCGTCCCGCAATGACAATGGGCTGACCCTAAGCCACCCCCAACTAAATGTTTTCCTTTATAAGAGTTGTCACGGTCGCCGGGCAGTGGTGGCACGCGCCTTTAATCCCAGCACTTGGGAGGCAGAGGCAGGCGGATTTCTGAGTTCGAGGCCAGCCTGGTCTACAGAGTGTGTTCCAGGACAGCCCAGGCTATACAGAGAAACCCTATCTCAGAGAGAGAGAGAGAGAGAGGGAGGGAGAGGGGGAGGGGGAGGGGGAGGGGGAGGGGGAGGGGGAGGGGGAGGGAGAGGGAGAGGGAGAGGGAGAGGGAGAGGGAGAGGGAGAGGGAGAGGGAGAGGGAGAGGGAGAGGGAGAGGGAGAGGGAGAGGGAGAGGGAGAGGGAGAGGGAGAGGGAGAGGGAGAAATTCTCAGTGTCTTCGTTAGGGTTTTATTGCTGTGAATAGATGCCATCATGGCATCTCTCTCTCTCTCTCTCTCTCTCTCTCTCTCTCTCTCTCTCTCTCTCTCTCCTGCTGCCTGCAGATCTAGATGTAGAACTCCCAGCACCATGTCTGCCTGCATGCCTCCATGTTTGCGCTGTGACAATAATGGACTCTGAAGCTGTAAGCCACGATGTCTCTTCATAGCAATAAAAACCCGAAGACGATGGTCGTGTGGTGGGGTGGCTCGGCAGTAGAGTGGGTCTCATCTTGTAGGGGATGATCTTTCAGAAGACAGTGCCCTGTAACCGCCTGCCTCCCCCCCCCTTTTTAATTTCTGTGGGAAGAATCCCAGCTTGTTTTCTTTGAGCTTTTTGCATGCACGTGAGTATCACAACTTGTATTTTCCTACTTAGCAAAATATTAATTATCCCACCCTGGAACCTTTCTGTCGGGTGTATTTTCTTCGTGCCACCCTCTAAGCTGTGGGGCATTGAGAAACTGCTGTGTTTTTTCCCCCATCTCAGCAAGTCTCCTGTAGTGTCTAAGGGGAGACCTGTCCCACCTCGCTGGGTGCAGTCTGACCTCTGTGCCTCACAGTGGCGTTCAATGCTCCTGCTGTCTCAGCAAGTCTCACACGGTGTGGGAACCTGTCATTTTCTTCCGGGAGGCGGTGAATGTACCTGCACCTGTATTCACAATAGCATCTGAATTCCCAGTACAGCATCTGGCATAGAGTCATGACTCTCTGAGTGTTTCCAATGAAGCAGGGAAATGAATGAAAAAAAAAGAAAGAACAGAGTGAAGGAGGCGCAGCTTCCTGTCCGCACCACAGTGTCAGTTCTTGTCTACTCACATATGGAGCTTTTGATTTGAGCCCTTCCTGCTCTGGGTATCCGGGGAATCCCAGCCTCTGTCCCTGCCTACTGAGGGGGAAGGCTCCAGGGAGCGAGTGCTGCCAAACACAGAGTTTAAAAGAATCTAAGTGAACAGCAATTGATTGTCACCTGGATCCATCATGGTAGAATTGGTCCCTGGGAGCAGAGAAGGAAGAGCCTCCGAATTCTAAACATTGGCCTCTCTGGTCCCACTTCCCACCACACTGCGTCACAGTGAGCAGCAAATGGCTTGGTTTTTTTCTTCATTTCCCAGATGAGGAGAGAAGTGGAACTGAGCTTTACCCAAGGTGACAGAGCAGCCCAGGGACCAGGTTCAGGCTGAAGGGTTATTCTTTTTTTTTTTAATGAAAAATTTAAAAGTGTGTCTATGTGTGTGTGTGTGTGTGTGTGTGAGAGAGAGAGAGAGAGAGAGAGAGAGAGAGAGAGAGAGACAGACACACACACACACAGAGATAGAGAGAGAGAGACACACACACACACAGAGACAGAGAGAGAGACAGAGAGAGAGAGAGAGAGAGAGAGAGAGAGAGAGACACACACACACAGAGAGACAGACAGACACACACACACACAGAGAGAGAGAGAGAGAGAGAGAGAGAGAGAGAGAGAGAGAGAGAGACACACACACAGAGAGAGAGAGAGAGAGAGAGAGAGAGAGAGAGAGAGTCTGAAGAAAACCTGGTTGCTTTTCTTCTGCCTTTATGTGGGTTATGGAGACCCAAGTCTGCTAGTTAAACTTAAGCTGTAGGAACTTTTACCCACTGAGCCATCTCACCAGCCCTTTTAAAAACTTAAATTTTGGGCTGGAGAGATGGCTCAATAGTTAAGAGCACTGACTGCTCTTCCAGAGGTCCTGAGTTCAGTTCCCAGCAACCATGTGGTGGCTGAACAACCATCTGTCATGGGATCTGATGCCCTCTTCTGGTGTGTCTGAAGACAGTGACAGTGTACTCACGTATATAAAATAAATAAATCTTAATCAAAACTTAGATTTTTATCATTGTGTATAAACAGTATTATGATGGATGTGGGTTAACTTTGATGTGTGTGTGTGTATGTATGTGTGTATGTATGTGTATGTATGTGTATGTATGTGTGTATTTATGTATGTGTGTGTATGTGTGTATGTATGTTTGTATGTGTGTATGTATGTGTGTATGTATGTGTGTATGTATGTATGTGTGTATTTATGTTTGTGTGTATGTGTGTATGTATGTGTGTGTGCATTTATGTATGTGTGTATGTATGTGTGTATGCATGTATGTATGTGTGTGCATGTATGTGTGTGTGCATGTATGTGTGTGTGCATGTATGTGTGTGCATGTATGTGTGTGTGCATGTGTGTGTATGCATGTGTGTATGTGTGTGTATGTATGTATGTATGTATGTATGTATGTATGTGTGTGTGTATGTGTGTATGTATGTATGTATGTATGTATGTATGTATGTGTGTGCATGTATGTGTGCGCATGTGTGTATGCATGTATGTATGTATGCATGTGTGTATGTGTATGTGTGTATGTGTGTATGTATGTATGTATGTGTGTGTGTATGTATGTGTGTATGCATGTATGTATGTATGTATGTGTGTATGTATGTATGTGTGTATGTATGTATGTGTGTGTGCATGTATGTGTGTGCATGTATGTGTGTGTGCATGTGTGTATGTGTATGTGTGTATGTATGTATGTGTGTACATGTGCCACAGTGCATGTGTAGAGGTCAGAGGATAATTTCAAGAGTCAGTTCTCGCCAGGCGGTGGTGGCGCACACCTTTAATCCCAGCACTTGGGAGGCAAAGGCAGGCGGATTTCTGAGTTTGAGGCCAGCCTGGTCTACAAAGTAAGTTCCAGGACAACCAGGGCTACACAGAGAAACCCTGTCTTGAAAAACAAAACAAACACAAAACAAACAAACAAACAAACAAACAACAAAAAAGAGTCAGTTCTCTCCCCCCACCATGGCTTCCAGGGTTCAAACCCAAGCAGATGCCTTTACCCACTGGACCATCTCATAGCCCTCCCTCTCCCGAGCGCCGGACTTGGACACATCCTTCCAGATGGGGCTCCAGCTGCAGCTCTGAATCCAGGGCTCGTCCCTCTCTGTGCTCTCTGCTGCCTTATCCCTGCTCTGGGAGAGTGAGGCAGCTGACTCAAGCATTTCAGAGCATGTCTCCCTGCTCAGGCCAGGCCTCTACTGTGTCCTCAAGCTTTGATCTCTAGGCCTAGGAGCTGGAAGCCTGGGAGTCTTTAAATGGGTCTTCTCCAAGCAGTACACACAGGTTATCCCAGTTAAAAACCCAAACACACACTCTGGAGCTCCCGACAGGGACCTGTAGGCATCTCCAGATGTGTTTGCTGAGATTAAAAAGTCCCCTCCAGTTAGGGAAAGTTTCCAATGAAATCTCCCAATAGTGCAGCCACTATTCCCTCAGCTCTGTCTGTCTCCACTGAAGCCACCAGCTCTGTGACCCCAGAGCCACTGAGCTACTCGTTATAAAGAGTAAGACACAGGGAGTGACTTACCCACACTCCAGAGACATCAAAGACTACAAGGAAGGAATGGGTGGCTAAGGTGCTTTCTGTATCCATCGGGACCTTCTCCCAGCATGCTTCACATGAAGGCATCCAGCCTCTGTTCTGTATCCGCCTTTCTCAAGGACCAGGCTTTTGTGTGTGTGTCAGTATATCCCATTGGCTAGTCTGAGGTTCTGAAGCTAAGGAGAAATTCTGAAGCTGGGACAAATTCTCCTTCTCCTCTATCTCCTCCTCCTCCTGCTCTTCCTCCTCCTCCTCTTCCTCCTCCTCCTCTTCTTCCTCCTCCTCTTTCTCCTCTATCTCTTCCTCTTCCTCCTCTTCTTCCCCCTCCTCCTCCTCCTCCTCCTTCTCCTCTGCTTTGTTTTGTGAGACAAGGTTTCTCTGTGTAGCCCTGGCTGTCCCGGAACTTGCCTTGTAGACCATGCTGGCCTGCAGCTCAGAGATCAGCCTGCCTCTGCCTCCCAAAGGCTGGGATTGAAGGTGTGTGCCACCACCACCACCCAGCTTGCCAAATTCTTTTAAACCTTTAAATATGTGCCCTGGGGGGGGTGCCTGAGAATAATATCATGGGAAGCCCTTGACCTAGAATGGTCTAGAACTGTATTGTAGTGAAGGGAGTCGATTCTGGAGTATGTACTCAGAGGCGCTGGGGAGGTAGAGGGTGGAATCTGGGTGTTTGTGGGGTAGTACATGGTTTAGAGCATGCTAAATTCTGACCAACAGGATAGCTGAGTGCAGCCTAGACCCCAAATTGTAAACTTACTTAAAACACTAAAACACTATGAGATATTTTTGCAATTAAAAATAATTATTGGTGTGTGTGTGTGTGTGTGAGAGAGAGAGAGAGAGAGAGAGAGAGAGAGAGAGAGCGCACAAGCACAAAGTTGAGTCCTCTTCCACCACTACATGGGTTCTAGGGCATGATCTTAGGTCCTCAGGCTGGGTGACAAGTCCTTGACCCATGGAACCATCCTGCTAGCTGCAATCTGTGTGGTTTGTGACCACGAACAACATGTGTAGCAATAACAAAAGACTGGGCATGTTTGAGAGCATGCGTACAATGGCTATGATGGCTCTGAACTGAAATGAGAAAGAAAATGAGTGTGTATGTGTGTGTGTGTGTGTGTGTGTGTGTGTGCAGTGTGGGTGTGGGGTGGGGGTTGGTAGTGTGTGCAGTGGGATGGGTGTGTGTGTGCGCAATCGCTGGGGGTGGGTTGGTGGTGTGTGCAGTGGGGTGAGGGGTGGGGTGTGTGTGTGCAATCACTGGGGGTGGGTTGTTGGTGTGTGCAGTGGGGTGAGGGGTGCGGTGTGTGTGTGTGCAATCACTGGGGGTGGGTTGGTGGTGTGTGCAGTGGGGTGAGGGGTGGGGTGTATGTGTGCAATCGGTGGGGGTGGGTTGTTGGTGTGTGCAGTGGGGTGAGGGTGGGGTGTGTGTGTGTGCAATTGGTGGGGGTGGGTTGGTGGTGTGTGCAGTGGGGTGAGGGGTGGGGTGTGTGTGTATGTGCAATCGGTGGGGGTGGGTTGGTGGTGTGTGCAGTGGGGTGAGGGGTGGGGTGTGTGTGTGTGCAATTGGTGGGGGTGGGTTGGTGGTGTGTGCAGTGGGGTGAGGGGTGGGGTGTGTGTGTGTGTGTGCAATCGGTGGGGGTGGGTTGGTGGTGTGTGCAGTGGCGGGTGGGCGGGGCTCAGGCTGAATCCCTGATGCCTGAAGCCTGATGCCTTCCAGCCTGCGCTGTGGAGAACTTAGAAAGAAGGGCAGAGCTTCATCCTGGGTTTGGGCTGGGTGGAGGGATAGGGTGGGGGTGGGTCAGGGGGTGGGGGATAGAGGGAGGATAGAGGGGATGAGGGATTGGAAATGGGCGGATCCCTAGCTGCTGGGTCTCTTTTCTGTAGGTGGGTTGAGGCTCCCGTGAGGCAGTAAAGCTGGAAGCCATCAGAGCCTTCTGTGCTCGGTTTGTGGGAGCCACCTTAGCACTGCTGCCTCTTCAGCCCCTCAGGTTAGAAGCACCATTCTCAAGCCCCATCCCCACTCTTCCCTGCTGCCCAGATCAGACACCAAAATATTTCCACATTTCCTTTGGAAAAATCCTGGGAGGTCTGTTTATGGCTATAGCAGAGGCACAGATCTGTGCACAGTTTGCCTGGGACATCTGGAAACCCAGGAACTGGAGTGTGTGGGAATTTGGAACACATGGTACCTACCTACCTCTACCCCAAAAAGTTTCCCTATCTCTTCAAGACTATCAGTTGGGTCCTGCTTCTGTAAACAACCCCTCACTGTCTGTATCTGCATACATCTGCACTCACAGACTACTCTCTCACACCCACTTGGTTTCAGTAGGGTAAGACAGGCACACAAGGACATCCCTGACTTCGAATAGGACATTTATCCATAATGTCCCAACTCTAGGGAGCCCTCGTGGTTTTCGGGAGCATCACCCTTGAGCCAATCACCAGCCTTAAGACATGTGGGACAAATACAAGCTGACTCAGCAAACCCACGCAGAACTATGCAGCACAAGAGAAGGTGTGACTCACTTCCAGCCACCCACAGAAACCCACCCCAAACTGGTCAGGGCCTGCTCACTCAATCTCAGCAAAGGACTGCCCTCCCCTGGGAGACCTGGGTATTTCCAGCTGGGTGGGGGGAAGTCCTGTTCTTGCCTAGCGTGTTTTTCCCTAACAGAGCCTACTCCTTAAGGCTGCTCTGTCCCCCTCTGCAGAGAAGGGACAGATAAAGAACTGGAGGCACCCCACTCCTGATTTACACCCAACATATTCCCAGAAGACGTGAATGTTCCTGGGGCCATTCCTCTGGCCTGTCTTATCCTTTCCATTGCCAAAGACATGTTGACTCCTTTGATCCCCGCTGTGAAGCCTGCTTCTGTCTCCCTCATTCTTTGGGTTCCTTCTTTCTCAGTCCCGAGAGCCTCCTGGATTCCAACCAATTTTCTCCGTCAGGCTAAGAATGTATTTTTTAAGGGAGGTGGGGGAGGGGTGGCAGAAGCAGCAGATGGGAGAGAGAAGAGGGGAGGGGTAAGTAAAAGGAAAGGGAACTGGGGGACAGTGGACAGGAGGGGCCAAGGGAAGCAGATGGTGGAAGGTCAGGGACATAGCCAGATACCTAGACTCATTTGATTCTGCTGTGAATCCATTTGAAGACCCAGTTAGGCCTGCAGGAGACTGAGTTCCTTGGCCTCTCCAGTAGTATATACCAGATTCCTTCGCTTCCCAGTCCACACCAGGATTCTCGGGGCTCCAGAGTAATTTTGGGCCTCTTCTTCAACACTCCTCCTCCATGGACAGGCTAGTCTCAGTGGAGGCCTAAAGGCCAGAGGAATTGTGATCTCTCAAGCCTTTTCAGTCCCCCCAGGGATGCCTCCTCTGGCAAGGCGCCTAAGCTACTGTAGACCCTGCATGGCAGGCTGGACCATTGAAGTTTCTGTTCATAGCCTATAGATAATTTGGGAGTCTTCTAACCCAACCATGAGCTAGAAACACCTTCAAATTCCACTGGAAACCTCAAAGCCTTTCTTTGCGGCTTTTGTTTTATGTGTATGGGTGTTTTGGCTGCATGCCTGTCTGAACATCGTGAGGCGTGTGCGCCTAGTGTCTGTGAAGGCCCGAAACTGTAGTTGAACTTCCTGAAATTACAGTTGGTTTTGAGCCTTCATGTGTTCTTAACCACCGAACCATTTTTCCAGCCCCTCAAAGTTTTTTTTTTTAATTGGCATAATTTTTTTAAACAAATTGCATTTTGTGTGTGTGTGTGTGTGTGTGTGTGTGTGTGTGTGTGTATGTGTGTGTGTGGTGTGTCTGTGTAAGCCACAGCCTACATGTGGAGATCAGAGGACAACCTGAAAAGGCCATGTGGGGCCCAGGCATTGAACTCAGACCATCATGCTGAGTGGCAACACTTTTGCTTACTAAAGACGTTACTGGTCTATCTTTGGCTTTTTGTTTTGTTATGGGACAGAGTTTCACATAGCACTGGCTGGCCTCAAACTCACTTTGTGGGTTAGAGGATGACCTTGAACTTCTGCTCCTCTTGCTTCTGCTTCCCCAGTGCTGGGGTTACAGTTATGTGCAACCACACCCTGTTTTATAGTGTGCTGGGCATCCAAGCCAGAGCTTTGTACAAGTTAGGCAAGCCCTCTACTCACGAAGCTATTACCCCTAAGCCTCAACTCTTATCTCTGAGTGCCTACACGTGAGACAAGAAATCTATTTTTTTTTCAAAGTTTTACGCCTCCGTCTTGCTAAACGCAAAATGGAGACTTCACTCAGTGGGACACTTAGAAGCCAGTGTCTCCAGAGCACCCAGCCATTCAGCAGAGTCCCCTAGTGGAGGATGCTAAGTCTGTTTGTTTCCTCCCCTTAGGAATCCCTTTCACTCTCCTGAAAGCAGAGGCGAGCCAGGGAAGAGCTAGCTGACCTCACTGCCCTGGGGACAAAGGAATGACGCCCTGCAGTTCAAGAGCAAAGTACAGGAGTTTTTGATTAACTCGGAAACACCACAGACTTCCAGGGGCCCAGCTGCTGCAGGGTGGGGCATGGGGGGGGCGGGGCTCTTGAAGACTCATGAAAGAAATTGGTTGATGTAGCACATGAAACCGTGAGAGCAGGCAAATGCTGAGGCCAAGGCCTAGACTTCCTAGGCTTGTCCACAGCTGGAGAGGCAGAGCCTAGGCTGTGTCTGTCACTCTCTGTGACAGGGCTGCGCTGTGCTGTGTGTACCTGGGACTGCAAGGCCATGGGATTCTCCCCTTTGTCCCTGCTTCACCCCCCCCCCCCGGAGCCCCTGACCCTAAGTGCAAGTACGTCAGAGGCATGTTTTCTTCTGGACCCAGCTGGAACAAGGTCATCTGAGGGGAAGCTCCATGTGCACAAGGTCCATGCTCCTGGACCGGGAACTTGGCCAAAGGGCACAGGGCAAAAGTGAGTGAAGGGGGTGCTGTGTGTGTATGTGTGTGTGTGTGTGTGTGTAGGAGAGAGACAGACACACACACATACAGAGAGGGGGGGGGGACCCTGTCTGGTCCCAGCACAAGTTGCCTCTAGCTCCCTCAAAAACCTTTGGTGTTCCCATCCAGGGTCCTCCCAAGCAACCAGCCTTATCTAAGAGACATCCCAAGGTGTTTTCGGAAGACGGCCAAATGGCCATGTTTATTTTATTTAGACAGGATCGCATGTAGCCCAGGCTGGCCTTGAACTTGTCCCATTGTCAACAACGGACTTGAGCTTCTGATCTTTCTGAGTGCTGGGATTACAGGCTTTTGCCACTATCCACAGTCATTTATTTGGTGATGGGGATTGAACTTCCTCAAGCACACTAAGGAAACATTTATCCGGCTGAGCTACGTCCCCACCACCCCTTATGCTTTTGAGACCCATCCATGAGCTTAGTGGCTGCCCCTCTGGTCTATATAGTGTTCCCGATTCTGGTTTGAATCTTTCCCAGATATCTGATAGAATTTGTTAGGTTCCAAGGAATTGGTACAAGCAGTTTGTTTTTCCTCCTGTGGATGAGCCAAAATTTGGGGAAGATCCCTAAGCTGCTTGTTTCTCCCTTCTCACCCAGCTCACCCAACCCCTAGCAGCCTTCCCACCCAGACACATGGGAAAATGTCCCGTTAGCCCTTCCAGTCATGCGAATGAGGCCACGATTCAAAGGCAGTGGGCAAGGAAGAGGCAGCATGGAACAGTTAGAAAGAACCAGCCCTTTGTGCTGGAGTCGGGTCCTTGGGGGTGAGTACATTTTTGGCGTATTTAGAAAGATTTCTTTTTTAGAACAGCAGCCGAGGAGGAAAAGGGAGGGAGAGATGAATGGAGAGGTCAAAAACAGGAATGGGAAGAAGAGACAGGGACAGGGCCAGGGCTGGGAAGAGTACGGGATAGAGGGCGGCGTGCATGGGAAAGGAGCCAGAGAGAGAATTAGGGAAGAGAAAGCCAGCTCAGGTGACTTTGTGCAAATCTGTCCCAATATAACTAATAAAAAGAAAACCTCAGCTCAGTGGGAGAGGACTTGTCTGACATGCCTGAGGCCCTAGGTTCAATCCTCGGCACTGAAACTAAATGACAAATGAATAAGATGGAGGTGCCAAGAGTGGATTTGACGTCCACTCATTTTCTTTTATATGCTTTTACATGCAAGTCTAACTAACTGGCTTATACTGGATTTGAACTCACTCTGTTGCCTGGGAGGTCTTGAACCTGTCATGCCTGCTACCTCAGGTCTCTGAGAAGCTGGGATCACAAGCCTGTATCACTAGGTCTGGCCAGATTGTGTGTGTGTTAGAGAGAGAGAGAGAGAGAGAGAGAGAGAGAGAGAGAGAGAGAGAGAGAGAGAGAACACATTCATAGATTCATGTGTATGTGTACACATACATGTGTGTGCACGTGCAGATAAAAGGCTGACACTGAATCTCTTTCTTAGTTTCTCCTACCTTATTTTTCTGACACAGGGTCTTTCACTGAATCTGGAGCCCACGATTCATCGAGATGATTTATATGGACGCTCTCAACCTTCCCGTTTCCCCTTCCCTAGCCCTGGGATTACACATACACACTGTTTGCAGTCAACTTTTTGACCTGGGAGCTGGTCGAAAGGTTTCATGCTTGTATGGTTAAGTTGTTTACTGGTCTAGCCATCTCCCGAGATCCTTTGCTTCCATTTTACACGTGGGGAAACCAAGGCTTCGTAGGGCGTAGTAGCAGCTAGTGCAGAGTAACTCCTGCTGTCCTGGACGCGCTAAGTCTCTACAGGGATGAACCTATTTAACCCTGTTTAATGCTCATAACCAGATGAGGCAGGTTCTATCATTATTTCCCCTTCGCAGATCAGAGTGCAAAGACTTGCTGATTCCCAGCTGGAGGGCATTTCACCAAAAGCAGAGAAATATGGGCTGGGTATGAGACCCAGTCTCAGAGGACTGAGTCTTAAAAAAGGGAGATCCACCTTGCATCAAGTTCTGGTAGACTCCCATGTTCTATTCCTGTTTCTTGACGCTTAAGTCATTTAGGGGAAATAAGCATCATCCATCCATCCATCCATCCATCCATCCATCCATCCACCCATCCATCCATCCATCCATCCACCCACCCATCCATCCATCCATCCATCCATCCACCCACCCATCCATCCATCCATCCATCCACCCACCAATCCATCCATCCACCCACCAATCCATCCATCCATCCATCCATCCATCCATCCATCCACCCACCAATCCATCCATCCACCCATCCATCCATCCATCCATCCATCCATCCATCCACCACCCATCCATCCATCCACCCATCCATCCATCCATCCACCCACCAATCCATCCATCCATCCACCCATCCATCCATCCATCCACCCACCCACCCATCCATCCATCCATCCATCCATCCACCCACCCATCCATCCATCCATCCATCCATCCACCCACCCACCAATCCATCCATCCATCCATCCATCCATCCATCCATCCATCCATCCACCCATCCATCCATCCATCCATCCATCCACCCATCCATCCACCCACCAATCCATCCATCCACCCACCCATCCATCCATCCATCCATCCATCCATCCATCCACCCACCAATCCATCCATCCATCCATCCATCCATCCATCCACCCATCCATCCATCCATCCACCCACCAATCCATCCATCCACCCACCAATCCATCCATCCACCCACCCATCCATCCATCCATCCATCCATCCACCCATCCACCCACCCATCCATCCATCCATCCATCCATCCATCCATCCATCCATCCATCCTCTTGAAAAAATGCCTCATTGCCTGTGCCAGGCACTATGCTAGTGTTTGGGAATCTCACAATGATGCCGCTACCTTTGTGAAGATCTCGGTTGAGTGAGTGACGTTATTAGCAGGCAAGCAGTGACCTCCCAGAGACCAACCACATGGAGTCTGTCTCAAGGGTCTCTGAGCACGTGGGGTCCTATCTCCTTCCGCCTAGGGGAAGCCAGCTCTGGCATATTTTATGGGGACAATGTCTTGCCTGAGGTGAGAGGACAAGTACACAGGGGTTCAAGACACTTGCTCATCCTCAGAATCCTGGCCCTGTTCCCTGATTTTTGCAGCAGAAAAGGTTTGTAACCCGAGTGTCGGGCAATCTGACAAGAGATAGAAATGAAAGGTGTCCAGCTAGGAAAGAAAGAAGGGCGGAGTCACTGTTGCTATCAAGGACTTCCATATAGGAATCCCTAAGGAAATTACACAACTGTTTTTGAATTAATAATAATAATAATAATAATAATAATAATAATAATGACAGTAAAGTTCAGGATACAAAATCTATACACAAAAAGCAGTAGCAACTGGATGTGGTAGCCTGTGCCTGTGACCATAGCACTTGAGAGACAGAGGCAGGAGAATGGCATGTTTAGGCAAGCGTGAGCTCCACGGTGAGACTCTGTCTCCAAAATGCTGAGGGCTGAGGATGTAGAACTCAGCATGCATATGGTTCTGAGTTTGATCACTAGCGCCCCCTGGCCACTCACATGCACATGTGCAAACCCAAGAACTGGTGGCACATCTATGTGTTTATTCCGAGTCATGCAGGGCTGGTGAAGCCGATTAGCACGTAAAGGCACCTGCTGCCAACCTTGACTATTTGAGTTAGATCTCTAGGATCCAGGGAATGAAACAAGAGAGCCGACTCTTGAGGCTGTCCCCCGACTTACAAGCCCTTCCACATACATACACAAAATAAACTAAGTAAGGCCAGGGCATGGCAGCACACCTTTGATCCCAGCACTTGGAAGGCAGAGGTAGGCAGATCTCTGAGTTCGAGGCCAGCCTGGTCTACAGAGTGAGTTCTGTTCCAGGACAGCCAGGGCTACACAGAGAAACCTTGTTCTGAAAACAAACAAACAAATAAACAAACACCAAACGAACATAAACAAGAAAAAAAGAAAGAAGTCAACTAAATGAATTTAACTGTAATACATTAAAAATGAGTTATGTGAAAAGAAATACAGGAATACTAAGAGAATTATGCTGAGAGGTTATTTCTTCTTGAATTGAAATGAACCGATTCAAGACAGATTAGATTGTATTAAAGGTAGGTTTATTAGGAGGCTGCTCTTGGGCCCAGGTTCACTGGTCCTGCAGATTGAGGCTGGGGGAGTCGTCATGAGAAGGGGGGGGAGAGAAAGAGCAAAAAGGCACGCACTCAGAGAGAGAAGAGGAGGGGGGAGAAGGGGAGAGGAGGACGAAGAAGAAAAAGAGAAGGAGGAGGAGGAAGAGAAAGAGGAAGAGGAGGAGGAAGAAGAGGGAGGGGGAGGAAGAGAAGGAGGAAGAAGATGAGGAAGAGGAGGAGGAAGAGGGAGGAGGAAGGGAGAAAAGTTTCTGGATTATACAAGAAAGAGCCTCTGGAGGAAGGGCAGCCCAGCCCCTGGGCAGCAAAATTCATGGTTGGGGGCAGAGTAGGATGGATGCTGGAAGAACCTGGAGACCAGATCTGCTTTGATACTTAAAATATCCACCCTGGTCCTTTGTCCCTGGGTCAGAAACTAAACACAAACCATTTATAATAACTACAGAAGTAGGATTAAGTTTAACCAGGGAGTTGAAAGACTTGAATAAAAAAAAACTTATAAAATATGAATAAAAATGGGAAGGACACACAAACAATTTATAAGCTATACCATATTCATGGAGTAGAAGAATTAGTGTTGTTAACTATCCACAGATGTTCTCTCACCACGAGTCACAGGTGCTCGTGCCTGCACGCACTCGCGCACACGCTCGGGTGCACACACACACACACACACACACACACACACACAAACACACACACTAAATAAGCAAATAAATACAAATTTAAAATAAAGGAGTCCAATCTCTATGTTTGGGATTTTTGTAGAAACAGTGCATTCTGCCTGATAAATCGAATTATCTTGTTCTCCGCGCCCTCCCCCCCCCCCCCCGTCTCCCGATAGAGGGCGCCATCAGAAGGGTTGGGAAGGGAAAGCCAGGGGTAATGTAGGCTGTTTAGTCTGTAGGGTTGGCTGGAGTACTCATCTCTTTCCTCCCTCTCCATCTTCCCGGCCTTCTCACATTCCAACCTCCATTTTCTCATTCTCTGCCCCATTATTTTTCTAACTCCTTCCCCCTCCTTTTTCCTCCTCTCTGTTTTCTCCCTCTACCTTTTACTGACCCATCCCCCCTCCTCACCATTTTCTCTGCCACTTTTTACTCACCCCTCCCATCCTCCTTTTACTTATCCCCTCCATCCTCCTTCTTTTCTTCTTCGAACTAATTGCTTAAGAGGTGAAGACCAGGTCGACTTGTGAAAACCCTGATCCATCACCATGGTGACGCTAATTCAAGCTGAGTTCAAAGGAAATGGCTCCAGTTAAACCTAACAAGCTGGAGCCAGGCGCCCCAGCAAGGACCAGTGCCAGGAGGAGGGAGGCCCCCTTCCATGCCAGTGCCCAGAAAAAAAAAAATAGGAAAAACAACCCACGGGCCCTCACACCTCTACTCTGGTATTCTCTTGGTATCCTTCAGACCTATGCATACCTAAAGCCAACCCTAGAGGTCATTGCAGTGAGCCCTCTGCCTCCAGACCAGACTCTACCTAAGCCCCCTCAAACAGTTGGACAGCCAGCAACATTCCCATTTTAAAGATGTTCCGACTCCCGTCTGTGGTTCTGAGGTTTTAACCACCCCTGCTGTGGAGGGTTCCTTGTCACTCACACTGGCCTTCCCATTGCTTTCTAGTAAGCATAGATTTGGGGAATACCACAAGTAAAGAAACTGGTACTTCAAAGAATTCACTCCACCCACTGGTGGTCCTCAAGTTGCCAGTTTGCAGGGATAAGAAAGCTTTTAGTGGGCTAAGGCTGGCTAGTTTAGAATGGCATGGTAAGCCCAGAGCTGGGGACAGCTGCTTTAATATCAGAAAGGGGAGAGCTAGGCAGACGTAGGTGGGGGTGCTTGTCACCAAGCCTGACAACCTGAGTTCGATCCCTGGGACCCTTGTGGAAAGAGAACCAGTTCCCACAAGTTGTCCTGTGACCTTCAAATGTTTATCACGGTGTACACACACACACACACACACACACACACACACACACACACACGCACACAAATATATTAAAAAAAAAAAAACAAGTAAGCAGCCATACATTCTTTCAACAACCAGTCCCCACACTGTTCCTGTCCCCAACCCCATGGGCTCCTCCAGCCGCACAGCCTGCCTGCTACCTGTCCTGACTTCCACACTGGTCAGCTACAGTGTGGGACGATGCTTCCTCTCTACTGAGGGAAGGGACCATGGCTTCTTTGTCTACAGCCTACGTTCTTCCTGAAAGCAGGCACTATTCACTTCATGTCTGAATGTTGAATGGGAACACTAGTGAGGTGGGTGATCTGTGGCCACCTCAGAACAAGATACCCCAGACAGCATGGTTTGGGGAGTACTAAAGCCGACCTGGTCAGCTTTGTGTTTAGTAGCCGTCCCGCCGTCGTCATCTCCACTTCCTGGAAAAACTCAGAGGCACTAGCAAGATAACTGTCTAGAAGACATAGCTGGGAAGGCCCAGACCACCATGCCTCTACCGTGGCAGCCACACCTCTGATAGCCAAAGTGGTTCATTTAAATAAGCAAGCTACCGGAGGTCTGGGTCCTCCTCAGACGTTCCCTGTGACCTTGAAAAGGAAGCCTCTCTATTCCTCTCCTTGGCTTCTTAAAAAGTAACACGGGGCTCTCACTGCTCAGCTGCCTCTATGTGGGAAAGGACTTCAGGATGCTGAGAACGCAATACTATTCCTACCCGCATGGAGGTCAGTTACACCTCCCACCCCTCCCGTGTTGAGGAACCCACAGCACTGAGGTTGGCCTGTGCACTACATGATTTCAAGGGTGACCCCATCACCGGCCTTAAAGGGAGAGCTGTGTGTGTGTGTGTGTGTGTGTGTGTGTGTGTATTACAGAGGTGACAAGCAGCTAAGAGGGAGGAAGTGACTCAGTAGGGGGGCTAGGGGAGGCCAGCCTCCGCTCCGGGGACAACTCGTTCTGTGCTTTATATTAGCCTGGTTCCTTTTATCCCAGCATCTCAAAGCCCCTTTTAAGCTTAAAGCGGGCCCTGGCCCAGGGAGTTGGGTCATTATCTCAATTAACTGGAGAAAGCTGGGGTGGAAGCTGGTGGGTGGGGGTAACTTTCCTCGGAATTCTGCCTGGAGGCTGGTGTCCAGGGTTGCCAGGGTTTCCTTGTCCCAGACTTCTGCATTAAGTACTGGAATGCTGAAGTACTGTGGGGCCGAAGGGAGAATGGGAGTCACTTTCCTGCCTGGTTAAAGTTCTCCTGTGAATTTGCAGGGCTGCGACTTCCCAGGGAGCGGTTTGGGGGGGGGTTATAGTTAGGAACCATAGACAACGGCAGAGAGTGGTAACAGGATGAGTTTGGGAGCCAACCTTCCACCATGGATTAGAACACGGCAAGGTGGCCCAGCTTTGTCAGCTGTGCTGGCTATGTCAGCTAGTGAACTGTATTAAGTTTCTCTTAGCCTTACTGTCAGAGAATCTATCTGTAGCCCAGCAACCGATAACCACTGGGCTCTGTGTATCCTACCTGAGACAATCAGTACAGTGCTGGCTTGGAAACTGCCTTGCTGGGCAACCTTGAGTTATTCTTTTAACTTGCCTGAGTTTCAGTTGCATCGAAAGGTCCACTCAGAGTTTAGAAGACTGGAGAGCTGCAGGCTCTCACTAGGACTGCCTCTGTGTGTGTGTGTGTGTGTGTGTGTGTGTGTGTGTGTGTGTGTGTGTGTGACAGAGTGTTTGGGATGCTGCTGTCTTCAGTTCTCACAGGGAACAGGACGCTGAGAGCATGCAGTGCTCATGGGTCACACAGGCAGGCATAGAACTTCGGTTATCGTAAGAAACCTTCAGAGGGAGCGTGTCCCCACCTTCCTTGGCTTGGTGAGGCAGCCTCCTTCTGCTGAGTCAGGGCACAAAAGGTGTCTAAGCTCTTGATCTCAGCTTGCTGCATAAGAGGGGCCGAGTGCAGGGGTGTCCTGGGAAAGTAGGGCTACATGTTGCACAAGGACGAGAAGGGGGTGGAGAAGGTCCATTTTAATGATGATGATGATGAGGTGACTGGAGAGTCCAAGGCTGGCTTCCTTGACCCAAAATAGCCACCCACCCTTATGCTACTCCACGCTGCAGGATCAAAGTCGCCCTGCTCTCCCGTGCCCCTAGGAGCAGGTAACAGTGCTGGGCTCACCAACACCCCAGCTTCTCATGGAGCCCACTTGATGTAGCTACCTTGGTTTTTCTGAAGCCCAGCTCACCGCCCCCGCTGGTTTCTGAAGAGGCTGGTTCCAGCCCTTCTCCTTACGCCTCCAGCTTGGGTTGCTGACTCAGTCTGCTGTATTGATGTCTAGGGCGCCTCTGGCTGCAGACTGTCCACTTCATTAATGGCAGGCTTCTTGCCGGCCCGTGGGGGCTCTTCCATCTCAGCCCCTTCTTCCTGTTCTCTCTGGCTCTCTACTAAGCTGGGACGACCAATTCAAAGATTTCAGTATCTGACTTTTGATTTGCCCTTGGCCTTCACGTGGGTCAGTAGAATATGTGCCACAGGCCTGGTTCTGTCTATACCCTAGCCCTTCCTATTTAGTTTATTTACATATCTATTTACCTATTTCTTTAGTGCGTGTATGTATGTATTTGTTTGTGTGTGTGTGCACTTATGTGTGCAGGTGTGTATGGAGGGCACAGACTGACACCTGGTGTATTCCTCACTTGTTTTCTACCCTACTTCTTTAGTTTCATTGTGTGTGTGCATGTGTGTGTATCTGTGTGTATACATGTGTGGATGTGTGTGTACACGTGTGTATATGCATGTGTATATGTGTGCTTGTGTGTGTATGTGTGCACATGCATGTGTGTGTACATGTGTGTATATGTATATGCATATGTGTGCTTGTGTGTGCGCACATGTATATGTGTGTGTGTATCTTTGTGAATGGAGACAAGAAGACAACTTATAGGAGTCAGTTTTTTTCTTCTGCTATATGGGTCCCTGGGATCAAACTTAGGTTGTCAGGGTTGGCAGTAAGCATGTTTTCCTGCTGAGCCATCTTGCCAGATACATCTTAATCTCTGAGACAGCATCTCTCACTCAATATGGAGCTCACTGAGTCGGTCAGACTGGCTGGTCAACCTCTGGTCTCCTTCTGTCGCAGCACTGGGAACGGTTACAGGTGCGTACGTACCATTGAGATGGATTGGTACTTGGTCCTGAGGATTGAACTCAGTTTCCCATATTTGTGCACCAACGGAGCCACCTCCCCAGCCCTATTTATTTACTTTGTGAGACAGGGTCTCATGTTGTATTCTAGCCAGGCCTTGTAGTCATGACAACCTTCCCAAGTCCTGCAGGTATTATACGCGCACACCACCATAACTTGTTTAGGTGGTACCAGGGATGGAACTCAGAGTTCTGTGCATGCTAGGCAAACACTCTACCGACTGAACTATCCCCACAGTCCCCTCCTGGACCCTTTACAATCTAGTTCTAGCTTGAATTTCCCTTCCTTTCCTTCGGCTTTGCCAGTCTTCTCTCCTAGAGGCTGTTTTGCGCTGACCTCTCAAGGTCTGGTTCATGCCAAAGGCCTCCGTCTGTCTTGGATCTGTGTGTCTGTGGGTAGCTGCTTACTCCTGGGCCTTTGAGGCCAGCTGGGGAAATGAGGACAACAAAGGCAGCTGCAAGCATCTTCTCAGTGAGTCTGGAAGACACATTAGGGTGGAGACGCATGGGGAGATTCTCAAGCGGGGAGAGAAACTGGGCTGGACATCCTCGTAAGGAGGAAAGAATGTGAGCTTCGGGGGCTGGGAACTCTAGAGAATGCCTTCCTCAGTCTGACTTCTTAGATCATCGGCCGAGCTTCCCAAGCCTCCCACCCTGCTTCCTTGGATGCTTGCATTTTTTTCTTATCATCTCCTCCAGACGCTGGCTCAGTGAGCTTCCTGGAGTCGTTGGTTGAACACTGATCCCCTCATTTTGGAGATGACAGAGACTTACAAAGATGTGGCGACTGGCTTATAGCCAACAGGTTCCTTACCGTCCCACGCCTGTCAGGTGTGTGCGCATGCGCATGCGCACCTGTACGGTTTGTGAATCTGTGTAATTCCTCGAGAACCCCTTATAGGACTTTTTAACCAGTCCTCCGGTTCCCTTCCTCCCCTTCTCTTCTCTCTCTGTCCCTAGCTAGTGGTCTCGGTTGTCTTGTCTTACGATTCAGTTTCTTGACAGAGGATTAGAGACAGTGGCGCCATCTGCACAGGACCCCAGGCTTCTGAACACCCAGTGGCTGGGAAGGAGGGAAATGGGCCTGCTGTCCACACGGGGCACAGATGCAGTCCTGCTATCAACGTGGCTTCCTAATGAGCCTAGAAAGTTGTTCTCTAAAGGCAAAGTGAAGAAAGCCGGTGGGTCAGGAAACCTGTGTTCTGGCCTTGTTCTTTTTCCAGTTATGACCTTGGGCATGTCCATCTAGATTCAGTTTTTGTAGTGGGATAACAATGCTATCAGCCTCCTGGGAGTTGGATCAGAAGACATAATGGTCAGGGACACACTTGGAAGACTGCAAAAGGCTCTCTCTCGCTCTCTCTCTCTCTCTCTCTCTCTTTCTCTCTCTCTCTCACACACACACACACTCACACCCCCCAACCCCACCCCCACCTCTCTCTCTCTCTCTCTCACACACACACACACTCACACCCCCCAACCCCACCCCCACCTCTCTCTCTCTCTCTCTCACACACACACACACACACACAGACACACACACAGACACACACACACACACACACACACACACACACACACACGAGGAGTACAGAAGTTTGGACATATGCTCTAGTAGGTTTTTTTTTTTATTTTTATTTATTTTTTTTTTTAGATAAGACCTAACTATGTAACCCTGGTTGGCCTGGGTTATCCTGTAGACCAAGCTAGCTGGCCTTGAACTCACAGAGACCCACCTGCCACTGCTCACCCCAAGTGCTAGGATTAAAGATCTGGGTCACCATGCTTGATCCCTGCTAGCTCCCCCATTTTTTTTTTAATTGAAAATAGTTTTTATTTTCATACAATGTATTCTAATTATGGTTTCCCCTTGGTCAGTTCCTCTAAGAATCTGTCTACCTCCCTTTCTGTCTTTCCTTAGAAAACAATCTAAAGAATGATAATAAAAAAAATACAATAAGATAACAAAAACAAACAAATTAGAAGAGGGGAAAAAAAACAACGGAACAAGAAAAAGAGCCAAAGAGGCAGCACAGGAAACACATACAGACTCGGAGACACACATGTTCCCCCCCCCCCCACAGAAATCTCATAAAGCCACAAAACTGGATACATAATTCTATATGCAAAGGAACAGTCAGGTTAAAAAACAGACCCGACAAAACATTCTTAGACAAAGAGCCTCATCCACAGAGGCCTCTGAGTTCCCTTTCTGTTGACTGTCTTCTTTTGGGCACGTCACCTGCCCTTTAGAGTGGTTTGTATCCCCGGTAAGACTCTCTTGGAGGAAACTAATTTTTCATTTGCAAGTGCTTCTGAGTTAGGAATGGGGGTGTGTATCCACGTCTCCTTTCAGCTGTAGAACCCCATCAGACCCAGACCCTGTGTATGTTGCCACAGTCTCTGTGAGCCTGGTGTGTATTGGTCCTTCTGTGTGAGAGCCTCATTTCCTCGGTGTCCTCCATCCCCTCTGGCTCTTGCAATCTTTCTGCCTCTTCTTCTGCAGGGTTCTCTGAGCCCAGAGGAAAGGGAAGGAGGATTTGATGGAGACATCCGTTCAGGACTGAGTGTTCCAAAGTGTCTCACACTCTGCACATTGACGGCAGAGAGGAAGCTTTTCTGACGATGGCTGAACAAGACACTGATCTCTGAGTCTAGCAGGCTATTGACGGGACTCATTTTATTACCACCTTCCTTTAGCAGAACAGTAACATTTGGGTTTCCCCCTAGGCTCCTGGCCTACGTAGTCTCAGGTTCTTAGCCACCCAAGTAGTGTCCGGGATGGACACCCCGGCACTAGCACATCTTGTAGGTAGGTCATTGTTGTAGATCAAGGAGTTTGTAGCTGATTGGTGTTTACCTTTTTCCTTTGGAATCCTGCAGAGTACCTTCCAGTATCATGAGCTGGTACCGGAAGGGGTAAAGGTTCTAGGTAGGCGCCAGGTCAGCTTCCCTATGTTCAATAAGTCGTGTAGGTACTGTTTTCGGCCTAACTCCAGTTTGTAAAAAGCAACCAATAGTCTTGACAATAGCCTGGTGTGTGATAGCCGTTCTTGGTTGTCAACTTGGTGACATCTGGAATTAACCAAAACACCAAAATACAGAGCACATCTGTGAGGAATTTATGCTTAATTTGTAGTGGGAAGGTTTATTTCTAATCTCGATCTTTAAAAGTAGGAAGACACATCTTTCTTTCTTTCTTTCTTTCTTTCTTTCTTTCTTTCCTTCTTTCTTTCTTTCTTTCTCTTTCTTTTTCCGAGACAGGGTTTCTCTGTGTAGCCCTGGCTGTCCTGGAACTCACTCTGTAGACCAGGCTGGCCTTGAACTCAGAAATCTGCCTGCCTCTGCCTCCCAAGTGCTGGGATTAAAGGCGTGTGCTGCCACTGCCCGGTTGTTTATTTCTTAATTAATCAATTTATTATTATTATTATTTTTAATGTGAGCTGGTGTTTGGTCTGTCTGTATGTCTCCATGAGGGTGTCAGGTTTTGAAGTTACAGACAGTTGTGAGCTGTCATGTGGGTGCTGGGAATTGAACCTGCGTCCTCTGGAAGAGCAGTCACTGCTCTCAACCACTGAGCCATCTCTTCAGCCCCAAAGACACACCTTTAATCTAGATCTGTCATCCAGATCTAATCTGGGCCATGCCTTGTGCTAGAAGCCTTTACAAGGCTGTGGAAGAAGAAAATGTTTGCTCTTTATCCTTTGTTCTTTTTGCTAGTGAGTTCATTCCTTTACTGTCATTCAAGCCTACTTGTTTGGGATTCTAGCATCTCCTGAAGACCATTGAGACATCCAGCCTTGTGGACTGAGCAACTTCTGGATTCTTGGACTTTCCGTTCATAGGCAGCCATTGATAGACTAACTGGACCACAGCCTGTAAGTCATTCTAATATATATTTAATTACTCTGTATGTTCCATTATTCCAGAGAACCCTCACTAATACATCTGGGTCTTTTGGGGGTTTCCATGAGGCCCCTTTACCCAACGACTCAGTTAGGTATAACCCAGTCCTAGTACTAGAAACTTCACTTGGTGATAAGAGATGTCCAGTTGAGGCTCCATCCCTTCACCCCGGCCCCCCACCACCCGCTAGCTTGAGAACACATATACCTCCTTCTCCTCCTCCTCCTCCTCCATTGAGAGTCTGATCACACAGCTCATTCTCAAACATACTTCTCTTGGTAGCCTCCTTTCCTCTAACAGGGGTGTAGCAGGAACCTGATTAATCACTGGAGATGCCGAGAACACTACAGCATGAATGTGGTGATGCTCCTGTTGTCATCGAAGCTCAGGGATGGGCGGTGCTCCTTGGGTGAACTCAGCTGGGGCCACTGTTTTATAAGAGGCAGACTCAGAGTAAAGAGAGCTCATGTCAGAGCCAGGCAGTTAATCCACAGAAGATAAAACACAAACACTTGTCATGGGTAGACACATGCTGGTTTCTAGGCTGGTGAAGGGACATTGCCCATTGGCCATTGCTCTCCTGAGCTGGCATGTACTACCAAGTGGATGGTATCTATGATGGTATCAGCTGGCCAAACTCTAGGCTCTAAAGAAACACTGTCTTTGGAAAGGATGGGTAGGTGTTCTGTTTCAGACAATTAGGGGAAAAGAGACAAAAAAAAAAAAAACAAAAAAAAAACAAAAAAAAAAAAAAAAAAAAAGGATGGGAATGAAGAATAAGACAGAAGTCTGGGTAGAAACGGGATAGAACGTCCTCAAGCCCACTGCCTGATGGGATATCTTTGTTGCTATCTGGAAGGCCACATGTGATCTTTCTTCAGATGCCATGTAACTGGCAGGCTCTACCTGATCCTGAGTGAGAAGAACTGATAGGTCTCACTGTTTCCAGCGCAGTTCTCCATAGAGGAACCAGGCCATGTTCTCAGGAATAACGCACACAGACGGGACAGTACCCCTTCTACATTTTCATACAGGAGCCTGTGTTGAGATGCTATAGAGGGCCACTGGGTCTTGGTAAATGACAGTCTGGGGTTACCATGGTTACTGGCAGACGAAAAGAGATCTGACAGAGGCCAGCAGTGGTGGAGACGATGGCCTGTACACAAGGAAGGGGCTGAATGTCCTGATGACTGTCACGATGAGCAAACTCATTCCAGTTGCTGATGCTTCGGCAGGAAATGGAGCCAAAAGGTCATTTTGTGCATCTTCCTGCTTCAGGCAGGACTAACGTTTGATGTATGGCTGTCTTATTATTACCCTATGTTTCCAGGGCTTATGGCATTATCTATAGACTCCTCTAATTCTCCATCCATCATTTACTGAAGGAGGAATAAGGCACAGGTCCTTTGTCTTAAAGACTTATAGTTCAAGGCTGGGTATGATGGTGCACGTCTGTAATCTCAACACTGAGGAAGCAGTCAGGAAGGGAGAGGAGGAAGGTGAGTTGGAGCCCAGACTGTGTCTTCAAAACAAAACAACAAGACAACAAAACTCAGAGCTGGAGGTGATACTGGGAGGTAGAGGAAGACCCTGGATTCCAACCTAAGCATTGGTGGAATGAGAGAGAAATAGCATGGTATTTCTCAATATCCCAATGCTAGTGTCCAATCTATAGGTTTAAATACATCTAATATTAATAACTAATGTCCTCACTTTACAAGCAAAGATGGTTAAAGCAGGGTCACACGTGTAGTCATTTATGCAAACCTGAAGCATATATTCTTTTTTGCAAATATTCTTGAGAATATTGTCTATTCCAGATGAACTGGATGATGCTCTCCTGCTCCGGACGTCCATCTGACGCTTCTAGCTTGCTTTGTATATCCTAACCTGGGACATGGACCAACATTAAATGTGGGTTAAAGCATTACGACTGGCAGGCTGAGCTCTTGTTACTGCCCAGCTCACTGCCCCTTGTAGTGGGGCAAATAAACCTGTTTTTTTCTTTCCAGTTCTCATTTACCACCTGCTAATCCCTCCCTCACTACCATCATCAGCATCGCCAACATCAGGACCACTATTCCCAACAGCATCATCACCGCCATCATCACTGCCATTACCACCACAGCCATCCAACAAAACCCAAAGAACCTCACAACGATACAACCAAATGTCTCATTTAAGTTTTGGACGGGGACAAAGGCAGGAAGATTACAAAGTCAAGGCTAGCTTGAAGTATAATAGTAAGAGCCTATCTCAAAATAAAACAAGACAATACAATTAACTCTTTTTTTTTTTTTTTTTTTTGAGACTTGTATGTAACTGAGGCTGGCCCAACTCTCTATGTGGATCACATTGGACTATAACCCACAGCAATCCTCCTGCCCCAGCCTTCCACGTGCTGGGATTACATGCATGCAATACAACTCCTGGCATTACAAATGTTCCCAAAAGAGCATTAGAGTGAAGGTTGCCAGCCCCTGTGGCATAGGGCAGGCCCAAGACTTGCTAATTCATTGCGACGAAATCCTGCACAGAGACACAAGCAGCGGGGCTGACCCCTTTGACCTGTCTGAACCTGTTTGCAGCCTTGCCCTTGGCTTCTCCTGCTTCTCTGGGGTCCTCTCGGCTTCTAAAGGAAGGAAGGCGCTTCTGGGCTGAGGAGGGGAAAGGATTGTCCCTTGAACTCCCCCACCTCTCTTGACTCATCAAAGTAGGGGTATCTGGCTGCCAAAATGAGTGGGGGCGGAGAGGGAGAGAGCCACTCTGTAGGCTGGGAAAGATGCAGAGTTATCATTAGCGTCTGACACCTCTAATAAAAGCTGCATATTCCCCAAAAGCGATTTTTGAAAATCCTCTACTCTTTGAAGCTTGGTCTTAAATAGCCACTCCTTCCATGAATCTAATGGGAAACCAAGCCCCTGGGCGAGCTCACAAAGGCTCTACCTGGGGCACCTCCTCTGTCCGAGCATCTGAGGTTCTCTTAGGGGGACCCTTGATGCTTCTTGTGGCTGGGCATGAAAGGGAGTCCTTGGTCCTCACAGAAGGAAGGAGAGCTGCCTCCAGGGGCTATGGCTGGAGTGGGTCCCAGCTGGGAGAAGATTTGAAACTTGGAAAGTGGGGTTGAGACATGTAGTTAAACCCCGCAAAATATTTTTCATGTTTATTCTCTTCTCTTTTCTCCTCTCCGCTTCTTCCTTTTCTTGGCCGAAAGAAGTAGTATGGCTGAAAGAAGAAGAAGTAATGTATAAGAATAGAATGAGAAATTAGCCCCCTTTTCTTAAGGCCACCCATCTCTCAAGCATATCTGAATCATTTACGTTTTTGTTTGTTTGCCTGTTTGCTTTTTATTGTGAGCCAGGCTTGGTGGTGCACATCTGTAATCTCAGAACTCAGAAAACCGAGGTAAGAGGATTGTTATTAGTTTGAGGCTAGCCTGGGCTACTTGGCAAGGAGTCCTTGCCTCAAGCAAGTAAGCAAGTGAACACAGAGCTAGGCATGGTGGTGTGTATCTGTCACCCTGACACTTGAGAGGTGGAGGCAGAGGAGTCAGAACTTCAGGATCATCCTTGGCTTAGGTGGTCATGCCTTGGCTAGTAGCTTTCAAAAATACATATTAGAGATCTCTTTATAAACCTAATTTATTTATACACACGTTTTATTTTTATATGAGCATCTAATTTCTTTCTTTCTCTCTTTCTTTCTCTCTTTCTCTCTCTTTCTTTCTTTCTTTCTTTCTTTCTTTCTTTCTTTCTTTTTTTTTTTTTGCCTAGTATTATAGAGCATGGTCACAGTGATTTTTTTTTTTTGACCTCTCCTAAGGAAGGGCATTCCAGTTGATTTTACAGACGAAGTTGAGGTACCAGCTTTCTCCACAGTGTCCTGTGTAATTTCTAGAAACGGAATTGCTGCCACGGGGATATGCATCCCAAGATTGATAGGCGTTGCTTATGTTGTCTTCCAACCAGCATGGACTCATCAAATTGATGACAGAATCGTATGCCAACCTTTCAACTCTGCTCCCTCTGACCTCCAGCCCCCAGCAGGAAGGAATCCGGTGCTGCTTCACTGCGTTGTGGAGTACTTTGGGAGTCGCTTCTATGGGGGTTTGGGATAGAGAGGACCATCCGTCCTCATGGCAATGCTGGTTCAGGTGTTTGCTTTGGCTGAGTGCTGCTTACGCCTCTGAGCCAAGCTACTGGCCCACCCCAGGGAGCTCCATGGAGATCTTCCTCAGTGTACAGCCATGTTTTGATCAATCAGCAACACGATTTTAGCATTTCAAAGCTTTCACATTCTGCCTCGCATTCCGTTTCAGCTTCGAGAGAGGCAGAATAGATATCCTTGGTTTAAGAAAGAAACCAAGTGGCCGGGCGGTGGTGGCACACGCCTTTAATCCCAGCACTTGGGAGGCAGAGGCAGGCGGATTTCTGAGTTCGAGGCCAGCCTGGTCTACAGAGTGAGTTCCAGGACAGCCAGGGCTATACAGAGAAACCCTGTCTCGAAAAACAAAAAAAAAAAAAAAAACAAAACAAAACAAAAACAAACAAACAAACAAACAAACAAAAAAACAAAAAAAGAAAGAAACCAAGATCCAGGAAGCTGTGTGATGATGGACTGGGGTGATAGGGAGGGTCCTGTTCAAGAGTAAGGAGTCCAGGGTTCAAATCCAGCACTGACTTTAGTTAACTACGTGACCTTAGCCCTGTGGGGAGTGCGTAGTTAGGAGGGTCACCAAACCTCTCACCATAAAGGACACGATTTAATGTCAGTTCCAGATGCTGCAGTTAGGTCGGGGACCAAATGGGACATGCCATGCTCAACTGGCTGGCTGCTAGTGATTTGATGGCCAGGTGTGGGTTGGCTGCCTCCAAGCTTGCTTTCCCTATCCTGATACAGTTAGTGATCCTATAGAGAGCATATACAGGCTTCTCTCCTCGGGGTGATAGTATATCCTCAGGGGTGGCTTTGGTGGTGGAGGGGATCCTATATTGCAGGCAGGGAGGCAGAGCAGTGGCTGGGGCTGGTGGGGTTGGTCAGTTTGCTAAGAAAGGGGTCCCCAACTGTGGCCCCTGCAGAGGCATTGTAGGAAGCATCTCTTTCTCCTCTAAATTCATGGTGGCTGCACACAACCAGCCAGTCTCTCCAGTCAAGTCCTCCACATGACCTTGGGAGCCTAATCGAAGCCAGACTTCCCTGGCCTCCTGCTCCAGTCCTGATCTGTTAGTAGCCAGCCTTCAAGTATCCTGGTTCCCGAGCCCCTTAACCTCAGAATCCCTGGCTCTTTCTTCTCTTTTAGCAGCCTGGAGTAGGTCACACCAAACAGGCCATCCCAGAGTCAAGTGTGGCTTTCTGGGAGAATGGCTGTGCTCATGTGACCACCACTGACTTCTGCGTGGCTTTGGAAAAGCTGATCAACCCAGCATTGGTGTCCCTGCCTTGGCGATTAACATTTCTATTGCCATAAAGTACTTCCAGAATGTTTCCCACTTACATGGGCTCCCGGAATCTCTCCTCATACCTCTTCTGATGACCATCACAGAGGGGCATTCAAGAACATGTAGGGTGTCAAGAACAAGAAACCAGCGGTCACTGTGCCAGATTGAGAGGGGTCTCAGAGCAAGGCCTGAACCTGTCTCCAAGCTGACAAAGGCTCACAGAGGACCCAGGGTCTCCTCAGGCTCTTTTCCTTTTTTTCTTCCTTTCCCATCATCCCCTCCTCATCTGGACACAAGGTCTCATGTAGTTCAGACTGGTCTCCATCTCTTGCTGCTCTTGTCGCTACCTCTCACGTTCTGAATTACAGGTCTGTCTGTACCTCGGCTTTAAGCTCTCTCTCTCCTTCTCTCTCTCTCTCTCTCTCTCTCTCTCTCTCTCTCTCTCTCTCTCTCTTTTCTCTGTTGTTAGTTTTTCCTTTCTTCTTTGTTATGAAACAGGGTCTTCCTATGTAGATATGGCTGGTCTCAAACTCAGCAATCCACCTGCCTTAGCCTCCCATGTACTAGATATACAGGTCTGAACTATCATACCTAGTTGCTTCTTTTCTCTCTTTTTTCTTTCCTCTCTTCTTGCTATGCCCCCTTGCTGCTGCTGCTCTTCCTCCTCTTCCTCTTCCTCTTCTTCTTCCTCCTCCTCCTTCTTATTTTTCCCTCAGTGTTTTGGCTCAGGGTCTTGTTCTGCAACCCAGGCTGATCTGGAACTATGTAGCTTAGATCGGCCTCAAACTCATGGCGCTCTTCTTGCTTCCGCTGTCCTAGGCCCGGGATTTCAGTAGGGAGCACTCCACCTTGCTCTTTAAGCTCTCTCTCCGGGGGTCTTTTGGGAACTTTGGTGCTGCCAGACGCTTTCAATAGATCACAAAGATGGTGGGATAGAGGAAGGTTGGAGAGGAAGCCACCCAGGGCTTTAGGCTAGGGGCCTACATGGGAAGCAAGATGTCTGGCCACCCAGCTGTCCCCAGACTTTGCTGGAGTCAAAGTCGCGACAAAGCAGGATATAGGCTAGAACCAGACCCGGGGCAGGGAGGAGTCAGCTGAGCTTGCCCTGGGAGGCTGGTTGAGCGGTGGTGTGGAGACACCCTGTGGTGAAAATGGGTACTACACCTTGGTTCACTGAAGGGCCCGGGACAAAGGTGCTTTAGGCACAGTCCATCCGCCAGCAGTCCCTACAGTGAGGAGCAATGACCCAAGATCAGCTACTTCCCACCTTTTAGTTGCACTTACTAGAAGGTCTTACATTATCTCACAAAGCCTCAGTTTCTTCACCTGTGAAATGGGATGTACCAGCAGGTTGTACCAGTCAAGGGGATAGATGCTTATCCCAATGTCTAGTGAGGAACACTAGCCAAAGAAAGACTGGCCATTGCTAGAAAGGGGACCTCTTTCCCAATGTCACATAGCTAGAAGTGAACCTACTGTGTTTTACTGGAAGCAGAGTTTGGACCCCAAGCTGATAATGGTTCTTAGGACAGAGTTATATACCATCTCAGGTAGAACAAGAGAAAGTTGATTGGCCACATCTGTTTTTGTTCTTTGGTGGGGGGGTGGGGGAGGAAGCCTGCTCCTCAAACAAGAGAAGTGGATCTGTGGCACCTGGGATGATTTGATGATTTGAAATGGACTGTAACCCTTCCATTCTTAAAGAGGAGACCACGAGCTGTAGAGATCCCAGTGGCCTGGGCAACGTCAGGACCATGGAGCTAGAGGCTACTCCAATCCCCTATTTCCAGACTTAGATGTCTTCATTCTTTTGAGTCCCTTTGCCACCCGCCAAGCCCCTATAGGAGTCTCCCAAGGGAGCTGGGCCTGGATACCTTCCCTTCCCCTCCCCTGCACATGCTTCTCCAAGGAGGACCATCAGGAAATTGATCGAGAAGGAAGTTGGGTGTGGCCTTATGCATCTGTGGCTCTGATCGGGTGCCCTAACTGTTTTCAGGAGAGCTGGCCCCGCACCAGCCCTTGTTTTCCTCCCTTCATCCTTAAGAGGAACAGCCAGAGCCAAGAATGAACTGGGTAAATCAAGCAGCCACTGGCTGGGTGATTCAGGGCCCTGGGGGTGGGGTGGCCTCCTGTGCTGGGATCCTGTCCAGAAGCAGGGTGGGACCTTTCCTTGTAACATGCTAGAGCTGGCCCAAGGAGACAGGTCTTGGAGCTCAGGCGCCAATGGTGTCCCTGCCCCACCTGCTCCCACTCCTGGGACCCTTTGCTAGCTGACTTTGGCAGGGCTTTCCTGTTGTCTGTACACATCTGTGATGGATAAGGGGGCTGAGATGTGACCTCGGTATGCCAGGCAGCCCACCCTGATGGATCATACATGACACTGGCCAGCATGAGCTACAGAGCAGGAGCCTGGATCCTAGGGTCCTGACATTGGTGCTCCTAAGGATTGTAGAGGTGGGATTTGAACTCAGGCCAGCTGACACCATACTTATTACCATTGCACCTGGTAGTTCTTGTGTTTGGCTTTGAATAGAGAGTGGGGCTGTGGACTGGGTTGAGGGAGAGCCGGGACAGAGAAAGGAGTTGCAAGTCTGGGTGATAACAAGGACTTAGGGAAATGGGCAAGGTTAGGAAGAGGGGAACCAGTGTGGTTGGTGATTGATGTGGAAGACCAGAATTCTTAGCCAGAGGTTAGAGGATATATGTCCTACCTCCAGAGAGCAGAGTCCTGTGGGGCACATACTACACAGATGACCACGACAGGGTTATGAATATACATATGGTCAAGACAGACCTATGCTCACCTATAGGTAGTCCTACCCTTCTTGCTGGCTGAGAGCAGTCTACCACCTTGTTCAGTGTGCCATGGATGTATTCTTTTCACCATGACAAGGGTCAAGAAGGTCTTCCTTAGGGCGCTCTGGGATCAGGGGCTGAGGGGTACCTAAATCCTGCCAGCCACAGGAGCTGCCACTTTAGCAGCCGCTAGCCTCAGGCTCCAGGGAGAGGTCTGCTGTTGCTACCTGCGGGGCTCTGGTGCTCTGTGGTGGGTGAGGCTTGTCTGTCAGGGTGGTCTCTGCCCCGGAGCTAGTTATTTAAAGTGCCACCATCGCAGGGAGCTGTCAGTGTCTGGCACCCTTGGTCTTGTTCCTGGATAGCTGAGTGATCCCGGGTAGTTGGTCTCCTGGGCCCTTGGTTCGTCACCAGACTGATGATAACAGATGCCTGCCTCAGAAGCCACTTGGGAACAGAAAATGCCACTGTGCCTGGTTAGCAAACTCTTGCTGATTGCCTGCTCAGTGCTCACTGTGGGTTTACAGAAAAGTACGAATTCAGCCTGATGCCTACCCCAGGGAGCACCCCCCGCCCCCCTATCTGCCCTCTCGAGAGATAGAAACACTAACTCTGATAGAAACCCTACCCTGGGTGAAGCCCCACCCCCAATACAAGCAACAGAGGAACCTGGTTTAAAACAGGAACCCGGCTGGAATATGTGTTTGAGATCAGCCCTCTCCCTGCTATAGAGAATCCGAGGGCGATTATAAAACGCATCCCGGAGCTGGCCAAAAAACCGTCCCCCCTTTGTGGGGGAGGGGGGACAGTCATCAAAGCCTAGCGAGCCGAGGCAGGTCGGTCAGTGCTGGGAGCCAGGGAGGCATAGGCTTCCCACCGCTCCCATGGCCACGCAGCCACGCTGCAGTGCCTTAACTCACCGCACGGGGCGCACGTCCTCTCACCTCTCTGCCCCACTTCAATTCCCCTTTGCCAGCTCTTTGTCTCTGTTCTTTCTCCATTTCATTCACTTAGGCAAAAAAAGACACCTACCGCTTCAATGGCGTTTGGGGAAGACCTCCCTTGGACTGAGTAATTTGATTTGCTTCCCCAGGCCAGGAGCCATGCAAGTGACATTTAGAACTAAGTCACTGGTGGAAGATGGTCGTCCACTCGTTAAACGCCTACTCATAAGCTCAGCATGTGATAGCCTGTGAGACTTTGCCCAGCTATTGGTCATCTTAGCGGCTTGGGTCTGCCTCCTGAAAGCCGGCGGGAGGCTCCTGCAGGGAGGTCAGCAGGGTGTAAAAGAGGGAAGTGGTGGACAAGGCAGGATAGTTTTGGAGATCCCTGTGGATGCTGAGAATGAATCCAAGTGAACCAGGGTGCTCCGAGACAGCATCCAGGGACATTAGAGGCATTAGAGATGCCCCAGAGGTGATGGTGTCAGGGCTACATGCTTACTGAATTTATTTGGGTGTGTTAACACACTCCCGGAACCCCGAGCATTCTGGAGGCAGGTAGGTTACTGCAAACTCCAGCTCAGCCTGGGCTACATAGCAAGACCCTGACTCAAAATAAACAAATAAAAACAACAGCAACAAACAACCCCACTCACCCACAAAAAGCCAAAAACCAACCAACTATCAACCACAAAACAAACAAATAAACAAACCAACCAAAACCACCAGCTGGGCATCCTGGCTCATACCTATAAATCCCAGCGCTTGGATTTATAGGAGGCAGGAGGATTGCTGCAAGTTCAAGACCAGCCTGGGCTTCAGAATGAGACCCTGACTCAAAAACAACAACACTCCTCTCCTGAGCAACAGCCACATACAAAACAGTTCAGCATTGTGGCCCATGCTTGTAATCTTATCACCTGAGAGGCTGAGGCAGGAGGATTGCTTCAAGTTCAAGGCCAGCCCTGACCCCAGTGTGACACTCCAGAAATCAGAACATGGAACCAGGCAAAGAATACAAACTTATTGCCTAGGCAAGAACCCTATGGCGTGCACTTACTGGTGGGAGACAGGCAGCATAGCCTCTCCTCATTCTCCAAAGCATCCCACTCACTGGATCCTAGACCATCTTTCCTTTCCAGAGGACCCTTTTCCAGTCTAGGATGCGTTTGTCCCGAGGCTTTGTTCAAACTGGCCACATCACCTCTAAGCTGTGTCCACAGACACGTTCCCCATGTCTACAACCGAGGTCTTGGCCAGCCCTCATGCCAGGCCCAAGAGTAGAGCACATACTGAGAGCCCGTATGTAGGGTCATAATTTATAGGCAGCCTCTCTTGCGGTCTGATCTCAAGGCACAGTCAGAAGCAACCCATCCTCAGGGAACTGACTCACGATAAACATCTAGAAGCCCAAATAAGACAGTGTAATGGTGAAGTAGTGTATGAAGGCCTTAGAGTTGTGAACACAATCGCAATTATGGTGATACATGTACACAGATGTACACAGATGTACACACACACACACACACACACTCCACTGACTATTGCTGCAATGACTGTAGAGGCCATGCAGGATTTAGGTTAGCCATATGCAGTACGTATCTGATGTGTTGATTATCTTCTTGTATGTCATATCCAGAAAGTCCCAGGGTACTTTTCTCAGGAACTCTTCTGGCTCCCAGTAGAAAGTACCTCTGTGGCACCTGGGAATTGCTTCCCGAGGGAGAATTGGGGTGTCCATAGCTGTCCCCCAGGATCTGTCTTTGTCTTCTTCCTGACACTGATTGCTTTTGAACTCTCAGAATCTTTCTCCAAACAGAGCATGCCTTCTTAGACTGCTTTTCTCTGTCTGATTCTGAGACAGGGCCTCAGACTGTCTGAACTCAGTATGCAGCCTAGGCTGGCTACAAACTCCTGACAGTCCTCCTGTCTCAGCCTCTTGAGTGCTGAGATTACAGATGTGAGCCACCCCAGCTGTGCTTCTCGCTCTGAGCACGGGCCATTCTGCTCTCTGTGCACTTTGGTTCCTGGAACTGAACATTGAGAGTCTTCCAATCCTTCCAGCTTCCTGTTTGTGGATGGTCCCTTGGGTCATTTCTATACTTTGTGCAGTCACTACTTCCAAGGTCATCCTTGGAAGCTCTTCCTACCCTAAATGCTAGAAAACCTATCCTGTGTGGCCAGGTTTACTGCTAGTCATCTTCACCTGGCCTGATAATGAAGAGGAGAAGCAAGAAGAGGAGGAAGAGGAGGAGGAGGAAGAAGAGGAGAAAGAGGAGGGAGAGGAAGAGGAGGAAGAAGAGGAGGAGAAGGAAGAGGAAGAGGAGAAGGAAGAGGAGGAGGAAGAGGAAAAGGAAGAGGAGAAGGGAGAAGAGGAGAAAGAGGAAAAAGAAAAGAAGGAAGAGGAGGAAGAGGAAGAAGAGGAACAGGAAGAGGAGGAGGAAGAGGGGGAGGAAGAGGGGGAGGAAGAGGAACAGGATGATGAGGAAGAGGAGGAAGAGGAGAAAGAGGAGGAGGAATAGGAGAAGGAGGAAGATGAGGAAGAGGAGGATGAGGAGGAAGAGGATGAGGAATAGGAGAAGGAGGAAGAGGAGGAAGAGGAGGAAGAGGATGAGGAAGAGGAGGAGGAATAATATGAGGAAGAGGAGGAGGAAGAAGAGAAGGAAGAGGAGGAGGAAGAGGAGAAGGAAGAGGAGGAAGAGGAGAAGGAGAGGAAGAGGAAAAGGAGGAGAGGAAGAGGATAAGGAAGAGGAGGAGGAAGAGGAAGAGGAAAAGGAGGAGAGGAAGAGGATAAGGAAGAGGAGGAGGAAGAGGAAGAGGAGGAGAAAGAGGAGGAGGAGAGCTCACATTCATGAGCCTCACAGCTTGCAAACTGCATACTTCTCATTGGTCTTTAGAACAGGACAGTAACTCTGCGAGTTACATCGATCCTGGCACACTGTAACAACTGGAACAATAGCAGTTCGTATCTATGATGTGGCAGGTTCAGAGCGCCACCAAACACTCGGGACCCAGCACTTTATTTGCAGCACCCCTCTGTTCTCTTGTAGAATTGGTCACCAAAATGCATATGTTACGTCCAGGCACCACTGACGGCAGTGACCCCATCAGCACACCACACTGGTGTGGCCAAAGCCACCACAAGAGCAGATCAGTTTTTTTTTTTTCAAAATAAGACAAACTCAGTTGGTGGATGGCCAGTCAGTGGTGTGTTCACACCCCACATCAGAACCAGGATAAAACCGTTTGTAGGATGCGAAGAGGGAGAGTAGTGGGAGCGTTCCAGACTAGAACCCCCCCTCGCATCACGCATGGAGGCAGGACTCGGATGCTGAAGCTGGCAATTAGTCACATGACTTGTATCAGTCACATCATTTCTATGGCGGGCCTCCATTTCCTCTGGGCCAAAAGGAATAATAAAGTTTTGGCTTCTAGTAATGGAAAAATAGCTTTGTTGTATCAATCCCTCAACCTCAATCGACAGTAGTTATAGAATCTACACACACACACACACACACACACACACACACACACACACACGTCGTGCCCCACTCATCCAGCAAGGAAGACGTGAACAACCGAATCCTTCTCAACAGCCTTTATTGCAGAAGCGCTCTTTTAGTTTTCAGGAGGAGACCCCGAGTGCCCAGGGCGAGCTGCTTATATACTCTCAACCCTGGGTGGGGAAAAGCGTGTGGAGGTGCGTGATTGGTTAGAATTGCAGTGCCTCATTAGCATACCCCATTAGCATACCCCGCTTCGGGAGGGGGTGATTGGTTGGGATTGTGGTGCCTCATTAGCATACCCCACTCTGAAGGGGGGTGATCGCATGCGCAGTGCTCTTGCTTACCAATATGTCATACCAGAAGCCAGTGCCATCTTGACCAGCCGAGTCGGGTCAGCTGCCTACACACACACACACACACACACACACAGTGGATGGGTGTATATGTGTGTGTATGGATGCATAGGTTAGAGGACCGTCTTCAATGCTGTTCCTCAGGTGCCATTCATGACTCCACATTATCTCCACCTTTGGGGAATTGAACTCAGACCACACATGTGTTGGTCAAACACTCTACCACTATGCTACATCTGCAAGAGATCCACCTTGCTTTTTGAATCAGAGTCTTTCACTGGCCTTAAACTTGCTGACTCGGGCAAGCTGGCTGGTCAACATCGGTCTGCCTCTACCTACCCAGTGCTGGGCTCATAGTCTTTGGGGTCATGACTCTGCTTTATATGAACTCTGAGGGTTGGGCTCAGGGCCCCATGCTGGCAAGGCTGCCTTGCTGACTGAGCTTCTCATCCCTGGACAAATACATCTTTAAAAGAGATTTATTTTGTGCGTGATTATTTTGCTTGCATATAGGTTTTTGTACCACATGCATGCCAGGTGCCTGAGGAAGCCGGAAGAGGGTGCTGGAGCCTCTGCAACTGGAGTTAAAGATGGTTGGGAGCCACCATGTGGGTGCTGGGACTCGAACCTGGGTCCTCTAAAAGAGCAGCTGGGCTTTTAATCATCGAGTCATCCCTTCAGGTTTTTATGCAAATGTTTTTTTTTTTAAAAGCAGTTCTTTGCGAACATCATAGAATGATCAAAAGCAAGTAGGAACTGAAATTTCATTTGCAAGGAATAAATTCGTGAGGGAGATGTGAAGACCTAATAGTTTGAGGTGTTAAGGTGGAGGTGACTAGAACACTGGGGTAAGGCATCGGAAGGAAAGGTGATGAAGAGGGGGTGACCCTCCAAACTAATGCAAAATATGTTTATATAAAATTGGCCCAAGGCCTTGCTGCTTACTGAGCTAGTAAGCTAAATGACCAAGGCTGTGAGGGGAAATACACACACACACACACACACACACACACACACACACACACACGTCATGTAGAATTTAAATTGAAAAAAAAAAAAAAAAAAAAGCAAGCAAAGATGGCATACCCTGCTTACCCCAGTGGAGATGGTTTGGAGTTCGAGTCCAGCCAGAGTCACTGACATGTGGCGTGAAATGGATCCTTCGGAAAAATATAACAGAATCTAGAGTCTCTGTAACATACCATGATGCTCAATATCTAATTGGAAGTCACTGAGCATGCAAAGAAACAGACAAATGTCACCTGTACTCATTCAAAACGCCAGCTGATCCCAGCCCTGAGATGACCTGGCTTTTGTGATTAGTGGATAAAGATTTTAAAGCTGCCGTTAAAATATGCCCGAGATCTGGGCCTGGCGGCACACACCTGCACTCTCAGCTGTAGAGCGAGGCAGAGTGATTGAGAGTTTGAGGCCAGCCTGTGTTGCAGACCGAAATCCTGTTTTAATAACAACAACAGCATGTTTGATAATTTAAAGGAAAATAACATAGATTATGAATAAACAAGCAGAGGATCCCGGGAAAGAAATAGATGCTGTTTAAGGAAACAAATGAAAAATTTATAGCTAAGAATCACTAAAAAATGAAATAAAAAACCATCATCAGATAGGCTTAACAACAGAGCTGGAAATGTTGGGAAGTAAACTTGTAGGTGGATGGCCCGAAAGGACTGTGTACCAGGGGATGATAACTCGCCTAACATCAGCCAGCTAGTTAGAACAGGGCTGGTCTGGGAAAGTCACACATCTGTAATCTCATTTGAGAAGCAGAGGCAAGCATCAGAAACTACAGAGTTGAAGGCTAGTCTGGGCTACATGAGACCCTGTATAAAGAAAAAAAAAAAAACAAGTAAACAAATACAACAGCAACAAAGAAATAAGAAACAGCAGGCCTAAATGAAAACTTATCAGTAACTACATCAAATTACGTTTGATGATACAAAATAGATGAATTAAACACTTTAATTCAAAGGTATGGGCTAGCCAACTGGAGCTAGAAGCAAGACTAAGTGTACACTGACTACCAGAGATACACTTTAAATGCAAGTTGGAAGCTAACGGTTGGAAAAGGCATGTTATTTGTGTTGCTTTATGGGTACACTCGGCTTGACTGTGGCATTCAGCTACTCAATCAAACAGTAACGTAGGCGTCCCTGTGACCAGATCCCGTGACAGTTAGTGTTATGTGTCAACCTGATTCATTGAGATGTGCCTAAGAGATCACTAGCGCACACTTCTGAGTGTGTCTAATGTATTTCCAAAGATATTTAAACAAGAAGGAAGACCCATTCTGAGTGTGTGGTACCATTCCCCTAGGCCGGGAGACCTGGATGTGAGAGAGCCTACCAATGCAGGTGTCCTCCTGACCTACTTTCCTGTCCACTGGAGGTGACCTGCCTCTGTGTGCATTTTTACTGCCACGATGCTTGTCTCTTCCACAGGCCAGAATCAATGGAGACAAGAACCATAGAAGGAAATTTCTGGAACTGTGAGCCAAATGAATACTTCCTCCCTGAAGTCATTTTCTCAGGTATCTGTCACAGCAACGAGACAGCTGCCAAATACAGATGTGATTAGTGCCAACACTCAACTCACAGTAAAAGATGTCCAGCAGTCAAAGAGCCTGAACTTTCCTAGAAAAAAGAAATCTGCCAAAGGATGGCAGCCTAAGTTTCTGCAGAGACTGAGGATAGCTAGCCTGCCCCTCTTACACATCTCTAACTTGTCCTTAAAATTCTTCCTCTTCTCTTCCCCCCGCCCCACTTCTCCCTCCTTTCTGGATCTACTACTCAAACAGAATTCACACAAAAAAGGCTGCAGTTACTATATTCGTATCAGACGAAATAGATTTCAAGGCAGATCGAAAGCGATATTTCATAGCCACAAAAGGGTCAAACGCATTAAAGAATCACGATAACTACCAACATGTTCCAAAGCCTCGTAGTAATAATAATAATAATTATAATCTGTACCAAATTTAATAACAGAGCTTCAAACACATGAAGCAAAAACTGACAGAACGAAGAGAAAAAAAATAGAGAAATTCACATTTACAGCTGCAGATTTTAGGTTTCTTGAGGTAATTGATGGTGTAATTGGACACAAATTCAGTCAGAATACAGAAGGCCTGAATACTACTACCCGCTTTCATGACTGAATTGATATTTCTGAAATATGACACTGAACAATTCACTTCCCCCGGGAGTACCTAGAACACTCACCGTGACGCATCTGGGGCTGGGGACACAACTCAGTTGGTAGGGTGTTTGACTAGCACACACAAAGTCCTAGACTAGATTGTCAGCACCATATAAAACAAGGTGTGCTGGCTCATGACTGTAACCCAGCACTCAGGAGGCAGAGGCGGGAAGATCATTTCAAGCTAACCTGGGCTACATAGTGGGTCCTGGCATACATGAGATTTCTCAAAAAGAAAAACAAAACAGATGCAAAAAAGCAAAAATAAGTCACATGCTAGATTAAAGAAAAAGTCTCAGATTTTCCAAGATTAAATATGTGTTGGCTCACAGCCATGATCTTTTAGCACTAGGGGCCTGGAAGTCCTGAGGTGGGCCAGTTTGCGTTACATACTGAGTGCAAATCCATCCCAGGGGACAGAATGACAGCCCCATCTCAAACTCCCCAACCAAATCTATAAGCTCTTTAGCAAACCCTGATGCTTTACCGTCATTGTTTGGTTTAAGATATTTTAAAATTTCTGTCTTAGCTTTTGTCTTTTTCCTCTTTGCTCTGTCAGTTTTTGCTTCATATTTTGAAGCTGTGTCATTAGATTTGGTACAGATTGTAATTATTAGTATTGCTAGGTTTTGGAGCATGCTGACAATTATTGTGATTCTGTAATGCACTGACCCTTTTATGGTTATGAAATATCACTTTCTCTCTCTCTCTCTCTCTCTCTCTCTCTCTCTCTCTCTCTCTGTGTGTGTGTGTGTGTGTTTGCTAGTTTTTGAGACTGGGTATCTCTACAAAGCCCTGGCTGTCCTGGAACTTACTATGTAGACCAGGCTGGCCTTGAACTCACAGAGATCTGCCTACCTCTGCCTCCTGAGTGCTGAGATTAAAAGACTGTACCACCACACCCAACAAAGCTATGTTATTTAATTTCAAACTAAATCCAGAATACAGGAATGATGGGGTCTAAACACTTTTTATCTGTGTGGGTGGATCTGTTGCTGTGTATGTTGTATTCACTTGTATGTGTTGGTGCATGTGTGTCTTTCATTGATCACATTTCAGCTACTTGTGTGATGCAAGGTCTCTCACTGAACTTGAAGCTCATCAACTCTGCTACAGCGATTGGCCCATTGACCTTCAGAACCCACCAACTGAGCCATCTATCTCCCCAGTCTTCACAAATGGACTTTCATTCACTAGCTCAACCACAACTTGAAAATTCTGAGTCAAGAAAGTATTTGAATTGGGGCTCTAGGTCAGGGCAGAGCATTTACCCTGGCATGATTGAAGTCATGAGTTCAATCTCCCACACAGCTCAAAACCTGAAAACCAAACAAAAACAACAACAACAAATCCCAAAACAAAACTCAAAACAAACTAACAAAAACAGAAAACAAACAAAAAACCCAAACAGACCTAGAACAAAGAGCAAAACAGAACAAAATCCATTTGATGCCCTTAACCTACCAACCCTTGTAGCTTAGCAACGGAGTAGACGCACGTTAGAATGCTGGCCACTTCTCCTGGTGATCCAGTGGTTGACTGGGAGGTGCAGCTCTCCAGTGCTGCCTGTCATCATGAAAGACAGTGGTACTGTACTTCAGTATCCCAGGAGAAGATCAGAACTCAGAATTTGGACTGATGTGTATTTCCCATCAAAATAAAGTAAGAAAAAAAAAAAAAACAACAAAAGACCAAAAAAACAAAACAAACAAAACCAAGCCAAAACAAAACAAAACAAAACAAAACCCCAGTAGGACTCTTCTTCCTTAGTAGAGATTTTCCATGTAAACCAGTCCATATTGAATTAAATTCGTAGAGCAGTCATTGTAACCTACCTTTCTTACAGAGTCGAAGTGAAAAGTGTTATTATTTGTTTTAGAAAGAAAGACTCTGTGTAGGGACCACCTGTAAAAGGCTTATGGGCATTCGGAAATATGGAGTTGCACAAAGCATACATATTAGTGTACCTTGGGCAGTAGCAAGTAAAGACCCTTGTAACTCGGGACAGGAGGAAGAGGTTTGTATGCCAAGCTGGACAAAGCAGGGCTGCAGTCAGTGGAAATGTACCTGGGTTTTTTTTCGAAACCTATTAATGTGGCACGCATCAGGTGAGCAACAATCTAGGCCTGGCACCAAATGCTTGGGTGGACTCTTAATGACTTTGTTTATCTTTTAGCATATGGAATGGACGCCAAGGCTGCTTGGCAGACAGAATGGTAGTTACCACCACAGGGGCTGGAGTCAGGTTAAGCTGGATCCTGATGTTATTACATCAGTAAGTATTCAGAAATCATTTGGAAAAAAAATTTCAACCACTCATGGGAAAATTTGGAAAGCTATAAAAGTTTAATTAGTCTGATAAAGAATATTTATTTTAAAATCCAGCTAAAGTCATTACTGGTAAAACTCCTAACACATGCTTCACAGTCCAGGACAAGCTGCCAGGTGTTCACCTTCATTACTACTGTTACAAAGTGTTCTAGAGATCATAGCCTTAGGAACAAGGCAAGAAAAAGAAACCAGTGAAACGGGGAAGAAAGGAAACAATGTATATTAACATGGCGTGATGATTTTATGTGGATAAAAACCTTACCCGAACTAATAGGTGAATTTAGCTAAATTGCAGAATATGAGGGCATTATATACAAGTAAACTGTATTCATGTATGCTAGTGTTCAGAAATATATCCGTTACAATAGTATTATACACAATGGTACAGTCAGGAAAGTCTTCAACAAAGGTGTGCAGGAACTGTGCTCAGAAAAAATCCTGGCTTGAGTGAAGTGGAGAAGATCCAAGCCAAGGGAGACATAAGCTGATCATGAATGGGAAAACAACGAGCAGGTCATTTTTGACAAATTAATCTACAGATGTAGTGTAATTCCTGTCATATTTCTGGGAGGCTTTCTGGTATATTCCTTCTGAAAAATATATGGACATATAAAGAAGCCAAAATAAACCATAAAAAAGAAAAACAAATCTCAAAGATGAGTACTGGGTTTGCTTTAAGATCTTAAATAAATGGGAACTGAGATGGTGTTACATTGGCAGACAGACAGACAGATCTGCGGACATACAATGGAAATTCTAGACACAGGCTGGCGATCTACATAGTTGATTGAATTTAATCAGTGGGATCTAAGATATTCTGTGAAGAAAAGAAACTCTTTGAGCAAGCGGCAAAGACATAATTGAACATTTTTTTTTTTTTGTCCAGAAATAAAGGAAACTTAGCTGGGTGTGATCATTTAGACCTGGAATCCCAGCACGTGGGATGCTGAGGCAGGAGAGCTGCTATGAGTTCCAGGCCATCCAGGACTACATCCTGTTTTGCAAAAACAAAAAACAAACAAAAAAACCCGCAACAGCCAAGGTCAGGGATACAGGGATGTAGGTCAACTGGCAGAGCACTCATTCAGCAGGCACAAAACCTGGGTTTGATTCCTAGAACCTCCTGAGCCAGGTGTGGTTACACACTTGTAACCCCAGCACTTGGGAGACGAGACAGAAGCGTTAGGAGTTAGAGGTCATCTTTGACTACGAAGAAAGTCTGGGTGCAGTCTGGGTTGTGCGAGACCCTGTCTCAGGAAAATGAAAAACAATTAGATTCCCAGTTAGAACCTTCCAGAGGGAATGCAGTCCCGCCCCGAGTCAGAAAATGCATTTTGGATTTGTGCCTTTGTCGGGGCAAGCTTGGGAGACCTCATTTCTTATTTTAAGACTTACAGCAAGGTGGCAACAGCTAAGACAGTGTTTTATAACATAGAAAAGTCATTTAGATGACCGGAAGAGCAAAGGAGTCTGGGAATAGGCTTTTATAAACACAGTGAATAGGTTTTTCATAAAGACGATGCTGTAATTTAATGGGGGAAATAATAGTTTTTGTTCAACAAGAGTTTTTTAACAAATAGTTCAATAAAGAGTGGATGTTCATGGACAATAGTAAAAAAATTAATTTTGTACCAAAACTAAAAGTTAACTTGGTTTAATGCCTGAAGTCTTTTAAACCTAAGTTTAGATTTTTTTTTTTTTAAAACACAGGAAGCATAACTCTTATAAGAAAAACAATCAATCTTTTGGACTTTTATCAAAATGAAAATCTGCTGTTTAGAAAACATGGTTCTCGAAGTAGAAAGGCAAGCCATCCTGGGGCTGAAAACATTTGCAAAATCTATGTCTAACAATGGACTTAGGTCTAGAATATATGCTTGTATCTCCTTTTTCTTCAATAAGAAAACAAACAGCCTGTGTAAGAACTGGGCAGAAGGTATAAAGACACTGAGCCCATAATGGAAAGCACCCAACAGAAGCTCCACGCCATTCATCACTAGATGAACACCCACCTCCATCACACTGGGGAGCCACACAAGGGCCAGGAGGGCTTCAATGGAAAAAGACTGATCAGATCATGTCGACACAGGAAACCAGGCCGACAGCCGCCATGGAAAATAGTCTGACAGTCACATGACCAAAGTATCCATTTGTAATACATGAAGACAGAGATTTCTGGAAGCTCGGTGGTTAAAGTGTTTGCTTCAGATGTGTGAGGATTGGTGTGTCCATCAGGATGTGCAGAACCCGTGTTTATGCTGAGTGGGTGTGATAGCCCACAGTTCTAGACTCAGAAGGTCAAGACAAGGGATCCCTGAACAATCTGACTAGGGAGAGACTAGCCATGTCTGAGAGCTCTGGGACTGACTGAGATAGCCTGGCTCAGTGAATAAAATGGAGGCGTGGATAAAGGATGATTCCTGACATCATCCTCAGGTCTCCATATGCACATATACACAGCATGTGTGCCCACAATGTGCAAATGTGTATACACACATGTATACTCCACACATGTGAGAATGGAAAAAGGAAAAAAAAGAGACATTTCTTCATAGTATGTTTTTTCTTTTCCATTTCCTTTTCTTTCTCTCTTCCTCTTCCTTTCTTCCTCCTTCTTTCCTTCCCTCCTCCCTCCCTCCCTTCCTTCTTTCTTTCTTTCCCTCTTCTCTTCTTCTCTTCTCTCTTCCTCTTCCTCTTCTTCTTCTTCTTCTTCTTCTTCTTCTTCCTCTTTTGGTTTTTTGAGACAGGGTTTCTCTGTGTAGCTCTGGCTGTCCTGGAACTCACTCTGTAGACCAGGCTGGCCTTGAACTCAGAAATCCACCTGCCTCTGCCTCCCAAGTGCTGGGATTAAAGGCGTGCACCACCACCGCCCAGCTCCTTCCTTCTTTCTTTCCTCTTTTCTTTTTCTTGTATTTTCTTTTCTTTCTCTTTTTGAGATAGGTTCATGCTTTGTAGCCCAGACTGGCCTGGAACTCATTCTGTAACGACCCCAGCTTGTGGCAAGCCTCCTGCCTCAGCTTCTCAAGTGCTGAATTACAGGCATGAGCCATGATGCCCAGCTTATTCATAGCAGTTGGCATAACAACTTCAAACTGAAACAAAGACCAAATCTCCATCAAGAGTTGAATAGATAAATCAGTAATGGTTTATCCAAAGATGAACATTGAAAAGGAACTTATAGCAAAATGGTGGATGGCTCTCAAAATGTTGTGTCAGAGAAAGAGGACAGGCAGAGGAGACTGTATTCCATAAGTACCCGTTGATATGACAGTCTTGAAAGGCTCATGTCAGAAAGCAACTCAGTGATGTCCAGCGCTTGGCATTAGCCCAAAGGATTGTGTATCTCATTAGTGTATACATTTATTGAGGGCTTGTTGATTGGCAGACTTGAAATCGGTTTCTGTATGCCTTATATAATTTCATATAACTTATGTGGAGTATGCTTTAATAAGTCTTAAAAGGCATGCTTTTAAGCAAATGGGCCGACCACATATATAAAGAAAATATCTATAAAGCATATGTCTGAAAAGGACTTGGTCCTAGTCCTCTCATTCAATGACAGGGGCTGGGGCATAGCTTGGTGGTGAAATTTAGCATGTGTGAAGCTCTAGGGTCGATCTCAAACATTAATAATATTAATAGTAAGAAGCCTAAGAAGCCACACATGGAGCTATGGTGCTAGCTCTGCAGTTAGAAGGCTCACCACCTAAGTGTGAGGACCTGCATTTGGACTCCCAACACCCATGTGAAGACTGGGCATGACTGTGCTTGGCTGTAAGGATGCTCCAGGATGCTGAGAGGATCCCAGGGGATCATTGACAGCCAATCCAGCCAATCAGTGAGCTCGAAGCTCTCACAGACTGACCCTGTCTCAGAGAAGAAGGTGAAGGGCCATCCAGGAAGACACCTGACATTGACCTTTGGCTTTCACATGTGCACACATGGCACATACATTCTCATACCCCCATGAACTTATACATGCACCACACCCACATGCACCCCCTAAAAAGGCAAGTAACCCTATTAAAAGTGAGTAAAAGAGTTGAAGAGAGTCCTCACACACAAAGGGAAATGCAGGTACAATATTCACATGAAACACTGCCGTGACATCAATAGTCCCTAGGCAACTAAGAGAGGTCACCACAGACCTGGTGGCTGCATTGAAAACACTTGTAGGGGCTGGAGAGATGGCTCAATGGCTAAGAAGGAAGACAGGCTGCTTTAGCAGAGGACTCTGGTTCAGTCCCCAGCACCCGCATGATGACACAACTCTCTGTAACTCCAGTTCCAGGGCATCTGATGCCTCCTCTGGTCTCCTCCTGCACCAGACACACATATCGTAAACAGACATACATGCAGGCAAAATGAAAATAAGTAATTTGGGGAGAAGAAGGAAGAAAAAGCTTACAATCAATGAGAAGTTGAAGAAACTACAAAAGCTGAATGCATACATACCACTGTTGGGAATGTCACATAACACAGACACATCTGAAAAAAAAAAGACTCTTCCTCCCTTCCTTCTCCCTTCCTCTCTCCCTCTTTCCCTCCCTCCTTCTCTCCCTCCCTCCCCTTTCCCTCCTTTCTCCCTCCCTTTCCTCTGCCCTCCTTCCCCTACCTCCCTTCCACCCTCCTTCCCTTCCTCTCTTTCCCTACCTCTTCCTCCCTCTCTTTCCCCTTCTTCCCCCTTCTTCCTTTCTCCCTCGCTCCCTTTCTTCCTCCCCTTCCTCCTTCCCTCCCTCCTTCCCCCTTTCCTCCCTTTCTTACACCATCCCTTTCCTCTCCCCTCCCTCCCCCTTTTCCCCTCCCTCCTCCTTCTTCCCTCCCTTTCCCCTCCATCCTCCTTTCTCCCTCCCTCCCTCCCTCCCTCCCTCCCTCCCTCCCTCCCTTCCTCCCTTCCTTCTCCATTCTTCCATCCTTCTGTCCTTCCTCACTTATTTGTGTGTTGCACACACACACACACACACACACACACACACACGAACACGTGCGCGCGCGTGTGTGTGTACACCCCTCCCTCCCTCCCTCCCTCCCTTCCTCCCTTCCTTCTCCATTCTTCCATCCTTCTGTCCTTCCTCACTTATTTGTGTGTTGCACACACACACACACACACACACACACACGAACACGTGCGCGCGCGTGTGTGTGTGTGTACACGAACACCGACATGTACAAGAGCACCGACAAGTGCCACAGTGTTTGTGTAGAGGTCAGAGGACAACTTGTGGAAGTCAGTTTTCTTTTTCCACAGCCTAAGTCTCAAGAACCAAGCTCAGATCCTCAGGCTTAGTAGCAAGGGCTTTTCCTGCTGAACCATCTGCGCAGCCCAACTGTCTCTTTTAAAGTTAAACACACATACTGTCTGATGCAGTGACTCCACTCCTGGGTATTTAATTACCCAGGAGAACTGAAAGCGTGCCCACCAAGACAGTTGTTACAGGAGCCTCATACACAGTAGTCATGCACTGGAAACAACCCAGATGTTCACCAGCAAAACGTTGAGATGAAGTCCAATGTCCACATCCAGAGGAATAAAAAGCTACGGGCACGAGACCGGTGAGTCACCGAGATGCTCCGAAAGGAAGCCAGCCGGTGAGAAAGCTTGCTGAGTGATTCTGCTTACTCCAAGATCGAGAGGAGGCAAAGTGAATGAGTCCATTGTTGGAGGTGGTGTTCGTTTGGAATGATGGTAGCCTGTGGGATTACCTGGGAAGGAGTGAAAAGGAATTTCCCAGTAAGACGGTAACGTACGGTGTTATGACAGAGATGTGGGCACCGGGATATAAACACTTATCAGCACCACACAGCTAATATTTGTACATTTTACTATTCAGATTTTCTTAGAAAAGCCGTGTCAAAAAAAAAAAAAAAAAAAAAAAAAAAAAAAAAAAAAAAAAAGCATACAAATTGAGTGCATGAAATCCTAGCGAGAATGGCACAATGTGGCTGTCGTTGGAGCTGGTGATGGGCACACGGGGATCTCAATTAGACCATTATATTTACTTTGTGTGTTTTTCAAGTTTCTGTAATAAAAAGTGAAACAAAATAAAGGGAAGAGAAAAGGATAATTGCACCTTGAGGGGCTGTTTCGAGTTCCTGTGAAGGTTGGGGAGGGCTTCGAAGGCTGGAGGTCTGTGCTCTCCCAGTTTGATCTGCTTTCCTCCCTCCCCCACAGCCTCTGGCCGCTTCCTTCTTCATCCCTCCCACCAGGATTTTTTCTTTTATCGTTGCTCCCCACTCCTCCCATTTCTTCCCGCCACCTTTTGTTTTTCAGAGACAGCATCTCTTCACTGTCTAGCCCAGACTGTCCTGTCCTCTATTCCAGATGTCCTCCTGCCTCAGCCTCTCCAGGTACAGTACCTAACATTACTCTTTCCCTTATCTTCCACCTGCCTCGCTTCCGCTTTGAGCCTTCACTGCCTTATCGCTATGGCCCTTTGTCCGCTGGGGCGATGTTGTGACGAAGGTGCCCATTTTGTGGGGAGGTGATGGGGGAGGGGCTTGGGACCCCTTTGAGGGATCTACTTTCTTTCCACTTTGTCCTTTGCTCTCCATGCTCATGATGACTCCTCCGAAAGAGGCTGGTGACACTCTTGTCTGAAAGCCAAGTGCACCTGTAACAGGACGGGCAGGCTGTGCGGCTGGCACTTGTCATCTCTCTCTGGCTTCCCCCAAAGCCCTAAGACCTGGCTCACCTCCCTGCAGAAGCCACCCTACACCACCCAACCTTGTACCTCAACCTGGCTCCTGTTCAGACAGACTTGGGTGACAGGCTCTCTTCTCTGTCAGCGGCCCAGCGCTGGTGCTGGCACCCTGATTTTTTCCTTGCCAGGCATCAGCTCGGGGCGGTCTCAGAGATGCTGGCCCGGCACTGTTAGACCCTGTGGCCGTGGCGATCCCATGGTAAGGGAAGCAAAATAAAACACGGGGTTATGTACAGTGTTGCCGAGCAGCTCCTGGGTAGAGCTACGAGGCACACAGAGAGTTCTTATATACAGCATGGATTGGGTCAGGCAGGTGAAGCCATCCTAGACAAAACACTCATGAAGCTAAGGCCTAAAGTAAGTGAACAGGCCTGGACACAGCCTGTGAGACAATAGGGTTAGCTCTCCTGGGCGGGCCTCCCTGGGAACTGCAGGCATGTAAAGGGAGGGTCAGGCTGAGAAGAAACCTACGATGCTCACAGCTTCCCTGCCAGTAGCGGGTACACACCGCCCATTCTTCCTCAGCTAAGCCACCAGTGTACTTGGTCATGCAGATACCACCTTTTCTGGAGTGGGTGAAGTAGAACTGGTGATACCCAAGCTTCATTTATCTCCTACTGGGGTGTCCCCCCATGCCCTGACTCCCCACACCCCAATTCCTACTCCCACCCTGACCCCCGTTTCCCCAACACCTCCCACTCCACCCCACCCCACCCACCCCACCTCACCCCACCCCACCAAGCCTCTGGCTGGGCAATGACTCAGAAGGAGCTGGCCTCAGTGTCTGACATGTGACTCCTGCCTCTGTCTCTGTGGCTCACCTGCTCCTCGATTCCCTTTTTCTTCTGGGGAATTCTGTCTCTGTATCTGGGTCACGTGTTTTTGTTTTTTTCTTGTTTTTTGTTTGTTTGTTGTTGTTGTTGTTGTGGCTTTTAGGCTAATGCTGGCCCTGGGTATAACAGTGTCCCCACCTGAGCATATACCCAGGCAACCAGGCCTTGTTGGAGGCTGTTGCTGACCTCACAGATGTGAGAGGAAGAGGATCCATATACTTTTGAGCTAGGAGAGAGGGGGTACTGGGCAGCTGTGGGTGGATGGGGTTCAGTGGCTTCTCTAGGGTGGAGAGGCAGCAGGAGGAGGCCCACTCCCCCCCCCACCACCACATTGGGAATCTGGAGGAATGTGGAGGATAGAAAAACATGTTAGACACTTCACGGAGTAACTCCTGGCATGCCCAGCCAGGAGGGAAAAATCCCTAGCGCAGTTTAGCGGATTAAAGAGAAATCCAGCTTGGGGCTGGATTATGCTGAGTTCAAACCCTGTTCTGCTAGCTGTTAGCCTCAACCTTGGGCCTGTTGCCTAACCTGTCTAGTTCCTTGTATGTAAAACGAGAATAAAACATGGCTCATATAATGGTAATGCCATTTATTGATTGTGAGACTTCTAGCTATTCCCGTCACCCACTGGGAGCCTTGCTGGGATTGTCCCTTCCATTGTCCCCGGGAATCAGAGCCGAATGGGAGTGTGCAGGAGACAAGCTTGGAGCATCTTTGGAGTCAGTGAGTGAGGGAAACAGCTCAACTTCTTACTCTTAGTTCCTTTTCTTTTTCTTTTTTTTTCTTTTTTTTGTAAGATGGAGATACTGTCCTCTCACGGCTAAGGGTCAAGTTCAGAATGGCTCTAGGCTGAGTCCTGGCTGCTGCGTGGCTTCGGGAGGGTTGCTTTATATCTCTGGCCCTCTGATTCCTTATCTGTGTTTTGGAGTTAGGCAGTTATGTAACCAGGGCTGGGTCTATATGAGGTTCCTGGGAAGAGAATGCACCAAACCCAAACCGTAGCTGGCTCTGCTCCTTTAAAAGCACTGGTAATGATAAAGGAAGAGCTGAACAGGGGCAAGATGGGCACTGGCTGACCCTCAGGCTCAAGACAAAATGTCCTCCTCCCCAGCCTTCCTCAGGTGTTTACCTTCTTACAGCCGGGCAGCTATTCCAGGAAGAGTGAGAGATTCCTGTATCTGGACTCTGAGGAGGAGGGGCAGGGACTCCATACTTTATGGTCCCCTGTGATTGCTAAGTCTCTGGGGGAGGGGGGTGCGCATCTCATGATTCCTTGGGACTGCTGGTTCAACCTTTCTATAAACCCCCAATAGCTGTTCAGTTTGTACTTTTAACAAACCTCTTATTCTCTTCTCTACTTCCGGTGTGGACAAGTGTGTCAGCCATCTTCCCGCCCCTGCCACCGTGCTATCCCTTTCTGAGGTCTTGCCTTCCTCATCGCCACGAACCATCCCCCTCTGGAGCCATAAGTCAAAACCAACCCTTTCATTCCTAGTCTCGTTTCTCCTCTCTCTCACAGTTCTGCAAAAATAAAGATCTAGAATCCAAATGTCAAGGTGGAAATGCTGCCGAATCCATAGCCCACCCTGAGCAGCCGCGCCATCTTTCACTCCTCCAGTGTGGCGCCATCTGTGGCGAGAGGCGCTATCTGTGGGGAGAGGCGTTGTGATGAGACCTTTATTTAGCTGTCGGACTCGGAGACTCGGACGGACTCCCTCTAGCTGCAGTTAGTCTAGAGGGTAAGAGGGAAGCAGGCCCAGCCTCGTTCAGAAGGGTATCATTAAGCCACCCCCTCTCCAGGCTAAACAATCCTAGTGTCTTTAACCCTTTCCTCTTAGCTCTTATTTTCCATGTCTCTAATTATTTTGGCTGCCCTTGTCCAAATTTCAGAACACAGCCCTATAATCATCGAACTTCAGGGCTCCAAGCTACCTGGATATACTCTGGAGGAGGGGCAGCAGCAGAGGTGGCAAGCCTTGCCCTTCCCAGCCATCCCACAGGGGAGGGAATGAATGGGTCCCTTGCCCTTCTCAGACCTTCCCAATGGCTCCTCCAGCAGAGGAGAACCTTGCCTGGCTCCCTTTATAGGGAAAGAGGAACCGACTGGGCGCTTTTGAATATCTGCAGCCAGTGCTACACTTGACCCTCAGCAGGCCTTCTGGGCAGTGAGGGTCAGCCTCATTTTGTAAACAGGGACACTACATCGGAAAGATTGCGTAACTTACCCAAACCTACCCACTGAAAAAGTCCCTTTGCTGGGCTGTGTCGGAACCTAGCTACAACCCAGAACTCGAGACTGAGGTAGGAGGATTGTCACAAGTTCAAGGTCAGCCTGGACCATATAAGAAGATCAAGGCCAGCCTGGGATAAGGTAGGCTGTGACTCAAAAAAAAAAAAATAAATAAATAAAACAAAACAAGCAAAACACAACAAAATTCATTGCAGTAAAACGAGAGTCATGGGCTCCTCCCCGAAAGCTCTGCCCCTACCCATTCTTATGACCTTCCCACCCCCAATCCTGGCTCTCACACAGGCCCTCCCTCAGCACAGCCCTGCAGAAAACAGCTCAGGCCTAGGAAGTGGAGTCAGAAGCCCAAATGGACTCAGAACCAGCAGCATAACTGTGACCTTACGGGGCCTTATTCCTACTAGTTGTCTGGTGGCTGTGGGGACTGACCGTGGAAACCTGGAAGGCATCGGGAATCAGGGTGGTAAGAGATCTGTTGCAGCCTTGGGATGGACCACATCTTCCTTTAGGAAGCTCCTGTCTATAACACTTCCGGCCTTTCAGTTCCTAAAAGAAGACACATTACGTCATCTAGGGTAGTCTTTGTTTAACACCAGTCAGTGTCTGGGGCTGGTGGTGCATACCTGTGATTCCAGCACTAAGGGTGCTAAAGTGGGAGGACCTTGAGTTCTTGGCCAGCCTGGGCTACTAAGAACACCTTGTCTCCAAACCAAGAAGAATAAGACATAAATGAAAACAAAACAGAACAAAAGGAAACAGTGCCCCCTTCCCAAGTCAAAACCAGAGATGTATTAAGAGCAGCTCAGACCTTTCTCTCACAGCCCTGATGGCTACTTAGCTCATCTTTAGTAAGTCCAAGACTTCAGTTTCCCAACTTCACATGCACAGTAAACTGTCACTTCTAGCCTACTGAAGCTAGACTCAAAGGAGAACTGCCTACAGCATAAATAGTCATGGAGCTTGAGATACGTGGTAGAGGAAGATCGCAAAGTGTCTTCCTCCAATGTCTTTAAGGGTCTGTCATCCTTTAAGAGACACATACATAAAAGACTTTCTAAGGAGAGTCTTGTCCAGAGACAGGAGAATGGGCCCCATGGCCACTCCCCTGCCACCCTGGGTTCCCAGGAAGGCAGAGGAGCCCTTTCCTTGTAAGGCATTTTCTCTTTTATGACAAGAGGCTTAGAGGCAGAGTCAGAAGCAGTCAGGCCACCAGAAGTAGGCGGAGGAGGCTGCTCCACCCGCTGAATCAAGGCTTGCAGGAGGGGGACCCACTTCAAGGTTCCTCTTGAAAGGGCTTTGAGAGGAGTCAAGGGTCAGCTGCAGGTGGGTGTGGGAGTAGGCATCCCCGTGGGGGCTGGCAGACAGGGCCGCCTGGCATTTGTCCTGAGACAGCCAAGGAAAGACACAGAAATCACTCCTGTTCCATACGGATTCTTCTCTGGAAGCCACAGTTCAGCTTCTTAACCCTTGTTAGGTCCAGCATTGAAACCACACTATAGACTTTGAGGAGGACCAGAGGGAGGGCAGGATTAAATGGGAAATGAATGACTGAGGATGGCAGACCTGGTTCCTTTCTTTTCTTTCAAGGCTTTTTAAAACACAAAGGTCCTTCTGCCGTGGTTCTTGGGAGTCTTCTGCAATTTGTGTGTGACACATAGGTTCAGAGGACCAGCATGCAGTGACTTTTTCTAGGCCCCAGAAAGATGATAGGTGCTTGGCTGTAGTTCAGCTCTTGGGTGTAGAATCAGAGAGAGAACCCTCGGGGAGTGACGGAATCATCACCTTTCTTTGGAACCCTGGGCCCTTCCTCCACTTCAGTGCTGGAGCTTGACATAGCCCAGGCTAGCCTTGAACTTTCCAAGGAGCTGAGAAAGACCTTGAACTTCTGCTTCTTCCTTCTCCTACCTTCTGAATGCTGGGATTACTGGAGTGTACCACCACACTCAGTTTATGCTGAAGACAGAACCTAGGGCTTCATGAATGCAAGCCATGCACCCTCCCTACTGAGTTACAGGCCCAGGTTTAGCCTTCTCTCTTTGGGTCAGCTCTGCACCTCTGTTAGGGAAACAGAAGACTGTGTGACAGACAGGGAGGGTACTTTTGAGCAAGACCTGGAACCTGCTCAATCTGCTATATAGGAGGTCACTTTCAGGATGGCCTGGGGCTCTCCCTCCTCTGGGCACTCTAAGCCCCCTGTGCTTATTCTCTTATGAGCTGCTATTCATCCAAAAATTGAATGGATTTTTTTTTTACTCTTTTCTCAGGACACTGCAGCCCCTCAGTCCCGTCTGTATGATGGGTCCCTGCCCAATGCCAGGCACACAGTAGTTCTCAGGAGTAGGTGGGGGTGAACGAACACTAACAAATACAGGCAGGTCTGAGCTACATGTCTCTTGTGGGACAGGTAGGTGCTAGGACCGAGGCATGAGCCATGAGGCCTCAGATTCGAGGAAAGACCTCTTGGAAGAGACAATGGCATCTCTTTATCCCATGTGCAGTGAAGCCCTTGAACCTGCTTCCCCTCCCCAACTTAGGACAACTAAGAATGGCTTACTCCAGGACCTGCAATCTGTCCATCTTCCTACAGTCCATTTGTGTACTTCCATCATCCATCCACCAGCCCAAGGCCTGGGATGTGTTGGAGCAGGCTTGTACTGACTCAGAAGAGTGCCAGGTACTGTCAGCATCTTGAGGTATTAGGTGCAGAATGACACTTCAAGATGGTGACAGCAGGGTGGGAGGGAGCAGCAAGTTCCACAGGCCAGGGCCTTTAGCAAACCTTTGTAAGTCATTCACTCACCTACAAACTGTCTATGTCTCTCCTTCCTCTCTCCTTCCTCCCCTCCAGTCTCTCTCCCTCTCTCCTATCCTTCTCTTGCCTCCTTTTCCAATTACTTTTTATTAGTTCTTCATCTGTTTAGGAATCCATCCATCTCAAGGAAGTAGGCTTCAGGCATGAAAATGACCTTGGGCTAGGATAGGGAAGTAGGCTCAGAATCTTTGGTCATCCTGATAAGCCTTTAGAAACAGTGATCACGGGAGTGTTCACCTAACTGGGTTTAATGCCTTGCTTTTTCTTTGACTATTTGTGTTTATTGTCTTGCTTGTTCCTCGACTATTTGCATCTATTGTATTGTTAGACCCTCTTAGAACTGACCTTAATAGATGCATGTAATCAAAAAGCATAAAGGAAGAGGGGGTATAGGATAGGGGGTTCTAGGGAGGGGAAATGGGGAAAGGGGATGACATCTGTATTGTAAATAAATAAAATATCTAATAAAAATAAAAGAATCAGGAAGAAAAAGAAGAAAAAAGGAATCCATCCATCCATCCACACATCCATCCATCCATCCATCCATCCATCCACACATCCATCCATCCACCCATCCATCCATCCACCCATCCATCCATTCACCCATCCATCCATCCACACATCCATTCACACATCCATCTATCTATCCATCTATCCATCCATCCATCCATCCATCCACCCATCCATCCATCCACACATCCATCCACATATCCATTCACACATCCATCCATCCATCCATCCATCCACACATCCATCCATCCACACATCCATCCATCCACACATCCATCCATCCACACATCCATCCACACATCCATCCATCCATCCACACATTCATTCACACATCCATCCATCCATCCATCCATCCATCCATCCATCCATCCACACATCCATTCATCCATCCATCCATCCATCCATCCATCCATCCATCCACACATCCATCCATCCATCCATCCATCCATCCATCCACCCATCCATCCATCCATTCATCCACACATCCAATGGCTTTCCTCCCATCTTTTCTTGCTCTTTTTTTTTCCTTTGTAGTCCTCATCATCTGGTCCCTCAGGATGAGGAGACTCTCAGTAGGTGGGGAGGGGACATGTCTACACCAAAAGACCAGGACAATCTCTTCCTTTCCCTCCCTGCTTCCCCTAGGCCTCAGGCAAAACTGCAGTGTAGTGACACTGGCCTGGCCTGGCTTCCCCACCTTACTCCTTCCTCCCAATCCTGTTTCCTCTTTGCTTCTCCACTGTTTCATTTTCATTAGTATTGTTTGGCTTCATCTATCTATCTATCTATCTATCTATCTATCTATCTATCTATCCATCCATCATTCATCTATTTTTGGCCTGGAATTTACTATGTAGACCAGACTGCACTCAAACTTGTGGCAACCTTCCTGCTTCTACCTCCCAAGTGTCTAGGATTACAACCCTTTGCCATTACACAGACTCTGGTCTGGCTTTTTGACAATAGTTGGGTTTCCCAACCCAGAAAGCCTCATGAGTTCTTAGGTAAGCCATCAGAGAGTTCAAAGGAGAGGAGTTCCCATGAGGCCCCAGGACAGGGACAAGCCAGCATTCCCACCTCCAACACACATCTCTTCTTACCTCTGGCTACTTTGTGAACCAAGTGTGTCTGCCTTCTCCCCAGGGCTGCGACAACGAAGGCTTAGCTGCCAGCCTTCTGAGTCCAGGGGTGGAGTTCCCAGGGTTTAACCTGAATTTGAGTGGAAGGAACGGAGACCCTTCCCCTGCACACACTCCAGAACCTTCTACTCCAACCACACCCACATTCCACCCCATCCATCCATCCATCCATCCATCCATCCATCCATCTATCCATCTA